>NW_020955033.1:27006288-27139193 GCF_900497805.2 Vombatus ursinus | reverse complement strand
CACACACACACACACACACACACACACACACACACACACACACACACTGTGGGTTGTTAGACAATTAGGAAAAGAATCAAGAGAGAGCAATGTCTGGAAAGATAAGAGGGAAAATATATCAAGATGGGATTAGGTGGTGAGCAGTGTTCCTTTGTGCCAGTAAGGAGAGAAAAGAGATGAGAGGCAATCCTGGGTGAATGTGAATTGGGTGCATTTGAAATGGGGGGCTGCCTGTACACACATTCTCATTCTCTCTGACTCTGTCTCTGTCTCTCTCTCTTTTCCCCCTCTCGCCCCCCCTAAAATAAATTGTGGTATAGTAGAACTTTTTTGTCCATTGGAGCATTTTTATTTGTATGTATGTTTTACATCCTTAGAAAAAGAATCCCAGGATTTTTCCTCCTGTGTGTTTCTGTCTTGCTTCCTCATGGTCCATGATGCCAGCTGAGGTTGTAAGCACAATGAACCCAAACTGATGGGATGGTAGCAGATTATTCCGCCACTTTTCCAGATCTTTTAACTGAACATCAAATCTGGGGCTGATTACACCACACTTATTTAATCTGCCCGTGAGGTTCACAACAATTTTTCCTGCTCTGTGATCGTCAGTGATCTCAAATTCGCCAATGTAACCATGCTTCATCATCACAGTTAAGAACTGGACAATTACTTTAGAGCATGACCTTATGAGAACCTGGCATTTTCCTTGCTTTTCTGCATTGTTGATGCTTTTGAGAGCATCTGCCAGGGCGTTCATACGCACCACAGTGCCAGCGCTGCAAGATGGTGGAAGGAGGACGTGATGGGTGAGCGCAGAAAGATATCTATAGTAGCTCTTTTATGTAGTGCCAAAGACCTGAAAACAGAGTATGTACCTTTTTAGAGAATGGCTAGACAAGTTGTGGTACATGAATATAATGAAACTTATAATGCTATAAGAAATTATGAAAATGAGCAATTCAGAGTTTAAGGGGAAAGATGAGTTCAATTTTGGACATGTTTAGTTTAAGATGTCTACTAGACATAAAGTTTGAGGTGGCTACTTGGCAGTTAAAGTTCAAGACTGGAGGTCACCTGAGAGGTTAGGACAGCATAAGCAGATTTGTGAATCATCACATAAAGACAGTAAGTGAATCCACTGAGAGATCATAGAGAGAAAAGAAGACAAACTTTAAGTCACAAAACAAATCCCCTTAATAAAAGAATCTGTTCTGTAAAACTTGAACTCAGTCAAAAGGCCAGGCACCCAAGGACCTAGAAGTCCACAGGTTCCCCACCAACAAGAACAAAACCTGCGGAGACATCTCATAATTCGTGGGTGTGACATGGATGAAGGAGAAATCAGACAAGATTTCCAAGAGAACCAAGAGAGAGCAGAGTCATGAAAATCTATGGAGGAATAGTTGGTCAGATACAGCAGAGAGGTCCAGAAGTTTGAGGACTTAGAAAAGGCTCATTAGTTTGGATACGTAAAAGACCATTGGTAACTTCGGAGAGAGCAGTTTCAGTTGAATGATAAGGTTAGAATCCAGGTTGCAAAGGGTTTAGAACACTGAGATGTCTGTATCAACCAAGTAAAAGCACACATACGTGACCGTTGTTGTCTCAAAATGAAAACATATCAGAAATATTATTTGTCACTCGTAATGGAAAATGCTGTCCATATCCAGAGAAAAACTATGGAGTCTGAATACAGATCGAAGCATACTATTTTCTCTTTTTTTGTTTTGTTTTTTCTTTCTTGTGGTTTTTCCATTTTGTTCTGATTCTTCTTTTGACAACATGACTAATGTTGTAGAAGTTTAATATTGTTTATTACAACATATTTAATGTAATGTTTAATATGATTATACTTGTATAGCCTATATAAGATTGCATGCCATCTTGGGGAGGGGGTAGGGGAGGGAAAGGGAAAAATTTAGAGCTCACAATCTTTTAAAAGTGAATGTTGAAAACTAAAAATAATTTAAAAAGAAAAAGGAAAGAAGTATTCTTTGTCTCAAGCAATTTGCCCACCACTGTTCAAAGTAGTTTTGGGTGAGACAGCTGGGAGGATAAGGAAGACCCTTTTGAAGGAGCTGAGTTTATAGGAAATAGGGATTCTAAGAGGTTGAGATGAAAAGGGACTGAATTCCAGGCATGGTCGACCATCTGTGCAAGAGCATGAAAATGGGAGAAGAAATATGTGTGAGAAATAGCAGAAAGGTCAATTTGTTCAAATTGTAGAGTTTATGAAAGGAAGTAATGTGTATTTAAATGGGAAAAGTTGCCAGATAGGTTGTGAGGACTTTAATGCCAAACTGAGGAGTCTGTAATTGATTCTAGAAGTAATCAGTAACCACAAGATTTTCTTGATGGGGGAGTAGTGTGGTAAGACCTATGCTTTAGGAAAATGACTTTGCAGCTTTATAGATAGTGGACTAGAGAAGAGAGAACCTTGAGGTTAGGAGACCAATTAGGAAACTTTTGTAATAGTGCCCCTGAGAAGTATGAATGAAGAGCAAAAATCCAGATGGGGGAGATGTTGTAGAAGGAAAATCAGTAAGATTTGGCCACTGATTAGATTTTTGAAGCAGAGGAGAATAAATAGTTGAGAATTAGCTCAATGTTGTGAACTGAGCTGCCTGGAAGGCCAGTGATGTTCATGACAAATAAGGAAATTTGGAATAAAGATGAGTTTGTGAGGGGAAAAATAATGAGTTTGTTTTGGCCATGCTGAGTTTGAGATTTTGTGAGATACCCACTTTGAAATGACCACTAGATAGTTGGAGATCAGTGAGACTGAACTCATCAAAGAGACTTGAGCTGGATATATTAATCTGAGAGTCATCTGCTTAATGATGATAATTGAATCCATGGGAGTTGTTGAGGTCACCAGGAGAAAGTGTGGAGAGAGAACAGGGCCCAGGGGCCTTGGGGTAGAAAATATGCAGGAGGAGAGGATGGCCAGCAGTGTTGTGTTGCTGGGAGCTCTCAAGAATGATGAGAATTGAGAAAACTATTTTGACAATCAAAAGATCATTTAACTGTGGAGAGAGCAACTTTAGTTGAATGATAAGGTCAAAATCCAGATTTCAAGGGGTTGAGAAGTGAATAAGAAAGGAAGAAGTGGGGACAAGGAGAAGTTTTTGCTTTTGTTTTTAGTGGGGCAGTTGGGGTTAAGTAACTTCCCAGAGCCACACAGCTAGTGAGTGTTATGTGTCTGAGTCCGGATTTGAACTCAGGTCCTCCTGACTCCAAGGCTGGTGCTGTACCCACTGCGCCACCTCACTGCCCCAATAAATAGCTTTTTTTAGTTTTATTGTGAAAGGGAGAACATATATTAAATAGCCAGGCACTAGAGAAGATCTGCCACCACTCTTACCCCATGAAGAGGCAAAAGATGATTTCTAGGTTTTTACTCTGGGGAACTTTGATAATGGTTGCATTACCTTTTTTAAATAATACAGAGGGGTGGGAGGAAGCAAAACCAGAACAGAGTGCACGCTGATTATATAAGATGCTAAATGAATGGGAATAAATGGACAAGCAAAAAAGCTAATGGAGACTTAGAATGATTGACAAGTTGTTAGGGGATATTTCACATGCAGAAATTAATTTACCTAACGTTAGCAATTGCAAAACAAATTTAGTTGGCTTTATTGATGTTTAATGTTGTTTATCATAAATTGTAAATTAAAAATAAAAATGAAATCGGGAAGGGGACCTAGTTCAGAGGTATGACTAGATGATTTCAGATGTGGGCTTACTGAATTTGAAGTAATAATAGATTTTCCAAGTAAAAATATTCTGGAGCTTAATTAAGAGATTAAACTGATGTAGATTAGAGAGTCAGCATAAGGTAATGCCTAGAACCATGTATGAGAGAGAATGAATTCTTAAGTATAGAGAGGGGGAAAGGGCAGAATGCTCACATTTAGGAATAGGAAGGGGAACTGAGTGTGTAATGGATTACCAGGGCATACATACAGTTCATGAACCTGAGGGAAGAGAGTTTTGAGGAAGAACAACAACAACATAAAAAAAGATCTTTGTGGATTTGGCGATAAGAAAGTCATTAGGGACCCTAGAAAAGTCTTGTGGAAGAAGCCGAATTGTGGTTTAAAAGGACGGACTAGATTGAGGCAGAAGAGAAAGGGAAAGGACTCATTCAAGTAGTGTTAACGGCCATAAGGAAGAGTCATTGGATCATAACCAAGAGAAACAGGAAGGTCAGGTAAAGAGTGCTTTGTTGTTTTTTACTGTAGAAGAGACGAAATCTAGTGAAGGAAGGACTAGAGATAACTAGAGAAAGAAGGGATAATTGCAGAAACCAAGGTTCCTCAGGCAAGGAGTGTGATTAAGACTAAAATTAGAGGGATTAATTTTGGAAAAGAGGAGGAAGGGATATCTTTCTCTTTAGAGACTATTAAATAATTCTCAGTTTCCTAACTTTTTTTTTGGTCAGACATATCTTTTTATTCTGGGTAAGATGCGACTGCAAATTTTTGTTTCTAAGTGGAAGATATTACCTGCTTGCCTCAGCAGCATCGTTTTTTTCTCCCATTTATAGCACCATCATGCCTTTCTCCTAGCTGTGAAAATAATTATGAGGCTGGTAGAGTATAGAAGCAAGTAGCTCATAACATGCTTAAGGACTCAAGCAAGTGTGCCTTATCAAGTCTGACCTTTGTTCCCTTTGGCAATTTAAATAGGCAGGTGGCTTGGATAGAATTCACTTTGCAGAATTTCACTTCCTAGCAAACTTTTTTGATAATGTACCCATTTTGTGCTTGGGGAACTTCAGTGATAGTTGCAATAACCACTGCAGATGTGCCTTATATTAAGAAATACTGTTGTACAAAATCTAAACTTGTTTTTAACAAATAGATAAATCATAGGATGATTATCATGTTACAGGATGATTATTTGTTTAAAGAAAATTTGAACTGCCAAATTTTCTTTTAATAGTGAATTCCCCTTAGCATTTAGAATGCAGCTTAATTTATTTGTAGGTGGTTAACAGACTTCAGCCATACTGATTAATATATTTTATAAATTGATACCATCTGGGGTTCCATATGCTTTTAAAACCAAGAAATAAACTTTCTAGGAATTAACCACTGTCATATTTTAAGTAAAGAATTTCCAATAAGATCTGAGAGTTTTAGTAGTTTTATATTTGAATACCGTAGATACACTGCACAGGGAATAAATGAAGTACATATTCAGGGTGGTATTAGAGTTGAAATTTTATTATCAGTATCAAACGTGGGATGTTTACTACTATCAAAGACACTGTTCATCACAGCTTCTGAGAGAATTGATTTCTCTGTACATCATGCAGCCTTCCAAATGCTTCTGCTGAGTGAATTAATCCTCATTATAGTACAGCCTCTTCAGTGAGTTCCATAATTCTTTTTAAAAGATTTTGGGCTTGGGGCAGCTAGGTGGCACAATGGATACATCACTAGCCCTGAAGTCAGGAGGACCTGAGTTAATCTGGCCTCAGACCAAACACTTGACACTTATTAGCTGTGTGACCCTGGGCAAGTCACTTAACCCCAAATTGCCAAAAAATTTAAAAAAAAAGTTTTTTAAATTTTTAAAAAAGTTTTTAAAAAAGTTTTGGGCTAATGATCCATACTGGAAAAAAACAGCAGTTTGATGGACAGCCCTTGGTCTGTTCCCTCATATCTTGGGAAGCCTCTACAAGTGATCATAGAACTGGACCCCAAACTGAATAGTAGAACACTTTCAACAATCCCAAGTTTCTCCCTGAAACAAAATGTCATCTTTTTAACATTATTTTACCAGTGGTGCTATATGATTTATTCTTGGAATGCCACAATCTCTGAAGAGTCAAAATTACAGTAACTCAAAGGACAGTAGAGAAGATATAGTAGAGTAGACATAAATAGGGACAACTAGGTGTCACAGTGGATAGAATACCAGGCCTAGCCTAGAGTCAGGAAGACTCATCTTCCTGAGTTCAAACCTGTCCTCATACACTTACTATCTGTGTGATCCTGGGCAAGTCACTTAACCTTGTTTGCCTCAGTTTCCTCATCTATAAAATGAGCTGGAGAAGAAAATGGCAAACCACTCCAGTATCTTTGCCAAGAAAACCCCAAATGAAGTAACAGGTTTTCAAATGACATGTACTGGAAGCGAGAACATTTATCATCCATTTGATGTGTAGTCAACGACATTTTAAAGTGTCCTTTATGTGCCAACTACTAGATGTGAAGAAATACAAAAGGAAGCAAACTGTGACTGCTAATAAAGATCTTGTAATCCAGTTCAGGGTCTTTACTTGTACATGTAAGAGTCATGGAAAACCTGATAGGCTCTTCACACTTTTTATATGTGGCTAGTCATTTCTCTTTCAAAGATTCCTTAGTAGTTTAGAAGACTATGTGTTTGAATAACACTTTGTGAAGAAAGAGTGTGATTCAAAGAACTCTGGAGAGACTTACATGAACTAATATGAAGTGAGGTGAACCAGGAGATCAATTTATACAGTAACTACAACATTATAAAGAAAAGCAAATTTGAAAGACTTAACAACTCTGATCCATGCAATGACCAACCATGACTCAGGAGAAATGATGAAGAATCACCCTACCATGCTTATTTGTTGCAAGGAATTTTTGTTTACTTTTAACTGAGGGTAAGGATTTCAGAGAGAGACAGACAGTAGTGATCATAGCAGTTCTAAAAAAGGAAATAAGATGATTGTGGAATTATTTTTAAAAAATTAATAAAGGGGCAGCTAGGTGGCGCAGTAGATAGAGCACCAGCCCTGAAGTTAGGAGGACCTGACCTCAAATCCGTCCTCAGACCAAACACTTGACACTTACTAGCAGTGTGACCCTGGGCAAGTCACTTAACCCCAGTTGCAAAAAAAAAAAAAAAAAGAATTACATAAGTTTGAAAAGAAATGCAAGCTGTACATAATAGAAATATGGAATTCCTTATGCAGTCTTCTTATACTGTAATTTTTGTGTGGAAATGCTCGTGTTTAATGATGTTTTCCAAGTTATAAATAACAGAAAGTTTTTAATAATAAAAATAACCTGTTAAATATCTTCTAGGTGAATTTCTAAGTGGTCTCTTTAATAAGCTTTCTTTCTATTATTTATTTATTTAACTTTTTGGCTAGGCAGTGGGATTAAGTGACTTGGCCAGGGTCACACAGCTAGTACTTGTCAAGTATCTGAGGTCGCATTTGAACTCAGGTCCTCCTGACTCCAAGACTGGAGCTCTATCTACTGCGCCACCTAGCTGTCCCTTTCATTCTGTTCTTAAAAACCCAGCAGCATCTTTAACTTTTTAAACCTAAGATAGAAATTATTCTTTTTAAAAAATTTTACATTGCAATTACATAGAATATTCTGGTTATATAACTTGCTTTAACTGTTTCTAACATTTTTTTTCTCATTTTAGCCTGTATTTAAGTGTTTGTCACAACACCAGATTGCTTGCTTCCAGTTTCTTCGGGAAGTTTTCTTGACATTTCACTTCAAGGCATGTTTTCTTTAAATTCTTACATTGAACTCCAGGCATTCTCCAAATTATGAATGGCTTTTATTCCAACATTTTCTCTGTATGTAGGTTGTTTGTTTCTGTTGGAAAGAGCCTTATGAATTTCAATATTATAAATGATGGTTATATTACCAAGCTAGCAAAGAAAAGCCTCTGTAAACTAGTGTTATCCTTCAGTGTTTTTCTCAAATTTTCACTTCCAGTTACCCCATATATCTAATCTACTGACAAATCTTGTCATTTCTACTTAACGTCTTTTGTATATGTCTTCCATCCACTCATACAACTGCTATCTTGGTTCAGGCCTTCATCACCTCACACCTGAACTGTTGTTGTTGCTTTTCAATTGGACTCCCTTCTTTAAATCTCTCCCAGCTCTAGTGTATCTCCTCACACAGTTATAAAAATTGTTTTCCTAAATTGTTGGTCTACCCATGTTACCCCTCTACTCAAGAATCCCTGGGTCTCTGTGTTGCCTCTAGGATCAACTATATGGTCTTATGGGCTTATTTGACATTTAAATTTCTTCACAATTCGCCCTTCCCTCTCATATTTTGTAATTAACTATGCAGCCCACTTGCTGTTCCTCATATAGAATACTCACTATCCTGTCATTGTATGTTTGCATTGATTGTCTTCAGTGCCTGGAATGTGCCCTTTTCTTACCTCTGCCTCTTAGAATCTCTTTCTTCCTTTAAGATTTAGCTCAAAAGCCATTTTATATAAAAGACCCTTTGCGATCCTCCTTGGCAGCTAGAACTGAATTCTCAGAGTTACCATCCTTCTACTTTCTATGTATCATATATAATCATTTAGGTGTCACAAATGGAGTCCTGACTTGGCATCTGGAAGACCTGGGTTCAAATTCTGTCTCAGATACTTTCTAGTTATGTGAGCTTAGGCAAATCAATTCACCTCTCTCATCCACAGTTTGCTAGTATGCAAAATGGGGATAATAATAGCATCTAACTCAGTTGTTGTAAGGACCAAATTAGATAACACTTAAAATGCTTTACAGACCCTTAAAGTATTATATAAATGCTAATTAGTAGTATTTAGAAGTAGTGAGAAAAGGGATTGTTTTTGCTTTAGAAAAATACATAAAGCAAACACTTAACAAATGCTTTTTGACTAACTAATGCTAGCCATGGAGAGGAAAGGGTAGATGCAAGAGAAATTGCAAAGAGAGAATCAACAGCACCTAAAATTGGACTTTGGAAAATGACGCAAGGAATAAGTCAAAGATAATTTAGAAGTTTCTAGTCTTAGGTGATAGGGAGAATAGCAGTGCCATTAATAGAAAATAGGAAATCATAAAGATATGGGAGTAATATTCTTAGAAGAGTAAGTTAGAAACCTTGGGAATGGAGGAGATTGTCAAGGTACACAATGGTAAAACAGTAAGGGAGAAGGGATATATTCTGAATTACACTTTTTCAGCTGGAAGAGACTCTAGAGTTCCTTAAATAATTCATTATGCAACTGTCTATTAATTTAACTGAAGCTTTCATGAATCTTATGTTTTTGGTTTGCAAAATATCTTGGGGGTATCATGACATGTTACTTGTTAATGAACAGCACTTACAGACATTCATAGCCATAAAATATGGTAACTTTTTTTTAAATTAATTTATTTTTAGTTTTCAACAATTACTTCCATAAGCTTTTGAGTTTTAAATTTTTCTCCTCCTCCCTCCCCAAGATGGTGTGCAATCTGATATAGGCTCTACATATACATTCCTATTAAACATATTTTCACATTAGTCATGTTGTAAGGAAGAGTTAGAACCAATAGGAGAAACCACAAGAAAGAGGAAACAAAACAGAAGAAAAAAAAAAGAGCAAATAGTATGCTTCCATCTGCATTCAACCTCCATAGTTCTTTCTCTGTTTGTGGATAGCATTTTCCATCATGAGAATTTTGGAGATGTCTTAGATCCTAGCATTGCTGAGGAGTGCTAAGTCTATAAAAGTTATTCATTGCACAGCATGGCTGTTACTGTGTACAACATTCCCCTGGTTCTGCTCACTTCACTCAGCATCATTCCATACAAGTCTTTCCAGGTTTTTCTGAAGTCCCCTTGCTCATCATTCCATTACATTCACATAACACAACTTGTTCAGCCATTCCCCAATTGATGGGCATCCCCTCTAATTCCAATTCTTTGCCACAACATCCTTTTCCCATTTTTATGATCTCTTTGGGATACAGCCCTAAAAGTGCTATTGCTGGGTCAAAGGGTAATATGGTAACTTCTTACCAAAGGACGAGATACTCACTCTACACAAGAAACCTCTGCCCAATTTTACTTTTCTCTCTCATCTGTCATGAGACCTTTTAGTAGTTGTTGTTTTTTTTTTCTTTTCTACTTTACATACCCTTCTTCTTCTTGCACTCACAATGTCTCCAGGGAGTGAAAAAAAGGAGCACAGCTGAGTTTCTTCCTCCTCTTGTATTAAATTTTCTATAACCAGACAGTAGGAGGTCTTTTGTGAATTAATCAGGGAACTGTGAATTTTGGCTACTTAACTGACTTGTGATAGTTTTTCCTTTATAGCCTTCTCTTTTTTTTTCTTTCCTTATTTTAACTGTATACAAAGATAGGTGCTTGACAACAATAGACCTGATGGAGGCTTAAAAAAAAAGGGAATTGGAATTGATTAAAGCTTAATGTTATTATGGCTATGATTTAAGCCCTGTGTAATCTACAGAATTTCCAGTTTTAAAGGATTTGTCATGGTAAAAATAGTAAATTTCATGCTTTCACAGATAAATGGAGCCTAGTAATATAGTTATAATAAGTAAATATTAAAGTATGCATGGTCAAAAAATGTAAATTGACTCAATGTCTTAACTTTTAAAGGTAGAAGAATCACATGTATTCTTTTGTTTGATTAGTCGATAGATGTCATGGCCATTGCTGACAACAATTAAATGAAACAAAAATTTATCCAGGATGAACAAATGTTTCATAATTTAACTTTTTTACTTTAGTTGGTGATTTTTCTGTCCCTTAATGATAGCTCTGTTTTGCATGGCTTTTCCTCAGTCTTAATATACTTGACCTTCTTTGCCTTCTCATACTCCTTTTATTGTTGACTTTTATAATTGTTTTTTCTTTTTTCTCCTCCTCATCTTTCATCATCTTTACCCATTGGATGGGTATGAGGGGAAGCCTCAAAGTTGTTTGTTTTTTGTTATGTTTTTTCTCAAGTTATTTGGAATGCTTTTCCATATGGTTCCTAATAATTCAGATTTCTTCTTTTGAAAACTGTTAATATCTTTTGTTCATTTGATATTGGGGAAATGGCTCTCAGTCTTCGATATTTATGTCAGTTTCCTATTTTGTATATGTATATTTCCTATGTACATTTTGTAAATATCACTTTTATCAAATGAGCTTGTTATGAATATTTTCTAGTTTTTCAATTTCTCTTACTCTAATTACTGCTTTTGTTCATGCAAAAATACTTTAGTTTTACATAAATGAGGTTGTTTTACTTTTTATGTCCTTCATTACTTGGCCACATTTGCCAAAAGTTCCTCCTTTTATCTCCTAATTTTTAATGATTTAAAAAATATTTAGCTTAACTATCCATCTCAAGATTATTATGGTGCAGAATAGTATGCTTGTCTAAATCTTTTATTTCCTTTGAGATTCTTTACCTTTTGATCCTACACATGAATTTTGATATTATTTTGTCTATTCTAGCCCTTCAGCAATTTAGGACAAAATCTATAAGTTTATTTAGGCAATGTTACCATTTTTATTAGATTGGCATGGTCTAGCCATGAACAATGACTATCTTTTCAATTATTTGTTTTCCTGTGAATCCTGTGTGTCTCTTAACCTGAGGTTAATGCTCACGCATTTTAAGCATTTCATATATATTTTTATTAGAATCTCACTTTTTTCTTCCGTTTTACTAATGATATATAGAAAAGCTGATGACTTTTGTAAACTGTTACTTAACTGAAATTATTTAGATTTTTTTGTTGAACCACTGGAGTTCTCTAAAGTTAACCTTCATTGTGCTCTGTGATGCATTGAATAGAGCACTAGAAATAGAGTCAGGAAGATCTACGGTCAAATCCAGCTTCAGACACTTGTGTTATCTGGGCAAATCATTTAACCTCTATCTGCCTCAGTTTCCTCAGCTGTAAAATGAAGATAATGATAGCATCTGCTTTAGGTCATTGTGAGGATCAAATGAGATTGTATTTGTAAAGTGCTTGGTAAATCTTTAAGTGCCATTTATATGCTATTATTATTAAATAGAGATCATTTTTCTTCTGTTGTCTGTTTTTATTAGTTTTCTTTTTATCTTATTATTATAGGTAATATTTCTA
This sequence comes from Vombatus ursinus, assembly GCF_900497805.2. Classification (NCBI taxonomy): domain Eukaryota; kingdom Metazoa; phylum Chordata; class Mammalia; order Diprotodontia; family Vombatidae; genus Vombatus; species Vombatus ursinus. The sequence continues at coordinate 27,127,315 of NW_020955033.1, read as the reverse complement.
GCACTAGATCACAAAATAGTGTAGACCAGATTCTTAGGCAGCAACACTGCAAAACTCCAGTCACAATCAGATTAAAATGTAGTTGGAAAATGTTTAACAAAAATAAATAAAAATATAGTACAACATTGATTACATATGTGTTGTTCTAAGTAGATATGTGGGGAGCAGGGATCCATAGACAATATACATTTTTGCTTGACCTCTGATCTTAATGGAAAAGGATTCTAGTGTTTCTCCATTACACATATTCTAATTGTTGGTTTTAGGTAATTTGAATCATTATGGAAAGACCCTTTTGTGCCTATAATTTTAGTGTTTTTAATATAAATGTGTGCTGTATTTTGTCAGACTTCCTGCATCTATTGATATAACCATGCTATTTTCTTTATTAATATAATTTGTTAGGGGCAGCTAGATGGTTCAGTGGATAGAGCACTAGGCTTTGTATCAGGAAGACCTGAGTTCAAATGTGGCGTCAGACACTTACTAACTGTCTAACCCTGGCTGGGCAAGTCACTTAAACCCTGTTTGCTTTAATCCACTGAGAAGGAAATGTCAAACCATTCCAGTATGTTTGCCAAGAAAACCCCATGGACAGTATGGTCCACAGGATTTACAAATAGACATGACTGAATAACTAAATAACAATAACAACAGCATAATTTGTTATATTTGTAGTTTCGCTAATGTTGAATCATCTGCGTATTTTCACTATAAATTAAACCTGATCCCGTTGAATACTTTAAAATGTATACTACTGTAGCTTCTTTGCAAATACTTTTTGTGATTAGTTATTTTGGTCTGTAATTTATGGTCTGTCACTCTCTCTCCCTTTTCCCTCTTTCCTCTTCCCCTTCTTGCTGTCTCCTTCCCTCTTTTTTTGTCTCCCTGGTTTGGATATCAGGACACATTTGTTGCATGGAAAGGATTTGATGATGCACTGCCATTTTCTATTTTTGTGGAATAAACTAGATATAATATTTGGAGTGAATTTGTTCTTAAATGTTTGATACAGTTCATCCCATCTGAGCCTGATGTTTTTCTCCAGAAATTCTTTTATGGCTTACTTACTTTCATTTTCTAGTACCAAACTGTGTACAGTCTCTATTTCTGGTTCAGTTGGTCCCAGTACTTAATGTTTTTGTTAATATTTGCTTCTTTTGAGATTTGAGTTTTCATTATATGTAATTTGATATATAAACTATAAAATAGTTTATGATATTTTATCAGATTTTATTTCTCCATTCATTTATTCCCATTTTTCATACTGGCAATTCAGTTTTCCTTCCTTTTAAAAAAAAATCAAATTGGCTTCCATTTTAATGCTTTTTATTTATCTCAATAGTAATTTTGTTTTCAGTATTTCTGTGCTATTAGGGGATTATTAATTTACTGGTTTTCTAGTTGTTTTTAGCTGGTCTGATCTTTCTCTTATTTGTTAATATAAAATGAGGGATATTTTCCTTGAAGGATTGCTCCCTTCAATATCACTATTAGATCTGTTTCTTAATATGCTCTATATGCTCTAAAGTATTTATACCAGCTCTTTTCGTGGTGGCAAAGAACTGGAAGTTGAAAGGATGTCCAACAATTGGGGAATGGTAAACAAGTTGTGGTATGTGATTGTGATGGAATACTACTGTGCTGTAAGAAATGATGATTGATTTTATATTTTAGAAAAACATGAAAAGACTTGCATGAAATAATGAAGTGAAATGAGCAGAACCAAGAGAACGTTGTATATAGTAACATCAGTATTATTCAAAGAACAACTGTAAATACCAAGTTATTCTGAGTATTATAAATACTCAAAGCAGCTGCAAAGGACCTATGGAGGAAGATATTATCCACCTCCAGAGAAAACTGATAAATAAAAGTACACATAGTATGTGTTAAATAGTGGCCTTCTGTAGTGCGGAGTGGGGAAGTAAGGAGGGAGACAGTTCAGAACTTAAAATGAAACAAAAAATTATTTTTTAAAAAAGATTGCTATATAGCTGCAACCCATATGTTTTAGTGTGCTGTCCTATTTTTTTATATAAGTTTTTATTGATTCTATTGTTCTTAGGATTACATTATATAATTTCCATTTAGGTCTGAGTTCTTTGTTTATAGAGTACTGAAATAGGGTCTAGACTTGTGTTTTCAGTGGTATGAGAAACTCCTGTGTGAAAAAACTCCTTTTACTCTGCAATTTATAGTCACTGAGAGGTTACATGATATGCCCAGGGTAACAAAGCCATTATGTAGCAGAAGCAAAATTTAACCAAAATCCACCTGCCTTTGAGGTGGGCTCTTTATCCACTACTCTAATCTGACTCGACTTTGTTGGGAGCTTTTGTTATTTGTTTGCATTTTTATTGGATTGTGGTCTGTAAAAGATAGATAGATAGATAGATAGATAGATATTATTCCTTTCTGTGTTTGTTTATGAATTCCTTTCTACTTTTGTACATTTATTTATAAGTTCGTTATACCTTAGTGTTTGTGTATGTGCCATGCAATCCTAAAAAATAGGTGCTATACTATTTAAGACTGCAATTCAGAAGTTGTCACAGGTCTTTCACATCTAATTTTTTTAACTTTTTCTCAACTTCTTAGTTTACTGTTATTTTTTTTCTTACTTTTGTCTAAGTCTGAGGGAGGCAGGTTGAATCATTTATGACTATTGTCTAGACCTTCCTATAATTTACTTAATTGTTTTCCTTTACCTAGTTACTAAGCCATTTAGGGTATGTGTATGTGTGTATGTGTGTGCGCATGCATGCACACATATATATAATGCTTATATTTAACAATTTATGGTACTTTTAGTTTTTAATATACGTTACCTTCTTGTCTTTCAACCTTTTGTTACTGTTGTCTTGTGTGACATCAGGCTTTCTACTCCACCTTCTTTGGGCTAGCCCTCATTTCTCTAAGAGACAAAAATATTTTCTGCTCACAATAAAGTAATGATCTACTGATCATGGAGAAACACTTGGAGTAGTTAAATGCAAATATTTTTATGATCATTAGAGATGTTAAGCTTTATTTATCAGTTCAGGACTCTCCCTTTTCAAGTTAATGGGCTTTTATTGGAGTTGGAATATCAATTCTTGTCACATGTGAGCGCTTAATAAATGCTTGTTCATGATTTTATTCAGTTCCTTTACTAACAGAAGGAAGTATTTGTGTTATTAGAATAATAGAGCTAACTCACTTTTACTGAAAAATTTTCTGTGTAATTGCAGCCAAAGTAATCGCCAATTCTGTTTTATTAGCTGCTAATAACATTTTATACTTGCCCACTCTATAAAAGGGCTTCTTTTCTGTAAAAGGGCTTTTTTTCTATAAAAGTTCTGAAGAGTTGTATAAAGTTTACAAATAAATAATGCTTTTGATATTTTTATATTTGGTTTCATTAGTTTCTTTTCTTTTGGAATGGAATAATTATTTCTAGTATATTTTTAAATTAACATTTGTATTTTGCATTTAAAACCATTATCTAAATATCAGGTCTGAAAATTGGATTGTTTTAGTTCTTAGTCCATATTTGGAAGGGAAGAAGAAAGGAATAAGCATTTTTATAGCACCTGCTATATGCTAGGTACTGTGATAAAGCACTTTAAAAATATTTTGTCACACCAGCCCAGCCCTGTGAGAAAAGTGCTGTTGTTATCCCCATTTTAAAGGTGAAGAAGCTGAGACAAACAACATTTAAGTGACTTGCCCAGGGTAAGACAGACATTAAGTGTCTGAGACTGCATTCAAACTCAGGTTTTCCTGACTGCAGACCCAGCACCCTATCTACTGTGCTACCTAGCTGCCTAGATAAGGCTGAATACTTCTGTCTAATGTTTTGTCTTTCTTTGTGGAATCTAATGGCATATTCATGTTTTGAGAACACAAGGAAAAAGTCTTTGAAAAAAAGTTTAATTTTGTCCTTGAATTAGAGGAAAAATTATTAAAATTTAAATTTTACTTAAAAGTTTTAAAAGCTTAACCTTTCTTAGTGCATCACTTTCATTATGTATATTACTTGTTCCATGCTATGGATAAGGAGACTAAGGCATGGATAGTTAATTTGTTAAAGACCAAACAGTAAAATAATCATATTAATGGGTTTTCAATGTATATTTTCATCATTTCTGGGTGATGTGGACTGTTCTGTCTTCAAATCTTAATATAATAATATTTTAAGAATGTAAAGTCTTTGGATATGGATGTTCAAAATTCTCCTGACATTTCTCAACTTTCTGATATTTTAAAATTAGCATTCTAAGTGGAAAAATCTTTAAAACATACTACTTTAACTTAAGATGAACTAATTGCAGGTAGGATTTCAAACATTCACCAACTTAGGATGAATAATTTTGAAAAAATTCCTTCAATATTCCTTCCAATACCTTCATATGGCTTCAAGGTAGTCTGGTATAGTAGGGAAAATATTGGTTTAGGAGGAGTGAGTTGGTTTAGGGTGAGTCTAATCTATTAACTTCCTGATTGCATGATTGTGTTTCTTCATTATTTAAATGCATGTGTGTATATGTGATCTTCATCTATGTGAGCACTCCCTCCAAGATACAGATCACCACTCATTCATTTCTGTTCTCCCTCTGCCATTCTGGGTTATCTTATTACATCAGTTTTTAAAAAATCTGCCAAATATGCTTGAAGCTCTCCTACAGGCCTTTGAACATTATCTGGGTATCATTGTAGCATTCAAGCTATCTATTATTGCTGGCCATCATTATAAGACCAACTCACTTCATTTCCCAGTTATAAATGTCTTGGATAACCAAGTTTTAGGACAAGTATAGTAGAACATAAAAATCTGACATTAGGGTCAGAAAGACTTGGGTTCAAGCCCTGTGTCTGACATAGTCTGGTTGTTTGACCAAGGTATCATTTAATATTTCATTGCCCCCTAGTAGCTCTCTAAGATTACAAGGTGTAGAGTTGGCACGTTAGATTCCATTAAATTATGAGCTCCTTGAGGGCAGGGACTGTCTTTTGCTTCTTTTTGAATCCCCATGGCTTAGCACAGAGCCTAACACAGTGCCTTTCACATAGCAGATGCTTAATAAATGTTCATTGAGTGAATGATAAAGCTAAAAGACTTAAGTGCTACCGCCCTTCAAGAAACTTGTTCCAATTTCTTCAGTTGGGTTAGACACATTCCCCTCAGTTGCCATATATTTATTTTGTTACACTTTATTCTTAACTGTGAACATGTATCCTTCCATTTGACTGCTTTCTTTCTTACTAACTTTGTCTGAGCAGAAGCTTTTCAGTTTCATGTAATCAGTTATCTATTTTATCTTTTGTAATTACCTATGTCTCTCGTTTGGTTAAGAATACATCTCTTACTCATAACTGTGAAAGATATATGATCTACTTCTCTTCTAATTTTTTTTAGACATTCCATCTCCCAACTCTAGACATTTTCTCTGGCTGTATCCTGTGCCTGGAACGCTCTCTTCCTTCTCTGCTGTCTCTGACTGCTGACCTGGTTTCTTTTAAGACCCTACTAAAATCCCATCTTTTACTGGAAACCTTCCTCAGTCCCTCTTAATTCTAGTGCTTCCCTCTGTTAATTATTTCCTATTTCTCCTGTATGTAGCTTGCTTTGTACTTTTTTTTTTTTTTTGCATGTTGTCTCCCCTATCATTTTGTAAACTCCTTGAGCTAAGGACTGTCTCCCCCAGCCTTTTTTTTTTTTTAAATTTCCTGCACTTGATACATTGCCTTGCACATAGTAAGTGCTTAATTAGTGTTTATTGATTAATTAACAGTATGATCTTTCCTGTACATATTTTAGATGTATTGTAGAATATCCTCTTAAGGTTTTGGACTATGCCTAATTTCTGCCAGACTGCTTTCCAATTTTCCCGTCAAAATAAGAAGTCTCTTCCCCCCTTTGCCCCACCCCACCCCAGTATTTCCATTTTATCAGATATTGGGTTATTGAGTTCTGTTGTTTGATTGTCTTTTGTCTAGTCTCTTCCGATAATCTTTCTCTTTTTTTAGCCAATGTCAGATGGTTTTGATTATTGATGCTTTATAATGTAGTTTGACATCTAGAAGTACTATTCTCTCTTTCATCTCAGTTTCTGTTCACCGTTTCCCTTGATGTTCTAGATCAGATCATGATTTGACATCATGGCCAGCAAAGCTCTGGAGTGTCAGCAGACTATATTAAATGTAATTGGGAAATGTTTAACAAAATAAATTAAAAATAAAGCACAATATAAATGTTAATTTGTGATTTTCTAAGTCAATATGCTGCTGTAGGGGATCCATTTCTATTTGAGTTTAACATCACTGTTTTAGATCTTTTGTTTCTCCAAATGAGTTTTGTTATTATTTAGCAAGCTGTGTAAAGTATCTTCTGGGTAATTTGATTGGTATAGCATTAAAAGTGTAAATTAACTTTGGCAGTGTTGTCATTTTTATTATACCTGTACTATCTAGCCATGAGCACTGAATATTCCTTCAGCTATTTAAATTGTTTATTTCTTTAAGGAAAACTTTGTAATTGAATATATACAAGTCTTTTTTGTGCTTTGGTATCCCCAGATATTTTACACATTTTATAGTTATTTGGACTGGAATTTTTTATTTTTGCTTATTGAGTTTTGTTAATGATTATATGGAAATGCTGTTGATTTTTTTTTATTTTTAGCCCATAAGTTTGCAGAATCTATTAATTGTCTCAGTATCTTTGCTGATTCTTTAGGATTTTCCAAGTATACCATTATGTCATCAATAAATAGATATAGTTTTATTTCCTCTTTACTCATCTTTATGCCTTTAATTTCTTTCTCTTGTCTTACCATGGTTGCTAGCTTTTCTAGAACTATATCAAATAATAATGGGAAGAGTTGGACATTCTTGCTTCATTCCCGTTTTTGTTGGGAAAGGTTCTAGTGTATCCTCATTGCACATGCTGCTTGCTTTTTGTTTTTGAGTCAATAATTCATTAATGATGTTGGCCCATAGTTTTCCTTCTTTGTTTTTAGGCATTGGGACTATATTTGTCTCTTAAAAGGATTCTGGTAGAGTGCTTTCTTTTTCTATTTTTGAGAATAACTTGTGAAATATTAGTACTAATTGTTCTTCAAAAATTTGCTAAGATTCACTTGTGAATCCTTCAGGACCAATTGTTTTGTTTTTTTCCTTTGATAGTTCCTTTATAGCTAGATCTATTTTTTCTTCTGAGATTGAGTTAAAGATCTCTTTCTGGCTTTCTGACGGTTTGGGTATCTTATATTTTTTAATATATTTTATTTTGTGTTCTCAGTTTTGTTAGCATATAAATATATACAATATGTGCCTAATGTTTATGAAATGAATATTCTGATTATTCTTTTTATTCTGGTTTTGTTGTGATTTCCCTTTATCGTTTAATTTTATGACTTTTGAAATAAGATTAGCAAAAGGTTTGTCAATTGTATTAATCTTTTCAAAGAACCAACTTTTAGTTTTATCATTTCTATGGGTTTTTTTTTCACTTTATCAATTTCCCCTATAATTTTAATATCTCATCTTTTGTGCTTATTTTGGGTTTATTTGTGGGTTTTCTAATTTTTTAAATGCAGTTTCAGTTCATTAATCCTCTATTTTTCAGTTTTGTTAGTGTATGTTTCCAAGGTTATGATTTTTCCCCCGAAGACTGCTCAAGGGAAAAATCTTTATCCCAGATATTTTGGTATGTTGCTCTATTGTCATCTGCAGATACTGGTTCAACTACAGTATAATTTCTCAATCATATTTATTGATGAATTCAAAATACACGTATTGTATGACATCAAAGATTTATATGTCAGGTCAAGGAGTCAGTCCTGGGCCACAAAGTATTATTTTTCCCAGTAAGGGTGGTAGTACTTTAAAAGTCTCTCTTAAAACTGAATATTATAGTGTGTTTTAAAATAATGTTCAACAGGTTGTCACTGTGAACTAATTCTTTGAACAAAGAATGAATCAAGTTTTGATTGGTTTTTTTTTGTTTGTTTTTTGGTGAGGCAATTGGGTTTAAGTGACTTGCCCAGAGTCACACAGCTAGTGAGTGTTAAGTGTCTGAGGTCAAATTTGAGCTCAGGTCCTCCTCACTCCAGAGCGAGTGCTCTATCCACTGCGCCACCTAGCTACCCCTTGATTGTTTTTTGAGTGTAATTTTTTTCAATAAAATCATTTGATAGTTGGACATAATATTCTTCCTTTCATATTTGATCTTCCCAGCTCAACTATAAATATTTTCCCAAGGGATCTTAATTCTTTGATATTCAAATTATTTTTTATTGAAACATCATAATTTGTGAGAGAGGCCAACAAAAATCGTTAATACAATGGGCTGGTGTAAGGGTTGGTAATAAATAAGGTAAGGGTGTTTGAGTAGAAAGTAATTATTCATGTAGCTAGTTCATTAGTGAATATTTTAGTTTTATGTTGAATATATATGGCAAGTGGATAAAGAGATATGGCAGTCATCAGTATTTTTATGTAATGTATATGGTATTTGCCAAGAATCCTGAATATTTAGTCTTCAATAAATTATGTAGTGGTTACTATACTGCTTAGATAATAACTTTTTTTAATGTGATTGCACTGCACTGAAAAATAATGAAATGAAAGGAGCATCTTTATTGTCTTTTCTGCCAGAAAAGATCTAGATCCATTTATTTCAGAAATTCAATTCTTTTTTACTTCATATTATTCATTGAAATGGAATTATATAATAACATCTTTTTGGAGTGATCATAACTTGCATTTAGCATTTTAAGGTTTGCAGAAAGAAATGTATGTATTATCTCATTTGATTCTCATAGTAATTTTATAAAGTAGGTACTATTATTCTCATATTGCAAATTAGGAAACTGGGGTCACACAGATAAAATGACTTGCCCAAGGTCATACAGCTATTAAGTATCTCAGACAGGATTTGAACCCATGTAGTCCTGACTCCAGTCCTTTCTGTTGCTCCATGCTGTTTCATACATAACAATCTTTATGGCTTCTAAAAATCAAGTTGATAGTTATATTTTTATTTACTTTTTGTTTTTTTTCTTCATCTTTGTAGAATCAACAATGGGGTGCATTAAAAGTAAGGAAGACAAAGGTCCAACTATGAAATATGGAACTGAAAGTAGTCCAGAGCCTATTAGTATAAATGTCAGTCATTTTGGATCAGAACTTACCCCAGTGTGCCAGCCATCTTCAGTAAAGGGATCAGCTGTTAATTTTACCAGTCATTCCATGGCACCATTTGGAGGTTCGGCAGGGATGACACCTTTTGGAGGTGCTACTTCTGCCTTTTCATCTATGCCAAGTTCACATTCTACTGGTCTAACAGGTGAGTTTTAAGTGAACATTTTTCACTTTTTCACTTTTTTGACCCTGGCTTTAACAAAGAGTAGCATTATATACTCAAATACCCAGTGGGATATGTTTCCCTTATTGTAGATGGTAAGTTATGTCTCTATCATAAAACTAAACTTTCTAGAACATATATATGAATAATGTTCTGGACAGTTTAAGAAAATATTTGCATGGTGTTTTAGTTAAAACCAGTATTCTGCCCATCCTTCTCTCTCTCTTTTTTCTCATTAATGAAGCAGAAAAAATTAAGCTCCAGCTGCCTGATCAAATCTATGTTACTATAGTTTCCTCCTACCTTGTTGAAACTACACGTGATAATGTGTAGTATACCATATTTATGGCTTAACCAGTGCATATATACTTAGAGGAAGAAATGCATTTAGTGTTGTGCTTATTTCCACCTTTGACAAAATCCCAATCCTTTTTGAGGCAGGATAGGAAGGCATCCTTCTGTCATCAGTCTTGTCATTTATTTAGGGCAACAAACAAGTAGCAGTGTGGGTTTTTTGGTACTAGACACCTGGCAGTCGGTTTTTAGGCCTGTGGAAGGTATGATCTCCATTTCTCCATGTGCATTAAAGGGGAGAAAGGAAAAGCATATAACTAGGAAAGAGATCTTTCATTACATGCCAATGTAGTTTTCATTTCAGTTCACTGATAACAGTTTTCAATTATTTATACATTTTTAGAGGTTTGTCAGTGTTTAATTTATATGTATGTACACACACACACACACACACACACACACACACACACATCCAATTGCTGCTCTGCATTAACGAAGACCTATATTTTATAGCATTATATGAGTGATATATCCCAGAATTCCTTCTAGTAAAATATTTGCCTAACTTGATGTGCCAAATATATTTGATCATTAAAAAATAGTTTGATGGCCTACATATTTAGTTCTTTAGACCTGAAACTAGGTATGTCGTTGAATCTAGATAATTTGACTTTTTTGAGTGTATTTTGCTAATGTGAAATGAACTTATTCATTTCAGTAAGTCAGCCCTCATTCTGTATGCATATATGAAGATTATGAGTGGTATTGAAATATAGTTCAGAATTCTATCTTAGCTAGAGGACCACTTTATAACTTTAGACTCTTTTCACAAAACTTGAACCCACAGAATTTTAGGGACCCTAAAGATAAGAAATACTTTGGTTACGAGATCTATAGGAAGTCAGAACACAACAATGAGAATGTATATGATAATTTTGATCTTGAAAGAAATTATAGCCACATCGTTATTTCCAATCAGTGTCCTTATCGACCTTTGAACTTAAAAATTGGAGAATCCAGGAGGAAAATATTCTCAGAAATAGAGACTTGTGGCATTTTTGAGCCACATATCTAGATGGTCCTACAAACTGTTTCCTGTCATTTATTTGGTATAAATTGCTGACTTTGGAAAACAAAAGAATGAAGAAAACCTCTTGCTGTCATCTAGTACAGAAAGAGTGATATATAGGAAAGGTGGAATAATTTCAGTGTTTTTCAGTTAGGATTATAGGAAATCTCAAATAAGGAGTACAGATGTCTTGTACCTTTCCAATGTCTCTAAGCCTGAAGAGTGGTATTCTTTTATGAAAAAATGTGACTTTAACCCAAAGGTTTCTCAGCCTGTTAGACCGTCAGTGTTTTTATTTTTCTGTCTTGTTAGATTTTCCAGTCCACAGCAGATTAGAAAAAGCAAATTAGAAGTGGCCAGAATATGTTTGTTTGGAGGGAATGACTACCTCTAGAGCTAATATCAGACTGGCAGTAGTAAGAAGTGTGTGTGAAGTCTTTAAAGTTTTTTTAAAAAATCATTGTTTCTTGAGTTTCATTTTTGTCCAACTCTTTGTGACCCCATTTTAAGGTTTTCTTGGCGAAGAACTAAAGTGGTTTATTATTTCCTTCTCCAGCTCATTTTACAGATGAGAAACTGAGGTGAACAGGGTTAAGTGACTTGGCCAGGGTCACACGGTTAGTCAGTGTCTGAGGCTAGATTTGAATTCATGTAGATGAGTCTTCCATGTTCCAAGCCCAGGGTTCTATCCTCTGTGCCACCTATCTGCCCTAAAAAATCACTACAAACAGACAAATTTTTTTAAAAAGCCAACAACTAAAGCCATTTAGTGTATGTCCTTAGTGGTACACATTTTAGTAGCCTTGAAGGCCTAACATAACAGTGAAATAATAAGAACCAATAACGGCAGAATCAGAAAACAGTTACATTTTCTTCTGTGTATTTTGTTAAAGAAGTTATTAAAATGTGTAATACATTTTAGAAAGATTTCCATCCAAAATGATTAGAATAAAAATATTTTGGCATTTAAAGTAGTAAGCTTTAGCTGTCTTGAAAATTCACTTTTTCCATAGGATTTAGCTCCTATAGTTTCACAGAATATCTCTTTTGCTCCTTGACCTAACCCTAGCTTTGTTGAATCTGATCAGTCAATGTGGGTACTCCCTGCCTTTGTACACACCAACCCTCACTGAGACTGATCCTTGTTCTGTAGGGCCTTGCCAACATACTGGAAGTTATGAAGGTCTATTAACATTGCTTGAGTATTATTGCAACACTCAGGCTTTCTAGCTCTTCTCCTGGGCCCTCCCTTCCCCCTCCTCCTCTTTACACGACTGCTTCACATCCTTTTCTAACCATCCGTTTCCTGGATGATATCTTTTATATGTAGCCAATTCTTAGTCATCACTTAATAATCTACCGAAGATTGATTATTTACCATCATTATGCATCTCTCTATTGCCTTTTGAGATCCCTGCAATTTTTATTCTTTTGGAGATTATGGTATTTACAATGGTAGGCATCCATATAGCATCAGCAGGAAAATATTGATATTTTTAAATGGGAGCAGCCTGGGATTATTGAAATACTATGCAGTTTCCCCACATGTGTCTTAGGCTGTGCACTTCCTCCTATCTAATTCTTGGCCCATGGGTCCAAAATATACATACTAATAAAACTTCAATTTATAATCTGCGCAATATGCGTTCTTCAAACCCTTGATTCAACAGTTCACTTCAACGAGCATTTGTTAAGGACCTACTCTTTGCTAGGCACTGTACTAGGTGCTGTCGAAACAAAGACAGAAGCAAAACATTCCCAACTTATCAAGAACTTATAGTAATATTGGTGGGGATACACTATACATGTGGTTAAGTAAAAATTTAAAATATATATAATAAATACAAAATAATTTTGGGTAGGGGCATTAAGAGCTGAAAGGGGTCTCAGAGACCACTGAGTCCAACTGCTTCATTTTACAAACAAGAATACTGAGGCTGAGAAAGTTTAAGATACACCCACACGTTTAGTAAATGTGAAGCTGTATTAGAACTCGGTTCCCCTAACTTGAAACTCAACATGCACTGCCTCCAGCTTTTACTTGGAGGGGGCTTTGAGCTGAATCCTGAAGGGGAGCCAAAGGTTCCAAGAGTTCTTTCCAGATATGGGGGAATCATTTCCAGAAATGGAAAATGGAATATTGTATACTGTAGGCAGTCAATCTAATTGGAATGGAGAGAGTGATATGCTAGGTACTGGGGATACAAATACAAAGAATGAAATAATCCCTACCTGAAATGAACTTATATTTTAATTGACTAGCTTAACAAACAGAAACATGTAGAAGTCTTCAAAATGTATAGAGAATCCCTTTTCCATTTACACTGTATTGTAGGACATGAGGCACAGTTTGGTTCTGTTTAAAGAAAATTGGATTTAGACAAAGAACCTGGATCACCTGCATTACTTTAAGTTGGTCATTTAACTTCTCTTGGTCTTAGTTTCCTCATCTGTAAAACAAGTAAATTGGGCTAGACGTTGTTCTAAAGACTCTTCTAGCTCTAAGCTTTACCTGGTTTTGCCCATTTAGTATTGATTATCACATGGTCATTGAACAAAGCTATCTCTGTGGCTTAGATCAGAGGATTTTGTATGATGTTAAAATACTCCTGGGAGACACCTTAATGAAGGCAAGCCTTTAAAGATATGTTTTGCTGTACCTAATCAAATATTGTTGTTTATTTGCATAAACAACCAAAAAAAAACCATAGGATCTTGAAAAAAATAGATGAGGGCAAGAATCGAACTTTCAACTTTTTTTATCAGAATTTTTTCCTTATATACAGTATGCCCACGTGTCATTTTTTTTTTAATCTGTTAGGTGGTGTTACTATATTTGTGGCCTTATATGATTATGAAGCCAGAACTACAGAAGATCTTTCTTTTAAGAAGGGTGAAAGATTTCAAATAATTAACAATACGTGAGTATTACAATGTTTCACTAGGAAGTACTGTTAAGTCAGCTTGTGATAATCAATATCAATTGTAGTAATAGTCTGTAAACTAGGGATAAGGGACTTAGCTACTCAAAATATTTAAGGATAAAGTAATATTATAAAGCCATTAATATTAGTTAATAAGATTATAATTTTAGAGGTAGGATGGCTAATAATAACATTTTGAAGCCTTTAGCTCCAGGACACTATAGGGTTTGATGTGAACAGTTCATATTCAATCATACTAGCTCAACTAACTAGCTCAGATAACCTTTGGTCAAACTTCCTCTGTCTGTTTTGTATAACTTTGTCTCACATTAAACAAAATTCATCATGTAAATTTTAATCATAGGTTTGTTATTTTTCTTCTTACCATCCTCTCAAATCCCCAGTTCCTCTTCTCTTACCATAAAGCCATAATATAAATTTGAAATATATTTTAAAATATTTATTTAAGAAATGTAGTTTTATTTTCCTTATTAGTTTTTGGACCATATTAATTCAACTTTTTACATTTTTATTTTTCTCAAAAAAACAAAAACTCAAGTCTCCGAAACTAAATGGTTTTACTGAGTATGCCCTTTAATTGTTCCCTCTTCTCCTTACAGTTTACCTGGCCTGCTTTTTTTTTTTTTTTTTAAGTTATGGAAGTTTTTCATAGTGAATACTGTAATTCATAAGCTTGATTCAAGCAAAATAACCCATATACAACATCAGGAAAGGGTATATTTATTGTCTTCCCTATTTTTTACTGAGAGGTTTTAATATCTTTTTTTTAATTTTTTTTATTTTTTCCAATTATATATAAAAACAATTTTTAAGATTCGTTTTTTTAGGGCAGCGAGGTGGTGCAGTGGATAGAGCACCGGCCCTGAAGTCAGGAGAACCTGAGTTCAAATCTGGCCTTCGACCAAACGCTTGATACTTACTAGCTGTGTGACCCTGGGCAAGTCACTTAACCCCAAATACCTAAAAATAAAAAAATTTAAAAAAAAAAAGATTCCTTTTTTTTTTTAAATTTTGAGTTCCAAATTATCTCCCTTTCTTCCCTCACCTCTCATTGAGAAGTTTTATATCTTAAAATGTTTTCAGTGTGCAAATATCTGATGATGCAGTGTTTTATATGAGAGAACCAAGCAATTTTGATTTTTAAAAATGTTTTAATTTACACATTTAATTGTATTACTGATGTGAGGTGTGTTTTTCCCCCCGTTTTGCCCTGCTTTGAGGGAAAAAAATTCACTCTTTTGATTTACAAAACAAATAAATTAGGCAATAACTGTTTATATTGCCATAAAAACATTTTTCATTTCTAAAATGCTAGGTGTACTTATGTGTAAACTTAGTGGAATCTTTTTTAACTTGTGTTCATAATTGCAAGGCTGGTCAGAAATGCATTTAGTTATTGTATTCTTGCTTTTATTTGGGAAATCCTGAGAATATTTTAGGTAATAATAAACAGATTCCCTATTATAATTATTCAGTGTTAACATCTTGCTTACTCGAGGGATAAGTATCTTAATCTTTTTCTAAAATAAATAAAAGGAGCAGTGAAGTTTTTAATGTAATGTTAGAAAGTGAATCATAAGACAGTCTGGACAATTAGTAAAAATTTATCATTGCTCCTCAGATTGCTTAATTTTAAGGATTTTTTTGGTTGTTGTTTTAAATCCTTTTGGTTTTGAAAGAATTACACAAGAGAGAGCCTTTATGTTCTTATATTTTTTTGATAGTTTGATGGACCTGTGATCTATAACCTAGGTACTTCCTTCACAAGTGCACATCATAATTACCACTACCCTATCCCTTCAAGCAATACATCTTGTGCAGTTCTTGTCTATATCGTCCCATAAATCACCTCTGTGTCAGGAGGCCTTTCTCCATTATCTTCTTTTAATATTTTCAGGTTACCAGCACAACATGTCTAGTTGTTATTGCTCACTCTTTTACATATTGGAGTGGCTCACCTTATTTTTCCAGTCATACAGGTCAAATCAATTCATTAAACCTTTATTAATCAACTGTCATGTTCAGGCCATCATAGTAGTTGTCAAATTAATGAGTCATTTCTTGACCTGGTGGTGTTTACATTCTACTGAAAGAATAGAATATGCAAAGAAAGAAAAAATGCAAGGTAATTTTAGGAGGAAGTGTACACTAACAACTGAGGAAATCAGAGAAGCTGCTTGCTCCTTAGCTGAGCCTTGATTATTTTGTAACACCACTTCTCAAACACAAATTCTCACTTGCTGTTTTTATAACCAAACTTTAAAAAAAATAGTATTGCTAGTTTGGAATAACAGAATATAAAGATTCATGATATATCAGGATGTCCTTGATTTGTGTAAGTTATTTTAGTGTGTTAAAGTCCAAATACTAATCAGGTTAACAGAAAATAACAAGAATAACAAAAATTGAAGTATACCTCTTGCTAAAACTTAAAATGGAAAATCACATTCCATATATTATGTCTTAGTTATTAACATGTCTACCTTATAATTGCTATTGTATTTGTTACAGGGAAGGAGACTGGTGGGAAGCGAGATCTATAGCTACAGGAAAGACTGGATATATCCCTAGCAATTATGTAGCTCCTGCAGACTCCATTCAGGCAGAAGAGTAAGGCACTACTTCATATTTTATTTATACTTTTTTCAAATGTGTTTCAACATACATTCTACAATGATGTAATGACCACAAAATTTTATGCCAATATTAATACTACTAATGTATCCTATTAATAGAAGATGTTATGTGAAACTCAATAATTCAGTGATAAACACTTAAGAGTAAGATCATAAAAAGTGAGTATTCAGTAAAAAATGATTTTAAAAGTTATAAGAAGTCCTGGATCCTTTGACAATCCAATAGCGGAACGTCCCTCTCCCCCCATATTTAGCCTAGAAGCCATTTTCAAGTTCTGCAGTTTTACTTATTTAAAAAGAAGGTTGCCCTTTATCCCAGGTAGTCATTGGTAATACTAACTTGAGCTTATTATGTAAACTTTTAACTTTATGTCTTTCTTGTAATTTCTTCCTTGTAAAATAAAAGAAAAAAAATCAGCAAGTCACTTAATTTCTCAAAATCTCATTTTTCCTCTCTGTATAGTAAGAGGGATTGGATTGCATCGGCTCAAAGATCCTTTCCAGCTCTTCATTTTTTATAATAGCTCTAAATTTCTGATTCTCTAAAATATATATATCTTTTCTTTGGCACTTATAAATAATGTGTTCATTTTAGGCATCGCATTATAGTGCAGTGGATAAATTGCTAGACTTTGATTCTGATCCTGTGTTGGGCACTTTACTAGCTATGAGAATATAGGCTAGTCACATAATTTCCCTGAACCTGAGTTTTCCTCATTTATAAAATGGTAGTAATAATAATGTACTAAAATACCTGTCACACAGTGTAAAAAGCAAATGGGATCAAGCATATGAAATGCTTTATAAATTTTGAAATGCAGTATAGATTTCAACTATATTTGTACTATTAGATATTTTTCCATTTTAGCCATTATAAAAATATTCTGTATTCCAAATATAGAACACAGATTCATTTTATTTTATTATTTTATTTAGTTTTAATTAATATTTCTTCCAAGGATATAGAAAGGATAACATAAATTTTGCTATTTATATCTGTCAAAAGTGATCAGTTTACTTTATTAGGAAAATTCACAGGAGTAAATTACTGTATAATTTTTCCATTCACATAGCATAGTTATTGCTAATTTATTGTGTTAGTTTATTAATGTGTATGTCTGTAGGTAGGATGGAATAAAACTGAGATCCTTCGTAATGAAAAATTCCCAATAATTTGGATATGGTATTAGTGATTCTGATTGCATATTGGATATATAGATACTTATCCAGGACATATAGTATGGATGCTACTAGCATGGATGCCACTGTATTATCTCCTGCCACATTTTCACTGTTTTCACTTGGTGCCGCTATTAACACAGATGAGTCAAATTTATTCATTCTCTGCCCTCGTTATTCACTGGTGAACTATGGATATTTTTATAAATGGAATTTCTATTGATGATGTTCCTATTTACTTAGAGGTTTGTATGTGACATTAGGCTCAAAGCTTTTTTTGAGTTACAGCATGCCACCTGAGAGTCAGACTTGCACATGCATTTGCAAGTGTAGGTTCCATAGAGTTTGCAGTATACCTTACTAAACATCCCTCAGCACACCCTTTCAGTAGCACTATCCATAGATTGGGGGGCAGCTGCGTGGGACAGTGGATGGAGTACCAGGCCTGGAATCTGGAAGACATCTCCTTGAGTTCAAATCTGGCCTCAGATAGTTGTGTGACCCTGAACAAGTCACTTAACCCTGTTTGCCTCAGTTTTCTCATCTATAAAATGAGCTAGAGAAGGAAATGGCAGTATCTTTGCCAAGAAAACCCCAAATGGGGTCACAAACAACTGAATAACAACAAAAAATCCGTAGAGTTGACTGTAAAATAATTTTTAAGTATTTTCACCTGTGCCAGAAATTTACATGAAAAAATTTAAAATCACTTTCTGTATTTAATTCTTTAGCCTTTTCTCTTTTTTTTTCTTTCTTATTTTTCTTTTTTCGGTTAGGCAATGGGGTTAAGTGACTTGCCCAGGGTCACACAGCTAGTAAGTGTTACGTGTCTGAGGCCGGATTTGAACTCAGGTACTCCTGAATCCAGGGCTGATGCTCTATCCACTGTGCCACCTAGCTGCCCCTCTTTAGCCTTTCCTTATGTTATTTTCAGCCACCTGAATTCTTTTTTCCAACCAGATACCTTACTATCATTGTTTTTTTTTCCTGTTGCATTTTTGTAATTTTCCTGTCTTTGATTCCATCTTTACATCCTAACACTTCATTTTTCTCCCAGATGGTATTTTGGCAAAATGGGCAGAAAAGATGCTGAGAGACTGCTTCTAAATCCTGGAAACCAGCGAGGTATTTTCTTAGTAAGAGAAAGTGAAACCACCAAAGGTATGGTCCTTGTTAAATTGATGTATTTCTATAACTAAAATAGTAAATGCTTTCCATAATTGTATTTTAAGAAAGTTACAATAAAAGGATTCATTTTTCTAGGTGCTTTTTCCCTTTCTATTCGTGATTGGGATGAGATAAGGGGTGACAATGTGAAACACTACAAAATTAGGAAACTTGACAATGGTGGATACTATATCACAACCAGAGCACAATTTGATACTTTGCAGAAACTAGTCAAACACTACACAGGTAGGTGAATATTTTAAAGTTATTAAGTGTAGTTATTTAAATATCATAAATTTTAAAATATAAGATTAGTAATGTGCCTTCAATATACTTCCTCAGTTGGGTTCTCACTGAAGCAAGACAGTCCTTTTATTAGTCCCTAATTGATTCTCTGCCTCGCTCTCCACGGAAGCTATTACTGATCTTCTCTTCCCTCTTTAAGGCTCCCACATCTCCTCCTTTCCCTCCCCTCCTCAGCACCTTCCCTTTTACATCACTGAAAAAATTGAGGCCATTTGATGTTAGCTACCATTTTCTTTATCATAATCTCCTATTCTCTCCTTCTTTCTGCTGATGTCTGACAAAGAGTTAGCTAGCGCTTGTACTTGCCAAGGCCAACTCCTCTACACTTACACTTGATCCCTTGCATCTCCTCTGGCAGATTTTATACTTAATCACACCCCCTTTCAGATCTTCAACTTCTCCTTATCAGCTGGTTCCTTACTGCCTTCAAACAGGCCTAAATCTTCTCCTCTTTTTATTTATTTATTTATTTGTTTATTTTTTGGTGAGGCAATTGGGGTTAAGTGACTTGCCCAGAGTCACTCAACTAGTAAGTGTCAAGTGTCTGAGGCTGGATTTGAACTCAGGTCCTCCTGACTCCAGGGCTGGTGCTCTATCCACTGTGCCACCTAGCTGCACCAATTTTCTCCATTTGCAAAAAACTAGGCCCTACCATACCCTCATCATACAGCTCTCTTCCCTTTCTCAGCCAGACTCCTTGAAAAAATTGTCCACCTTTGCTATTTCTCCTTCCTTTTTTCTCACTCATTTTTCTACTCTTTGTATATCACTCGCTTCCTATATCATCATGCAACTAAATGCTTTCTTCAAAATCACTAACAGTGACTTCAACGCCAAATCTAATCGTCTTTTCTCAGGCTTCATCCTTCTTAACTAATCTGATGCATTTGATACCAATTGTACTATGTTCTTGCATATTGTCTCCTCTCACTAGTTTTTTCTGATTCACTTCCTTACTTATCTGCCTCTTTCTTCTCATTTTCCTTTGCTGTCTCATCATCTCCATCATACCTCTTAACTGTGGATGTTCCCCCAAAATTCTGTCTTAGGATTTCTACTCTTATGATGACCTCATCAGCTCCTAGTCTATCTTGTCTTTAAAAAAGAATCCCAGATCTACATATATAGCCCTAGTCTGTACCTCCATTTAGGTCCCGTATCAATAATTGCATTCGACATTCATATGTCTAAAACTGAACTCATCTTTCCCTCTAAAGCTTTCGATCTTCTAAACTTCTCAATTTCTGTTGAAGATACCAGCATCCTTCCAGTCTTCTAGGTTTTTAATCTTGGCATTTTCCTGGACTCCTCATCCCATGTCTTGACTCCGCTTCATATACACAGTACTACTTTAAGTCAGGTCTTAATTAGTCTCCATTCCTTAAGGGTCTCAACACTAGTGTCCCTCATATACCCTGCTGTGAGAGTAATTTTCCTTCAGCACAGATCTGACCTTGTGACTCTCCTATTCATTCAACTTCATTTGCTTTCTTTTGCCTTTAGGACAGGGGTTATTATCCTGGAATCTATGAACTTGTTTTTTGTTTTTTAAACACTTTGCAAACTATATATTTTTTATGCTAACTATGTCTCAATATAATTTTTTACCTTTGTAATCCTATGTGCTTTATGCATTTAAAAACAATATTCTGAGAACTGATCCATTGGCTTCACCAAACTGCCAAAGGTGTACATGACACAAAAAAGGTTAAGAACCCCTCCTCTATAAAAAAATAAATAAACTCCTCTGTTTAGCTTTTGAAAGCTATACAACCTGGTCCCAGCCTCTTTGGAGCCTCATTGGATATCACTACTCTCCTACGCTTTGAGATCCAGCCACATCAGCCATCTTTCTGTACCTGACATATAACTGCATCTGGCTATAACTACCACTAGCTATCTCCCATGTTGGAATATACTACCTTCTTACTTTCAGCTTCATAGATTTTTCTCTTCCTTTAAGACATAGCTCAAGCACCATATGTATGAAACTTTTCCTGATGTCCCCAACTGCTAGTGTCCTCCTTCCCTCTTAAGTATTTAACTACTTTCATGTATTTATTTTTATTCACTTTATATTTCTGCTGTGTATGTTTTTTTACGTACTTGTCTCATTCATTAAAATATAGGCTCATTGTGAGTAGGTACTGTTTCATTTTTTCACTTATGTGCTCAGTGCCTAGCGTATAGTGTGCATGCACTTAAGAAATACTTGTTGATCAATTGACCCACCTTTTTTTATAGATGTTTCTGAGTAAGTTTAGCATTATATTGTTTGTATGTTTATATGAATTTTAATATTTAAAATTTTTATTAAGAGAGAAAATAAGAATTTTTTTAGTGCTTACTATGATCTGGCCTCTGTGTTCATTGCTTTTATAAATATCACCTCATCTGATAAAGAAAATTTATTGGATACAACTTAATTTTTCTAAGTAATGAAATTTCAAGTACACTTATATTAATTCTCCAGAACATGCTGATGGCTTATGCCATAAGTTAACAACTGTGTGTCCAACTGTGAAACCTCAGACACAAGGTTTGGCAAAAGATGCTTGGGAAATTCCTCGAGAATCTTTACGTCTAGAAGTTAAGCTGGGCCAAGGATGTTTTGGTGAAGTATGGATGGGTAAGAAGCAATGACTTTTAGAAAATCTTTTGCTCCAGACCTGTGGTTTCCTTGGTGAGGGTGATTCCTCCAAATGGAATCTCTTGCCACTGATACTGAATCTCACCCAGTTATATTATTTTATTTGAGATATTTAAATATGAATTAAAATATTATAATTGAAAAATAATTTTAACATTAATATTGAAAACTTTAGTGGACTAAAGATACTGATTCATAGTGATTTGGCATATCTATAAATTAAGAGCTTTAGCTAATGTCAGAGTTGCCAACATCAGGAGGAGAATGTTCTTTCAGCACTAGGAAAGGTATGAAATTCTCTGGCTAGTCATAACTAACAACAATAGCTAACATTTATACAGCACTTACTGAATACCAGGCACAGTGTTAAATGCTCTACAGTAATTATTCTCTTTTAATCTGCTCAAGAACTATGGGAGGTAGGTGCTATTACAATCCCCCTTTTACAGATGAGGAAACAAAGGAAACAGTGGTTAAGTGACTTGTCCAAGGTCACACAGCTAGCAAGTACCTGAGCCTAGATTTGAACTCAGGTCCTCTTGACTCCAGGCCCAGTGTTTTATCCACTGTTCCACCAGCTGCCTGTGGTATGAAATATTTGCTAAAGAAGAAAATAAGAGTAACATTGTGGGAGTAGGAATGTATTGTAGCATAGAATCAGCATCTTGGAGTTCAGAATCCTGTGAAGAATCCATATATTTGGAATGAATCAGTTTGTCAGGGAGCTATAATTTTGTCAGTGGATCTCTTCCACTGACACAGATCACCATCCCTCTGTAACTTAATAGATGTTCTTTAAACAGTCCTGTAACCAAGATTTATTATATAAAAGCCAACTAGATGGTAAGATTTTCTGAGGACTTAGTGTCCTCAGATAAAAAGCATTTCCTTAGTGGGCCTATTGTTGAACCTTTTCCAGCTTGGTAGATCCTGCCAGAGCTGTTTCTGAGAACACCCAAGATAGGCATTGGGGTAGGATTTGAGTGAAGGAGTACAGTTTTTAATAACACATCTTAGGGACATTCTTTCCATTTCAACAACCTTGTAAGTTGGGATAGTCAGTCTGTTATGTGATAGCCAATCTTTTGTATAATTAGTAACATTCCCATACTTATCCTTTTTTTTCCTTCCAGATTCCAAACATCTCAATGAGATTCATGTTCTATAAAATTTGTACCTGTTACTTGTTTTATCTTCCTCAATTTGACTTTTGCTATTGTTTTCACCATTAAACTTGAAACATGGCACAAATGGCTTCAGTTGAAAATCCTCCAAAACTAGCTAAAATAACAGAAGTTGTTGTTTCCTTAGGAACGTGGAATGGAACCACAAAAGTAGCAATCAAAACACTAAAGCCTGGTACAATGATGCCAGAAGCTTTTCTTCAAGAAGCTCAGATCATGAAGAAACTAAGACATGATAAACTTGTTCCACTATATGCTGTTGTTTCTGAGGAACCAATTTATATTGTCACTGAATTTATGTCAAAAGGTATGTGTTCATGAATGGATGAGTAGACATGAAGGTATTCATGTCCTTAAAAATGTTTTTAAAAGACTGTTTTGGGATAATTATTCATATGTGTAAGATTTTTTTGTCCTGTATGTTTCTAAAAAGATATTTTCAACAAAGCAAATTTTTTTATATAAGTGTGTGAATTTTGTGGTTTTTCTAATGGGAAAGTGTGAGAGATTTTTACTAGTTAATTTGGAAAAGTATGGAAGAAAAGTAAAAGTTTTGAATGGGGTATATGTGACTGAAGAATGGAATAAATAGAAGAATAAGGTGATAAAAAAGGCACCATAAGAAATAAAAATTAAAGCAGCAAGAGAAAAATACTCATATTTAGAGCCTGTGACAAATCAAATTGGGTCTGAAACAAACCAAGGAATAAACTTCAGTGAAATGTGCAGGTGGTCCTTGATTTAAGTACATCCAGCTTGCAAACATTCCAATATACAAATGACTGCCTCATCCACATGATAATTGGAACCCTACTTCTCATTATATATGTGTCACCCCCTCCTACCCATATCTAACTCACACCTTGCTTCTCATTTACCCCCCATGTGGATATAGAGAAATGTCTTTAATAAGAAGAACAGGTAGTGATAGGAGAAAACTGAGTAAATTCCTAGAGTTACTACCCACCTTCTCTCTCCTTCCTCTCAGAAGAACTCCATTAATCCCCAGGGAATTCATCTGACTTTTTACCAGAATGACTTTGCCCTAAATTTCCATGAGTGAGATGTCCAGACTATGGCTTTTGGAGGAGGGGAGGGAAGAAGAAGAGGGAGTAGAGATAGAAGTGGGAATGAGTCAACAGAAATTGAGAAACAGAACCTGGTTTTTTTGTTGATGGTTTTTTTAATTTTTTTTTTAGTGTTTTTAAATGCATCTACCCACCCACTACCTGTTCCTTACCTTCTCTCCCCTCCCCCCATGCAAATTAAAACAAAAAACAGATAATTCAATATGTAACTACATAGTCTGGCAAAACAAATTCCCACACTAGCCATGTGCAAAAATATATGTATCTTTTTGTATTTTAAATTCATCATTCCCTGTCAGGCATGTGGCATGTTTTTTTCATTCTTTTGGACTCATGGTTTATCATTGCCTTGATTAGAGTTGTAAAGGCTCTTAAAATTCTTTTTTGCTATAATATTTGTATAATTTAATAAATTGTTCTCCTAACATTTCTCACTTTTCTCTGCATCAGTTCATAACGTTCTTTTCAGTTTCCTCTGAAATTATCCATTTCATCATTTCTCATGGCATTTACTACAATTGTTTTAGCCTTTCCCCAATAGGAGGACTTTCCCCTTCTTAATTTTCAATATCTGGCTGTGAATTAATCAATATTTATTAAGAACCTACTATGTGACAGACCTGTGCTATGTTCTGGGGATAACAATGAGGGATAACAAACAATAGCACCTGCCTTAAAGGAGCTTTTAGTCTAATGAAGGAGACAACATGCAAACAAATATATACAAATAAGCTACATACCGGATAAATAATTAACAGAGGGAAGGCACTGGAATTAAGAGAGATTGGTTAAGGCTTCATATAGGAGGTGGGATTTTATTTGGGACCTAAAGGAAGCCAGGGAGGTCAGTAGTTGGAATTTTGAAGAGGAGGAACATTCCAGGCATGGGGACACATTCAGATAATATATCTGGAGCTGAGAGATGGAGTGTTTTGTTCATGGATTAGCCAGGAGGCCAGTGTATCACTGGATCGAATAGTATGTGGGTAGGGAGTAAGGTGTAAGAAAACTGGAAGGGGGAAAGGGGAGCAGAGCATTTTGTATTTGATTTTGTAGGCAATAAGGAGCCCCTGGAGTTTATTGGGTAGGAGGGTGACAGGATCGGACCTGTGCTTTAGGAATATCATTTTGCAGCAGAATGAAGGGTATTTTGCAACAGAAAGATGAAAAGAGCTGTTATAAATATTTTTGTACATATAGATCCTTTTCCTCTTTCTTTGATTTCTTTGGGATATAGGCCTAGTAGGAAAGTTGGATGAAAGAGTATGTACAGTTTCATAACTTTCTGTGCATAGTTGCAAATTGTTTTCCAGAATGGCCAGACCATTTGTTTTCCTACAGACCCTCCAACATTTATCATTTTTCTCTTTTGTCATCTTTTTCAGTTTTGTAGATATGAGGTAGAACCTCAAAAGTTGCTTTTGCTTGCATTTTTCTGATTATTAGTGATTTAGAGTATTTTTTCATATGCTTATTGATAGCTTGGATTTCTTTTTTTTTTTTTTTTTTTTTTTGTTAAACTGCCAGTTCATATCTTTTGGCTCTTTATCTATTGGAGCAGTAAATGGTCCTATTACAACTCCCCATTTTATAGATGAGGAAACTGAAGCAGACAGAGGTTAAGTGACTTACCCAGGGTTACACAACTTGGGTAGTATCTGAGATTAGATTTGAATTCCAATCTTCCTAAGCTCTAGGTCCAGCACTCTGGACACTGAATACCTAGCTGCCAATATAAGGAGACCCAAGATAGTAAGAAAGCACTTAGCTGCCACTGAAAGGTTTGTCAAACTATACCCCAAGGTAAGTACTTAACCTACTGTCAGTGATTTCTGAAAGATCATTGAAGTCCTAGGGCTAGAATTCAGCAAATATCCCAGTAACCGTGATCTTTATTACAGATAATAAGATAAAATATAGTTATAGAATTCCTATGGAAGTTCAGTTAATGTTCTGCTTCATCAGATACAGCTGCAGTCACTTTAAATGTCTGCACACTCTGAAGAATCATCTTTCCCAAAACCATTCCATCTCTCTCATTATTGTCTCCCAGGATTCTCCTTTCCACCTGGTTAAACATGAACTCTAGAGATATTTCTATTAGCTGAATTTAATCAAATACTTTTTCTTCCTCTTTCTGACCATTGCCTTAATATTTCAAGGAGGAGTTCTTCATCTGCTGGATGATCAGGTGTTTTCAGTCCTATCCAACTCTTTGTGACCCCATTTAGGGTTTTCTTGGCAAAGATATTGGAGTTGTTTGCCATTTTCTTCTTCAGCTCATTTGACAGATGAGGAAACTGAGGCAAACAGGGTTAAGTGACTTGCCCGGAGTCACACAGCAAGTTAGTATCTGAGGCCAGATTTGAACTCACAAAGAGGGGTCTTCCAGACTCCTGGTCAGGAAGGATAAAGTCTAGTGCTGTATCCATTTTGACCCCTAGCTGCTCATGTGCTGAATAGATCTCTTTAGAACCTTGTTAAGCCTTTGATAAGAATGATTAAGTATGGTTAAGGCCAGGAATGGCAAAATTTGATAGCCTCTTTCAGTCTTCATCTTTCTAGCTATCTTTATATCTTTTGATACTGTTAATTATCTATTTGTAGATATTTTCCAAATTCAATTTAATTAAACAAGAATTTAGTAAGTTCAGTTATCCTTTCCCCATTGTGGTTTTGATATATTGTGGGTCAGCATAAGAAATTAAATGGGAATTTGGGGAGGAGTTTTGCAGAAGCCACAGATGACACAGCGACTTTGACAAACGCTTAACCCAAATTTTACTCCCTAGACCACATACACTTTGATCCAGTGACACACTGGCCTTCTGGCTGATCCATGAACAAAACACTCCCATCTCTCAGCTCCAGACATATTCTCTGAATACTCAGACCCAGTTGATGTGTTAGTTAGTTTTGCTGAATTTCTTTCCTTCTCTTCTTTGTTATAAAGTGTGGTTATTTGGGTGTGGGAAGAAAAATGTATTTATTGGGACATGAAGATGATACAAAAACAAAAGATGTGAATAAAAATTACTTTAAAAAAGAAAAGTTTAAAATGTCATGTAGAATTTTTAGAATGGGGTAGGACATTAATACAAGAAAGCTGGAAAGCACTGACTTCAGTTGGAATTCTGCTAAGTGATATTTGTTGCTCTTCCTTTTTCCTCCCTTCCCATCCCTTACTTTAGGGATTGGGGGATGTGGGAGTTCCAAGATGGAGGTAACCAGGGAAGAAGGTGGGGAAAGGTAAACATTATCTTGAAGGTTTCAAGAACCTTCTTTGAAACATCTCAAGATAATATTAAAAAAAAAAATTGATACTAAAATGGTATTAAGAAGTAGGATGTTAAAGCTCAAAAATGTTATTTGTTTTGTAATTTATCCTTTTTGTTTTGCTTCTCTTTTAAAAAATGTTTCTATTATAGGAAGCTTATTAGACTTCCTTAAGGAAGGAGATGGAAAGTATTTGAAGCTACCACAGCTGGTTGATATGGCTGCGCAGGTACTTCTTTATGTATATCTATATGTATATATATCTATAAATGTCTTGAAAATACCTGAAAATTAATCCTAGAAAATGTAGTGTTTTTTATCATAGAATTGAGCAGGGAGACCATGACTATTACCTAGTCCAACTCCTTCAACTTCTGGGTAGAAACTAAGAGGGACAGCTAGGTAGCACAGTGTCTACTCTTGGAGTCAGGAAGACCTGAGTTCAAATCTGGCCTTAGACACTTGACACTTACTAGCTGTGTGACCCTGGGCAAGTCACTTAACCCCAATTGCCTAAAAGAATAAATAAAAATACATTTGAAAATTAAGGCCTAGAGAGGTTAAGTGATTTGTCTGAGGTCACATAGCTGACTAGTATCAGAACTAGGACCAGGAACCCAAGTTTTCTCTTTCCTAATCGTTTTTGCTTTCTACTACATCATTGTCTACTTAAAAAAAAAACAAACAACTAAATAATAAGGAAAGTTTTATTATTTATTTATATTTGGGGAACTGCTGTAGTTGTAAAGAAAAATTCATAAATTTTTGATACATTTTGTTTTGATACTAGAAATGCTTCCTAGCAAACACCCAAACAACATATATTTATAAAATTAATTCCCAGAGAAGATAGTTTGATTATCAGTTATTAAAAGAAAGGAAAGATGTGCCCTTTAGCTTTGGCAGTGTGGTCCTTACATTGTATTTTATCAGATTTCCCTACATCTCCATATTGAATTTATTTACATTTTGGTAGTCATATATTTTTGCCTCTACTTTCCTTGCTTATCCATGAAATTTTAATACATCCCATGGACATTAAATTTTCCTATTTTGAAATCTTTAATTTCATCAGATAAATTACAAGAAATAAGAAATCAGCGATTGCCTACAATGTATAAATTATATTGGACATCGACATTTGGACATAATCCAAAATAGTAACTTAACAAATCATAAAGAGGGCAATATAGTGTAGTGGAAATGAATGCTAGTTTTGGAGATAGAAAGCTTGAGTTCAAGGGCAAGTTTCGCAACTTAATAACTTTTTAACTTTGAACAACTCACCTAATCTTTCTGAGCCTAGAATTCTTATTTAGAATGGAGATGATAGTACCTGCCATTGAGGGTTTCTGTGAAGATCAAATGAGATTAGGTATCTGAAAGGAAATTACAATAACAATTTATGTCTCTTTTACTGCTTACAAAGCACTTTCAAACTATAGAGCAATATAACAAGCCTAAGATAGTACCATCTTATGTACTTTACTGATCTTTGATTTTTTTTGACAATGTGAATGTGGGCCTTCCCTTTACTGCTACAGATGAGAATTCCTCCAGTCAATTAACAAGCCAATTATAATTAAACACCAACTATATATGCTAAGCACTGTGGTTGGCTCTAGGGAGACAAAAATAGACTGAGGTGGTCACTTAGAATTCTTGTAGCCAAAAAATTCATCACCCTGTGACCAATCTGGTGATTAGCCCCTTTAAACTTAGCCAGGCTTATCCTTCAGTAACAGACATACAGTATGTTATGGGGCCCATGTTCAAAGTCTTTCCAGCTTGGTAAAGGGTCTGTCAGAGCTTGCACTTTGTTGGCAAATCCTTCAAGAACCCGTGGACAATCACTTCGTGATGATGCAGCAGAACAGAACTTTTATGGAGAATTATTCTGCAGTTAAGCATATGTACGTATTTTCATTTGCCTGTCTTTTGGCTTAACTGAAAAAGACTTTCTGTTTGGATGGTTTGTTATATGGAACCATAGTAATAAATTTTGAGTCGAAAATGATTGAATAACATAATCAGTGCGCATTTAGGTATGTTCCTCATCTTTGGATTTATGTGGACAAAATTGTTTTATGAGCCTGGTATCTTCATTATGTACTTGAATATATCAGGGTAACTCAAGGAATTTGATATTCATTGGTTGATGTGTTAGCTTTCTGACACATAGCCAAACCTTTAGGCATTCTGGACCCATTCCAATAGTCTTGTAATCCTTACTAGTTAAAAAATGCATGAAGCACCTTGTTTCATACACATATTCCCAGCGCAGATTAGAGCATGTGCTTGGTATGCCCCTTCCATGGATTCATGTTGGGTTGTGTGAAATCTGCAGTTCTTTGTGGTGGTGGTGATAGTTTATCTTCATTGGCAGTGCTTATGAATGTGTATGGTAATTAGATATATTAGTTTACTTAAAAGTCTTGGCCTGGAATAGACTGATGGACATTCATACCAATATTCTTTCAAATCCCTATTATCCACTCTGCTGGAATAATGCTGATATAATCAAATGACTACTAGAAATGTTAGGATCATAGAACCAATATCTTCGTAAGTTGAGAGGTGAGCCAAAACTCACCATGCCAGATCCAACTCTCGTTTTTTTATCTCAATTTTAACCTGATTTCATTATTATTAAACTGATATTTCTCCTATTATCTGTTAAAAACACATATTGACAGCAATTTGCATTTCTAACCTTGCAAAATATGTCATTTTGACAGTTATCTAACTTATATCTAAAGTAGTCTCTTAAATTGTTCTGTTTGGGTTTCTTCTCAAGATTGCTGATGGTATGGCATATATTGAAAGAATGAACTACATCCACCGAGATCTTCGAGCAGCTAACATCCTTGTAGGAGATAATCTTGTCTGTAAAATAGCAGATTTTGGATTAGCAAGGCTAATTGAAGACAATGAATACACTGCAAGGCAAGGTAAAACTTTTTTTGTTGTTCTTCAGTCACATCAACTCTTCATGATGCCATATGGAGTTTTCTTGACAAAGATACTAGAGTGGTTTGCCATTTCTTTCTCCAGCTCATTTTACAGATGAGGAACTGAAGCAAACAGCAGGGTTAAGTGACTTGCCCAAGGTCACACAGTTATTAAGTGTCTGAAGCCACATTTGAACTCAGGTCTCCCTGACTCCAGGCCCAGCACTCATCCACTGAGATATCTAGCTGCCTAAAGATAAAATATTTAGTAAATGTTTACCTTATTTTAGAATGATTTTATATTGAATGTGCAAGCAAAATACAGGTAGAAGTGATTTGTGTAGCAAAGATATTTCTATGGAGCAGTTATCTTTAAAGTCATGAGTGACCTCTCTTAAAGTTTTTTTATTGATTTCTTTTTTTTAATTTTACCTAAACATCCATCTGATTTACCCCACCTTTTCTCTCCCAGAGAAGTGTCTTTTATAACAAAGAATTACTTTTTTTTCCTGAACTTAAAGAAATAAAACAAACATTCCATAGCAAAGTAGAATAGGGAAAAAAAAGATGGCACATGAAATTGCAAATCTGTTATTGCTTTTCCTTTTAAATATGTAATAAAATTATGTAACTTTTCCCCCTCCTTTCCCACCCATCCTGCCCTAAAGATGGCTACCATTAGACACAGATACGTATGTAAATGTAAAGTGAGAATTACCTTTCATGAATAAGAGGAAAGAGAGGAAAAAAATTGACAAAACATAATTAAATCCTGAAAGTCTGACATTTTATGCTGTGTTCCACACCCATGAACCCATGAACATCCACTGCTGCAGCCCTCCTACTACCCTTCAGTTCTGCAGAAGAATGGGAATTGTTTATTTATATATCTCTTTTTGGGGGCTAATTTTGTTCTTTGTAATTTTGCAACTTTTATTTTCTGTATTCATCATTCATCATTTCTGTTGGATTTTTTTAAAAATAAATTTAAAGATATCTTTTGTTTTTACATTGCTTAAATTTCTCCTATATTTCTTCTTCCTTCCTCTCCCAGAAAGCATAAAGAATTTTTTTTAAAGTGGGAGGAAGAGAAAAAAGTAAGCCGAACTGATTAATACATTTTTAAAATCTGAAAGAAAAAAATGTGTGTGTGTGTGTGTGTGTGTGTGTGTGTGTAAGGTCCCATACCTGTGGATCTCTTCCCTGAAAAGGAATCAGGAGGGGGTGTCTTCTCATATCTCTTTTTTGGAGTCATGTTGTTCTTTGTAACCTTGCAACACTAATTTTCTTTATTTTTTTTAATAAGTATTTCTTTATCTTATGTTTTTTGTATCACCAATAGTTCCCTTAGTATCTCTTCACCTCTGAATTCCCAGAAAAGCCACCCCTTATTTAAAAAATGAAATTTTTAAAGATAAAAAAAAGATGAGGAAAAAATCAGCAAAATTGATAAATTTCAGAAATCACAACAAAGGTCTCTATAGACGTATGAAGGTGGGAATATCATCCTATATCTCTTCTTTAGTTCAGTGATTGCTGTTTCTAATTTTGTAACATCTGCTTTTGATTTTTTAATTTGTTCTTAATATTTAATTTGTTGTCATTGTGTATATTATTTTCATGGCTCTGCATATTTCAGTCTGCATCATTTGATGTAGATATTTTTCTGCATTCATCATTTTTTATAATGCCGTAATATTCCATTACATTTCAAGCACCACAGTTTATTTAGCCATTCCACAATCAGTAGCATCTACTTTGTTTTCAATTCTTTATTACAAAAAGTGCTGTTATATGGGGGCAGCTGGTGGCGCAGTGGATAAGCTCTGGTCTTGGAGTCCGGAGGACCTGAGTTCAAATTCAGCCTCAGACACATGACATTAGCTGTGTGACGCTGGGCAAGTCACTTAACCCCGATTGCCTCACCAGCAGGTCAAAAAAAAAAAAGTGCTGTTATAAATATTTTTGTTTCTGTGGAGGCTTTCTTCTTATCAGTGCTCTCCTTGGGGTATAAACCTAGTAGTAGAATCTCTGAGTCACAGAGTATGGACATTTTATTTATTTTATTCGCATAATTCAAAATTCCTCTCCAAAATGGTTGTACTGATTCACAACTCCACCAACAAGGAACCAGTGTGCCTGTCTTCCCACACCCCCTCCACGCCATTGGCTGTTATTATTGGTCATCTTTGCCAGTTTGTAGAGTATGAGGTAAAACCTCAAGAGTTGTTGTCATTTGCATGTCTATTATTAGAGGGTATTTTCATGTGATTGTTAAGTGTTTGCATTTCTTCTTTTGAAACTGTTCACGTCCTTTGACTATCTTTTAAGGAATGGTTTTGGGCATATACACATATATACATGTATTGACATATATGTTAATGTGTTAATTGTTTATATCTCTTAGATTCTAAACCCTTATCAGAGAAATTTGATACAAAGATTTTTTTTCCCATTTCCCAAAGGAAGCTTCCTTTCTTTTCCTAAGTGCCTTAATATTATTTGTACAGAAACTTTTTAGTTTTGTGTAATATTTTGGGGGGCAGCTAGGTGGCACAGTGGATAGAGCACTGGCCCAGAAGTCAGGAGGACCTGAGTTCAAATCCAGCCTCAGACCAAACACTTGACACTAGGTGTGTGACCCTGGGCAAGTAACTTCACCCCAGTTGCCTTTAAAAAAAAAAAAATTACTTATTTTTTTTTCTTTTGTAATTTCCTCTGTCCATTGTTTGGTTAAGAATGAATCTCTTACCTATAACTATGAAAGGTATTTGATCTGCTTCTTTTCTGATTTTTTTTCATGTTATGACATTTAATTTTTAGGTCATATATTCATTTAGAATATATTGAGTAATATGTTGTAAGGTATTGCTCTAAGCCTTATTTCTGCCAGACTGCTTTCTAGTTTTCCCAGCAATTTTTCCTAGGTAATTAATGTTTTCTAGTTTATTGAACACTGGTTTATTGAGTCTATTACTCTCTCTCTTTTTTTTTTAAACCAGTACAAGATGGTTTTGATGATTGCTGTTCTATAACAGGGCTTCTTAAACTTTTTCCACCCACGACCCCTTTTTGCCCAAGAAATTTTTGTGCAACCCTGGGTATGTAGGTATATAAAATAGGCGTACAGATCAAACATTTACTGTTAATATATCATAAAGAAATTTATTTTAAAATAATTCCTTGGTGTACTATAATTTTGCCATTTATTAAACAAAAAAGCAAATTTGCATGCAAATGAGATTGGATATACTTGTTTATTTTTACATAAAGAATTAAGTCTTGGCAGAATATTTGATATTGCAGGACATAGGACATCTTCAATGTTTTTCAGAGTCGATCAATATTTTGATTTATAATTGTCAATGCTGAGAATGCTACTTTGCATAAATACATACTAAAAATGGCAGAGGTATGGTTAGGGCCATTTCAGAAATTGTTGGAAATTCTGCCCTATTCCCAAACTGCAGTTCATTTAACGATTTTGTATGTACAGTAAAAACACTGAAATCCATAACGTACAATAGACTTGAATCTGAGCCAGTGTGATTCTGGCCGCGTTCCTTGGCATTGCAGGGCATCTCAGTGCAAAGTGCACATTATGTTTTTAGAACCAAGGCTGCAGTGAAGTTGTGCGATGCAACATGGGCAAGTGGTGCCAGAAACACCTCAGATTCATTACATGTTTGATTTTGAATTAATTTTTGGTCGTTGTGCGTTCAGAAACCTTTTACTGTTGCCAGATTTTTCGCGACCCCCACATTCATTTATGTCATGATCCACAGTTTAAGAAGCATTGTTCTATAATATAGTTTGAGGCCTAGAAATACTATTTCTTCTCTTCCCCCTTTTATACCTGTCTCTTTTCACTATTTTCCTTGGTAGTCCATATCTTTTGTTTTTCCAAATTAATTTTGTTATTTTATCAGAGTTCTGTAAATTATACTTTTCATATTTTGATTGATATAGCATTAAAATTGTAAATTAACTTTAGTGTCATCATTTGTATATTGGCACAGCTCAATAATAAGCACCAAATAGCCCTCTGTTGAATCTCTACAAGTATTTTATGTTTTGGTAGATAGATTCCCCAAATATTTAGTGCATTTTATAGTTATTTGGAATGAAATTTTCTTTTCTGTTATTGCCTTTCAAACTTTGTTAGTATTATATGGAAATGCTTTTGAGTTTTGAGTTTATATAGTAGCATGTCACTTTGCTGAAGCTCTTGTCTCAATTATTAACTTTCATGATTCCTTAGGTTTTTTTTAAGCAAATCTTTATATCACCAATAGATAAGAATAGTTTTATCTCCTTTTTACCTATCTCTATACTTTTAATTCCTATCTTTTGTCTTAGTGCTATTGGTAGTATTTCCAGAACCATATCAAATAATAGTGAGGAGAGTGGTGGGTATTCTTGCATTTACTCCTGTATTTATTGACAAAGGTTTAGTGTATTGCCATTGCATATGATGTTGCTTTGGTTTTTGGATTAGATACTTTTTATGATATTAAAGAAGTTTCTTTGTGCTTATTCTTTGTCAGGGTTTTTTTTGTTCTTTGGTTTGTTTGCGGTTTTTTTTTTTGGTTTTTGGGTTTGTTTGGGTTTTTTTGCACAAATGAGTGTTACACTATGTCAAATGCTTTTTCTTTATCTGAGATAATTGTCTGGTTTTGGAAGTTTTTGTTTTTAAATAGGTCAAGTATGTTATTTGTTTCCCTAAAGTTGAAACATCCTTGCATCCATGTAAATTCAGCTTGGTTATAATGAATGATTTTTTGGATGGATTGTTATAGTTTAACATAATTTTATTTAAAATTTTTGTGTCAGTATTCATTAATGGTATTGGTCTGTACTTTTGGTGAATCCAAAAAAAACAGGTGTTGTCATCATGCTTTCTGAGGAAGCAAAAATAAAAATTCACAACATAAAAAGAGATAAAGAAACTGCATTACACTGAAAGGAATCATGGGCAAAAAACCAGTATCATTGTTAAACTTAAATGCTCCAAATACCTTAGCATCTAATCTAAATTGGCAGGATATTTTGTTCCTCTTAGTTGTGGACAAATTTAACAAAGATAAACAAAAGGGAAAATAAAAGGTCAGCAAATTGCTGGAGAAATTAGAGCTAAAAAAAATTAGTTTTTTTCTAAATGATGCTGCTAAAGAACATACATATTTGTCATAGAACTTTTACAAAAATCAGCTGTGTATTCAGACACAGAGATATTGCAAACATGTAAAAATAATAAATACTTTCTTATAGACCGTAAGGCAATAAAAGTAGTAGTCATTTCAGGGACCACAAACAAAAGTGGTTCAGTCATTTTTCAGTCGTGTCTGACTCTTGGTGACCCCATTTGACGTATTCTTTGCAAAGATACTGGAGCTTGCCATTTCCTTCTCCAGCTCATTTTACAGAAGAAGAAACTGGGGCCAACAGAGTTAAGTGACTTGCCCAGGGTCACATAGCTAGTAAGTGTTTGAGGCCAGATTTAAACTCAAGAAGATGAGTCTTTCTGACTCCAGGCTAGGCCCTCTATCCGATGCACCACCTATAGCTATCCATGAAGAATTGGACATGACTGAAAAACAACTGAACAAAAGACACAGAACCAAATGAAGACTTAACAATGAAATCCTAAATAATAAGTGAATCAAAGAACAAATAGAAACAATAATTATGTGAATAAAAATTATAGTGGTGAAAAACATAGAATTTCTGGGATACAACTAAAGCACTCCTCTGGGGAAATTAATACCCCTAAAAACACACAAAAAAATTGAAAAGTAAGGGATCAATCAAATGAAAGCACATTTTTTAAAATTAGAAAATCAGCACAAAAGAGGACATAGTAAAAATTCAAGGAGAAATAGATAAACCAGAAACAAATAAAAAAAAACAATAGAAATGATAAACTCACTATGTCCAAAATAAACTTGTCATCTTTCCCCCTAAACCTCTACCACCTACCCACCAACTTCCCTATTACTGTAGAAAGCAACACCATCCTCCAAGTACTTCACAACCTAGGAGTCATCCTGTATTCTTCACTGTCTCTCATTCTTCTCCCCCCCCCCCCCCCCCTGCTGCCCCACACCCAACCTTATCCAAGTTGTGGCCAATGCCTGCCAATTTCACCTTTGCCATATCTCTCAAATATACCCCTTCTCTCTTCTGACACTGCCCCTACTCTGGTTCAGGCACTTATTGCTTCACACCTTGATTATTGTAATTGCCTGCTGGTGGGTCTGTCTGACTCAAGTCTTTCCCCATGCCAATCTATCCTCCCTCCATTCAGCCACTAAAGTGATTTTCCTAAATCACAGGTCTGTTCATTTCACACCTCCTACTCAGTAAACTCCAGTGGCTTCTTGTTGCCTCTAGGATTAAATACAAAGTTCTCTGCTTGGCATTCAAAACCCTGCAAGACCTAGCCCCTTCCTACTTTTCTAGTCTTCTTATGACTTACTCCCTGCCATGAATTCTTCAGGCCAGTGACACTGGTCTCCTGGCTGTTCCAGGAATAAGATACTCATCTCTTGGCATTTTCTGTAGTTTATCTAAAATGTTCTCCCTCCTCTGCCCTGACTACTTGGCTTCCTTTAAGTCCCAACTTAAATACTCCTTTCTGAAGGAAGCCTCCCTACCCCCTCTTAATTCCAATGCTTTCCCTCTTTTAATGATTTCCTTTTAATCCTGTATATAGCTTGTTTTGTATATATTTGTTTGCATGTTGCCTCCCCCATTAGATTTTAGCTCTTTGAGGGCAGGGGTTGTCTTTTGCCTCTTTTTGTATCCCTAGCACTTAGCATGGTACCTGGCACATACATAGCAGGCACTTAATAAATGTTGAGTGATTAAGATTGATGAATAAAACTAAAAACTAGTTCTCTGAAATGACTAATGAAATTGATAAATCTTTAAGTAACCTGATTAATAGAGGACAGAACACATCAAACATATCTGTCATGACAGTCATGACAAACCCCAGTTGATTCTTTTATTTTAAAGATAAGGAAAACAGACTAAGAGAAGTTTGGTGACTGAATATACCCCCTTCTCTCTTCTGACACATAGCTATTGTGTCTGAGGCATGATTTGAATCCACAATTTGCTAATTCTTCATCTCAGGGTTCTGTTTACTATACCATGTTGGCTCCTTAACCTGAAAGGTCTGAGGTTGACACTAGGTTTCAAGCCTGGGTGACTAGGAAAATGGTAATCCCCTTGAAAACAGTAGGGAAGTTCAGAAAAGGGGAGGGTGTGGAAGGAAAACTAATGAATTTCACTTTGGACATGTTGAATTTAAGATGTCTCCTGAGCATCCAGTTCAAAAATATCTGAAAGGCATTTGGAGGTGCAAATCTGGAGATCAGTGTTTAGATGGTAATTGAATACATCTGAGCTGATGAGATCACCAAATGAAATAATATGGAGCAAAGATGGTCAGACTACAGCCTGGGGGTGATTGGCCCTCTTGTTTTTATACTCCAGAGAGTTCAGAATGGTTTTTATACTTTTAAGTAAAGTTTTTTGTATTTAATTCAATGCAACATTTATTATTAGCTTGCCAGCCAGACCTGGCCAGATTTGGCCCCCAATCCATAGTTTACTGACATCTGGCATAAAAAGAGAAGAAAAGAAATCAGAACCCTGTGGGACACCCATTGTTAGCATGTGTGGTCTAGATGAAGATCCAGCAAAGGAGACTGAGAAGGAGTCAGTATTGTTAGGAGGGAAGCCAAGAGAATAGTGTCATGAAAACCTAAAGAGAAGGGGATATTTGAGATTAAAGAGGCTGCTGAGAGGTCAGGATGGATGAGGATTAGGAGAAGGCCATTGGATGTGGTAATTGAGAAGTCATTTAGTAACTTTGGAGAGAACAGTTTTGGTTGAATGATGAATTCAGAAGCCAGACTGAACAAAGTGAGAAGGAAAGTGGAAGCATTAATTCTTGATGGTCTTCTCAAGGAATTTAACCACAGAAGAGAGGAGAGAGAGAGAATGATAGTGAGATGGATGCATCAAGTGAAAGTTTTTTGAGGATGGAAGATATATGAACATTTGTAGGTAACAGAGAAAAATCAGTAGGCAGTAAAAGACTGAAGATAAGTGAGAACGTGGTGTTGATAGAGGTGGCAGTCTGTTGGAGAAGATGGAATGGAATGGGATCATTTGTGCATGTAGAGGGATTTTAACTTATACAATATTTATTAAGCTTTATGTATTATTTCTTAGAGGAAGTCAGATGGCATAATGGATTGAGTGGCAGACCCTAGTTTGAATCTTGCTTCTGTCACTAACAGATGTGATCCTGAGCAAATCTTAGCCTCTGTTTCCCCATTTATAAAATGAGGATAATGATAGTACCTACCTCACGGGCTTATTATGAGCATCAAATGAAACAATAAGTATAAAAGGCTTTTCAAGCCTTAAAGTTCTATGTAAATGTTGTAATTATTATTTTAAGTTACCACATGCAGTGCACAGTGTTAGTTGTTGGAGGGGTTGTCCTCATGTAGCTTGTATCTGATAGGAGTTTATGATACATATACATGTGATAAGTATAGGAGGAAGGTTAATCACAAATGCTGCTGGACTGTGGAGGAAAGGGAATTGTTACTGACTGGGATAATTAGGGAAGAATATACAGTGGAGATGGCATTGGAGCTGATTCTTAATGGATTGATGGGATTTCAACAGGTAATTTGGGGGAAAGGCATTCCACAATTAGGAGGCAACATGAGTAAAAACATTGGAGGTAGGATGGCATGGAATGTATACTGGGAATGGAGAATGACCCACTTTAGCTATGGCCTAATTTAGTGCATATGGAAAATATTAATATGAAATGCAGCTGAAAAGGTAGAGTGGTGACTGATTGTAGATGGTCTTTAATGTCCAAGTAAGGGTCTTCAACTTTATTCAGCTAACAATATAGTGCTAATGAAAGATTTTTTTTTAAAATAAAAGCTTAATTATTGCAAGCATATAATTAACAGAAGTGGGACTCAGATTTGATTCAGAAAACAGGGTAATAGTGCTCATTATCTTCTTTATCCCCTCCGAACCCTCAACTCCTGCATAATCAAAATTTTTTAAAATGTATTTCAGTTTAATTCTATTTTTTTTTCAATTAACCCAAACCTATTTTCTCTCCCACGTCCTCCCTTTGAAAAACAAAGAAAAACAAAACCGTTGTAATAAATATACATAGTCAAGGAAACAAATCCTGCAATGATCATGTCTACATATGTGTATCTCACAAAATATATGTCTCAATCTGCTTCTTCTATCTATCACCTCATCAAGAGGTGGGTAGCATGTTTCATCCTGAATCCTTTGGAATCAAGTTGGTGTTTATTATGTTAAACAGAGTCCATGGTCTTTCAAAGTTTTTTCTTTACATTGTTGTTACTATATAAATTCTTCTATTTTGCTCACTTTAGTTTGCATTGATTTGTACGCATTCATTCCCAAATTTCTCTGAAAATGTCCCCTTCATAATTTCTTACAGTTTAGTAGTATTACATTCATATACCAAAATTTATTTAGCCACATTGCCACCACAAAGGGAACTGTAATAAATATTTTTTGTGGGTAGGGGTTCATTTCTCCTGTCTTTAATCTCAGAGGTGTAGCCTAGAAGTAATATTTCTGGGTCAAAGACCATGCACATTTGATAACTTTCTGGGCTTAGTTCCAGATTGCTTCATTTTAAGAGGGCACACAGCCAGGCAATCATCTCTTCATTTCTTACCAACCTGCATTCATCTGGCCTTCTCCATCATTGCCCCTGCTGCCCTCTCTTTCCAGTTTCCTTGTTTGTGTTATCTTCCTTATTAGAATGTAAGCTCCTTGAGGGTACAGTCTTTTGTGTACATAAGCACTTTTTTAAAAAATGCAAACTCCTTAGCATGGCATTTGGGGCCTCTCCACATACT
This sequence comes from Vombatus ursinus, assembly GCF_900497805.2. Classification (NCBI taxonomy): domain Eukaryota; kingdom Metazoa; phylum Chordata; class Mammalia; order Diprotodontia; family Vombatidae; genus Vombatus; species Vombatus ursinus. Next base: position 27,087,265 of record NW_020955033.1, on the reverse strand, counting down.
CCCAAATGACTTTTCTAGGCTTAATCTCCTTCTATTCCCATAAATATGTCCTGTGCATTAGCAAAATTGAAGCTCTTGCCATTCCCAAACCAAGCTCTTCCCTCCTCTGGACATTTATTTATGCAATTAACCACTTTATTTACCTAACCAACTCTCCACCACTGGCCTATCTTTCTGAGTTCAACTCAGTTGTTAATTCCTTTCTGAAGTATTTCCTGGTCACATTCATTACAAGTAATTCTCTTCTTTCAATTTATTGAAGCATTTATAGCACCCTTGTGGAATTGATCACAATACTTTGTATGATAGTTATTTGTGTGCATTTTTTATTTCCCAGGCTAGATTGTGAATTCCTTGAGGGTGAGGATTCTGTCTTTGTATCCTTTTGAATATATAATACATTGTGTTACACATAACAATAATTAATAAATATTTGTTGAATTAATGTCTTCTTTTTGTACAAATATATAACAATATCTGCTTATTAATTTTAAGTAAGATTTTATTCATTTTAGGTGCCAAATTTCCAATCAAGTGGACAGCTCCTGAAGCTGCATTATATGGCCGTTTTACAATTAAATCCGATGTTTGGTCATTTGGAATTCTGCAGACGGAGCTTGTAACAAAAGGCAGAGTGCCATATCCAGGTAAGCATGCTTTTAAAGTCTTGGTTGTTCCATAATTATTATTGCTGTGCAGATATATAATTAAAGTTAACAGAAACTAAATTTAGGTGTTGCTTGTATTTTTATTATATACTGTATCCCTTTAGGGAATTTCCATACCAGGAATTTCACACCGGTGAAATCCTAGTACTAAACAAAATGTCAGATGAGACTGATCAGTCTTTAAGTCCTCTGACAGTTAAGACCCTTTACAACCTGGCCATTACTCAACTTCACATACTCTGTGATCCAGTCAAACTGGTCTCCTTGTTGTTCACACACATTTCTTTTCCCATGTCCATGCCTTTGCACAGGCTATCTTCTGTATCTGGAATGCAGTCCTTTTTCATCTATTTCTCTCCTCTTATTAGTTCCCTTCAGAACTTCTACTAATTACCCTAGTTATGCCTCCCACCCCAAAATTGCCTTTATTTATTTATTTTATTTTATTTTATTTATATATATTTTGTATAGACTTATATGTGTACTACATGTTATCCTTCTCCAGTAGGTGCTTAATAAATGCTTGTTCATTTGATTGCTTGAGTTTTCTTTTCTCTTGGAAAACTTCATTCACATGCTATATTTTCAAAAACTTGATAGTGACTAATGAAAGAAAAAACAAGTCTGTTCTCCTCTGAACAAAGGCAACAGGTGAAACTCTATAATGTTACTGCAGAAGAACTGAAAGAACTAAATACTAAGTAAAGGCAGTGTTTCAGAGTGACTAACATCCCTTTTCTACTTTCTCTTCATCCCTTACCCAAACTCCTGGTCCCTGATAAATGTTTCCTCATCTATAGAGATATCTTTTCTCTTTTGTCTTCCTGTTTTACCTCCCCAGAGAAACGTGATTTTTCTGCTTCCACATCTTTTCCATAATATCTCTTACCCGTTTCAGCATCTAATCAACTCCTTTATCATCTCTTCTGTTTGTATGTTTTTAATCTAGTATACCCTTTCTGTGCTCCATCTAACAATAAATGAAGGGAAAAGAAAGAAAAGGGAGAAAGGCATAAGCATTTATTTATATCTCTTTATATATTTATATAGCACCAACTATATACGTACCACTATGCTAAACACTTGTACAACCTTGAGAGGTAGGGGCTATTATTATCCCTGTTTTATAATAGGGGAAACTGAGGCAAACAGAGGTTAAGTGACTTGTCCATTGTCTCACAGCTAGTCAAGTATCTGAAACCAGATTCAAAGTCAGGCCTTCTTGATGCTAATCCTAATACTCTCATTGGATTTACATATAATTTAGCTGTTCGGTACTCTACCATCCCCTTCCATGAAATGAAAAATGCTATAAAATTTTACCAAGATTCTAAGTGACATTTGTCATTTTTCAAAACAGAGCCCCATACAGTCTCAGGTCTTATTAGATGCCTTCTTCTTTTTCAACTTAAAGAGTGATTCTTATTGCTTTAGTTTCAACATTGAATTAGAAAATGCCACTAGCAAAACATAACAGTTCTGTCAATAGCATATTGACTAAGAGAAAATCTCAAAAGTTAGGTCTATTTTATCCAAGTATTTATGTGAAGTTACAAAAAGATAAGTGTATATCAGACATGCCTAGCAAGTAACCAGAAAACTCTCACACTCCTCTTTGCTAATTAAAATTTAATAGTCTCATGAAGTAACTGGATTAATTTTTAAATCCCTGTTCCTACTCTGTTGCCTTATCATGGTTAGGAGATGATCTGGTTTCTCAAAGATATGCTAATGGAGTGAACAAGCTTTGGCTGGTCCAGTTACACTGCAGAATCTTCAAATACAGTATCTATTGTATTTGAATCTGGGTCTGTTGGTCACAGAATGACAAATTTTAGTTACAACACCTCTTAAAGATTATCTACTGAGTTACAAAGCTGTGGGATCTTTTTCTGTAGAGGGAATATCCACACCAACAAAATACAGATCCTTGAAGTATCCTGTTACACACTTTCAATAATCACACAAATGCCAGTAAACTATATAAATGGTTAAACACTGGGACACTTGCCCTATTAGTTGATAAAGTTACTGTGCATGTCTACTTCATGGGTTGCCAATTTTTAAGGAATTAGACTGTAATAAATTATCTTTAGTAAGAAAATTTTAATAAATAATTTTGTCTTTGATATTTAACATCCTAGAAGTCCTTTAAATAAGTAAAGTAGAGCCATTAAGATAATACCCATAGAAATATTTTAAAGTAAAGGTTCATATGCTTTCTGAGCCTAGTATTTAAAGGAAATCATTATTTTAGATAATAGGTAAAGATTGCAAGAACTTGTTGAAGTATTTTAAAATTTTGCGATGGGATTTTAAGTATAGATATCGTATCCTATAGCTTTCTTATTTATAACTAAAAGAAAACAAGTTAATTTCTATTCAGAAAAGAGGATAATGGGATCTTATTTTGAAGTCAATAAGGCCTACAGCATTCCACAAAATCGTTTGTCCTAACTTTGCTTAAAGACATGCCCTGAAAAGGAACTCACTGCCCCCAAGGCAGCCGATCTTATTCATGTTTTTCCTAGTTAGATAATTATACTTTTAGAAGATAATTATTTTAAAACCTGGGAGTTTGAAAAATGACTTGAGAGAAATGGGAAATAAGAAGTGATAAACTTTTTAAAAAGGTGATAGACTCAATCTACAGAATGAAACATTCAATTTTGAACATGACTAAACGAAATTGTTTTGCTTAACTATGCGTATTTGGTATGGGGTTTTCTTTTTCAGTGGGAAAGGTAGGCAGGAGAAAAAATAAGTGTTTGTTAACTGAAAGAAAAAATTAATTAAAAATTAAATTTTGAAAAATGGAAAGTAATAGTGCTTCATATTTTAAAACGCTAAACATTTGGTCATTTTAAACAATTTTATTTCAGCTATATAAATTCTACCCCTCTACTAAAATCCTGATCTGGTGCTTTGTCATGGCATTGAGGTGACCCTGAACTGTTAAAATGCTGTGCCACTAAGAATAGGGCAGCTAGGTAGTATAGTGGATGGAATATTGGGCCTGGAATCAGGAAGATTCATCTTCCTGAGCTCAAATCTGTCCTCTGACACTTAATAGCTGTATGATCCTGGGCAAGTCACTTACCACTGTTAGCCTCAGTTTCCTCATCTGTAAAATGAGCTGGAGAAGACCATTCCAGTATCTTTGCCAAGAAAACCCCAGATGGGGTCATGAAGAGTTAGACATGACTGAAACAACTGAACAACAACAATATGCCAGTTGCCAGTGAGAAATATAAACTCCGGAATATCCTACAAAACCAAAGTGTATAAGCAAGATGACTTATTCTTTTGTCTAAGGACCAACCTAACTAAGTATAGAAAGTTAAGTCACTAAAAAGTTAGTTATCCAATGATGGCTCATGAAACTCTGTACTAAGACGTAGAGGAGTCATAATCTGTTTTTATCTCTGTAGGAAGTATCCCCTGAAGTATTTCAGTATACGTTTGTTTTCTGGTAGAGGTAATAGTATATTATAAGTAATGGCACTTGTGATAAAAATCAATCAGTTAATGGGACAAGCCAACTTTAATCAAACTCATGGCCCTTGAGATCTTTTAGTGTTATGTTTTTAAAATCATGATTGAAAAAAAATGGGCTGCCTTGGAAGAATAATGGGTTTCCTCTCATAGACTATCATCTCAGTTGAGGGATAGATATGGATAAGATTCATGGTTCTGGTGGGATTTGGATTAGAGGATCTCATGAGTTGGAGGGGAGGACAAAAACAAGCATTTATTAAGCACCTGCTGTAGCTAGGCACTGTGCTAAATGTTTTTACAAATATTATCTCATTTGATAGAATATTTTGTTGTTTGTCCTTCATTCTGGAAGAGAACTGGTGACATCAGGAGGGTGATGTCTTGACTTGCAAGTGAATTGGATTTAAGTGAGGCAGGGCTGTGCAAAGTCTTCAGCCTTACTCTATCCTCCAGTGTCATCTGAGTCCAATGGCAAGACATAAGTCAGATCGACTGGAGATGACCCTAGATGCAGTGGGAGATCTTGGCCTTTTTAAGCTAAGGTCTTTCCCAGATCTCACTTTGTCTGAGGCAACACTCATTCAGTGATTTAAGGCTAGGTAAGAAAGGAAGCAAAAGATGGCCTAGTTTGCTTACTCAAAAAAAAATCAAACTGGGAGGTGAAGACTCTCAGGGTTTCTGGCCAGAACAGAAACAGTTGCTCTGAGCCATCAAAACCCAATGACCAAGGGAGGTTTGGGCTGGGACCTGTTATTAGCCAGTTTGTAGAGCTGGAGTGATTTAGGTTTAAGGCATGGTCTGATAGTTCCATTTGAATCTGAATGGGTTTTATCAACACCTGGTTTTCCAGAGCTCCATTTCTAGAAATCATAAATGAAATTATATGAAACAGAATAGTTAATTGTCCCAGTTTTTAAAAAGTGATAGAATAAATAAGTGGGAAAGAGAAAAGAAAAAATCTATCCCCTAAACTCCAAGATATCTTGTGATGTTTCAACAATCAAAATAGTACTTAGCCCTAGTATGAACCTTTAGAATATTGGCTTCCTAAAAAAAATACTTAGCAACATTCCACCTGCCTTAATTCTATGTGATGCCTTAAATTTAAATTAGCAGAAAAATTAGAATATTAGTCATCATTTCTTGAAATTGGAATCATTAAGAGATGCAGCAGAATTTCATTAAATAAATGTAATTTTCATGTTTATGTACTAGTGTTTGATGTTCAGCCATTTCAGTTGTGTCTGACTCTTTGTGACCCCATTTGGGGTATTCTTGACAAAGCTACTGGAGTGGTTTGGCATTTCCTTCTCTAGCTTATTTTACAGATAAGAAAACTGAGGCAAATAGGGTGAAGTGACTTGCCCAAGGTTACACAGCTACTAAGTGTCTGAGGCCAGATTTGAGCTCATAAAGAGGAGTTTTTCTGATTCCAGGCCTAGCATTCTATCTACTGTGATAGTTTCAAATTATTTTCATATACATTACTGTTTCTTTTCAAATTAACAGTTATATCCTGTGAAATAGACAGAGTGGTTTTGTTTTGTTTTTGTTTTTTTGATCATTTTGCCGATGAGGAAATTAAGGCTAAGCTTAATTGACTTGTCCAAAATCATGAAGTTCAGAAGTGGTAGAACCAGAAATATAAACTATCCTTGTGATTTCTATCCTAATGATCTCTACTCCACTGTCTCAAGTTTGGGGTATCAGTAAATGTTACAGTTATGACTTAACTGAAAAATATTAGTATTCTCAAAATATAAACCAAATTGTTGCTTATATTAAATTCATGATGACTTTTAGTAGTATTAAAAAATAAAATATGTCATAGCACAGGTTAACATGTTAATAAAATTCACTTTTTTGCCTTGGTACACTGAGATTTGCTCATTTAGGAGATGTTTTTGCCCATTTTTCACTTTTGTTGGATTTTTGGGGGGGGGGGCTAGGCAGTGGGGTTAAGTGACTTGCCCAGGGTTACACAGCTAGTAAATGTTATATGTCAAGGCCGGATTTGAACTCAGGTCCTCCTGAATCCAGGGCCGATGCTCTATCCACTGTGCCCACCTAGCTGCCCCTTGTTGAATTTTTAAAATTAGTCTTTCCCCCAAACAAATATACTTGACAACACACTCCATCCCATCCCCCCACCTTAATCCTATTATTTGCTGCTTTAAATTTTTTTTGTACTAGGGATGGTAAATCGTGAAGTCCTGGAACAGGTAGAACGGGGATATAGAATGCCTTGTCCTCAAGGCTGTCCAGAATCTCTCCACGAGCTGATGAACCTTTGTTGGAAGAAGGACCCTGATGAAAGACCAACATTTGAATATATTCAATCCTTCTTAGAAGACTACTTTACTGCTACAGAACCACAGTACCAGCCAGGTGACAATTTATAAGTCACAAGCCTACACTATATGCACAAATTTGCCAAAACGTAAAGAACCTGTGTAGAGTTCCTCACTTTTGTAAAGGAATCTAAAGAAGAAAACCTTCTCCACTCTGCATGCTTTTCATGGCAAACTGGAATTCCAGATATGGTTGCACAAAACCACTTTTCAAGTGTTAAACTCTAAAGAACCAATGATGCAATTTTCCAATTTATTTCAGGGTCCAAAGGAAGTCTAACTAAGATACTAATGACAGTATGAGTGTCAGCATGATAATGAATAGCAACAAGGCTACTATTTGTAAATCCCTTTCTTTCTTTATTTCCCCCCAAACTCAAAAATTTTGACATTAGGGGAAAACTACTTTGCAATTATGTATAAAACCTGGGAGAGAAACACTAATGCAAAATGACACTATAATATAATTTTAAACCAAGGAACTTTTTGGTGTGGGACCAAACACTTCCATTCCAGTTCTATAAAATTTCATTCATTCATAATTTAAGAAATTTTATCATTTTCGATATATAAACCGATATATAAAAAATTCAATATATAAAAAAATTGATTTCATTTTTCTTTTGTTTGAGATAATCCAGGTTTCAGAGAGAAGAAAAATTAATCTGAACAGTATATAACTTGATTAAATGTTAGGCATCCGGCAGTGGAATTGGAAAGCATAATGCACTGTTAATACTTATTTTAATGTAACTGGAAAATTAGCCTGAGAGATTTTTCTTTTTAATTATGTTTTGATTAGCTCAAATTAGAATAATGAGGTATCTAGGAAATGTGCTAATGTTTTATAAGGTTTATGATAGTAGAAGTTGACAATTTGTGACTTGAAACCATACCCTACAATCTGAGAGGAGAGTTACTAATCTTTAGTCGGTAAGAAGAAAAAAAAGGCCAATCTTTAGACAGTGCATTTTTTAAAAATTAATTTGGTACTGTGAGATGTAACTATGTACTCATGGTGATGAGTGCCACAAATGTAAAATGTCACTAGTTCAGGGATTTGAATGATTGCACTTTTGTTTTTCTTGAATATAACAGACAGAGGAAGATGTATCTAAGAGAAAAATGGGAAAAGAGGATTTGAAAAATTTATAGGTAGAGGGACAATGTTTAATGTTGACCTAATATAGTGACAACATGGCTTTTCTGGCATTCAAAACATCCCACACTGTAACTATTTTCTGTGATTTCAGAGATAGGTTATGTAATGAAGGTAATGAGAGTTTATCACTTTATTTTTTAAAATATAAATCCAACTTTGTGTTGTCCACTTCAAAGGAGTTAATATGGAAGTCTATATACCTTTATTTCCAACGATGCTATCATTGCCCGAGACATTTTTGGAACCCTTTGTTTGGAATTGCCTTCAAAATTTCTTTTCTTTTCAGTGTTCCCAGTGGTGACAGATCCTACTCATTTGTTAGATGGATTTGCTTTTTGGAAATAGTCCAGAGTTCAGAATTAAATATGGTGAATATGATAAATGATCAGGTGGGATAATAACTCTTTAAACCTTAAGTTTAAAAGAGGGAGAGATTTGACTGTAAATGAAGCTAATTTTCTTGTGTGACTTATAAGCTGGCGTTGAAGGTAATTCCATAAGAGGAGTTCCCCTTGCAATAAATGTAGTTTTCAAAGGAAACATCTTTGAAGGACATCATTTATGTTTTAAAAAAAAATAGCTTCTCTTTGTTCAGTCATACCATGCATTAAGCAATAACATCATGTCTTTACTGTTTGGGGGTGAAGTTTATAACTTTGTTACCTGAATAAATCATGAGAGTTTTAATTTATGCTATGGTATCTGCTGAAATTCAAGCCATTTTTTAAAAATGTGATGAAAACCTTAATGCAAATGGGCAATAGAATTCTGGTACTAAAAATTATGATTTTTCATGTTTACATTACCTATTTAGTATTGAATCCCTCTACCAAATGGATCTTTCTAAGAATAGTGCCATCATATTATTTTCCCTTATCTTCTATAAACCTGTGATATCAGATTTTTAAAGGGCTTTATGTAAACTATGAAATTGTAATTTTTCTAAGCATTTAAAAAGGGTAACACAATTATATGTTTATGTACTAATGTTAAAGAAAAAAAAAAGCCAGAAAATGATGCTGGGATTCATTAGGTTTTAACTGAATGGAACAGTTCCTTGTAATAACATTTGTATAGTAAAGAGTTAAACACTAACTTAATATGTATTCATTTTAAATGGTTATGTATTTTTAAACTTGTTGAGAAAATCAACTTTATACATTAAAGATTTTTTTTCCAACAACTTTTCATCTCCTAAATCTTAATGTGGAACTTACCCTAACCAAAAATGAAAGTTGGCAGAAAAAAAAAATCTCTAGCACAAACACTTTTTAAAACTGAATAATGGTAGCCTAAAACTTAATATTTTTATAAAATATTGTAATATTGACTTGTTTTGTGGATACACTTGAAAATAAAAGTTCTCCTTGAATGCATCTGTTGCTGTTCAAGTTCTCTTTCTAACAAAAATTTTATGTATAAAAGATTTTTTTTTGTTTTAAATAAAAGTTATTTTGAATTTATTTTATTTAAAACATTTTGCATTACTTGGAACTAAGGGACTCATTAGTTATTTCCTGATTTAATCTGGAACACTTTAAAAACCTGCTATTTCGCTCTCAGATGTATAGTCAACATAGTTAATTTTTCACGATTTAGCTCCACAGATATTCCCTTGCCACGAGTAATCACGTGTGTGTGTTTGTGTGTGTGTTATGATGTAGAACAAAGTGAGAAAAATAAAACATCTTTAAATCAGAAGATACATTACATTAGGGATTTAAATTAGTGCAAGATATGATATACAATAGCTACTTTCTATCCATGAGGAACTTCATAGTATATTCTGAAAGTAAAAAGTGTGTGTGCGTGTAAATAATAGAAATAATAAAAATTACATGAAGTTGTTTTAATATGAAGTTTCAGGTGACCAATTAAAATTATTTTGTTCTTTTTTAAACTTATAAGATAGTATTATCTTTTTGTTGTACCATATAAAGCCTTTTACTACTGAATAATTTAAGAAAAATGATGGGTTTTTTACAATGTTTATTGATGCATTTTTCTTTTTTTAATGTTCCTGTTCCTAATGACTGTCTTCCCCCTACTCCATTAGAACTTATATTTAAAACAAATAAGTAGAATTCAGAAAAACAAATCAGCACATTGGCCATGTATGTTTCATTCTGCAGCCATCCTTTATCACCTCTTTGTCAACAGGCATGTATCTTCATCAGTTCTCACAAGTCATGATTAAATGCTACAATGACCAGAGTTAGAAAAGTAACTTTAAAAACGTAATCACTGTTAATAAATGCTTTATCCATTTGGATTTAGCAAATGTCATCTTATTAGAATTACCTAGTTCCTATTTCTTACTATTTTTTCTTAATATTTTTCTCCAATTGTAACAAATTTTTTGATAGTCACTATACAAATGTCTCTCTGATTTCATTGATTTGAATAGTCCTCCAGTGATGTGGTTTGCAACTTTTACCCATAACATCATATAAATTTCAGTACAGGACATCACCCAACATACAGGGGGCCATTTTACATTCTCTCGACATTGTAAGGATATTAATGGAATGGACTATCCTTACTTTTGCCATGTAGCTAATCCATCTTTTTTTCTCTTCCCTCCCTTCATACATTTTTTATAACATTTTTTTCCCATGGTAACCATCACTTTTCCTTGTAATTCCTTAATTTGTATTGTGTTGCAAGCCTATTCATTCTCACATTGCACCTTTCAATAGCTCTTCAAGGGATTCTCAGTTTTGATTCTTCAGAGATTTCCAGTTTCCATGACTCACATAAACATTGGAAGAGAATAAGCATACAAAAAAAAAGAAAACGTGAGCCTTTGTTTTAGGAAAGAGCTTGGGGTCATAAAAAGAAATGGCAACTTCCTGATAGCAATCCAGACCCAATTCTTTGTCCATTTTCAGTTTTTAAAATGAATGAAAGAATGAATGGATATTTTCTATTGATAACATTTGTTTTGTATATATACATATATGCTGATAGATGAGCTTAATACATCGTCCATACAACTATGTATATCGTAATCTAGACCAGCATTTCCATGGTTGACAAATACAATGCTTTTTCAGTTATTTTAAAGAAAATATTTCATGCTATTACCAACAAAAGGCTTTTGGTATATGAGACAAGTCTTTGGTCTTTCTCATTCCTTACTCTTGAACCATATTTTCCAATATATTTCTCTGACTTTCCCTAGTTTCGGCTTTGTATCAGAGTTACCAACTATCAAAATACTTAGGTTGGTTTAATTTAGAGTGTCTTAATTATTCATAGAATTTCTTTTACCACTTCATCCTCTGCATCAGAGTTTTGGAACACAACCTGCAGTTATTTTCAATGGTTCTCTTTTTGCAAATAGTTCTCATGAGCACTGTAATTTGAGTTAATCAGATGTCCTATGAAATGATTTTTCTTGTTGCCTTTGGAGACATGATAAAACCAACTCCTTTATTTGCTTCTCCATTAAGTATTTAGAAGCTATCCTTCATTTAAGTGCAATGTTCTTCTGTCTTTTGGTTTTGTTTTTAGTGTGAGAATGTTAAGACTGATATAATTCTGTATTATGAGAGAGTCAAGACTGACAGAAGTTCAGTTGTTTGTCCACTCAGTGGACAAGAATCTCACATTTAGGTTACCAACACCTAACAGTCTAAAATAGCTAGATTCTTAACATCCCTTGCCTTCCTTTGGGTTATTTTGTATTCTTTGCTTAATGATTGAATAAGAACATATTGTTGTTGAGAAATGAATTTATAATTTTCATATTAATATGATATATGTAATGAATATACTAATAATTTAGTTTTCTCAAGAGCTACCTTTTCCAGCTTGTGAGTCAGACTCACAATGCAGCTTGAACTGATCAGTTAAACCTTGACAAGGCTCAAAATCACTGGTGTCCTTGTGCCTGCATACCTGCAGTAAAGTAAATCAAAGATTGTAGAACCTATTCCCGTCACAGAACTCTGGTTTTGTACTTTAGGGGAGGTGATCACAACCTCCAAAGACTTGACTTCTCAGAATTGTATTGTGGGACTTGTAGGTTTCTTATGGGAAACCAGTAAATGATTGATTGTAATCCACCTTTCCTAGCTGTGATTTAAGTATATAGCCTGTGCGTTTACTTCAGCAAAGGGAACATTCCTCACTCTGAAATTGATTAATTAAACTACTTGATCATTGGCACTCCTGTCTCTAGGCCTGCTTTGTGTGGGTCTGAGCATTCTCAGGTTAGAGACTGGCTCAGGAAAAATCCTGTTAGCACTGTATACTATGTGCTTAAGCCCTAGGATTACAAATGGAAAAGTAAGACAGTTCCCTGCTCTCAAGGAACTCACATTACATTAGGGAGAAACACCACTTAGAGCTTTAAACCAAGATGGAAAAGCCCAGTGGTCTTTAATGTCATTTCTACTAATAAAACTATGTCCATTTCGGATGCTGAATGAACCATTTGACTTTGGTGTAACTTTGGTGTAAAACTTTGGTATAGAAAGTTTTCTTTCCTAGATCTCCAGTAGTTGTTGTGACTGCTAAAGTTGGAGAACCAGTTGCCAAGTCACATCTCTAATCAGGGTTGATTCTTACAATGATGGTTGTTGGAGCTGGGCTGGAAGTAAAGTATGTGGTCTGTAGGGTGATGCTATTCTTGGGGTTCCTAGGCTGAATCCTGGGATTATTTCCATCTGGCCTGAGAGGAGTTGCTATAACCAAAGAATTCGTTACCTTGTGTCTAGCTTATTGGTGAGGAATTTATCCACACTTAGCTGAACTGGTCCTCAGGAAGAAGTCTATTGCCAAGACTGTAATGATGTTCATTACACTTAAAATGTTATCCATTTATGCTTTGAAAATACTGAAGAAAACATTGAACAATATAAAATCCAACTAAAAAGTGGCAAAGATAAATGTAAGTATTTTCAAAAACATCCAAAAAGTTCTTTATGTTTTCTCCTGGTTTGTTCATAATTTAAAATTATTTTTATCAGTCACCAAACATTGTTAAGGGCCTACCATGTATGAAACACTGTTAGGCTCTTGCTACATAAAGACAAAAATGAAACAGGCTCCATCCTTCAGGACCTTAACCTTTGTTTTATACTGGGAAGTATTACAACACATACACGTAAGTTAAAATACAAGTTAATTTGAGGAAGGAGAGCATTTTCAAATGAGAAAATAGGCAAAGCACTTTGCAAACTCTAAAAACTGGAAAGAGTGATGGCCAAGGAAGGTTTTACAAAGGAAGTGGAATCCTAAGCTGAGCCTTATTTTTCATTCTTTTATATAGTTGAAAAAGCTAAGGCTCAGGGAAGTTAATGTGGGTTCTCCAGATCCACATTGTTCTTCATATTCCAAGACTAGTGCTCTTTGAATTACCCAGCGTGCTACCTTTATATAATCCAAAGTTCACGTGAAAATCTAAAATATATTCATACCAGTTTAATCCTAAATTTATAAAGAATAGCTCATTCTAATCTAGTAATTATTATCAGCTCATAAGTATTAATATCAATAATGACCTCAATGAACAAATATCTGATGATAATCTAAGAACAATTTTCATTCAGACTAGAACTTTGAGACAGATGATTGTAAACTGCATTTTCCCTCCCTTCCCTCTACTTTTGTAAGCACAACTAATGTAGGCACTGTTTGTAATAAATTGCATTACAGTAGTAGCTGTATTAGTAAAGGGGCAATCAACTTAGGTAGAGTGGGTCAAGTAATGTGATATAATTACATTCAACATTCCAGTTAATAGAGTTACATTCTATAAATGACAACTTTTATCCAGTGGTATCAGTAAAATACAAAAAAACCTTAGGATTCATAGGATCTAAGATCTAGAGCTGGAAGGGACCTTAGTTATCATTAGTCTACTCCAATTAAAGACAAAGAAACTGAGGCCAGAGAAATGAAGTGATTTGCCCAAAGTCACAGATAGAAAACATGAGTTTGAACCAACTTCCTCAGCTTCCATATCCAGTACTCAGGGTTCCAAATATTTACAGTGCACGTGCTCTCTTCTTCTGAAATTCATAGAATTTCAGAGTTGAAAGACATCTTGCTTTATTATCAAATTATATTAAAATATGCCAAAATACAAAAAGAAATAACTGCTTAGAAACCAGGAGAACACTGTACACAGTAACAGCAACATATTGCGCGATGATCAACTATGATAGGCTTGGCTCTTCTCAACAGTACAGTGATCCAAGACAATTCCAAAAGACTCATGATGGAAAATGCTGTCCTCACCCGGAGAAAGAACTATGGAGTCAGAAGTCAGATCGAAGCATATTATTTTCACTTCTTTTTGTTTTTTTGTTTTTTCTTTCTCATGGTTTTTCCCTTTTGTTCTGATTCTTCTTTAACAACATGACTAATATGAAAATATGTTTAACATGATTGTACATGTATGACCTTGGAAAATTTATTGCAATTCAAAAAAATTGCTTCAGCTGGAAGAAAGACACTTGCTACAATAATAACTACCATAGCTTTACTCAGTTTTGAAACCCATTGCTGTTGTTAAAATCATTTTGTTTATATGCTTAAAGTTATCACTTAACTAGATTAGAAGCTTTTTACTTCCTCTCAATTTCATCCTACCATTTTTTCCCTTCAGAAGTCTCAAGTATGAATGGAATCTTCCCAGATCTCATTTTGTATGATCTCTACAACCTGTTGCCTTCAAATAACAAGGCTATCCTCCTCTTTTATAAGTCCTTTGAGGCCAGTGACTTACTTTTTACCTTTCTTTATCCAGTGCCTACCACAATTTCTCACACCCAATACAAAATGTTTTTTAAATAGTTTATCTGGCTTCCTTCAAGAAGTGGCTCAACTACAGATCAAAGCATACTATTTGCTATTTTTTTCTTCTGTTTTGTTTTCTCTTTCTTGTGGTTCCTCCTATTGGTTCTAATTCTTCCTTACAACATCAGTAATGTGAAAATATGTTTAATAGGAATGTGTATGTATAGCCTATGTCAGATTGCATGCTATCTAGGGGAAGAAGGTGGGGAGGGAAGGGGAGAAAAATGTAAAACTCAAAAGCTTATGGAGGTGATTGTTGATAATTCAAAATAAATTAATTTAAAAAAAAAAAGAAGTGGCTCAACTAGAAAAAATAAGAAGATTCATTTGGAAGAACAAAAGGTCCAGAATATCAAGGGAACTGATGAAAAGAAATGCTAGGGAAGATGGCCAACCATTCCAGATCTTAATTTTTTTTTTTAAATCAGCAATCATCAGAACTACTTGGGGGCAGCTAAGTGGCACAGTGGACAGAGTACCGGCACTGGAGTCAGGAGGACCCGAGTTCAAATGTGGCCTCAGACACTTGACACTATCTTTGTGACCCTGGGCCAGTCACTTAACCCCATTGCCTAGCAAAACAAAAACAAACAAAAAGGAAGAAAAACTACTTGGTACTGGCTAAGAAATGGAGTTGTGGATCAGTAGAATAGGTTAGGTATGCAAGACATAACAGTCAATGACTATAGTAATCTGCTGTTTGATAAGCCCAAAGACCTCAGCTTTTGGGATAAGAACTCAGTATTTGACAAAAATTGCTGGGAAAACTGGAAAATAGTATGGCAGAAACTAGTCACAGACCAACATCTTAACACCGTATACCAAAATAAAGTCAAAATGGGTACATGATAAGCAAACTGGGAGAGCAAGGAATAGTTTACCTGTCAGATTTATAGAGAACAGAAGAATTTGTGACCAAACAGGAGATAGAGAACATTATGAAATGCATAATGGATCATTTTGATTACATTAAATTGAAAAGTTTTTGCACAAACAAAGCCAATGCAACCAAAATTAGAAGGAAAGTAGAAAATTTGGAAAGAATCTTTACAACCAGTCTCTTTGATAAGGGCCTCATTTCTAAAATATATAGAGAACTAAGTCAAATTTATAAAAATAC
This sequence comes from Vombatus ursinus, assembly GCF_900497805.2. NCBI lineage: Eukaryota > Metazoa > Chordata > Mammalia > Diprotodontia > Vombatidae > Vombatus > Vombatus ursinus. The sequence continues at coordinate 27,071,656 of NW_020955033.1, read as the reverse complement.
AAATCATTCCCCAATTGATAAATGGTCAAAGGATATGAACAGTCAGTTCTCAGATGAAGAAATTAAAGTCATCTATAGTTATTTGAAAAAATGCTCTAAATCACTATTGTTCAGAGAAATGCAAATCAAAACCACTCTGAAGTACCACATCACACTTATCAGATTGGTCAACACAACAGGAAAATGATAAATGTTGGAGAAGATGTGGGAAAATTGGAACACTAATGCATTGTGGGTGGAGTTGTGAAATGATCCAACCATTTTGGAAAGCACTTTGGAACTATGCTCAAAGGGATATAAAAATGTGCATATCCTTTGACCTAGCAATAGCACTTCTAGGGCTGTATCCCAAAGAGATCATACAAATGGGAAAAGGACCCACATGTACAAAAATATTTATAGCAGTTCTTTTTGTGGTGGCAAAGAGTTGGAAATTGAGGGAATGCCCATCAATTGGGGAATGGCTGAGCAAAATATGAATGTAGTAGAATACTATTGTGCTATAAGAAGTGATTAGCAGGCAGACTTCAGAAAAACCTCGAAAGACTTGCATGGACTGATGCTGAGTGAAGTGAGCAGAACCAAGAGAACATTGTACACAGTTACAGCCATGTTGTTCGATGACTAACTTCAATAGACTTAGCTCTTCTCAGCAATGCAAAGATCGAAAACATCTCCAAGTCTCATGATGGAAAATGCTACCCACATCCAGACAAAGAACTGTGGAGTAGGAATGCAGATAGAAGCATACTATTTGCTCTTTTTTTCTTCTGTTTTGTTTTGTTTCTACTTTTTCATGATTTCTCCTTTTGGTTCTAATTCTTTCAACATGACTAATGTGAAAATACGTTTAGGAATGTATATGTATAGCCTATATCAGATTGCACACTGTCTTGGGGAGGAGGGAAGAAAGGGTGGGGAAGAAAATTCAAAACTCAAAAATCTTATGGAAGTGAATGTTGAAAACTAAAAAGAAATTATTAAAAAAAAACAGTGGCTCAAATCCCACCTCCATAGTAGCCCTTTCACACACCCCCCCACCAACCCCCAACAGTAAATTCCTTCCTCTTCCAAATTACCTATATCCATTCTGTATCTATCTTGTATGTATCCAATTATTTATATATTGTTTCCCCTATTTGACTATACTCTGAGGGTGATAAGATTTTTCACATAACAAATTGCCTTATGTAAGTATGTTTATACTATATTAAGTTATTTCTGTTTTTCCTATGATTTCATAAACTAATCTTTAGAGCCCTAGAAATGGAATTAGGTCTTTTTAATAGCTCAGACTACCTTATCAAATCTTCTTCTCAAAAACCTCCTGCTACATTTTTATCACCTTCAGCCATCATTTCAGTGCTCCCAAGTCATGTAGATTTTCTGTTGTAAAACTGCCTAATAGAGTGCTAGGTACACAATTGGCATTTAACATAGCAGGTTGACAGATCAATTCTGTTTTGAGGGGTTAAGTCTGAAGCCATGAGCTATGAGCTCCCTCATCTCTTCTGTTTTACACGTCAAAATCCTATCAGTCCACCAACCATTCAACCAACCCTATACCATTCTTCAATCTGGAATGCAGATGTGGCTCTTCTTGCCAAGGCCAAACCCTTTAATTGGGCCTTTGAGTTCCTCTCCTCTCTCCTTTAGGAGCTCACCTCCTCTGTCATCTCTAATTTGCAGTCTTTCTACCAGCTCCTTCCCTTCTGCCATCAAATAATTTCAAGTCTCATTCTTAAAACACCTTCACTTCACCCCTGCTATCTGCTCCAGCACCTCTTCTTTTCACTGCCAACCTTCTTACCTCCACTTTCTCATCTCTCATTCACTCTTCAAATAATGATCTCTTCATTGTTAAAGCTGATGACCTTTTTTCAGTCTTCATCCTGAATTCTCTTTTGACCATGTCTTCATCCTGAATATTCTCTCCTGGCTCAACTTTTGTGACAGTCCTCTCTCCTGGTTCCCTTCCTTTCTGACTGACCACTCCTGTATCTTACACATCTTTTCTAGTTACAAACCATGAGTCTCAGTCTCTCAGGGCTCTGTCCTTGGCTCTTTTCTTTCCATTAACCCTCCCTCCATGGTTACATCAGTTTTCATGGGTTCAGATATCACCTCAATGCACATGACTCCTGGATCATATAACTAGCCCCAATTTCTCTCCTGACTTAAGTCATATACCAACATGGTTAATTCCTCTTGGATTTTTCAAAGGCATCTCAAATTCTATGCATCCAAAATAATCCATCTGCCCCCCACACTAGCCTGTCCTCCAAATTTCTCTATTTCTGTTGAGCATATTTTGATCTTTTTAAGTTCCCCGTATTTTTTTTTGTTTGTTTTTTGGTTTTTGGTGAGGCAATTGGGGTTGTGACTTGCCCAGGGTCACACAGCTAGTAAGTGTATCTGGTCTGAGACCAGATTTGAACTCGGGTCCTCCTGACTCCAGGGCCAGTGCTCTATCCACTGTGCCACCTAGCTGCCCCAGTTCCCCATGTTTTCAACCTTAGAGTCATCCTTGATTCCATTCTCCCTCACATGCCATATGTAATATGTTGCCTCATCATCAATTCTTTCTTCTCAATATTTCTATTTTTTCTTTTTTTTATTAGTAAACTCATTATTTATTCCATTTCCAGGTAGGTGAACTGAAAACAATGTCACCAAAACCTTAATAAGCAAGACATAAGAACACATTTGTATAGCAGCTGATGGATTTATTTGATAAATGCAAAGACACAAACTTTAGGGGAAGGGATTCCTTGACAAGAACTGCCAAGAAGACTAGAAAATAGTTTGATAGAAAATAGGTTTTATAGCACCATCTTATGCCTTATTTGAAAATATATTATCTAAATATTTAAAGAATTCATACTATTAAAATATTAGATGAGAATAAAAGGTTATATGTTCCACAGTAGAGCATAATTGGTAAGAAATGCAATGTGGTATATTTGACAGAGCATTTGGAGTCAAAAGAGCTGGGTTCAGTCCCAGCACGGGTTGTGTTGAGGTTTAGGAGAGCTGGGACCCCAAAATCACAACACGTGGGTCCTGCCCAAATGAATTTGACCCAAGCCTTCTTTCAGCCAAAGACAAGATTTATTAGAACATCGATTGGGGGTGGATGAGATTTAAAGAATTCTCCATAATGACCAGACTCTTAAGGAATCTAAACATTTGTATCGCCAATCCAAGCGGGCCAGATTTTAAGAATCCAAGCAGTGGCTAGATTTTAAGAATCTCAGCATTTGGCTAGATTTTAAGAATCTGAGCCTCTTTTTTTTTTTTTCAATTCACAATAAATTTATTTTACCTCTTGAATCTATCCCCTTCTCATCATGGCCACCACCCTAGTTTTCTCTATTATTCTCTTTCACCTACACATTACAATAGCCTTCTGATTGGTATCCTTGCTTCAACTAACACCACCCCCACCCCAATACATCCTCCACACCATTATGAATGTAATCTTCCTAAATACATGGTGTAACCATGTCACTATGCTAATCAAGAATTTGCAGTGGCTTCTTACATTTTCTAGGATAAGATACAAACTCCTCAGCCTTGGCATTCAAAGCCCTTTACAGTGTAGCTCCAGCAAAACTTTTAAGACAACATTTTTTCTTTTCACACTCTTTCCATTCTGTGCCGGCCGCGCCGTGCACTCTCCTCCTATAAGGAGCAGGCTGCCAGAGTCATACTACTTACCAGTCTTCGGAGCCTACCCGGATAAACACACAGAGACGAGCCTACCAGGAGGTGCCAATACCCAAGCTTTATTCAGAGGCCATCACAGCAAGGCTAAGTACCTTAAGTACCTACTTAGCCCCTCCTCCTCAGCCCGCCTACTAGTCAATGATAGTAGGGTCAGATACCGGAAGGGGATGTCTGAGTTTAGCGCACCAAGGGAGAGGAAGTGACGCAGGAGGCTAGGACCGGATACAGGAAGGAGGCGTCTGGGATTAGTGCATAGACAAAGAGAGAGCACGTGACCTAGGAAGTCAGGCCCAGATACCGGGAGGAGGCGTCTGGGGTCAGTGCTACACAAAAGGAAGGTACGTGACCCAGGAAGTCAGGAAGGACACAGGAAGGAGGCGTCTGGGGTTGATGTTGCATTTAGGGAGGGGACTAAGCAAAGGGAACTCGTCCTCTGCCGTCCCACTCCCACGTGGCACAGCCCCCTGCCTCAGGAGCACGTGCTCCGGCTACTTCCTTGTATCCTGTTCCTTCCCCAGCTTATAGCAGCTCACATAGCACTGCCTGCTGCCTCAGGAGCATGAGCTCCGGTTACTTCTCCGTATCCAGCCCATCCCAGTTCACCACAACTCCGCCTAGCACAGCCCCTGCCTCAGGAGCGTGAGCTCTGGTTACTTCCTAATACCCAGTTCCTACCCCATCTTGCCACAATCCCACCCCCACTTGGCAGTAGCCAACATCAGAGAGTCCCTCACACCATTCCAACTAAACTGGCCCATACCGAGCATTCTGTCACCCACTTCCTTACCTTTGAAAAAGCTCTGGGGCTCTGGATTTTGGCTATGACATTCCTGAGTCTTTTCCTGTTGGGGTTTCTTTCATCAAAGGATCAGTGGTTTCCCTCTTCACTTTGCCTTCTGGTTCTAATAGATATGGGTAATTTTCATTTGCAATTTATTGAAAGATAGTGTGCAGGCTTTTGTTTTTCTAATCATGGTTTTCAGGGAGTTGTAATTCTTAAATTATCTACCCTTGATATGTTTTCTAGTCAGTGTTTGTGTTTTTTTTTTTTTTTTTAAATCTCAGATAGCTTACATTTTCTTCTATTTTTCAATCCTTTGGCTTTGGTCCAGTATTTCATGCTGTCTCATGGAGTCATTGATTTCTGTTTGGTATGTTTCAGTTTATATGAAGTCCATTAGCAAGTTTATCACTTTCAATTCTAAGCTACTTATTCTCTTTAGTTTCTGAATTGGGGCTTTATGCCAGGACCAGGTTCCTCACTAGGCTTTACTTTTGGGTGATGTGGTTAGCATTGTTTGGTCTTGCTCTGGATACCCTGAGTTTCTGAGTTGACTTCTACTTCCCAGGGATTGACTTCTCATGATCTTTGAAATTCAGAGTGCTGGATCTTTTAGGGCCTTCTTTGGTGTCTCACAAGAGTTCCTGGGTACCTGAGCTGTCCCACTCTAAGCATTACACTGGTCACCACTGATCTCCTATGGCTTCCAAAATCCATTTTCCCACCCCAAGGTTGTCTCATAGTGGTTCTCTACCCTGCTACCTCCTAACACAGAGGCTTGCGGGCTTCATAGAGATTTTGTTACATTAGGAAGCTAAGGGCTTGGTTGCTTGCACTGGCTCTGGTTTTGCTGTTAGACCTCTTTCCTATTGCCCATAGAGTTCTGACTGACTCTTGGTGCAGTTCTGGGGCAAAAGGAGTCACTTACTGTAGTATCTCATGGGATTTCTTGCTTATTATTTGGTTTAGTGTGAACTTAAGGTTTTGATGAATTAGTGTGAATTTAAGGTCAATGTGATGAGGTTTAGGGGTGCTGGGACCCCAAAATCATGATATGCAGGTCCTGCCGGAAAGAATTCAACCCAAGCCTACTTTCAGCCAAAAACAAGGTTTATTAAAGATCCACCATATTGGGCAGACTCTTAAGGAGTCTGAACATTAGTGAGCTAGTGGCTAGATTATAAAAATCTGAGCAGTGACTAGATTATAAGAATCTAAGCATCTTAATAGAGACAAGATGGACCTTATATACAAAAAGACTGTGGGAGGGATCTAGGAGTGACCAAGTAGTTTGAAGTGACTGGTGAAGGGGTCTGGATGGGAGTGGCCAGTAAACTGGGGTGAACAGAACTCCTGGGACCTGGATAATGGAGCCTAGCTAGGATTAAGTGTGGAAAATGGCAGGGGACCATAGGGAGGACTAGGCTAGGTTTAGGGTAACAGAGAATTGGGAGATTGGGTGTAGCCACAATGAAAGGCCAGTTGATGGAATTATAGACTCAGGCTAATGCCAGAGATTTGGTCATGTGGGGAAGTCCAGGGTTTTTTCTTTCTGGGGTCCAAACTCCAACCCCATCAAGTGTGAGCTGTGCAGTCTGCCTCTGTTCAGACAACCATCTTGGCCAGAAGTCCACCAATTAACCCCTAAATCTATTGGCTTCCCCCTCCCCCTCCCCCAGTCCTTATCCTTCTGAAGTATCTGCCACTACTGACTCCGCCTTTTCCTGGATGTTTTTGTGACACTGCTGTTTCTTCTATCCCAAGATTCTGACCTCAGCTCTCCCATTTTTTTGTTCGCCTTCACCCATCTCATCAACTCCCATGTTTATGCTGAGGACTCCCAAATCTGTGGATCTGTGATTTCATTGGTACAGGGAACTTTTAGATAGAGAAATTCCCTCTTCCAATGCAGGTTGGCACTGATGAGGATGGAATCTAGATCCCAAAAAGGAAAAACCTTGAACTTTCTCACATGGCCAAATCTCTGGCATTTGTCTGAGGCTATAATCCCATCAACTGGCCTTTTGTTATAGCCTACACCCAATCTCCCAATTCTGTTACCCTTAACCTAGTTTAGCCCTCCATTGTTTTACCTCCCTATGCCCCCAAGCCACTTCCCACCCTTAATCCTATCTAGGCTCCATTCTCCCTTGGCCAGGTGGTCCAGGGACCTGGAGTTCTATTACCTCATAGACTACTTGGCCACTCCTAGATCTCTCCCATAGTCTTTCTGTATATAAGATCCATCTTGTCTCTATTAAGATGCTCAGATTCTTATAATCTAGCCACTGTTCAGATTTTTACAATCTAGCCAATAGCTCACAGATGCTCAGATTTCTTAGCAGTCTGGCTAATATGGTGTATCTTTAATAAACCTTGTCTTTGGCTGAAAGAAGTCTTGGGTCGAATTCTTTCGGGCAGGACCCTCAAGTTGTGATCTTGGGATCCCAGCACCTCTAAACCTCAACAGCACCTCTGCAATTTATGGTCTTAGAGAGTCTGCTCACATCTATAAAACTAGCCATAATTTCCCACTTTCTCCACTACTTGAATGTCCCATGGGTATTTTGAACTCAATATATTTTAAATGAAATTCATATTTCCTCCCTAAGCCCACCCTCCCTTCCCAACTTCCCTATTTCGGTTGAGAGTATTATCATCCTTTTAGTTAAATAAATTTACAAGCTTGAAATCACTCTTGAATCATTCTTAATTCTGCCTCCTATACCTATTTCTAACTTAAAGTAGTTTAAGCAACAAAAAACTACAGTCAAAATCAGATAAGATTTGGAAACTTCTGGATTACCATATTCCAAAAGGCAAAAGGCATAGGCTTACAACCAAAAGTAACAACCTGCAGGGGGAATAAATTGGATCTTTAATGGAATAGAAAGTTTTTAAGTTTTATAGATTCTACTGCTATAACATCTCTTATATCTATTCCCTTTTCTCCACTCACATGACTACCATCTTACCTCAGGCTCTCATTAACCCTCCCTTGACCTATTACATTAACCTCTTATTTGGCCTCTTGTCCCCAAATTTTTCTTTCCAATTCATCCTTCATATAAGCTGCTGAAGTAATCTTCCCTAAGCAAAAGTCTTACCATGTCACCAACCTACTCATAAATCTTCAGTGGCTTCCTGTTGCCTTTTGGATAAAATAAAACTCCTTAAAGCCCTCCATAGTCTGGCTTCAACTTATCTTTCCAGACTTATTTGACATTTCTCTCCTTCATGCATTCTTGTGCCATCGGAACTGGCCTATTTGTTGTTCTACACACTCCACATTATAATCTCTACTTTTGCCTGAGCTGTCTTCTATGCTTGGAATCCACTCCATATTTCTACCTCTTAAAGTCGTTAGCTTTCTTTAAGGTTCAACTCAGCTACTGCCTCTTATAGAAGAAATTCCTGATACTCAATAAACATTTATTCATTTATTAAGCTCTATGTCTGAGGCATTATGCCAAGCGCTGGAATTACAAGACAGTCCCTGCTCTCACAGAGTTTAAAAATCACACACACACACACACACACACACACACACACACACACACACATATACTGAAAGGGGGGGGTGAGGTAGGGAAGACAGTGAAAGAGTGCCCAAAGCAGGGGCATAGTGGAAAACAGAAAGTCCCAAAGTCGTGCAGCAAGGTGAGAAATGAGGGGATATGTAAGCTGAACTCTCTCCTTAAATGGAGGTTTGGAGTTCCTACAGTAAGGGAGACCGAGGATAATGAAAAGGTCCAGCCAACACTGAGGCTGATTAGATTTTTCGGGTTGATGAGATTATCCCATTAGTGAGCTTTCTGGGGCGTGAAGGAGAGGTCAAACAAGTTCCAAAATAGTGAAGTCAGGTGAGAAACGAGGATCCTATTCTCAGCAGCGGGGTCTCTCCATCCTCAAATAATTTTGTACACATTTCTCTTTAAGGATTGTATTCCCTCAGTACAATTTAAGCTCTTTGAGGGTAGGGACTATTTTTTGTTTTGTTTTGTTTTGCTTTTACTTTGAATACCCAGTGCCTAGCAGAGTGTCTTACACCTACTTAATAAGTGCTAGTCAATAGATGAAAATAATTTGCAAAATTACTGCAAAATGAACTAGGAATGACTGAAAAAAAAAACCTCAATGTATTAACTCTTCAGGGATATGACATGCATTTAAATGGAAGACAAAACTCACTGAGCCAAGGGTATGACTATCTTTGCAACTTTAAGCATCATTGAAGATCGGGACTGGAGAGCTCGAGTAGGGAAATGAAGCTTTCTGACCACAAGGAAGTAGCAGGTGGCACGTTTCCAACTCTGTGGGTAATAGAACTACATTTCCCATATACTTGTGAGCCGACAACTCCCATCATGCTTCTGGCTATTTCATAATAATCTATTCTGTACTATATACAATGGAGAAATGGAAAAGGGAGGGGACAGAACAACGTGGGCGGTGCGAAGATGGACAGTGCTCCAACCAATCAACCCCGGTGAGCCCTCCTTTCCCGGGGTTATAAATTGGACAAGGCCTGGAGTTTCCTCCCCGCCCCCTCTCCGGGAATTGTACTTCTCCAGTGTACCCCGAGAAGAGCTGAACTGAAGCAAGATGGTTGGGGGCCGTATCACCAGGATGTCTGTCTACGATGTGCGTTTCCCGACCTCTCTTGGAGGCCACGGGTCCGATGCCATGGTAAGAGTGAGCTCCAAGTCCTGAGCCCGTGAGCTTCTAGCCCGAGTCATTAGCGAAGGCCGTCCGTATCCCAGCGAGGAAGATCGCGAAGCGAAGTTGGAAACACGCGGAGACTTTGACCCGCGTGGTTCCACCCTGGTTGGAGTCGCGGGAGCGGGATGCGGGGGTAGGGCGTAGCGCGGCACTGACAGCCAGACCCCAGCTACGTTCTCTAAGTAGTTTACCACCTTTATGGTGGTTATGGTGAAGTTTCTCAGCTGCAGTTGTCCAACTTTCAGGAACTTCTGGGCGCAATTTTTTCCAAGACTAGTCTAAATCCCTGCTATACCTGACCCACTAAGTGGTCGGCCGGTCGGCAAACCTCTCCTTAAATATCCGCTGGCGCAGTGTGCGGGCCATTTCACTTGGGACAACTGTCAGCAAGTTTTTCCTTATATTGAATCAAAATACATGACCCTAGCTTCCTTCGAAAAATGAATTATCATATTTTACTATATCTCTAATTTTAGTGATATAGGGAACTCCCAATGAGGAACCTTCTACCAATGCAATTCAGCAACAGTTGCAACTTAAGAGTTTAGAGAGTTGCCTGGGTGCAAAAAGGCTTACCGTGATCTCACGTAGCTGACACGACGTGTCAGAGAGAGTCTTAAACACAGGTCTTCCTTACTCTGTGGACAACTCTCTACCTTCACGGCCACAATGGCTCTACTTAAAAATGTGAATAAAATATAAAAAGGGGAGGGGGAGGAAGGGCCCTTACTAGATGATTTTTTTTTAAAGTAGAAAAAAAAATGTGAAGGGCTGCCTCTAAGAACGTTAATGTAGCGTTTTAAAGCTGGAAGGGATTTGGGAGGTCATTTAGTTCAGTTTCATTTGAGGATGAGGAATCTGAATCCCAAAGATGGATAACTTGTCCAAAATCCCACACCTAGTCTTCGATATTTTTTCAAACATACACGTGGTTTTTGTTTATTTTGGGAGACTTTTAAAGAGCAGTATAGGATTTGGACCCTTTTTTCCTAACTAGTTGATTCAGATAGGTGTTGAGGCTTAGAGATACTGTAGAATTCAGACTATATGAATAGTAAGAGCCTTTACAATTCTGACGTTCTGTGACAGTAAAGTCTAGTCCAAACTCCTCTATTTGCTGATGAGAAAAGCCTGAGAGATTTACAGGACTTGCCCCGGGTCACACAGAATTACAGTATATAGAGGTAAGAAAGTGGTGGTGGTGTGGTGGTGGTGGTGGTGTTTTTTTAGTCCCAAGAATATTTATAGGGTGTGGAAAATGAGCTTGTAGATAGATGGAAGGTGTAGGATGTAGGAGAGATGGAAGATGGAGAAGACATTATTGGGGAGACAAGATCCCTAAGCAGATCTGGAGGGAATGACATCAAGGGTACAAGAAATGAGGTTAGCTTGGCAAGGAAATGGGCATTTCATCCTCGAGTCCTAGCATCTTAAACATACTAGCGAAGGAGGTTAGTATGGGTTATAGTTAGTAAGTTGAATAGGAGCAGAATCTAAGTTTTCTTACTCTTACTCCAGAGGGTAAAAAGCATCAAACCTTACCCACTCCCTTGTCTCCCTCCCCCCTTTTAAAATATTTGACTTAAAAATCCCAGGTTTTCACATCTTTTTTTCTTTAAAATGTGTAGAATGTTGCTAAAAGATATTTTTCTCCTGTAATTGTTACAAATTAAATTATTAACAACCAAAATTTAAAAATTTTAAAATCAATTAATGGACCTCACAGGGTACAATGTAAACAGCACTGGATGCAAGGCCAGAAAGTCTGGATTCTAGGGTCACATAGTGTAACCTTGGATGTGACACAGTTTCTTTATCCATAAAATGAGGGAGGTGCTGTATTTGGCCTTTTGACTCTTAATATTCAATAATCCCTTTTTTTAAAAAATCTCCCTTGGGCAAGTCACTTAACCCCAACTGCCTTTTAAAAAAAACCAATCTCTATAGGGTATATGCCTAGTTATGGTATCCCTGGATAAAAGGGAATATACAGTTTAGTAACTTTTGGGGGATAGTACTAGTTTGCTTTCCAGTATGGCTAGACCTATTCACCTTGCTTCCAACATCCTTAGTGTCTTCTCATAGAATTTCTAATAATTATCACTTTACTTTTTTGTCATCTTTGCCAAGGTGTGTGAGGTAGAAGCTCAGAGTTGATTTTACTTGCATCTGTCTATCTTACTGTTGGTGTTTTGAAGTGTTTTTTAATATAGTTGTTCATAGCTTGCCTTTCCACAAGCTGAACAACCTGTTCAAATCCTTTGGTCATTTTATCTCTTAGTGAATGGCTCTTGTTCTTACCTATGTGAATCAATAGCAATCTATCTCATAGGATGCCATTGTCAGAGAAGTTTGATGCAAAACTAAATCCTTTTTAATTTTAAGGCATTGACTTTGCATGTGTGAAACTTTTTTCCATTTTATGTAATCAGAGTTATCCATTTTCTCTTATTAATCCTCTCTATCCTTTATTTGGTCAAGAATTCTTCCTCTACCTGTAGTCATGAAAGATCTCCTTTCCTACTCCTCTAATTTATGACATTACCCTTTATATCTAAGCCGTGAATCAACCTAAACTATGAGCTAAGGAGGTTTGGGTTGCAAGTCATTAGGGTTTTCTGGTGGACCCAGGTAGCTCCATTTAAAACACAATGGGCTTCTAAAAGCCTGTCTTTTCATAGCTATATTTCAAGAAATCAAAAATGAATTGTACTGGGTTTAAGTTTAAAGCTCAGAGTTTTGATTTGAATTTCTTTTTCAGTAAGGTCTCTTACATTTCTTACAAGCACAATGCAGCCTAATTAACTTTCATGCTCCTTGAGTTACTTATTATTTTGCTTCTTCCAGGATTATGGCGTTTTAAAAATCTGCAGCAGCTATATAGATTACCAGGAGAGTTTTGGCTCTTAAAGAGACAGGATTTTGAAGCATTGAACTAGTTGAGATAATTGGAAGCATAGGTTGACCAACTCTTCCCAAGGTCCATCCAGCCTTATTTCTTCCACTACTCAATTTGGGGTCAGCCAAATTTTTTGTTTGTTTTGGAGGCAGTGGGGGTCAAATGACTTGCCCAGGGTCACACAGTTAGTTAACTAGTAAGTGTCTGAGGCTGGATTTGAACTCAGATCCTCCTGACTCCAGGGCAGGTTCTCTATTCATTATACCACGTAGCTGCCCCTAGCCAATTGTTTATCTGCAGCACCCATGCAGTCCCTGGCCACATTATCAGTGAACTAATTTGACAGACTGTTATAGCCTGAGCAACTTATATTTTTCATTCACTTTTTTCATCTACAGAAGAACAGACATTTGCATTTATTGAGAATTTCATTAAGATTACTTAATAGCATTTTAGAGCTTGATATATAATTTGTACAATGTCATGCAAAATATAGCATTTGGAGAGGCTGCATCAACAGGTGGGACATTCCCAGCCAGGATATCTTTTTTTTTGAAAAGAAAATAAACATACACTTACAGGAGAATGACACTGATTATAGGACACATAAGTTTTATACAAATTAGATCTTGGGGAATAAAATGGCTATATACATATGTTTTTGTACTGATGCAATATGGTGCTTAAATCATTCGTGTTCTGTGTCTTGTATTATTTTTTGCATTTTAGATGTTAATCTTTACTCCCTCTGTAGATGGTAATCTCCTTAAGGCAGGAGTTCTTAAGCTTTTTGTATGTTATAGACTCCTTAAGTGGTCTGGTGAGGTCTATTGACACTATCTCAGTGTTTTTAATTTAAATGCATAAAATAAAAGACAAGGATTAAAAAGGAAACCAGTTATATTGAAATAGTTTTCAAAATATTTACAAAACAAATTCAAAGTTCAGAACCTCTGTTAAGGCCAGGGACTATATAATACACAGGACTTCTCTACCACCACCACCATCTCCCTTCACCTTTCCCATTGTCTTTGGGTAGTGTTACGCATACTTTATTACCCATTCTATGCAATCTGTGTTGGTTTTACTCATTGGTAATCAATGCAGCAGTCCTTGGGGCAGCTTAAGTGGAGCAGTGGATAGAATGCTGGACCTGGGGTCAGAAAGACTCATCTTCATGAGTTTAAAACTGGCTTCAGACATTTATTAGTTGTGTGACCCTGGGCAAGTCATTTAACCCTATTGGTGTCAGTTTCTCATCTGTAAAGTGGTCTAGAGAAGGAATGGCAAACCACTCCAATATCTTTGTCAAGAAAACTCCAAATGGGGTCACAAAGAATCAAGCATGGCTAAAAACAATAACAAAGCACCAGGCCTTGGGGAGTTGAATTGCATGAGAGCTTCAGCTCTCTGCATGTTTTCCTTCCCAATCTCACTTGGCTTCTGACAGCTTCCAGAGCTTTCAGAAACTTGTTTGTGTGGGGTAGTGTACTCAAAGAACTGAGGAAGGAAATAGATAGCCATAGTCAGACATGAGCAAACATTCATGGGTGTAAAATCAACTGGAATGCCATTATATTTGGAATTTGACAACTGAATTGATCAATATAAAATAAATTCCCTCACTTGATTTTATTAGTGTGGCTACTGTCTCCTTAGAAGGTCATTCTTCTCGGCCCCTCCCCCCCAACTTATTAAAATGTTTTCATGAATTGTTGTCGCCAAAAAAAAAAATCTGTCACATGGTGGCCGGGCTCCCTTGGGTAATGAGCTTCTCTTAATTGAATCGGGCTGGTCCTCTGATAATATTTACTTCCTGGTGGGATGCTTACTCAAAGCCTTCATCACTGTGTAAGACCCAGCAGAGGCAGCGTCCACAGCATGACCTCTGTGATCCCAGGTTCATCTGGAATGTAGAGACAGCAGGTAGGACTGATGGAGGACTTTCATTCTTACCCTCTTTATTGTTCACTTCATCACCAACAGTTTACTCAAATTAATCTGTTATGCTAGCTCTTACTTATTGTTCGTGACTTCTATTTACCTAAGATTACTAAAGTTTTTATTGGGGTGGGGGGGTATTGGAATGTTTCCATGCAGCACACTGACCCAGACTATTCTGCAGCCTATGTCGTAATAGAGACAGATGCAAAGAATGGACTCAAGGGATATGGAATCACCTTTACTTTGGGGAAAGGAACTGAAGTTGGTAAGTTGACTTTTCTTCAAGTATGGAAGTGTTTAGGCATCTTTCAGTTTTGTTCTTGTTTAAGCATGTTTTGACATTCTTAGAGCTTGAAATAAAAGAAAGTAAAGAGATACCTGTTTTTAATATAAGTGGGATGATTTTTTTTCAATTTTTTAACATTTTTATTTGAAGTTTTGAGTTCCAAATTCTAGCTCTCCCTCCCTCCCCTCCTCTTCCTCCTCTCTAAGACGGTAAGCGATCAGATACAGGTTATACATGTGCAATGATGTAAAACATTTCCATGTTAGTTATTTTGTACAAGAAGACTCAAAAGAAAAAAAAATGAATGAAAGAAAGTGAAAAATAGCATGCTTCAGTCTATATTCAATCAATATCAGTTCTTTCTGGGGCAGCTAGGTGGCGCAGTGGATAGAGCACCAGCCCTGAAGTCAGGAGGACCTGAGTTCAAATGCAGCCTCAGACCAAACACTTGACACTTACTAGCTGTGGGACCCTGGGCAAGTCACTTAACCCCAATTGCCTAAAAATAAAAAAAAAATAAATAAATAAAATTAAAAAAAATATATCAGCTCTTTCTCTGGAGGTGGATAGTATACTTCATCATTAGTCCTTTGGGATTATCTTGGATCGAGTGCAGTGATTTTTAAGGAAAATTGGCCATTCCCCTCCTCAGCCACCCACGAGTTGCTTCAAAACTGACCTTCCTGGGCCCATTTTCCCATTGCTTCCAATGAGGGTAACTTGAATAATAATTATTAACCAATTGTTTGATTTGAAATTCAGCTTAAGCAGTAAAGGTTATCATTTTAATATGTGGCCTAATCAACAGAGTACTGGACTTGGAAGTCAGGAAGATCTGAGTTCAAATCCTGCCTTATGCCAGCTGTGTGACCCTGGGCAAATCACTTAACTCTGTCAGCCTCAGTTTCCTCAGTTGTAAAAGTAGGGATAATAATAGCAACTACCTTACATTATTGTTGTGAGGATTAAATGAGATGATATTTGTAAAGTGCTTTAGGAACCTTAAAGCATTCTATAAATGTAGCTATTGTTGTTTTTGTTATAGGAGCATTTACTTTCTTTTAAAATTATTTCATACCAGAATAAAGTTCACGTCCACCGATTCTAGGACTTGTTCTCAGAATCCTAGACCTGGAAGGAACATCAAATTTCCTCATCTCTAAATTAAAGGGGTTGGACTAAAATGCCTTTCTCATCAATGCTCCTGAGCCCTAAAAAAATGAGTACAGGTCCTTCTACAAAATGAGGCAATTGTGAACCATCTCGTTTCTCTCTACTTAAGCCTCTGTTCCTTACATCTATGGCACATATTAGTTCATCAGAGTAGAACAGTATCATCGTAGAATCATGGAATGCTTTAGACTGGAAGGGATCCTTGGATCCTCCCAAATCCCTCATTTTACAAATGAGGAAACCAAGTCACCTAGTGGTCACTGAGTGGTGGAGCTGGATAGAACCCCAGGTCTCCTCAGTTACACCACAGGGCTCTGTCCATACAGACCAATTGTTGGAAAGGAATGAGCAATTTACTACAGTATCTGGTATGTCTGTTAACCGCCTGAAACTGTAAATGTAGTTTCCAAAGTGGCCTGACTTGAAACCACAAAGCAGTAAACGGGGTTAACCTCAGACAAAATTCTGAAGTAGCCAAATACTTTCTGTGTCCTTTTCTCCTAAATATCTAATTCCCTAGTCCTTTCTTTCCCCCTCTTAAAAATCTGCTTTCAGGAAAGTATATGACGTCAGAGGGTTTTTGAAGTGAAAGGATAAGCCAGATAACCACATGAGAGACTAGATCTTATCTTTGAATCAGTCAGCAGCATTTATTGAGTGTCTCATCTATGCCAGACACCACTGACAGACCCTGAGGAAACAAAGAAAGAATGAAACAGTCCCTGTGTGAAGGGAGCTTACCTTCTAATGGGAAAGATAACAAGTGCATGTCAGTATAGAGAGTCTAAATACAAAGTGTGTAAGTACAAGTGTATGCGTACGAGGGAGTTTGGGCAGGAAAGCGAGATAGCCTTTGCAAGGCTCAGGAAAGGCTTCAGGCAGAAGATGGTGCCTGCGTTGCATCTCAGAGGAAGAGAGGGACTCCCGCTGTATGAATCAGAAGTAAGGGAGTGCCCTTTGAGCCTACAAAATGCCAATTCAGCTCCATTGCAAAACTAAGGTTATCTTTATTCGGTTCTATCAAACATAGTATACAGGGTTAGATTAACCTTTTTTGTTTCTTGGATCCTGTTGGCTGTTTGCTAAAGCCTAGGGCTCCTTTCCCACAATAATGTTTTGAAATGCATAAAATACATAGGGTTATAATGGAACTAATTGTATTAAAATACAATTACCAAAATATTTTTTAAAAATAAATTCATGGGCCTCAAGTTAGGACCCTTGGTTTAACGCTTGTGTTTGTGCTAAGAACAAGGATACCTTGTATCACTTAGGAGTCCTTTTTTTTTTTTTTTTTTGAAGGCAGTCAGCATTAAGTGACTTGCCCAGGGTCATATAGCTAGTATCTGAAGCCACATTTGAACTCAGATCCTCCTGACTCTAGGCAAGTCTTTTCTTATATTCATTGTGGATGTGCTACATAATCTCACATAATAACTGACTTTATAAGGTACTTTAAAGTCCTCAAAGAGTGCTTTGCATTTATTATCACATTTGAGCTTTGTTACAACCTTGTGAGTATGTAATATTTTCCCTATTTTACACATGAAGAAACTGAGGCTCAGATCTTAGGATTGTAGTGGTAGGAGGGACTTCAAAGGCTGTATAATCATTTCATTTTACAGATAAAGAAACTGAGGCCCAGGGAGATTATTGCCCAAAGTCACACAGCTAGAAAATATCATAAGGCAGAATTTGAACCCAGATCATCTTGACTCCAACCCCAGCACTCTATCCTCTATGCCATTTTGCTCAGATAATGTGATATCATTCTAATCATTTTAATTAAAGTTTTTATTTCATCTTGATTCCATTCTCCGCATCTCCTTAGGATTGTTTGTTTTAAGTGGGGTTTGGCTTTATTTCTTTGCTAATGTTGGAAGATGGTGTTCATAAACAAATGTCTTCAAGCTCTGCCTTTTAGTTAAAAGTGGTAGAATATTTGGCTTTTATAATTCCTACTGGAAATCATTTAATACTAGTAAAGCTAGTGTTCACTTCTAGGATCTTTTTGAAATGCCTTAGGCATTGGCCTTTCATATGTTTTTATAATTAGTGGAATGGTTGAATTTAAGGGAATTCTTTTTTAACTTGGCATGTTGAAAATACTAATTAAGTACATGGTTTCTTTTTGGAGCTCAGTGTTCTGAATCCTTAGTTAAATTCTTTGGACTTTAGATGTAAACACTTTAACTAAGCTTCTCAATGCCACTTACACTAGCTTATGCAGCTAATTTTCATAATTTACAGATTGCTGATCCTCAAATTTATGGCAGCCATTCTGAATGGTACTATGCAGTGTCAGGATTGAACCTGCTACCTATTGAATTCCTGTAGAAATTAATCAAAAATATAATGTGGTGTAGTGGGAAAAAACATGGTAAAAGTGACAGATAACTTGGACTGGAATCCCGTTTTTTCTATTTACTACCAATTCCACTCAAGGCAAGTCACTTCACCCCAGTGGGCCATAGTTTCCTCATCTGAAAAATTAGGGGATTGCACTAGATTAACTGCTTCCTTTCACACCTAAGTCCTATTAGGGACATGTGATCTCCAGTCATTAACAAGAAAGAGTACATAGATATATATCTTTCTGATCCGTTATTCAGTTGACTATTTACTCACTGTATGACCATGTTCACGTGGGTTGTTCTTTCTGGGTCTTAGCTTCCTGATTCTAAAATAACAAGTTGGATACAATGGCCCCTAGCCCCTTCCTGCTCTAAATCTATGATTCTGTGGTCAGGGGAACATTGTACATAGAGATTGTCCAGATTTTAACAAAGCATTTGACAATAGTAGTGATAATAATAATAATGATAATATTAATAATAATAACTGACATTTATATAATTAATGTTGGCAAAATACTTTTACATATATCATCTCTTTTAAGCCTTAAAAAAATCCTGTGAAGTAGGTACCATAGATATTATTTTTTTTTTAAACAGATGATGAATTTGAGGAACAGGGACGTTAAGTGATTTGGCCTGGTCAGACCATATGTAGAGTATTATGTTCATTTTTTAGCATCACATGTTAGGAAAGATGTTGATAAGCCAGAGTGCATTCAGAAGATGGTATAAGGCCTACTTGTTGTTCAGTGATTTTTAGTTGTGTCCAACTCTTTGTGACCCCATTTGGGGTTTTCTTGGCAAAAATACTGGAGTGTTTTGCTATTTCTTTCTCCAGCTCCTTTTACAGATGAGGAAACTGAGCCAAAAGGGCTTAAGTGACTTGTGCAGGGTCACATAGCTAGTAAGTATCTGAGGCCAGATTTGAATTCTGGTCTTCTTGACTTCAGGCCCTGGCACTCTATCCCCGGACCACCTAACTCCCTAGAGAATCTTCCATATGAGGATCGGTTGCAGGAACTGATGATCGTTAGCTAGGTGTAGAGAAGGGAAGGAGGGGAAGAGATATGATAATTGTCTTCAAGTGTCTGAATGGCTGTCCTTTAGAAGAGGGATTACACATGTTATGTTTGACCCAGAAGGCAGAAATAAGAGTAATAATGGGTGTAAGCCACAGAGGCCAATTTCAGCTGGATGTCGGGCAGGATCTTCTAACAATCAGAAGTTTCCCAAAAGGGAATGGGCTGCCCCAGGAGACAGTAGACTCCTTCAGACAAAGGATAGGTGACCATTTGTTTTTCGGATATGTTGTAAAGGGTTTACCTGTTAAAATATAGGATGGACTCTTAAAAGTCTAAGGTGCCAAGTTTTGGGGCAGGCAGAGGTCATGGGAACTTAGGCACCATGGTATAGTAAAAGGAACATTGGATTTGAAGTCAAGAAGAACTGGGTTCAAATGCTCTGATGCTTGTTACCTGTAGCCTCAGTGTTCTCATCAGTAAAATGCCCTTTGACCTATGGCTCTGCCCTTGAAGTCATCCCCTTTATTTATTCATTAGGCACTAGGAGTGAGAAACAGTACTGCTGATCACACTGCTAATTATAACATGTTTGTATGGCCCTTGGCTGTTCACAAAAGATTTTCATCAAAACAACCCTGATAAGATGTCTTAGAATGAACTAGGTTCCACATGTTCCTGGACCTGTCCCGTGATGTAAGTTAAGCCTCTTTAACTTCACGACTGCAAAACCTTTTTGTTGTAGCCAGTGTTGAGAAAAGTACAGACAAATCCACAAAGATTGAGTAAGACTGAGCTCATCAAAGATAGTGACAATTTCGTAGCTTCATGCCTGGCCTTTGGAACCATTACCTGTGAGATAGATAACCAAGGCTTTGGACTGCTCATTTCAGATATTTTGCTGATTTTCTCTTCATTCCTTTGGCTGAAAACTCGTTTGGGGATTTAACCGAGACTTCTCTCTGAACATGGCCAGACAGCTTAGCCTTCACCTAATGTTGCCCATTGGCTTAAAGTTTTAAGATAGATATCCAACCTTGGATCACATGCTCTAGCTCCTGACTTTGGGACCTTGAAGAACACCTCCCAACCTCACCCCCAACTTTCCCACCTGCCTCCTGTGCCAAGAAGGCAAAAATAGATTTCTTTCTTAGTATTTTTTAAATAAATGTGGTTTTTTTTTTTTTTTGGTAGTAAAGTTTTTGTTTCTGCCTTCCTGAGGCCACAACATGGCAGAACCCATTTGAATCTGACCACACAGGTCAAGTGATTCATAGTGGTCTCGTTAAATGTGTTATACTGATGAGACCTCATACATTCGAGATGAAACATGTCCGTTGGGGTTTTTTTAATATTTAAAGCTACTTCACTCAGCTTGCTTAGTATTTCTATAACCACATGATTCAGAAAAGAGAAAAAAATGTTCTACTTTTCCCCAGTTCAATTAGAACTTTTAAAAACATGCGTATGTAAAAAGACAAATTCCTCCCACTGGCTAAAACATAGCTACCAGAACAGCACTCAGATGAGGCTGGGAACAGCAGGGAGCAACAAAGCCACATGCTCAGTGGAGATATTACAGGAGTGTTAGAAGTAACACTGTAATTAATTAACTTTAATTAATTTTTAGAGTGTTCCCAGCCATTCATGGGTTAACGTACATGTGTCTAAGCATCATACGCATGCAAAGTATACTTTAATACTTTAAGGATATGTACTTTCATTGTTGTGAGTCCTCCCTCTACAATGGCCTTAGAGAGTTAATGTGACCGAAAAATCCGTCACCCTGAGACCAACTTCTTGCTGAGCCTCCCCAAACTTACCCAGTCCTTGAAAAATATTTTTTACCATTATGTCCCAGGGCCCATATTCCAAGCCTGTCTAGGTTGGTTGGACCTGCCAGAGCCAGCACTCTGCTAGGATTATCTTCCAAGAACCCAAGGTTCTCCATATCATTATGAGTTATTTGGAGTAGGACTTTAGTGAAATACAGCTAGGTCTCGATTAATGAAAATAATGAATCCATATAGTCAGATTTTCACTATTCAAAGTTATATAACTATGTAAAAATGGCCATTTGTTCCAGCCCCATTGTAAACATTCACTGTGAATTTGAACAATAGGACCACCTCATGGGATTCATTATTCCAACTAATTGAGACCTAGCTATATATTGTCAGGGAATTTTTTCCACCTCTTAGGAACAGCATACCCATCAATGGAACACTGGTGAGTGTGGGTCAAAAATAGGAGACCAAAATAAAAGCAGAGAGATTTATTAGCATGCCAAGGAAACTACTGATAGCAGCTTCAACTTCCTGCAAGTGCAGATTTAGTTTTTATAACTTTTCAGTTCTGCTTAGAGTATGTAGCCAATCAGCAGCATTCTGCAGCAACTTAGGAGAGATAAATAACACCTTTTACAGGAGAGGGACAAGGAGAGAAAGAAGGAATCATTTAAGGGAAAAAAGGGGAACTTCTGGGGGGATATTTGTCATGCATCTGGTAGGGTTTATCAGAAGGAGAAAATATTCCCTGTTCAAGGGCTGGAGACAAGGGGAGGTGGCAAAATAGTTTTACAATTGTGAAAAGGATCCTTTTAGACAAAACTTCAGAGTTGAGGTCACTGTTTAAGCAAGTCTACAGGTGTCTCTTATCCAAGGACAACAAATACTTGTTAGAACAGTGGATGAGACTATTCTCCTTACTTTCCACTATTAGGCCACCAGATGATTGGAGGATGTCTACATTTTTAATCTGTCAAGATTTAAGATGATCGTGGTCCCCATTCTCCATCCCCATCACAATATGTATTATAGTATATTGTTGCTATGGTCCCAAAGTATCAAATTGCTGCAGTTTTTAAGATCCGATTCTCACAACTTCAGTAATTAAAATCCACGTTCTTTATTAGTCTAATTGCAGAATATAATCGAAAAATACAGTTACATAGTCAGGGTATATCACAGCATCCAGGATGTTATGGGGATACTTTTGGGTTTTCTCATTACCATGTGACCTGCTGATCAAGGTATGGTCAGTGATTCATAGTATTGATCCAAGTCAAGGGCCCAAAGTTTAATGTGGCTTAGAGTGTAATGTACCATAAGTTATCGCTCTTTTCTTCAAATTCCTTTTATATACAAGGACACAAATTCCTTTTGAAAAGAGTGCCATAATTAGTGATTAACCATTGAGAAACAAACACCACATTTACCTTTCACTATTCTCCGGAAAAGCCATCATTCCTTCCACCATCCTGTAATGATTTATGATGATACACAAGTGACTTAACCTCCCAGAGCCACTGTTAATAACAATAATAAAAATGGTAATAACTGGCATTTGTATGATGCTTTCATATTTGCACAAACACTTTCCATATGTTATCTCTTTTGATTCTCACAGTGCCCAGTGAGTTAGATGTTATTATTAACCCCATCTTACAGATGAGAAAACTGAAGATGATGATTCTTAGAAAGGTCATGTGACTCCAGGCTCACATTTCTAGTAAGTAGAAGAGGGGGCGGGATTTGAACACAGGTGGTCTTAACTCCAAGTCCAGGGAACTATTCACTACACCATTAAGCTACCTGGGCTATCTACCCCACTGGGTCTATGTGAAGAAAGTACTTTGCAAACATTACAGCTATATTATCATTATTACTTAACATAGCAATAAATTAATCTTCTTTCATCAGTAAAAAGTGATTCTGGTTAGGTTCTAGATATAGAAACATTTTGATAGCAAGTATTTGTGTACTCAGAAGTAAGGTTGAATTTTAAAACAGTTTTCTGTCATTCAAACCCCCCTTTCCTCCAGTTACTCTGAACAGGTGACATTTAACTCTAGGTTTGGTCATTGGTCAAACACAAAAGGACAGGTAGGTTGTGCCGTGGATAGAACATCAGTCCTGGAGTTCAGAAAACCTGAGTTCAAATCTGGCCTCAGATACTTACTAGCTGTGCAACGCAGGGCAAGTCACTTAACCCTGTTTGCCTCAGTTTCCTCATCTGTAAAATGAGCTGGAGAAGGAAATGGCAAACCATTCCAGTATCTCTGCCAAGAAAACTCCAAGTAAGATCACAGAGAGTTGGATGTGACTAAACAATGACAAATATAAAAGGAAAGTAATTTAGGAACATCACAATTTAAACTTTCAAGGCCCTATTTCTGGCATTAAGTCCAATCAGGACGTTCATTTTCTCTACTAGAAATTACCTACACCATCACACATATTAAAGGATGTAATATTTTTGAGTTACTCATTTATTATAGTTGGAAAGAATCTATTTGGGGATCCTTTTTAAAATTTAAAACATTTTACAAAATACACAGATTGGCTTCAAGTTGTTGAGTTGATGAAGTATTTTCCTCGATATATTGGCTTACTGTGAAGAAAAAGCAAAACCAACAACCAAATGCTTAATTGTGTTTTACAGTGGTCTGTGCCGTAAAAGCACTTTCCCATCATGTGCTTAATAAAGACCTTGGAGATATTGTTAGAGACTTCAGAGGATTCTACAGGCAACTCACTAGTGATGGACAGCTCAGATGGGTAAGATGCTTATTTTAGGGAATGTTGATATGACTCATGGGTTAGCAAAGAAAATCTGAGGTGTGCAATGAACATAAGCAACTATAATAAAAATATTAAGTATACCTGACAGTGGGAAAACTCTTACAGAGGAAGACATCTATGATACAGACAAATTAAGATTTCAGGGGTTTGAACAAGGTATTTTTGAAGATAGCTGATAAGATTCTGTTCCCTGAACAAGCAACATTGATTGCCCTGACCCGCACTGGGAGCTCAGGGTGATCCTCGAAGAGGCCATTCCACCACCCTTTACTTGCCTAATCCCAGTGTTTTAGGGAAATTAGTCCAAGCTGAAGCCATGGGATTCTCTAAACATGTGGATGTTATAGCCAGGCTGGAAACAGAACCCCAAAGCCAGTAAGAGGAAAATATGTGTCATAGACTTTATCATGGAAAGAGATGCCATCTAGTGCCAACCTTTCATTTTCACAGATGAAAACAAAACAAGACCCAGCCTTAGAGAAGTCATGTGACTAAAGTCACTTAGGTTAGTAAGGAGCAGAGTTGAGTCCCAGGCTCTTTCTAGTACCTGGTGCTGCTAAAAGACATGAACAAGGCAGTGGAGGAACTTTTCAGAAGTTCCAGAAGTGGAGGTTGGGGCGGGATCGTATGTAGTTATGCTTTCACATTAGTGGATTAAGCTCAGTTAAATCTGAACTGATGTAGTCACTTTGTTAGAGGCAGCTGGAGAGGAGCAGAGCATAAAGCTTTGGATCTGAGGAATGACTGAGTTCAAATCCAGCCTCAGATACTTACTAGCTGTGTAACCCTGGGCAGGGTCACTTAGCTTCTGCCTCAGTTGCTTTTTCTGTAAAATGGAAATCATGGTAGCACTTACCTTTCCAGGGTTGTTGTGAGGAGAAAATGAGATAATTTGAGTAAAAAACTCTTTGCCAAACTTAAAGTACTATATAAATGCTTTTCTTCTATATGCCTTATTTGAAAAAAACAAAACAAAACACTATTCAGTTATGGGTTTATTGTTGTTCAGTCATTTCAGTTGCGTCTCACTCTTTGTGACCAGATTCGTGGTATTCTTGGCAAAGATTAGAGTGGTTTGCCATTTCCTTCTCCAGCTCATTTTACAAATGAGGAAACTGAGGCAAACAGGGTTGAGTGACTTGCTCACACAGCTTGTAAGTGTCTGAGGCTAGATTTGAACTCAGAAAGATGAGTTTATCTGACTCCAGGTCTGTGAGTTTATTAATCCAGTAAACATTTTTAGAGTACCTACTATGTACCAGGCACTGTGCTAAGTGCTGGAATACAGTTAATAAAAAGAAAGGCATTCCTTGCTCTCAAGTTGCTTACAGTCTAACAAAGGAACACAACACACAAAAGGAGGCGGGAAAATAGGGGTGGGGGGAATAGGGTACCTGGTGTGGGAGGCATCTTGTTCCATTGAGTTGAAGCTAGCCAGAGCAGCAGATGCAGAATGGAATGAGCCCCCAAAAGTCCCGTTTCTTCCCTGGCTAAAGGAAGGCATTGGGAGGAGTTTGGTACTCCACCTAGAAATAGCATGGGAAAAATGTGACTTGTAAGACACTTCTTTTTAAAGATATTTCAGCCTTAAAGTGCTATATCAATGTTGCTGCTGATTGGTGATGATAGTAATGATGCACAGAATTCTCCATTACTTTCACTGTAGCTATGCCTGCTTGAAGCATAAGGAGGCTGTTATATAAATAGGCCTGTACTATTTTGCATATTCCCAATATTTCTTTTCTTTTCTGTCCAGTGAGGCAATCGGGGTTAAGTGACTTGCCCAGGGTCACACAGCTATTAAGTGTCAAGTGTCTGAGGTCGCATTTGAACTCAGGTCCTCCTGACTCCAAGGCTAGAGCTCTATCCACTACACTACCTAGCTGCCCCTAAAATTTAGATGCTATAGCATTGGTGCATATAGTTTTAGTGCTGCTATTGGTTCATTTTCTATAGTACCTTTTTTTATAATGTAGTTTCCTTGTTTGTTTCTTTTAATTAAATCTATTTTAGCTTTGACTTTGTCAGAGATCATGATTGCTACCTCTGTTTTGTTTGTTTTTTTTTTTTGTGAAGCAGTTGGTGTTAAGTGACTTGCCCAGCATATTCTCAATTTTTCACTTATGTTGTCTTCCCTCCGTTCTATCACTGACCTCCTTGGCTTCCTGTAAGTCCCAGCTAAAATCCCACCTCCAACAAGAAGCCTTCCCAACAACCTCTCTTAATTCCAGTGCTTTCCCTCTGTTATTTCCTATTTATCTTGTATATAGCTTGTTTGTACATATTTGTTTGCGGTTTGTCTCCTCTATTAGATTATAAGGCTGGTGTCGCTGGGTCAGAGTACATGGGTTGGGAAAGATGTGGGAGCAGGGGAAGGTTATGAAGAACTTTGAATGTTAAACATAAGATTTTATACAGTATTTGATCCTAGAAGTGATAGGGAGCCACTGGAATTTATCGAGGGGGGATTGGGGGAGGTTATGATATGATCAGGCTTATTCTTTCGGAAGATCACTTTAACAGCTCAGTGGAGAATGGCCAGCAGTGGGGAGAGACTTTTGGTAGAGACACCAACCTCTCTAATAGACCCAACACAAGAAATGGGGTATAGGGGAAAGAGCCCTGGGCTAGGACCGTGAAAGACAATGTCATGGTTCCTCTGTAAAATAGCCAGGAGACCATGAAGCTCTCTCTGCATGGTATTTTATGGACAGCAGAGACCTGGTCTTTAATCCTACTTTGGATACTTTGGAGCAGCATGATGATAGAAAATGACTCTCAGTTTATTCATCTGTGTAGAAATTGCCATTTTAAACTGACAGCTAAGAAAGAGAACAGATTTGTCATCGAGTCCCTCATCGTTGTTTATTTAGGTTTTTAACTTTGTGACTTTCAGAGAAGCTGGAAATATGGGATGTTCCAAAAGTCTTAGAGCAGTTTTAAGCTTTAATAGTTCAGTGCTATAGCAAAACTTTTGGGACACCGCGTCTTCATAGTTTCCAGATAGTTGTGCTGTGTTTTGTTTCCCAATAGATTGGTCCAGAGAAAGGCGTTGTGCATTTGGCTACAGCAGCTGTTTTGAATGCATTGTGGGACTTGTGGGCCAAGCAGGAGGGAAAGGTAAAGTGGTAACATTTTCTTAAAATTAAGCTTAGTTGTATTATCTTTTTCATTAACATGATTAGCATTTACTGGGCATTGGTATTTTGCTTGTGAATATGTATAATGTATGACAAAGGCTGATAGCATTTTCCTAAATCTGGTTTTTAGTGAGGAGGAGGGGTGGGTAGGGACAGGTTTTTTGTGATTTGGAGACACTGAGAATTGGTTTGTTTTCCTCAAAGGTGTGAGGAAGGATGGGAAAATGAAAGGAATACAGAAAGAAAAGAAACAAGTGGAGGAGGAAATAGCAAAGGTGTAGGAGAAAACAGAAGGCCATAGGGAGAAAATGTTGGGAAAGAGGACAGCATAGATATTTGTCACATGGAATCAGTTTGGGGCTGACACATTTTCTATCAGGCAAAAAAAATGGTGTGGGTGTGTGTTGGGCTACTTTTGTACATAAGTTTAATAAATGTCTTTTTTTTAACAGCCCCTTTGGAAATTACTTGTTGACATGGTAAGAAAATACTTTTAAATTATACTCATTGTATCACTGAAGCCCAGTTGCTTCCTTCAGTCCTTGAGGGAGTTGTAATTTCATCAGTGTAGGCATACTGCCTCTCCCAACCAGGAAGCTTCAAAGATGGTCTTGGAGATGTTCTGTAACTGAACAGCCCACCCTGGTGATGAGCCTCTCTCAGCTTAGCAAGGCTGGTCTGCAACAACAATTGTCTCTGCTTCTCTCCTGGAAGCCTTTCCAACTGGGTAGGACCTGCTAAAAACCTGTGTTCAACTGGTATAAGCCTTCAAAACCTGAGCATGTCTTCATGCACCATGGCATATTGGAACAGGGCATCAGCAGAGCTGGCACAGTTATTGTGCTTTATAATAAGTAGAGTAACTAGCTCAATGTCCCTACAATCACGAAGCAAAAAGTCTATTTAAAACCTAAGCTTCTTCTGGTATGCTGGTATTAAAAGTATGAACATCTGTGCTCAACCATTCACATTGATTCCAAGGATAAATGGCCTAGAACAGGATTTGGAGATCACCGTGATGCCTGACTAGGAAGATTGTGTCTTAGCCTTTTTCCTTCTGTTACTTAGAAGCTTTATATTGATACCAGTGTGGGCCACTTGACTACTGAGGAGGAAGAATGTGGACAAAATCAAAGATAAGAACAATGTTGGTCTGTCCTAAAGGATTCTTGGATATTTTTTCAGTGGCCTATGCACTTGCTTATAATTGGTGGAAGGCAAAATAGTGGAACATCTGCTATGAGCTTCACCTCTGCCCAGCCCATTAGCATAGCAATACCACTACTAGGTCTATTTCCAAAGATGAATGGGGGAAAAGGAAAAGAATCTTTGTTCTATATGTTCTAAAATGTTTATAGCAGCTCTCTTTGTGGTGTTAAAGAACTGGAACTTGCGGGGGTGCCCATCATTTGGGGAAGGGCTGCACAAGTTATGGTCTTTGATTGGCTTGACAATATGTTGTTTTATTTGAGTTGAACAATATAATAAGACAAATTTTGAGGAGCTAGAGTTCCTTTTAAAAAAATTTTTCTTACAATCTGAAAGAGAAAAGCAAAATTTTATATAGCAAAATGGTACTTTTCTTTAGTGGCAAGTACAGATGGAGACTTAATAAAAGTATGAAAATACTTTTAAAATATAAACACCCTCAAAAGGGATAATACATTAAAACATCAGTCATTTATACCTCAGTGTGAATGGGTTTATTTTATGCTTCCCAAACAACAGCTAGCTGGAAGCAGATTTCAGTGACCGTGAGGAAGGGAGGGGAGAGGGTGGAAGAGGACCAGAGTGTGGAGCTGTGTCTGAGGAAATAAGGCCTGGCTGTACTTAGTTGTGCTTTACAGTTTTATCTCAGACTCACCTTTGTGGGGAGGGGGAGGGGCTGGAAGGGCAAGAGAAAAGTGGTGAGGAGAGACATGAGATCAGGCCCGTGGCTGATGAAGTAGACTCTTGGCAGCCTAACCAAGTCAACATGACCTCCAAAAATACCTTCATTTAGAGGAGCAGGCCCAGCCACATTTTTTTGTCAACACAGTCTTACAAACGCCATCGTTATTTGTGTTTAATCAGGATGCACTTTTTCCTTTTCCTATTTGCTTTTTCCCTATTTACCATTGTACTGCCAGGACCCCAAGCAGTTATTATCCTGCATAGATTTCAGGTACATCACAGATGCCTTAACTGAAGAGGAAGCCTATGGTAAGTCATTTAGAAGATGCTGTTTGGCAGCATTTTTGTTGTATAAATAGAGTAGAACCACCCCTTGTTGTCTGAAAGGATGGGTAATTAGTGTTGTTATATTTTCAGAAATACTGAAGAAGGGGAGCATTGGCAGAAAGGAAAGAGGTATGTTGAGAGAAATTTTTCTTTCTTTTTCTTTCTTTTTTTTTTTAGCTTTTATTTAGTATTTTATTTTTCTCCAGTTACATGTAAGCTTTATTTTTCTAATGTTGTTAGTTGTCAGGGTAAACTTCTATGCCAAACAAGAATGTTGCCTGCCTTAGGGTATATTTTAGCGTACTGAATACCTCACTCACTTTTGCAATGTGGCCTTTAGGCAGAAGTCAGCATGAAAGGAATCTTGAATGTATTTTAGTCATAGGGGTAGGGTTTGGGCCTGTGGTTCCACTGGTATGGGAAACTCCCAAGTGAAGAAACTTCCTCTATTAATGCAGATAGCCACTTTCTTTGTGACTTGGAGTCTTAGAGAGTTGCTTAGAGTATTCTAAGGCCAGCTTTCCACCCTCTGTATCTCTCACTGTGTTGTATATATGTGCATATGTATGTGTCTACTTGTATCTACTTTGATCTATATTCCTTTCAGTCAGTTCCCAGCTTTGGGGTAAACCAAAATGAGATAGGACTGTCCTCCCTGAGGCAGTGGACATCTAGAAGACAACCTCGAGACCGGGGCTTCTTCACCTATGCTTATGTCCTGGGTTCCTTTGACAGTCTGGCGAAGGCTATGGACCTCTTCTCAGAATAGTGTTTTTAAGTGCACAAAATAAACTCTATAACTGAGGGAAATGCTAAATTTTAATTCGACATTAGTGGAAAAAAAAAGATATATTTTCTTTCCCCGTGCAAGTTCATAGATCCCCTGAAATGAGTCTTGGTTAAGAACCCCTGCTCTAGAAGATTCCAGGGAGTTGAAACATTGAAAAAAAGACTTAGTCATTCTGGTACCACCCTATTTACACTTTAGAAAGTAAGCTCTTTGAGGGTAGGAACTATCTTTTTTTTCTTTTTTGTATTCTTTGTGCTGAGTACAATGCCTCCCACATAGTAGGTGCTTACCAAATCATACCAGCCAAAATGGTAGTCTCTGGTTGCCAGGTAGGTAGCAGCTATGATCTGTTTAGGAAAAGATATTAATAGGGAATCCACATGTCCCTTAGCATGTGATTGGGGTTTAAATGAGTAGCACAAGGTAGGCCATAGGTATTTCTTTTTACCAGCAGACTTGCCCCCTGGGCAGTGTCAGAGACCCACTTGAAGAATTGTGTCTTTACAGAAGAACAGATGTTGGAATGTGGTTACCCTGCATATACTACTTCCTGTGCCTGGCTGGGTTACTCTGACCAGCAGTTAAAGCAGGTTTGTACTTTGGATACTTTATGAGGAAGAATTCCTAAAATCAGCTGCCTGGAAGATCTGTGATCATGGATTGGGAGCCCCAAAGGTCCTCATAGGTCATCTAGTCCAACCTCCTGCTTTTACAAGTGGAGAAAGTAAAGCCCAGGGAAGCTAAGTGATTTGCCTAAGATGTCACAGAGAGCAAGCATCAGAGGGGAGATATGAACTCAAATCCTCCGAAGCCAGAGCCAGTGAACCTTCTGCTGCCTAGATGTGGGCTGCTGACTTGTCCACTTAATCATTTTAGGGAGTCCATCTACTCTTGGCAAAATAATATACATGGAGGCCTGTCAAGTTGTATTGTACACATGGATTCTTATTTGAG
Source organism: Vombatus ursinus (assembly GCF_900497805.2). NCBI lineage: Eukaryota > Metazoa > Chordata > Mammalia > Diprotodontia > Vombatidae > Vombatus > Vombatus ursinus. The sequence goes on along the minus strand of NW_020955033.1, from coordinate 27,041,059 downwards.
GCTAGACAGCAGTGTACTCCCCACTATTAAAAATGTTTGGCCTTCAGGTCACGTCCACCCCTGCAGATCTGCATCTCTATCCTGTCTGTCAAGTATATGGCTGATGAAGGTAGATCTGAAAAGACTGAACATTTGGGATTTCATTTTCATGTATCATATATCTAATAGAGGTATATATGTTACAGAATCCCCTTCTATAAAAGAGAGGTATTAATGCATTTTTTCCCTTCTAAGAATGCTTTGATGGTTAATGGAATATGTCTCTTTGCTCCCCAGCTATGCAGTGAAGCGCTCGAGGAGGGCTGGACAAGGTATGTGGTTTCAGAGTAATATTTGACTTTACTCTCCACTAGTAGGGAGCACATGAAGTCCGTCAGAAGCCTGAGGACTGATAGTTAAAAATCAAGCGCGCTCCCCAAAACACTTCTACTGTTTTGGAATTAGGTAAGTGTGAGATAAACTCTCAGAAGGATTATCTCCAACAGGGATTTGAGCAACATCAAGTAAGAGCTTCCTAATCTCAGAAAGTGGAAGGGTGGTTAGAATCACAGACTCTTTTTAAGTTTTAGTGATGTTTTATTTTCACATTGCAAACTTTTCTAGGTTGTGTCCCACCCTGTGAGAGCTCTCTTATAACAGAATAAAACAGTTAAGCAAAACAGTTGCCTGCTCTGAAAGTGCATGCAGCATTCCATCCCTGTAGCCTCTCCAACCTCTCTTTTTAATTAACGAATATCTATTTACTCTTCTTCCCATTTCCCTAATCCACTGGAAAAATAAAAACAAGTTCTTTATAAAAATGTGCACAATGAAACAAAACAAATTCCCTCATAGACTATGATAACGTGTGTGCGCGCGCATGCGTGCAGGTAAGTGGCACAGTAGATAGAGTGCCAATCCTGGAATCAGGAAAACCTGAATTCAAATCTGGCCTCAGATACCTGAAAGCTGTGTGACCCTGGGCAAGTCACCTAAACCTATTTGTCCCAATTTCCTCATCTGTAAAAATGAGTTGGAGATGGAAATGGCAAACCACTCCAAGAAAACTCCAAATGGGGTCCTGAAGAGCCATATACAACCTAAACAACTGAACAACGTACGTGTGTGTGTCTGTGTGTGTAATCTTGTTCTGCATCCTAAATCCGTTGCTCCTTGGCAGGAGATGGGTAGAGAGCATATTTCAGCACTGGGCCTCTGGACTCACAGAAGGTCATTGTTGATCTTAATTTTTACAACTTTCAAAGCTGTTTATCTTTATAGTGTTGTTATTGTGTAAACTTCTGGTTCTATTCATTTTATTCTTCATTGGTTTTTAAAATTCTTCAAAATTATTCAGTAATCTTGATGTTACACTGTAATCTATTCTTCTGGCTTTTCTTCCTTCCCTTTGCATCAGCAGTTTGGCAGCTACTTCATTTTATTTGTGATATTGTGGTTTAGAGTACTCTCTCCAGTGGTGCAGTTCACGGCTCATCCATAGCTTCTCATCCTGTGCAGTTTTTGACCGGGGACTTGCCAAAAATCTGGTGTAGGGACTTTACTTCAGATACTTTGTCATTGATGACAAAGCTATGAGTGGAGAGTATGGGGGCTGCCTAATCAGTTATCTCACTCTGTTGCTACTTGACTCACACATCTCTCTGATGGATGAACTCCTTTATGCTGGTTCTTCCATGCAATTCTTCATGGGCAACGTCTTGCAGCCTACTCTCAGGCACTAGGTATCCTTCCGATCCCCGTGGGTAACCAGCCCCTTTAATTATTTTGTTTGTAGTATTCCATCATTTATCACTGCACACTATCACTGGAAAACTTTTTGTTATTAAAAAGATATGTATAAATTTCAGGAAGAAACTTGGGAGTCATCAAAATCTCTGTACAGTTTTTTCAGAGCAATGCAAATAACTCTTCTATTCAATTCTGGGTCTACTTCATTGTGCATCTGCACTGACTATCCACAACACACATACTAATGGACCAACTCTGTGGTCTGCTTGTCCAACTGCACATCATAGTCTGGACAATAGGCATTTTTCATTTGGTTGGTTTTTCCTGTGTGGATAATTAGGCTGAATTCTTGAATGACTCTCCCTAATGTAGAAGGCACTATTGTGTCCTAGAGCTTGACAGATTGAGGCAATGACATCTACCAAAGGGAGTATCTGAAAGACTTCACTGTCTACAGGCAGTTTTCTTATGATGGATACTCTAACCTCCAGGATAGTGATGAACACATGTGACTAGCATGTTTCCTGTTTGAACAAAATTATTTCTGTTTCATCTTTTAAAGAATCTTCTGCAATTTTGACATAGGCGTGAGAGATTACTGGTTAAAGAAGAGGCTTTTAATGAGGTGTTTTTACTTTATCAAATGAAATTTTTTTTTTAATAGTTAACAAATAGTAAATACAATGTGATCTTCTGTTTTCTATGCTTTTTGGTCAGTTGTATGACTGTAACAATGTAATCTACTGTGGAATATTATTTGCATAAACCTAGAATCCTGCTCTTTGCTGACCTTGGGTTCTGAGCAGCCTAGGCAGGCTAGCTTTTCTCTTCATGGCACTGAAGAGTGTCTTTACCTGGTTCCTTAAGGAAGGCTACAGCCCAGTCCTGAACTGGGTGAGAGGCTAAGCTTCCTGTCTTACCTTCAGCTGGCAGGACCCAGTGTTGCTGGAATCACAACTGACACTAGATGAGGTTCTAACCTGAGATCCTTTCTAAGCCTATTACCTGACAAGGCTGATGCCCTGGATCCTCCCAGCTGAGCAGAATGAAGCAGAGATCATTTCAGAAATTAGGGAAGTGGTCGTGCTAGGCCCCACCGTTACTGGATGTGGCGGTGCAGGGACCTCGTCTTTGGCCTACGGTCTTTTGACCTGAGAGCTAGAGCATGTAGATGGTGGCTACTGGTGAGTCATGAGTAGTTCCTACCCTGACTGGCAAAGGGTGAACTCCTGGCTTGATTTGAGAAGTAACCTGGCCAGTATGGAGATTTAAGCCTGCTACCATGCAGCCAGAAAGATCTACACTCTGAATGGCTCCAAGACCTGGATCACCAGTGCACCTGTTGCTGTTTGTGATTAGGGCTGTGTGTGAGGATGGTTTGGTAAGGAACTTCTGTTAGATGCCAGGATGTGTGGAATATCAGCTTCCCAGATTGAGGCCAGCTTTGCACTGTGAGACTTGGTCACAGGCATGGTCCTTGGTCCATGGTCATTGTGGAAGTGCCTAAACAGAAGACGTTGCCCCATATTTCTGGCCTTGCTGGACCATTTGGGTGTCTGAACATAGCTTGATTTATCTATTGCATCGGGATGGGGCCACTGGGTGCTGTAGGATTCTGTTTCCACACAACTCAGCAATGTACCCTATACATGAAGCAGTTCGGGGGTCCTCTTGGCTAGAAACTAGCTCATCAAGAAGAAATTGTCTAATATACTCACAGAGATCAGCCTGGGCCTACATGTCGGCCCACAGCTTGGGCACTTGAATAACCAGGCAAGGCCAGCCCTGAAATGATTTCTGTGATGGAAAGGAACAACTATGACAAAGCTCTGGATATCACCAGATAGGCCAGTGACGTGCTTGGCGGGAATGGGATTTCTGATGAGTATCGTGAGATCCAGTGTGCCGTGAACCTGGAGGCCACAAACACTCATGAAGCTGCTCATAACATCCGTACCTAATCCTTGTGTAAGCTCTCAAAAGTGTTCAGTCATTCACTGTTGAGAAGTAAGTCTATTTTATTCAAAGGCTGATGAGCATCATGTAGAGTGGTCATGGTATGTGTAACTAATTCTCCTGGCCCCCACTGCCTGGAGGGACGGGTCTGTTTTATTTTGCCCCTCCCCCAGGGTTCTTTGGTACCCTTTTATAGGGTGTGGAAGGTGTCCAGTCTTTCTGCCCCCTTGCCTCAAGCCCCCACCAATCGGTCTTCTTTCAGAAGCAGGTCCCTGGCATCTCCCATGTGGATGCCTTTATGTTGGGTGATCTGGACATGTGCAGAACAAAGCCCCTGTTACACATGATTTTAAAATGAATTCCTCAGGGAGTGTGAAGTCTTCTTTTATGGGAAGATGGCTGTAATTTTCCTTTCTGGAAGATGGAGATTGAGACTGAAGAAACTTATTTCTATAATCTGAATATTCCTTGTTCTAAAATTCTTCTGTTGAGATGCTGAAAGAAAGCAACCTTACAGACTATGCCAGTCCCTTATACTTAATTTTTTGTAACTTAGGAAATTCATTTTAAAAATCGGGGCAAAGGAAAGGAGAGTAAACTTCAAAGTAGCTTTGTGGAACTATTCAGTTGGTAACTGAGTAATATAAGTCCTCTTACCCAAACCTGTGCTTCCCAGCTTGCTAATACCTTCTGACCCTACTGATCACCTACTTATTTCCTTTTAGGTTTTTTTTTTTTTGTATGACACAGTGGGGATTAAGTGACTTGCCCGGGGTCACACAGCTAGTAAGTGTCAAGTGTCTGAGTCCAGATTTGCACTCGGGTCCTCCTGATTCCAAGGCTGGAGCTCTATCCACTGTACCGCCTAGCTGCCCCCACCTACTTATTTCCAAGATCATGCAGTATCCTGGACTTTGGAGCAAACTGAGAACAAGTGAATTAACAAAGACCACATGATACTAACCAAAAGGGGGGAAAAATAAACCTCTATGTAGCCTATTCATATCTTCATCAAGAGTTAGCTACCAAGAATTAAACACTTTGCTTATCAATATGGTTTAAAATAGCATCAGCTTTTTTGTTCACCTCTTCACACTGTTGTCTTATTTTGAGCTTGCAGTCCACTGAAACTGTCTACTCCTCACCTTCCAGTACTTGTCCAGTTTTTTTTTTTTAAGACAGATATAGGAGGTGACACTTTTTGCTATTTCATTTTAATTAGACTTGGCCTATCATTTTAGCCTGTCAGAATATTTTTGGATTCTGATTGTCATCCCTTTCTTTTAGCTTTCCCTTCCAGGATCAAGTCACCTGCAACTTGATAAGCATGTCATCTATACTTTCATCAGAGAGGTTGACAGAAAGGTCACTTCCTTCAAAGTGAACATTGACCTATTAATGACTACTTTTTGGGTCCAGCTATTCTACCAGTCCTGGTTCTACCTAACTTTCCCGTCATATCTGCCCATTTCTGTCCCTCTTGTCTTTAAATCTAGAATAAGTGACTTTGTCACTACTTGACTGAAATCTTAGTTTTATTATGTCCATAGCATTTCTCTGACCTATAATAATTAGGCCTTCTCTTGTAACTTTCAGAGAAAAGAAATGAGGTTAGTCTGACAGAGCCTATTTTAAAAATAATCAAAATTAAATTTTTTCAAACAGTAAAATTTTGATTTCTCTTCCCACCTCTCCCCATTCAAATCGAAAAAGAAAAACAAAACCCGTTACAAAGGGCATGTACTTTGTCCCTGGTTTTCTAAATCCACGTCTATCTTTATGCTGTTCCCTAAGCCCTCACTTTCTTTCCCTTGTTGAATTTCTACTCATGCTTTAAAGCCTGACATCAAGGCCATGACCAAGAAGGCTTATTGATTGCCCTCCCCAGTGATCACCTTTCCCTCTGGAATCTCACATGTCACTTATTTCCTTTGGGCCCTTTTCTCTTAAAAATGGAGGTTGGTTGACATGATCTCTACAGTCCTTTGCAGCTCTTAATCTTAAATGAACACAATACTACAAATGTAATTTGACCAACTCATAGTACAATAGGACTTGACCTCCCCTGATCAGGACTCTAAACATTTATTAACTATTGGCAGGTAGGTGGCACAGTGGATAGAGTGTTGGACGTGGAGTTAGGAAGTACTGAATTTGAATCCCACCTCAGATAGCTATGTGATGATGGGCAAGTCACTTAAACCTGTGCCTGACTCAGTTTCCTCACGGGTACAATGGTAATAATATTAGTACCTACCTCCAAGAGTCCTTGTGAGGATCAAATGAGATAATATTTGTAAAAATATTATATAAACCTTAAAAGCAATATGTAAATAATATTATTATTATTAACTCAGCCCAAGACTAGTTTTTTAATAAGATAGATAGATCACACTGTTGAACTGATATTGACCCTGTGATCATCTAAAATTTTCAAGTTTTTTTTTTATGAGTGTGTGGGTTGCTATCAATTTGCTTATCTCCTTAATTAAAATGTTAGTAAGAACTTAATAGGAAAACTTGGGAATTGTAACTAGTTAGTCTAGAAAAGTTTGAGAAGAGAGTTAGCAATGATCTTTAAGTATCCAGCAGATTACATCCTGAGACTGTTAAATAGCTATTCTCTGTTTACTGATAGAGGACACTGCAGACCAGTGAACCACAGGGGAAATCACAGTTACAGAAAGATAAGACTGCTGACAGTTAGATCTGAAAGGTGACTCCCTTTGAGCTCAGGGCACGTGAGGTGATAATATCAAGCTTTGTAAATAGTCACAGCTGCTAGTGTAGTTGGCCAAAAAGCAGTCTTTTCTTCTATCACATCATGGAAAAGATTGGTCAGTAATAGAAAATACAGTTTTGAGTATCATATACTAACATGGAGCTCAGACACAAGGGATAAAAGTAGATTCTGTCTTACAGACTGAAATAGAGAAATGCTGAGACCTGAGAGGTTGGGGAGACACCTCAGTTGGTGGCTCCACTTCGCTTCCTCTCACTTCTTAACTCGCTGCAACTGGCTTCCTTACACTGTTACTCAACTGAAGCCACTCTCTCCAAAGTTACCAATGATTTCTTAATTGCCAAATCTAATGTCCTCTTCTCTGTCCTCATTCTTTTTGATCTCTGATGCATTGACACTGTTGACCACCCTTTTCTCCTTGACGATCTCTCCATTATGGGTTTTTGTGACCCTGCTGTAATTAGGTTCTCCTCCTCCCTGCCTGACCTCTCCTTCTCACCCTCCTTTGCTCATCCATTATCCAAGTCATGCCCACCAACTGTGGGTGTATCCTAAGGCTCTGTTCTGGCTCCTTTTCTCTTTCCTTTCTACAGTGTCTCACTTGGTGACCTCATCACCTTCCATAGGTTCCACTACTATCTCTATGCCAATGATTCCTAGATCTATGTGTCTAGCTCTTGGCCACTCTCCTAAACTCTAGTCTCACATCAGCAGCTGTCTATTGGACATTTTTAAATGGTCTCATAGACATCTCAACCTCAACATGTCCAAACCAAATCATTATCTTTCCCCTAATACCTACTCTTCCAAATTTCATAATTACTGTTAAAGGCACCACCATACTTCCTGTTACCCAGATTTAAAACTTCATTGTCACCCTTAACTCTGCATTCTCACTCATCCCATATATCCAATCAATTATTGATTTCCTGTCTCTACAACATGTCATCTTTGGAATGCATACTTTTGTTTGTCCTGGGCTCTAATTACAGAACTTGTAGACTTCACTTATTTGTAAGCCCTTAAAAGTCAGATAGAGTGCTTTATAAACTTAAAAGTATTATATCAATATGACTTGTTAGTTTAGGTTACAGTTTAAATCATATGGCTGAAATAACATCCCTTCCAGTCTATCTAGTCTGTGAGTTACCGACAATTTTATTTCCTTTGTCAGTGCAGTAAATAAATGATGGTAGAACTAAAGATTCTATTTATCTAGTGTCTCCTTGGACCAGCCAGTAATTTGTAGCTCCTGCTACAGTTGGGACATACTTTACAATAGTCTTGTCAACACTAAGTGACTCATTTAAATGCTCTTGGAAAAGAACTGGAGGGTATTGAGAAACTGATATCTGTGAATTATTGGTAGATGTGTGATCATTTCTATAGAAAATTCTCCTGATTTTTGTCATGTTTTGTGGACAGATCTGAACCTCAAAACCAAATGTGTCTTTTAGGTTTAAAGTAAAAGTTGGTGCTGATCTTGAAGATGATATTCGTAGATGCAGAATTATAAGAGACATGATTGGGCCTGAAAAGATTATGGTAAATAGCTTCTTAAATATACATGTATTTTAAACATACAGCTTTGAAGAAAGATATATTCACTTACCTGAAGAACAACCAGTATTGTGAATTGGGGTTTTAAGGTAAGGTTAATAAGCAGTTTCAAAGAAATTGGAGGTGTGAGACTGGCAGTAGATAGATAAACAAATAATAAGAGTATATAAATCTATATGTAGAATCTGTAAAGAGAATTTATAGGCTTATATATTATATAAGGATGCAAGTAAAATATAATACTAAAGTCTCTAATTCTTTGTCTCACTCCATCTTAATACTAGTTAGCACTGCCTCAGTCAAACTGAGACCTGTTAAAGACCTTAGCTTAAAAAAAGCCAAGGTCTCCTACTGCATCCTGGGCCATCTCCAGTCGTCCTGATGAATATCTGGCCACTCGACCCAGATGGCTCAATTCCACCTTCCTAACATTTGAAACTACCAGCTTCCTGGTTGGTGTGTAACAATGAGCCAGTGTCAAGCAAAGAATATTAAAGGACGCTGGCTGAGATGACAAGGGTTTTTCCCTTGTATGCTTTGATTATATAGCATATCTATGGAATGTTTTTTAGAAAATGGATGAAGTCACTGAGATTTTTTTCCCCACAATATTTTAAAGGCCAGCTACATGGTTCAGATTGGCTGTTTGGTACTGGTGTTTTTATATATATTTGGGGTCCATATGTGTGATTTTATTGGTGTGGAGAACTTTCAGAATGGAAATTTCCTCCACCAGTCTAGTCAGTAACTCATCTGTAACCTATAGTTTTAGAGAGCTGCCAGAGATATTGAGAAAATTAAATGACTTGCCCACGATAAGAAATATGAGTAGGCATCCCAAGGCACAACCAGTTCCTCTTGACTTCAAAGCCAGCTTTGTATCCACTTTGTGACTATATCAGTAAGAGTATGAGATAAGAAAATACCATCACCCTATATTATCACCGTATGTTAAATTTATAACATATAATACAATATACAATAATTTATAATATTTAATAATTAGTGAAGCTTAGAACTGCGTTAAGACTTTTGGGATGCCCTGCATATGTCTTTCTGGCCTCATTATCATACAGGATCCCAAATAATTTTTATGTTATTCTGAGAATTATAAACACTAAAATTTCATGAACTGCTAAATATCAGCTCTATAGAAGAGTTCAGTACAGCAAAAGATGGTGTCTATAGCATGTTAACTGCAAATGGAATAGGGACTTTTAAAGGCAATGTTCAAATTAGAAATTAACCAGAGGGGCAGGTAAGTGGTGCAGTGGATAGAACACCAGCCCTGGAGTCAGGAGGACCTGAGTTCAAATCTAGCCTCAGACACTTGACACTTAGTAACTATGTGACCCTGGGCAAGTCACTTAACCCTGATTGCCTCACCAAAAATAAAAGAAATTGGCCAGAACACCAGGTCTGGCTAAAGACCTCATATGGGAAGTGTCCTGAGCTCTTCCAAAGATCACACATCATTTAGATATCCAGTTCACATCTCTTCTAAAAGACATGGCAAAAACTGACTGAGAAAGCTCTTAGTCTCTTAGCTTCTCTTATTATACCTGCATGTTGTGCTCCATAGATAAGTAATGCTTCCCATCATTCATTTGGAGACTCTCCTTAGGCAGTCAGTTCAGTCATGTTCAGCAGGTTCTGAACCATCAGCCCTCCTTTCCTTTTGTGTCTCAGCTTAGGAATACAGTTAGCATGTAGCTGTGTGTGTTTCAAAGTTTAGATTCTAAACACCTGGACAAATGTAGAATGATGAATGGGATTTCTCATTCCCTTTAGATGGTGGATGCCAACCAGCGATGGGATGTGCCAGAAGCAGTGGAGTGGATGTTAAAGTTGGCCGAATTTAAGCCACTGTGGATTGAGGAGCCAACTTCCCCTGATGATATTCTTGGACATGCCACCATCTCTAAGGTAGGAGAGTTGTGTCTCTTTCTTCTTCAAGAGGTGTTCATTACAGATATCGAAATTCTTTTGTTTTTTTACTTTTCCTGATGAAGAATTAAAAGAAGTAACTTGTGTCAATGACTAGGTTTGAAGAATTCACATCCTTTTATTCTCTTAAGCCTCTGTTTCATAGCTTTCTTTGAGTTCACATCCTCCCCTCAGATACTTAGTAGCTTTGTAATGCTGGGCAAGTCACTTAACCTCTCTAGCCTCAGTTTCCTTATCTATAAAATGAAGGAATTGGATTCAAGGACCTCTGAGGCCCCTTCTAGCTCTAAAACTTAGGATTCTATGACTTATTATTTTTTTTTAAGGCAGTTGGGGTTAAGTGACTTGCCCAGGCTCACACAGCTAGTAAGTGTCAAGTGTTTGGTCTGAGGTCGAATTTGAACTCAGGTCCTCCTGACTTCAGTGAGGCTGGTGCTCTATACATAGCGCCACCTAGCTGCCCCTCTATGACATTTTTTAAGAAATGACTAAAATTTTTCCAGAGATTAACGACAACAAATCTTATACTGTATAATTATGGAAATGCTAACTGTGGTTTATTTTATTCACCCAGGCATGAGAAAATGTGGAATATCATAATGGGACTGAGAAGTATTTGAGGTGCCCCAATTTAGGAATAGGGACAGCCAGGTGGCACAGTGGATAGAGTACTGGGCCTGGAGTCAGGAATACTTACCTTCCTGAGTTCGGTTCTAGCCTTAGATACTTGACTAAATGTATGACCCTGGGCAAGTCACTTAACATTGTTTGCCCCAGTTTCTTCATCTGTAAAATGAGCTGGAGAAGGAAATGGCAAACCATTTTAGTGTCTTTGCCAAGAAAACCCCAAATGGAGTCCTAAAGAAAAGACTAAGCAATCTAAGAATATCTTTCTATTCTGTAATTTAGTTAAGTATTACTAAGTGCCCAGCACTGAGTTATGTTTACAGGATGATAACTCTCAAAAATCTTATGATCTAACTGGTTTAGCAAAACTTGCATGCATGAGATTATTAGAGACAATCAAGAAAAACAAGAATTTATTAAGCATCTATCACTTAACTATTGTGTGTTAGGTGCTAGGGATTTGAAGACAAGATATGAAACAGTCTCTGATCTCAGTGAGCTTTCATTCTCTTGGACATAATTTGTACAATTATAAGTGTATGTCACAAGGTTTCCGGGTTGACTACCCCATATGTGGACTAGGTAGAGTGGTCACCCCACTCTTTAACTGCTATATATTCTTTGTTCATTCTGATTCCAGGGTTATAAGGTAATTAAGGGGATATGTCCAGATACTTGTTAACTAATTGCTAAAAGTGCAACATCTCTCTCAGTCAAATAATTCTGAGCCCCCAACATAGTTTATTAAACATTATTTATTAAATAAACTGGAGAAACCTTTTCTCATAAGCTTTTGTTCCTCTCTATATATTAACCCCCCTAATCTCTTAGGTTTAAATAAAGGTCAAGGTTTTTGGTTACATAATTTGCTAACAGTGGAACAAACAACAGAAGACATAATTATTTCTAATACATCAGCTATGAAAAGATCACAGCCAGAGTCACCTTTAGTCATTACTAATAACTGCTGACTTTTCGCTTCTGAAAACAAAGATCTGCTATTCTGTGCCCTCAGACTGTCAGTATTTTCTTCACTAATTCTCCTTGTAATTTTTCTGCAACATAAGACTTAAAACTCTCAGGAAAGTTCATTTAGATTTTTTTTTTTCCTCCTTGTCCTTTCAAAGTGTCTTTGCAGCCATCACAGTTAAAATTCTCTCCAGAATGACAGTTAAACTGCCAATCTTTCAAGATTCTACTCCCTTTACAAAAGTATTTACAGTAGGGGCAGCGGGGTGGGGCAATAGATAGAGCACCAGCCCTGGAGTCAGAGTTCAAATCCAGCCTCAGACACTTGACACTAGCTGTGTGAGCCTGGGCAAGTCACTTAACCCCGATTGCCTCAATGATAAATAAATAAATATTTACAGCAGCTCTTTTTGTGGTGGGTAAGAATTGGAAATTGAAGGGATGCCCGTCAGTTGGAATGGTGGTATATGATTGTAATGGAATATTATTGCGCTCTAAGAAATGGCAAGGAGAATTATTTCAGAAAAACCTGAAAGACTTATATTTGTTTATGTGTAGTAAAGTGAACAGAACCAGGAGAGCATTGTACATAGTAACAACAATATTGTTTGATAAAGAACTGTGAATAACTTAGCTATTCTCAGCGATGGAATGATCCAAGACAGTCCCAGAGGGTTGAAGCATACTGTCTGCCTCCAGAGAAAGAACTGATTGTTTGAATACAGACTGAAACATGCTATTCTTTACTTTCTTTCCTTTTTTTTCAAGTCTTGTACAAAATGACTAATAAAGAAATGTTTTATATAAAAAATATAATAATAGTATCCATCATCTATGTGGGAGAGGCCATTGAACCTATTGTTATATACAGAATAAATACTAAATAAATACAAGATAGTTGGGGAGAATGGGCACTAAGCATTGAGTGGATCAGGAAAAGCTTTATGTCGAATTGAGTCTTGAAGAGATTCTAGTGAAAGAGAGATTCTGCGAGGCAGAAGTGAAAAACAGGAATATATGCTAGGCCAGTACAAGGGCAGAGTCAGGAGATGGGATGCCAGGTGTGAAACACAGAGAAGCAGCTAGTTTAGCTAGACCATAGAGTTTAGGAAGAAGAGAAATGTATAATGAGGCTAGAAAGGTAGGTTGGGACCAGTGCTTTAAAAACTGAGGTAGTTACATTTTAGGGGAATACAACATAATCAGATCTATACATAAGGAAGATAATTTTTTGGAAGCTGTGGAAGGTGGACTGAGTGAGGAATGACTTGAGCCAAAGAAGCCAAATAAGATGCCAGAACACTAGTAAGGGCAAGAGACAATGAGGCCCTGAATTAAGGTGATGATTCCCTGTCAGTAGAGATAAAGGATTGGATATAAGAGATGTGTACAATTAGAAATGGCAATTAATCAAATACGTTGGGTTGAGGGAAATTGAAGAGTAATGCCAAAGTTACAAACCAGGAAGGCTGGAAGAATGGTGGTGCCTTCGACAGAAATAGGAAAGTGTAGTAGAGAAGGGTGGGTATTATGGTTGGGTAATGATATGTGCTTTGAACATATTGAGTTTGAGGTGTCTATGAGACATCTAGTTGGAAATATCCAAAATGTCAGTTGGTAATACAGGACTATGGCTGGGGAGATTATGTATAATATATAATGAATCATCTACAGAGAACTAATAATTGAACCCAGGAGAGCTGATGAGTGAAAGGATAAAGAAGTTGGAGAATTGTCAGAAGGGGTAACAGGCAGAGTTAGGTGGCACATTGGATAGAGTGCTGGGCCTGGAGTCAGGAAGACCAGTTCAAATCCAGCCTTAGACACTTACTAGCAGCGTGACTCTGGGCAAGTCACTTAAGGAAATGGAGGCATTTAAGTGATTATCTGTAAAATGAGCTGGAAAAGGAATGGTAAAGCTCTCCAGTATCTCTACCAAGAAAATCCCAAACGGGGTCATGAAAGAGTCAGATACAATTGAACAAGAATGACAGAAGGGGTAACATGTAACATGACTGGGATTTTTTTTTTAAGGTAAGGAAAATTGATATGTTTGAAGGCCAAAGTGAAGGAGCCCATGAATAGATAGGGCAAGACTGAAGAGTCCCAAAATTGTAGAGATAAGGTTCCAAAGAAGGTGGGAAGGACTGGAATCCAGAGTATATGTATAAGCCTCAAAAGAAAGGAAAGTTGTTGGAACGGTGAGATGTGAAGATCAAGAGAAGGTACCTGAGAAAAGTTCTGTTAACCTCACTTTTGTCCATAGAGCAGGAAGTTATCATTTGCTGACTGCAGATGGGGGAAGGATTTAAGGTTCTAAGGGAAGAAAGTTTTGAGTAAACATTATATTGTGTTAGAGAGACAATGAAAGATGAGTAAAAGCATTGACAGGTACCAACAAAGGCCAGGTTGAAGTGAGGTATTCAGTAATGAGGCAGAGCTGCACTGATTGTATTGTCTTCAGGTCATGCCCTGTGACCCGGGAGCAGGAAGAGAAAATGAAGTAGGGAATGAACTAGTTGGTGAGATTGGTGGGACAAACAGGTTGCTGAGCCTCTGGGAGCCAGACCTGCCCAGGTTAGCACTATTCCGGTTAGAGTCCAGCATAGCCTTGGGTAGCCTGGCTTCGGGCATGAGGGGGACTGTTGTTAATGTTGCTAACGACAGGTATGCCTCTGCCTGTATACATTGTTGCTTCATGTTCATATATGCACAATATGCACAAGCATATTTGTTTGTCCTCCCCCCCCCATTAGATTGTAAGAGGACGACTGTCTTTTGCCTCCATGTATCACCCGTACTTAGCACAGTGCCTGGCACATGGTAGACACTTACTAAATATTTTTTGATGGATTTATTAGTATTTCCCTTAACATTCTTTAACTGCATTCAGTTTATAGTATTCAAACAAAAATGTTCCCTTCAGCTATAAATATTTTTAAACATTCAAAATTACAGTTTAGAAACTTAGGAAAATTACACCTCATTTTACGTGTCTTTTTTTTTAGGCCTTAGCCCCATTAGGAATTGGTGTTGCAACAGGAGAACAGGTAAGTGCTCAGCACTGCATCCCTGCCAACAGTTCTTGACCATCTGTTGATGGCGTCCTGCTGTAATATCCTCTGAAGGGGTTGTCATGTTTTAGAAATTTTTAGAAATTTCTATAACATTTAGAAATTAAATCATTTTGGAACCACTATGGAGGTTGATTTAGCACCTGGCATAGAGCCGGTGATGAATAAATGTTTATTGACTGAAGTAAAATGTCAGAAATGTGTATATCACCACAATTCAGATGACTAAGTGTATATTTTTCTTTTCCTACACATCTAATCCCTACCAAAAAAAAAAAAAAAAACCAATGATTTTGAGCTGTTGCTGCAAGCTGATAAATTTGCATTTTATCATTTTAAGGAAGCCAGCTTCTGAATTAAACCAATATTGTAAATTTATGTTCTTTTTCTGGGCTTATAAATTAAATATATCTGCCTGCCAAAATCTGCCAAAAAGAGCCGACTAAGAAGGAAGTCATGGAAGTTCAGAGCGAGGCCAGGGCCAGGAAGATGAATCTTGACTAAGGGAGCAGATTCCCTGCCCTCCCCCACAAAAGGCAACTTAATAATGCCTTATCCAGGTCACTTGTGGATCCTGTGCTGTCTGTAGCTCAGGGCTTTCTTTCGTCATAATTCATTTTGATGCTTTACTTTATCTCTGACCTGCCAATATCCATGATACGTAGGTATTTCTTAATGAAAGGAGGATTGGTGTGTCTCTCTGACAGTGCCAGCCTATTCACTGGCTGAGAAAATTTTTGTAAGGTGGAGCACAGCCCCCACCAGCACCTTCAGCCAAGTGATCACCAAAGAAAAATCCAGTCCAGGTCTCACAAAGGAGCAGGGTGTCTGGAATAATGATCTTCTAACTCCAAATTGCCTTGTTGCCATTTACAAAGATTTTGAAGGTTAAGGCAAAGGCTGACTTTTTGTTGGCTTTTATTTTTAATTCTATCTCCAGTGCCACAATAGAGTGATATTTAAACAGCTGCTACAGGCTGACGCCCTACAGTTTCTCCAGATTGACAGCTGCAGACTGGGAAGTGTCAATGAAAATCTCTCTGTGTTACTGATGGCCAAAAAATTTCAAAGTAAGGGTTTGGGAGAAGTTGAAAATCAACCAATCATTTTTACTCCCGAGTAGAAAAAGTTAATAGTTAACCTTGTGATTCCTTCCACTATCCCTATTTTTAATTCATATGTGAGTGCTGGCCCTATGATGTACATATCTGCTGGGTTTTTTTTTGTTTGTTTTGAGTGAGGCAGTTAGGGTTAAATGACTTGCCCAGTTAGGAAATATGCGTCTGAGGCCAGATTTGAACTTGGGTACTCCTGAGTCCAGGGTCAGTGCTCTATCTAGTGTGCCACCTAGCTGCCCCTGTGTCTGCTGTATGAAGACTAGTTTGACCATAAGTGATGAATTTATTGGCCACGGAAGCTTTGGAAGTCCATCTGTTAAATTATAGGCATTGTCATCTGCAATGGGGAAAGGACCACTCAGTAAAATTACAGATCCCCAAAGGATGAAAGTGAGTGTATTTTTCTATTTTGATTTTTGGTGCCACACAACCTTTAATCGGAAGTATCTGTCTCGTTAGTCCTGGGGTTTCTTTTTCCCAAATACTAATGAGTATTAATACTAACATCCACACCCGATCAAAAATTGCAAGTTCATCTTCTAACTTCCATACTTTTAACATTTTATTGGGATTTACCTCTTTCACTTTATCTGATTTGATACTCTTCACATTAAATTGGGATTTATCTGATTTCCTTTCAGTTCCTGTTTGCCCCCATGCTGGAGGAGTTGGCCTTTGTGAGTTGGTACAGCATTTAATAATATTTGATTATATTTCAATATCTGGAAGCCTTGAAAACAGGTAAGTAATGTACTCTTTTAAAAATTTAATTAATTTTTTTATTTTTAGTTTTCAGCATTCACTTCCATAAGATTTTACGTTTATAAATTTTCTTCCCCCCTCCCCAAGATGGCATGCAATTTGATATAGGATCTACTTATACATTCGTATTAAATATATTTTCACATTAGTCATGATCTAAAGAAGAATTAGAACTAATGGGGGGAACCACAAGAATAAACAAAACAAAACCACAAAAGAAAAGGAGAGCAAATAGGATGCTTTGATCTGCATTCAGACTCCAAAGTTCTTTTTCTGGATGTGGATAGCATTTTCCAGCATGAGACTTTTAGAGTTGTCTTAGATCCTTGCATTGCTGAGAAGAGCTAAGTCTATCAGAGTTCAGTAATGTACTCTTGAGAATCATAGAAATTTAATTCTGGAAGGGACCTTAAATAATCTTAGTTAATACTGATTTCTACTTACCTAGTATCTCCAACCAGGTAAGCACGTTTTCTTCTCCAGATTTTTTAGATTCAGCTGTGGTGACAGTGTTTAACTCTTAATCCATGTCTAGTTATGAATGAATGAAGGAAGGAACGAACAAAAAAAGAGTTTAGTGTTTATTGTGTGCAAAGTGCTGGGGATACAGAGAGAAAAACAAGACAAATAGCTACTGTCTAGGAGCTCATATTCTAACAGAGAAAGATCACACACATAGGAGATTTCTCCTACAAGTCCAATAGAAGAGCTCAGTGGTCCACTGTGTGCATCCAACAACCTTTCCACTGATAAAATCATATCCATTTCTGATGTTGAACCATTTAACAGTGGAAGGACTTTGGTTTGGAGAAATTTTTTCCTGAGTCTTCAGTAGCAATGGTTACCAAGGAGGTGGAAGCTGCAGTACCTATAGAATCGGGTGCCGCTTGAGTCACCCAACAGTTGTTACCTTTGATGATGTTTTCAGGGACCGTGCTGAAATCAGGACTTGTGATCTGAGAGTTGCTGCTAGTCCTGAGGCTCTTGAACTGATCCTGCCTATGCATGGTTGTTGGTCTTAAATTAAAGGCTACATTGGTTCTCATTCCTCACAAAATCAGTAGCGACAGCATTCATATTTTTTAAGGTTTACAGAGTGCTTTCCTCACATCACTGTGAGGTAGGTAGTGCAAATATTATCTTCATTTTATAGATGAGGAAACTGAAGATTAGACACAGTAAATGAACTTGCCTATGCTAAGCACCAGAACCAAGATTTTAGCATGGTCTCCTGATTCCCAAGACCTAGTGCTCTTTCTACTATACCGTGTAGGCTGTCTAAATTATTGAATCTTAGAGTTAAAGGACTTAAGAACTTAAGAACTAAACTGATCCCATCCCTTTGTGTAACTGGAATCTTCTCTAAAACATGCTCTACAGAAGGTTGGTTAAGTATCCTCTTAAAAGCCTACATACAATGGAGACCTCACATTTCTCAAAGTTTTGAAGTGCCAGGCCAGACAATCAGAAGCCATGTACCCAGCATTGCTAACTGATAAACCTTGTCATTGTCAGCTGCTGCACAAGCTTGGCTTTTTTATATTGAACCAAAATTGATCTCCTGTAACTTCTACCTATTAGTTCCTTTAGGGCCAAACTGAATAAATCTAATTCTTCCCTAGAGACAGGTCTCTATTTAGCCAGGGAGAATGAGAGTATGGATTCATCAATGAATGGAGCTCTCCCCATTTGTGTTGGAGGTATGCAACGTCATAGATCATATGCCTAGAACTTATAGGAACCTCAAAGGCCACATAGGCCATACCCCTCATTTTACAGTTGAGGAAGTAAAGAGGTTAAATGACTTACTCAAGTTTGCATAGGTAGTAAAGGGGAGAGCAAGATAGTGTAGTTAGTACATAGAGTGTTGGACTTGAGTTAGGAAAATGAATTCAAATCCTGCTTTAAACACTCACTAGCTATGTGACCCTGGGCAACTCATCGAACCTTTAAGCCTCAGTTTCCTTATCAGGTTAATAATAGCAGTGGGGTTATTGTGAGAAAGTAATGAGATGATATCTGAAGTACTTCGTGAGCCTTAAAAGGCTCTTAAATGCTAATTATTATTAATGCTTATAGAATCCTAGAACTCAGAGTTCTAAGGGACCTTTGAATACTCGTTTCACAGATGTTCAAACTAAGGTCCAGAGAAATTAAGGTGTCTAAGTGACAGAGCCAGAACTTCAAATTGGAGCTCTTTCCATTCTAACAAACTACCTTTCATGGACAGTTTGCTTTTCAAAGGGGTTTATTGTAATCTAGAGGTCCTTTCTGTGGAATTTCAAGGTCCCTTTGAGAAATATGCTGTGCTCGAGCTGGTTACCCATTAATAGTGGTGACCTAAGCACTGCTGTTGGTGGTTAGGGCAACTAATAGTTGATTAAGTGGGTTTGAAACAAGACTACTACTTGAAACACTGAAACATTACTATCATTAAATTTCCTAAATTATTTGTCTTCCACTAGGCCTCAATCCGTCTCACTCTAACTCCTTCCAGGAACTGAAGGTGGGGAAGGGATAAGCTCCCATATGTATTGACATCCTGCTGCTTGAGGGTGCTGTCTCAGGCTAGTATAGAAAGACTCCCCCACCCCCAAAACTACCAATGGACCAGAAGGGAACCTCCAGTGGTCCTCAGGAAATTCTAATCCAGGTCCTTTGCCTCCTGGGAAGCACACACAGTACCCAATGCTCCTTGTTGGACCATACTTTGAAAAAAATCTAAAAGCATTTTCAAAGAACATCAAACATCATTCTGAGTAGTGTGGCATGTTGTTCTTTCCTCTTAGGAAATTAACAGCATTGGCTTTACCTAATTTATGCACTAATATCCCAATTTACCTTTTTCTCCTAGGATGTGTGAATATGTAGATCATCTGCACGAACACTTCAAGTATCCTGTAGTAATCAAAAAAGCCTCTTACATGCCTCCTAAGGTAGGCTGAGGACAGTTAAAGTGTTTTTAAGATATCACTAGTGGTCTAAATGGATTCTCTTAACTCTGTCTTACATATTTAACAGTACCTACCCTAGCCCCCATTACCTGAAGACCTGGACGTTAAGACCTCACCCATCCTCCAGGGTTCTCTGGGCTTGAGGGTGTCTCATCTCTGCCAGTAGCTCAAGCCCCCACCAGTTGTGTTCTCTCAACTGTTGGGAGTCCACTGCATCCCAGTTCCATTTAATCACTTAAGTCATATTAGCTTTAACTGAAGAATATTTACTTCAAAGGTATAATAAAGACAAATATACAAATATCTCCCCTGCAAACGTTGGGGTGGGGGGAATAGCGTAATCCACCACTATACCACTGCAGTCTCTGGGGATGGAATTTACCTCATTTCCTATGTAGCACAAGCCCACCAAGTTCAAAGTCCAAAACCTGACTTGGACTTGAGTCCCAAGTACCCAGGCTCCCATGATAGGCAGGCAGCAACATTTGGCCTGGAATCCTGCCTCCATGGTCATTATGGCTCAAGCTCTCTGGCCACCAGAGGAGACTCCACCACCTGTGCCTAAAAGAGGATAAATGAAACAACCGAACCCCAAGCCAGATTCTTGGGGCCGAAGGGCCTAAAAGGGAGAGGGAGAGAATACAGCCCTTCATCCCACCCAGCTCAGTTCGTGGAACTTGTGCTGTAGGTGAACAGGACCTTCAACCCCTTGGATGCTGCTGGAAAGAGACTGAGTCTAGTAGTTTGAAAGATGCAACCAGTAGAGTCTGTTCCCACCCATGTGGTGGGGAAGTGTAGAATGTCCTCTCTCAAAAGCAGGTTCCTTGTATCTCCTACATAGGTGACCTGTGCGTGCACCAAAACCCCATTACATGTATAGTTGCTTGAGGTGGGAGAGTGGGGGATGAGCAACCTATAATTTCACTGGTATGGGGTATGTCTTCACTAATGCAGATCTATAACTGTTGGGTAAGTTGTCTTTTTATTGACTTGCCGCAGACACCAGGAAGTTAAGTGACTGGCTCCAGTCACAGCCAGAATGTATCAGAGGCAACACTTGAATCCAGATTTTCCTATATCAAGGAACCAGCTCTTTTGTCTATTACACCATGCTACTTTTCCTGTGTGGAATTATATGAATTAAGTGGCTTGTAACCCGAGTTAAAACTGAAAAAGAGCCAATTAGGAGACTTGTAGATAAATAGATAGGTAATTCAGATTGGATAAAGGATTTTTCATTTCATCCCTCAGGTGACAGGTAAAATTTTAAGTAGTCCCACTTGACCCAGTTTCCAGGCATGTACTCAGCTTTATTATTTTGCTGGCTTGCTCAATTCCTTAAAAAATAGTAAAACTAAAACATCAGGACTCCACCCCCCAAGGTATCTTCAACCTCTATAACCAAGAGACTGAATTGTTCTTTATTCATAAATGTATCAAAAACATAATTTCTAGGGGTCAGAATATAGAAATCAGATGCTGTCTTTTGTAAGGTTTCTCTTGCGCGTATATGTTTACAGTAGGCTGCTAGATGGTACAATGGACATAGAACAGGGCTTGGAATCAGGGATACCTGAGTTCAAATGTTCCCTTAGTCACTACAGTATGACCCTGGGCAAGTCACTCAACCTATGCCTGTTTCTTCTATAAAATGGGGATAATAATAGCACCTACCTCCTAGGGTTTTTGTGAGGATCAAATGAGATACTTGTTAAGGTACTTTGCAAGCCAGTGCTACATAGATGCTAGCTATATCATTATTAAAATCTTCAGGACTGAGACTTAGTAGTGAGCTGCAGCTTTACCAAACAGAAATGATTACCATGGCTTCAGGACTTCCTTGAAACAGGCTTCTCATGAAAGCACTTTAGAGGTCATTTCCGTTTTAGTAGTTGGAGGTGAATAGCATAGTCATCAGTCAGAAAGCTTTTAAAGGACTGATGATTTCAGCTTCCCAAGAATTTCATACTTGGAAGAGGAAAAGCTCAGAAGTTTATGCCACTGTTCTCTTGCCCATCTATGTTCATTGCAGGGAGGTATCTAGGTGGTACAGTGCTTAAGAGCCCTGAACTTGAGAGGCAGCGAGATGAGTTAAAATCCTGCCTCAGATACTTACCAGTTGTGTGACTTGATTCAAATAATAATCATAATAATAACTCACGTTTATATAGCACTTTAAGGTTTGCAAAGTGCCATACATATTTTCTCATCACCTAAACTATCAACCTCAGTTTACTCATGTGTTATTGTTCAATCGTTTTAGTTGTGTCTGATTTTGTGACCCCATTTG
Source organism: Vombatus ursinus (assembly GCF_900497805.2). NCBI lineage: Eukaryota > Metazoa > Chordata > Mammalia > Diprotodontia > Vombatidae > Vombatus > Vombatus ursinus. Next base: position 27,019,331 of record NW_020955033.1, on the reverse strand, counting down.
GGGTTTTCTTGGCAGAGATGCTGGAGTGGTTTGTCATTTCTTTCTCCAGCTCATTGTACAGATGAGGAAACTGAGGCAAACAGGGTGAAGTGACTTGCTCAGGGTCACACAGCTAGTAAGTGTCTGAGGCCAGATCTGAATTCAGGAAGTTGAGTTTTCCTGACTCCAGGCCCGGCCCTCTATCCACTGTACCACCTAGCTGCCCACTTACTCATCTATACAGCAAGGATAACGATAGCATCTACTTCAAACAGTTGTTGTGAGGATCAAATGAGATAATATTTGTAACTAAACATTAGCTATTGTTGTCATTCAATTAAGTAATTGCCTTTGTAGGCATAACTGTAAGGTCCACGAAGAGTAGGAAGTTTTCCCAAGTTTATCCGTTTGTTCTCATGATATACAGCCTTGTTTAAAGTCTTGGAAGTTGACAAATAAATTCGATTTAAAGCATCTGGGGTCTGATCATTAAAACAGCTGAATTGCCTTACAGTTGGGTTTTCATTAAAAAGAGGTCAAAGCAACTCTGTTTCTGAGAGTAGCCAGTATCACACTGGGCAAAGAAGGCTGAGATATCACTTCTTAATTAATGTATTTTTTTTTTATTATTATTAAGGATGCCGGCTATTCCACAGAAATGAAGGAAGAGTCTGTAAAGAAGCACCAGTTTCCAGAGGGTGAAGTTTGGCAGAAGCTCATGGCTACTCAGCAAAATTAAGTTTTTAGCCTAACTATGGCTTTTCCCCCTAGTACAGATGAATTTTTAATGAGGGAGAGGGGAGGGAAGCTTGTCTGATTTGATATATCAAAATAGCAATTCTCCAAATCACCACCAAGATTTAACCATTCAGATAAATGTCTCAGGTATCATTCTCAGTGATCTGAGCCATATTCTTTGATTATTTTCTTAAAGAGGAAGTAGATTATCACGTATGCTAATGTTTCCATGTAGTATTGGCACTTAAATGTTAAACAGTATTTTAAGAAATGTTATTTTGTCAGAACATTTCTGCTATTCTTTGCTGTTTCTACAAATGTATCAAAGAAAACAAAAAAAAGACAAGCCCTGAAATATATTCCTGGTATGGTATTTGATATAGAAGCAAGGGCAAGACAAGAACACTGAGATTTCAGAGGCGTTTTTGAGCAGCTCCTCCTGGTCTCTACTGTTTATTAGAAAACGCAAGTGAGGGAAAGCTAGTCCCCTTTCCTTCTTTTAACATGTATCTTCCCAAGAATTGACTGTGTGCCATGGGACTTAAAAGAAAGTGACACTATCTCCTAAGTGACATCTCTATCTGAATGGGTAAATCAGCCAGGTCTAAATGGAAAGATTCATTACAATTCCCTAATTAAACCATAACAAGGAAGCTTGGGAAATGATGGGAAATTTCCACAATTGTGTTCCAATATTGATTGCTTGAATTTTATGCTAAGAAAAATGCCAACATGTTTTAAAACGTCTTGTATGGATAAAAGGTCAAGTAAATCTTATGACATTTATTCAGTAGTCCATAAATATACACTAACTCTACAAATATAAATCTAAATATATATACATCAATCAAATATAAATATTTCTGTAACACTAACTATACAAATAATGGTGGAGGTGTGTTTAAGGGTAATGAAATGATTCAGAATTAGAAAATTTTAGAGGTACAAGAAGTCCTATAGGTCCAATCTAATGCCCTCATTTTACAAATGAGGAAATCAAGGCAGAGTAGTGAAGTGACTGGTCCAAAGTTGGATAACTACTTAGGGGGAGGCAAAACCAAGAACCTAGGGTCCTGACTTGCTGTCCAGTACAGTACACACACACCCTCAGTAGATGAAAGAGAATAGAAGTGGCGATGGCTCGGTCCTGTGAAGAGAATGTACTGCCAGGCCTGAGTGCTGGGTGAGGCCCTGGGTGTGACTTGAGATGCTGAGACTACAAAGACAAAGATTAACCTTGCCCTCAAGGTGCTTCTGTACTTTGAGGGAAGAGGACAGGGATCAGCCTGTGCAGGCAACTTGAGACGGCTGAGAATTATCAAAGAAAGTGAGCGTAGGGCATCAGCTTCCGTATTCCCAAATGCTCCTTACTGGCTGTCTATTCCCAAGAAAAGACTAGTCTCAAGCATACCCCAAGAACTAGACTATTGGAGTCCAGGCTGTGTTACTTCAGGGGAACACAAGTACCTTCATGACCCATTGTTTTGAGAAGATAAACACAATCCGGATAAAGCAGGATATTTGCAGGCAAGGGTCCCCCGCCACATGGAATCCCTCCTCTGCCCATTCAGGAAAGCTCCCATCACAACCCTCCTCTCCTGAGCCATGCCTTGGGTACGTACACCATAGGAACAGACCTTATGACAAGGGCTGGCACAAAGGCGTTACTGAAACCAGCAGCTTTCATAACTCCATCTCTTTGAAACTTTCCCGTGCCATCCATTCCCCGAGGAGAAAAAAAAAAGGAAACCTCAAATCCAAAAAAGATTATTGTAGAAGGGATTATTTTCCTAAAGCCAGTGGAATTTGAGCCACAGCGTTCCTTCCAATTCAGTTTCTGTAACAAGCAAAGTCAACCAATAGCAAAACTCTTTGTAAAAGGGGATATAAGCGCATTTCAGGAAGTATAACCCTCTCCCCAAAATATGTTACAAGTGACTGCCATGAATTACATTCATGGTATTGTATTTCCCATCTTTGTTCGTGACAAAATATTTACATTCTAGTCAATTTTTAAATGGGAGAGTCAACTAGTGACATTTTAGTCCTCACCTGTCACAGTGCTTCGAGCTTTAGCTCCATAAAGCATCTAATATAATACAGTGAGATCTCTCACTAATGGCTAGAGAATTCATGTGTATTCACTAGAGAATTCAAGAGTACACAGCTGTACTGCTTTAGAGAATAAGAAAAGACCTGTAATGCAAGAACTGCTTTATTTTAGTAATTATATAAGACAAATATTTTGTTTATAACCATTCCATAGATTATGCATATAAGATAATAATCTGATCTGTTAGGACCTGTGTTTATGTCACAGGGTGAATTAGATTTTCCCTACTCCTAACCCTTTTCCATGTCTTCTTATCCTGGAAAAGATGGAACTTGTTTTCAGCTGGGCATCAAGGCGGCTTTAGACAGCCATCTCCATTTTAATAGCTGGGTGAGGGTTGTAGTCTTCAATCAGGAAGTCCTCAGCCTTGAAATCATCAATGGTTTTAACTTCTCGAAGAATTTTGAGCTTAGGGAAAGGTCTTGGTTCTCGCTGAAGCTAAAAGTAAAGTTAAAAGGAAGAAGTCAGATTATCACTGCACACCTACAGAAAATAGCTCACCAGAATTTTCAGTGGCTCAATATGGGAAACCATCAAATAGGCACCATAGGGGGCATATATATAGCAAAAACTCAATCTCTACACAGCGGCAGTTAGACCTAGAGTTGAGAGGATCTGAATTTAAATACAATTTATTAAAACAATGCTTCTAGGGTCTGTATTTTAGAAATTATAGAATTACTGGGCAATTTGTTATGCTAGTACTAGTGAATGGACTAAATCTGATAAGCAGACTACCAATGTGTATATAGTTTTGATAGGAGCTACAGATGTAGCTAGGCTCAGAATTGGATTAAAAAACCATGCTGGTTGGGAAAAGGTGGGGCTGCTTTCCACGATGCCAAACTATTCATTATTGCAAGGACTGATGTCTTCACTGTGGCATTCCCCTATTGATGCAAATCATAGAATACTACATGTTTGGAAGAATAAACAAGTAACCCAGAGAGTGATATAAAGTCTCATGGTGGGCATTCATAGGCTTACTATTAGCACGCAATACTGGTATAAGAAAAATATCATTGGCATATAGATAGAGTACTGTGTCCCTGGAGTCAGACCTGAGTTCAAATCCAGTCTTAAACAAACACTTCCTAGCCGTGTGACCCTGGGCAAGTCATTTAACCCTCTTTGCCTTTATCCATTGGAAGGAAATGGTAAACCACTCTACTATCTTTGCTGTGAAAACCTCATGGACAAATTTAGAGTTGGGCATAACTGAACAACAACACTACACACACACTCAGAAAAATGTCTTACCTGGATTTTCAGTGGCTCAATATGATTCAAGTATATATGAGCATCTCCCAGAGTGTGTACAAAATCACCTGGCTAAAATACAGTGAGAAGAAACAAAGCAGTAGTGTTAGTTTAAACTCAGATCAATGAAAACACATTAGAGAGTACAAAATCCACTTTTCCCAGAACAATAATAAGTCTTAAACTTACCATGCTCGTTTTAATCAATTAATATTTACTGAGCAAGAACCATATTTGACTCCTAATTTTATGATCGACTTTTGTTAGTCCTCTATATTTTTTTTAAATCCTACTTTATATTACCTTATGGCCCTCTATATTTTTTTAAGTTTTGAGTTGCAAATCCCCTACATATGCAATTCACATTTCATTTGAAAGAGGAGGAAACTGAGGCAGATGAAAGTTAAGTGACATAAGTGCCTGAGACAGGATTTAAACCCTGGTCTTCCTGACTCTAATATAGGATTCTGTCCCCTCCCTTATACTGCCTCTCATCAAAAGCTTTCCTTGTATTTTTTCCATACAATTTTCCCCAATTTTATTGGAAGGTAAAGAATGAAACAATTCTCACTTCTTAAAAATTCTAACTGAAGAATGTGGTTCATTTGGTGCTTAACTTAAGAAGAGAGGGAGTTTTCTACCTTCAGGCCTGTGACATGAGCAATCATGTAGGTTAGCAGGGAGTAGCTGGCGATGTTGAACGGCACCCCAAGGCCCATATCTCCAGATCGCTGGTATAGCTGACAAGAAAGCTCATCATTCAATACATAGAACTGACAGAGAGCGTGGCATGGAGGCAATGCCATCAGAGGAAGATCTGAGACCAGGAATGTGAAAAAAGGGAGACAGTAAGAGGATATCAGCATAGCTCTAAAAATATGAAATATAACATGACACACCAGCTGCATACTATACTCCTCATCTGACCTGGCCTCAAAATGACCTGTCATGATGATAATAATAATAGCTGGCATTTATATAGTATTTTAAGATTTGCAAAGTGCAAAGTCAGGCAGACGCTTGCCCAGACTTCTAAGTGTCTGAGGCTGGAATTGAACTCTGGTCTTCCTGACTCCAAGTCTGGAACTCTATTCACCTAGATGTTGCAGTGACAGTAAGAGAAAGATATTTAGTTATTGTACTAACCCTAGTAGATCATAAAACTCTTTATGGCCAGGGACTTTTATTTTTCTCTTTGTACCCCTCGTGCCTGGCACATAATTTGTTGAGTTGATACTGGAGTGGTTTGCCATTTCCTCCTCCAGCTTATTTTATGGATGAGGAAACTGAGGCAAAGAGAGTTAAGTAACTTGCCTAGGGTCACATAGCCTGAAGTCTGATTTGAACTCAGGTCCTCCTGATATCAGGGCCAGCATTCTATATACTAGCTGCCCAGCAACAACTAAGGTTGATTCCTTTCAGCTCTAAATTCTACAATCTTCTGTATTCTCTGTCCTCATCCTGTTGTTTCTAAATATTTCTGAATTTTTTTTTCTTCTGTTAATGTGCCTTTCCAAAACAGAACTACTAAATGTTTTTGCACAGGTCACTGGTCAGTCAGAGGTTCAAAGAAAGCCCTTACTCTTTTAAACTTCTTAAATGCTTAAACATCCCAATTATATTTTTCCTCACATCATACTATTTTATTTTTTCCAATTACATGTAAAGATAGTTTTCAACATTCACTTTTATAAGATTTTGAGTTCCAAATATTTTTCTCCCTTCCTCCCTCCTATGGCAAGATGGCAAGCAATCTGATGTAGGTTATACATGTTCAAACATATTAAACATATTTCCACATTAGTCACGCCGTGAACGAATCAGAACAAAAGGGAAAAAACATGAGAAAGAAAGAAGCAAGCATGGATCTGCATTCAGACTCCATAGTTTTTCTCTGGATATGGACAGGTAGCATTCATTTTCCATCGTGACTCTTTTGGAATTGTCTTACATCATTGCAGAGAAAAGCTAAGTCTATCAAAGTTAGTCATCACGCAACGTGGATCTTACCAGACAGGGATCTCCTGGTTCTGCTCACTTCACTCCGCATCAGTTCGTGTAAGTCTTTGCAGGTTTTTCTGAAATCCGCCTGCTCATCATTTCTTACAGAACAATGAGCAGGCGGATTTCAGAAAAACCTGCAAAGATTCCGATGTGTTTGAAAAACCAGCAAGCACTGGTGGCCCGTTTACGATCATGATTTATTTTAGGGGATAGCTACCTTTAGGATTCCAAGCACACATAATGATCCTTCTGTCATCAGGATTGGTTTTGATGGTGTCAATGACTTTTTGCAGTTGATCCACTCCTTGTCCGGAATAATCTGAAAGGAAAAGAAATTCCAGAAATATTTATAAGCAACAGAACAAGACTCTTAGTAGAATCTTAGAGCTGCAATGAATAGACCTTAACCTTCCACTTAAAAATGCAGAAATCATGAAATAGCCTCTTCAGAGTGCTCGAAAGTTCTCTTTGTTGGAAAGTCCTTTCCTGGACCGAGGTCTTCTTGACTCTTAAGTCAAGATGCTTGATACATGGTGCTTGCCAACAGCTGCTGCTTGGCTCTGAATTTGTAAAAACTTTTTCCAAAAAAGGATAGTTAGAGATAAATTAAGGAAACTATGTCCTAAAAGACACAGAAGGCCAAGTAGATCAGGTGGTAGCAGTGGTTAGGATCAGACAGGTCAAATCCCAGGAATTTATGAGAGCCTCGGATGACAAGTGCTTATTGTTGGCAGAAATTATGTCAGTTTTTAATTTTTAAATTCAATTTTATTTTCAGTTCCAAATTCTCTCTGTGCCCTTCCCCAACCCATTGAGAAGGCAAGAAAAACAAAAGCCTACTATTACTGCTAGGTATAATCATACAAAACAAATTCTGTTGTATTTCTATATGTGTAAAGCACTTAGGTTATTATATATCTGTAAAGAGATAAACACAGGCAAATGGGGAGAGCTCCCTGGAAGACTAGCAAAGATGGGAAAGGTGGACCAAGGGAAGGTCAGTAATTTCAGCTCTACAAAGCATTTGCTGGTACTGGGAAATAGGACTTGGTGGCAGGTTCATGGAGTGGGGATGTGTGCAAAGCTTTGAAACAAAGGCAAGAACCATAAATAAATGAAGGTCCTGGAGCTTAAAAAGGTGTAGCTATTTGGAGTCTGTGGAATGGGCCTGTTAGTCTTGGGTTCAAATGCCACCTCTTGATGCTCAGTGTGATCCTAGGCAATTAATTTAACCTCCTCAGGCCTTAGTTTCCTCAAGGGGGTTAGATTACCTTTGAGGTCCCTTCCAACTCTAATCTAGGATCCCCTATAAAGAAACCCCCTGAGGAAGATGCTCTGGGGTTTAGTTTTGGAAGCCATTGCTTGCCTCCCAGGTATTTCTTCACACAACCCTGAACGGAGATATTTCTCCAGGAGACCTCACGTGGCTAGACACTGAGTGTATTTATTTTTTTGTTCCCCCAGTATACATTTCTTATTTCCCCACACTCTTGTCTGAAATAAAAGAGTACGCCTACACTCTTGGCAACACATGTGAAAACCTGACTCATGGCTCACATCTCCTCACCTGTGTTCATCTCTTTGTATTCTGCCCCAAAATGTCTCCACTGGAAGCCATACACAGGTCCCAAATCTCCTTCCTCTCTGGTAGGGAACCCCTGCTTGTCCAAAAAGTTTCGAGATCCATTGGCATCCCAGATTTTTACTCCTTTGGCAGAGAGCTCCTTAGCATTTGTGGAACCCTAGGAGAAGTAGGGAAAGAAGTTCGGTCATTCTACTCACCTCTCAGAAAACTCAAGGGCCTGGCAAGATGGTGTTGCCCATCCTTGGGAATGTGAAAGCATTTTGTGAAACTCTGTGAAAGCAGTGAGATACACTTCTATAACTCCAGCTTCCGAGAGAGACAGGACGGTGCAGTGGAACCACACTTAAGACATGTGCTTGATGCAGGTTCACTCATTGCATCACTTTGGACAAGTCACTTAATTTAAAGCTTCATTATCTGTAAAATGGGGATAATACGGATGAAACCTGCATTGCACTGTACCCACCCTCACAAGGCTGGTATAAGGATCAAATGAAATAATGACTCACATATTTAGAGAGTACTTTATAAGACCACCTTGCAAGGTAGGTCAAGGTGATACTATTATTCCCATTTTCCAGATAAGATAATGTGTACTGAGTGAAAAGTGCCACATAAGGGGAAACCAAAGAGAAGAAAAAAAATCAAATATCCATTTCTTGCCCCTCCTCCCTCAAACCTTCAGCTTAAAAAGATTAACCCTTCTCCCTTAAACTCAATTCTTCTTTTACCTCCTTGCCTTTTCTAAACTGGACTCAATCAGTTTTTCTAAGCACTATCACTTTCAATGCATTTTTCCTATCTTCCAAGTTCATAAAAGTTTCTTGTTTTGAAAGTTCCCATTTCTCTCATCTTTTCTTTCAAGCGATCCAAGGCTTATTAAGCATCTATTGTGTAACCAGTACTGCTAGGTCCTGGAAATTCAGTGATGAAAGATCATGGTCCCTGCTATAAAAGAAGTTACACAATCAGAATACAATTAAATGCATTTCAGAGATGAGAGTGGAAGATTCCAGCTGAGGGAAAGGAGAGGCTTTCTGAAGGCGGTGGACCTTAAAAAGAATTTCACCAGCTGTGGCTTCCAGGCCTGAGGAACAGCATGTGCAAATGACAGAGACTGGAGAACAAGATAAAGTGAGGGAATGGATAAATATTAACAATTTGGCTGGACTGTAGATTGTGTTCAGAGGAGCAGTACACATTAAATCAGAAAACTAGGTTGAGCCACATTCTGGAGGGCCTTACAGGCCAAGCAAAGATGTATTTTAATTGTTGGGCAGTAGGGAGCCATTGAAGATTTCTTAGCAAGGAAATGAGCAAATTTTTAGCAGCGATGTGAAGGAGGGTCTGGAGGAAAAGGGAGACCAGTCAGAAGGCTGTTTTAATAATGCAAACGAGAGTTAATGAGGGCTTAAATTAATGTGCTAGCAGTGGGAATGGAAAGGGCTAAATGTGAGAGATACTGCCAATGCAGAATCAGCTGGACTTGGGAATGGATTAGATGCAGGGAGAGAAAGGGAGGAGTCAGGTCACACAGTAAGTGATTTAAGTGTTATGTATCGGAGGCCGGATTTGAACTTAGGTCCTCCTGACTCCAGGGCCAATGCGCTATCCAGTGTGCCACCTAGCTGCCCCCAGAGAAGGCTTCTTAAAGCAGGTTTTGGCTGGGACTTGAAGGAAACCAAGGAAGCTGGGAGAGTGGAGATGAGGGAGAGAAATTCAGGCATGGGGGAAGAGCTACAGAATATGCCCAGAATCAAGATGTCCTATGTGAAAAACAGAAAGGAGGCTGGTGTCACTGCACAGGCCTTGAAACCATTTTGGAGAGGCATCTGGAATTATGCCCAAAGAGTTATTAAACTCCCTTTGGCACAGCAATACCACTGCTAGGTCTGTTTCCAAAGATGATTAGGGGAAAAGGAAAAAACCTATAAGTTCTAAAATATTTATAGCAGCTCTCTCTGTGGTGGCAAAGAACTGGAAATTGTAGGGATAACTGTTAATTGGGGAATGGCTGAATAAGTTGTGGTATATGATTGTGTTGGAATACTTCTGTGCTATAAGAAATGATGAGCTCAGTGATCTTAGAAAAAGACTTCCACAATATAATAGATAAGACTTGCACGAAATAATGAAGAATGAATGAGCAGAACCAAGAGAATGTTGTATACAGTCACAGCAGTATTGTTTTAAGAACAGCTTCTTAAAACCCAAGGCATTTTGACTACTATAAATATCCAAGTTAACTACAAGGGACATATGAAAGAAGATGCTTTCTGTGTTCAGAGAAAGAATAGAATAGAGAAGAATAAATAGATGTATACATATTTATGTCTAATGGTAGCTATGGGAGGGAGGGAAGAACTTACATTATTATATATTTCAAAGCAATAGCCAGTTGTACATAACAGATTTGTAGTTTCATGGGCAATCTTTATTCTATAAATTAAAAATTAAATAAATAAACAGGAAAAAAAGAAAAGAAACTGGGTATGTCATCAAAAGAAACATACTCAGGAAGAAAAACAGATTGGGGACAGACAGGGAAATGAGGAGTTCTGTTTTAGACTAGATGACTTTGAGATGTTTACACAATATCCAAGTGTTGTACCAGCAGGCAATTGGAAATATAGGAATGGAGCCTGGGGAGAGATTAAAACTACATTAGAGAAACATTTGCATGAAGGAGATAACCAAAGTCATCGTAATAGATGAAATTGCCAAGGCAGAGAAAGACTCTTGAGAACTGAGGACATTCAAAGTTAAGGGGGAGAAGTAAGAACCTTAAGATGCAGGAGGAGATAGATACAGGAGAGCAGTATCAATTTTCCCTCCCTCAGCTTCCGACTCTTCATGACCCCGGTTGAGGTCTTCTTGGCAAAGATACTGGAGTAGTTTGCCATTTCCTTAGGAAACTAAGGCAAACAGGGTTAAGTGACTTGCCCAGGGTCACACAGATAGTTAAGTGTCTGAGGCCTGGTCAGGTCTTCCCAACTCCAGGACTGGCGTATTCTATCCACTGCTCCACCTAGCTGCCCATGACTTTTGGCTTAGTGCTACTGATTTCAAGTCAATAAAGATTAGGAAATTGAATCTTTTTGATAATGGGCTTTTGGGTTAGTCTAATGGTTCAACATCTGGGAAGATATATTAGACCTTTCATAGAGCATCCATAGCCTCCAGGAGTGAGAATCTCCCAGCTTATGGGTAGAGGAGGATGGCCAGAAATGACAAACACTGAAAGGAGGAACATAAAGGCAGAGGTCAGAAGGGTTTTGGCACATAGCCAGTTATATCTGACTGTCTTCCCTTCCCTTCCCTGTGAGCCATTTTTAATTCAGTTCTGGTGAATAGTGATACTTTTTCACTAACAAGATTTTTTTTTCTTTTTTCTTTTAAAAAATAGATATTGACATCTTTCTTATATCACCTTCTTTCCCAGATATGTCTCTCCCTCCCTTTATCTGGGGAGCCAGCTCTTAGGGAAAAAAAAAACTAGCTCAGAAAAACTAACCAACAGTCTTCTAGTATATGTAATGTTCCACACCCATAGTCCCCCACCTCTGGGGCTTCCATTTTCTAAGCAGATAACTACGCTGGCTTCCTGCCTGTACCAGCAGTGAGGTAGAGTTTAACATCATGATGCTAGGGGAAACAAAAAAAGTAATAACACTGTTCTTTAGAGAAGTTAGATGAGGACTTCAGGCATCCTTACCTTAATAAACCACAGCAGTTCCTCCAGCACACCCTTCCAGAACACTCGCTTGGTTGTCAGCAAAGGAAACTCATCTTAAAAAAAAAAATCCACAAAGAATCACAGAAAATTGCATTAGAAAGTAAGGCTACCCTGAAAGCGCTGTTCTATGCCGCTACAAAAATTTGTAGCCGGGGAGTCGCTGGTGTCCAGGAGCACATAGCATCGATGTAGGTTGCTACATTAGTAAAAAAAACAAACTAAAAAACCATGGATTCAGTGCAACTAGCCTGTGTTACCACCTGCCACACACAGTAGAGGGTGTTCTGCTGAGAAAAGTTAGGATGCCAGCATGGAAACAAAAGGTGTTGTGGTGTATCACACAAGCTGCCTCTTGGCTCAAATGTTGTGCACCACCATGAAAATCCCCTCCAGGACAAGGTCCCCTGCATCTTGGTGGTTACCAGAGAAGACTCAGGACTGGGCCACAGCCCATTTATCCCACAAATGATAATTTACTCCGAGTCCAGCTAGGCCAAAAAGAAATTAGGTTAAAGGCAAATTAAAGTATTAAAAATTAAAAACCTAAATAACTCTGCTCAGGGGTACTCAGTGTCTTCAGATCATTTGCTTAGACAGAACAGAACCTGAACTATACTATGCACATGAAATGTCTGCTCTACTTTTTATAATCTCTGGAGGATGAGCATCATTTGCCTTTGGCAAGGGTTAGATAATTGTTATTTAAGTCAATGTCCTGAGCATAGTTGGAAGGAACTTTAGAAGCTTTATCTAATCAGCCCCCTTTTTTAAAATTAATTTGTTTTTTGCAAGGCAATTGGGGTCATCTCTCTGTGCCCAAGTGTCCACACCTGTAAAATAAAGGGGTTGAATCGGATGACATCTAAGATTATTTTCCTGCTCTAAATCTACCATCCTATAATTGGGTCCCAAGTCCAAAGTGATGGTATCTGTCAGTCTTTTCCCCAGTCTCTATGTGCTCACTGGATAGCCCTGGATTTGGTGTCCTTAAGATAATGGGTTCTAATTCCAATGCTGAAAAGTTTTAGTGGTGGCCTATTGAGCAAATCCAGGTAGCTGGGTGGGGAAGTAGAGTGCCCTCCCTGGAATCAGGAGGATCCGAGTTCAAATTCCACCTGTGACACTTAATACCAGTGTGACCCTGGGCAAGTCACTTAACCTCAGTTTGCCTTATCTACTGAAGATGCCAAATGGGGTTTCGAATAATCGACTCAACAACAACTGAGCAAGTCACGAAGAGGCCTATGGGCTTTAGTTTCTGAAAAACTGAGGGGAGTAGGAATAACAACTAAACGTTGTGAAATCGTAATGCCCAAGCTCGGTCCCAAAGAGGAGATCTCAGAAGAAGCCTATTGCACAGACGGGTGCGCACCACCAGACCTTTTCAATGCTGGGTAGGTTTTTTCTTCTTTATTCTGAGACATGGAAGGATGGATGATTTAGGGAATGGTAAGTGATTGAAAACACAAGATTTTAAATAAAAATAAATAAAAATGCATTTAAAAAAAGCCCAAGTGACCCTCATGGTTAATTTCCATTAATTACCGTGGCATTTAAAGCTGACAAGGGCTCGGCTCCCGGCTCCCCCCCCCCCCCCCCCCCCCCCCCCCCCCCCCCCCCCCCCCCCC
>NW_020955033.1:26919725-27006188 GCF_900497805.2 Vombatus ursinus | reverse complement strand
AAAGGCAAGAGCGAGGTTCCTAAGCCGGGGCTGTCCCCCCCCCCCCAAGCCTCTCCCCTAAATGAAGGGGCCGGCCCACGTGGGCGCCGGGCCCTTCCCCGGCTCGTGGCCCGCCTCCTGAGCCGCCCCCCGCCCCCTCCCACCGTGCCCACCGCCCCGGCGCCCACCTCGGAGGTTGTAGCGGGCCTGCAGGCCGAACACGGACATGGTGCCGGTGCCCGTGCGGTCCTCCTTCTTGCAGCCGCGCTGCAGGATGTGCTCGATCTGCCCCAGGTACTGCTTCTCCCCGTGCGGTCCGGGCGGCGGGCTGGGGCGGGGGTCGCAGCCCGGGCTGGCGGCGGCGGCAGCATCCTGGGGCTTGGCCCTGGGCTCCGGGCCCAGCCGGCTTTGCAGCTCGGAGCCTGCGGCGGGCATGGCTGCAGCGCGGGGAGAGGAGAGCGGGAGAAAAGCCCCTCCTTGGCGCCTTTTTCACTTTAAATTTAGGCAACTCCTCTTCCTGCTGCAAAACAAAAGGAGTTTCCGCTCCCGAGAGACCCTGAGTTGGGCCCCCTGGCCGGGGCGTGCGTGCGGGGGTCGCCCAGGGAGGTAGAACCCCCTGCAACGAGTGGTGCTTGCAGCCCTCTCCCCCTAATCTCCCACGGCCTCCCACTACCCAGGCCTGGCATCAGTCAGGCAAGAGGCGGCTCGGCCTGATGATTGACATTTGTGTGGCTTATTAGAGTGTGCAAAGCCATCTGCTTAATACCCTTCCTACTCCTCCCGCCTTTCCCTGACCTTTACTCCTGGATCCAGAGACACTGGCCTCCGGCCGTTCCACTCACAATATATTCCATCTCCCGCTCGGGGCGTTCCCTCTGGTGGTCCCACTCTGACCACTGACATTTCGCAAATAAATAAATTCCCATCTTTTACAGGACGCCTTCCCCAACCCTTCCTAATTACAGTGCCATCACTCTATTGATTATTTCCTATTTATCTAGTATCTGTCCGGCTTGATTTGTAAACGTCCGTTTGCATGGTTTCCTCCATTAGATTGTAAGCTCCATGAAGGCCTGACGGCTTTTTGCCTTTTTTTTTTTAAATCCCCAGCGTTTAGCCCTGTGCCTGACGCTTTATAATTGGTTGATAAACCTCACCCATCAGAATGTAAACTCCTTGAGGGCAGAGACTATCTTCTGTCTCTTTCTGAATTCTCTGTGCTTAGCACATCACCAGACACCTAATAGGCATTTAATAAATATTCATTGATTAGTTGATTGATAAACCATAAATAACTGCCCTCACCCCCTGTATAATGTAAGCTCCTTTAAGGCAGGGTGATGATTGACTTGCATAGGCACTAGAAAAATGCTTGTTGAATTGAAGTGACTTGAGAGAGAGATCCCCAGAACCTTTCATCCTAGGGAGAGGTCTGCTTCTCACACACCCCTGGCCTTAGGATTTCGATTCAGCATATAGCTTGGGTTATAAACATTTGAGAGGCATTTTGTGGTAATGCAGAGCTCTTGAAGCCAGGAAGACCTGGTTACAAATCCCTGACAGATACTGGTTGTGTGACTTTGGGCCAATCACTTAACTTGTCAGTGCTCTAGGCCAATTCCCCCTGAGCCCATCTGTTGCAGAGAAGGTGAGATCTACATTAATAGAAGTTTGCTCAATTTCTCATATACCAGTGAAATCACGGGTCTGAGCCCTATCCCTGTATGCATGTATCCAGAACTCATTTGAAGTTTCCTCCCCTCTATTCCCAACACATACTGCCTTTTAATGCAGCCTTAATGGGGGACAAGAATCATGCCCACGATATTCCTGAAGTCTAACTTTTTTGGCTATTCATTGAAATGCCCCTCATGACTGTTGTTCAGTCATTTCATTTGGGCTTTTCTTGGAGTGGTTTGCCATTTCCTTCCCCAGCTCATTTTACAGATGAGGAACTGAGGCAAACAGGGTTAAATGACTTGCCCAGGGTCACACAGCTGGTATGAGGCCGAATTTGAACTCAGGTCTTCCTGACTCCAAGCTTCCAATAAGGAACAGGGGAATAGCCCAGGAGTTAGATGAATAACAGTTAGTTCCTCTTAAGGATTTATGAGATCTTTGTAGTTCAGTAAACATCTGTGGCCAAAGGAACTCATAGTTAACAATAACTTCCCAATTCAGCAATAACATTTTAAGTATCAGTATCCTGTAGAAGCTTTAGTGTGCTCTGTCATTTTGCATATCATGCATATCTTTGTTCAGGAATCCCAATTTTCTTCCATCTGCAAAATTCTGAACTCCCACGTAAATTTCAAATAATAATAATATAAGTAATAACTTTTTTGCTGTTGACAGAAGTTTTCTTGACTTCTAGGGGATCATCCTCTAGAAATTAGGAAACATTTTCCCGTCAGTCCCTGGCTCCACTACTTGATTGACAAAAACCAGAAAAATATTCTTTTATCCAGTCTTTTTTCAAATAAACCACTTTCTAAAAGACACTTCACAGAACAGAAGAAATTAAAAGATTAGGCATCGAAGAAGTTCTGTGTGTATCCCTAAAGGCCTTTAGTTGAGGTCACTCATGTTCTTTTTCAGGTTGTACGATTTGGTATTAAGTCAAAAGCACCATAAGTACATGGGAAATCTTCATAGATAATGGAAAACTCAAGGTTTAAAAATCCATTTTGTTGCTTTTTTGGTATAAGATTTTAATACGGCGATAGAAAAGAACTTGAAGTTGTTTCAGTATACTCTGATCCCTTTGATCAGACCATCCCTCAAAAGGAAGTTAGCCCAAGTTTGAAGGCCAGGCTCATTTAGTCTGTCATAGTAAATTTCTTCCTATTCAATATGGATATAAAATGTGTACAACCTGCCACACAGGACTCTTATGAAGAAAGTGCCCTTGAAACCTTAAAATACTATATAAATGAGTTGTTTATTTTTAACATTATGTTCAGGTGATTTTGTGATTATCAGCTGTCTCAGATTCTCATGGCTCTACTAGGTAGGGTTGTTGAGGGTTGACTTTAATAAGGCTAACGTTGGATTTTTCATGCCATCTACATCCTAGCTCCCCAAACTCAGTGTTCCCTGACCTGTGCCCAAACTATGACATAGACTGATTTCCTCTCCATCTCACTGAAATGCACTGTCTTCTCACTTCTACCTCTTATTATTCCTAGCTTCCTTCAAAGCTCAAATCAGGTGCTCCCTCTTATGGGAAGCCTTTCCTAATTCTCTCCCTACCCCCCACAGCTGCTCTCTCCATCCCCATTACCTTGTACTTACTTATGGGAAGCATTTCCTGATTTCCACCCCAACCTTGCTCTCTCCAACCCATCATCTTGTATTTACTTAACTGAGTTAATGCATCCTCCAGGTAGAATCCTTGGAGATGTGGAATTTTTCTTCCTTTTTTCTTTGTTTTCCCAGAACTTGTTATAGTGCCTTGCACCCAACAGATGCGTAAATAAATACGTCTTGGAGCAGATTGGATAACATCTTTCTCAGCACAGGTATTTCAATGCCACCTGATCATTATTTATTGAAATAACAGAGCCCATGCTCCTGTAAAAGCTTCCTGGTTACAGAATTTTCAGGGTGTTTTGTGTACATTATAAAAGATGCACCACTTTTTGTTTTGTTTTATTGGGGGTTTTTTTGGGCTAGGCAATGGGGTTAAGTGACTAGCCTAGAGTCACACAGCTAGTAAGTGTTATGTGTCTGAGGCTGGATTTGAACTGAGGTCCTCATGGATCAGGGCCAGTGCTCTATCCACTGTGCCACCTAGCTGCCTCCAGGATACACCATTTTTACTCATTTTGTGTGGCCTATGTACACATTCATTAGCATCAAGAGAGCCTTGTTGATGAGGATGGGAGCTAAACCCCAAAAAGGAAAAACCCTGCACTTTCCCACATGGCCAAATCTCTGGCATTTGCCTGAGGATATAATCCCATTAACTGGCCTTTCATTTCGGCTACACCCAATCTTCCAATTCTGTTACCCTTAACCTAGCCTAGCCCTCCATTGTTTTACCTCCCTATGGCCCCCGGCCATTTCCCACCCTTGATCCTAACTAGGCTTCATTTTCCCTTAGCCAAGAGGTCCAGGTTCCAGGCATTCTCTTCACCCTAGTTTACTGACCACTGCCATTCAGATCTTCCTTAGAACCCTCCTCCAGTCATCCCAAACTACTTGGCTACTTCTAAATCCATCCCACAGTTTTTCTGTATATAAGATCCAGCTTGTCTCCATTAAGGTGTTCAGATTCTTACAATCTAGCCACTGCCCTAGCCAATCTAGCCAATAGCTCACTAACATTCAGACTCCTTGCCCGATATGAAGGTAATAAACCTTGACTTTGTCTGAAAGAAGGCTTGGGTCTAATTTTTTGGGCAGGATCCGCATGTTGTGATATTGGGGTCCCAGCACCCCTAAACCTCAACATTGTGACTAACCTTCAATAAATAGAAGCAAAATGAAAACGGGCAAGTTTTAAGGGGTGACTGAGAAGGGTTGCAGTAAGAGGAAAAGGTCAGTTTTTCTTTGCAGTCCTACATTAGCATTTCTGAGATGCCTAATGTGTGTTTTTCCTTTTACATGACCTTCTCCCCTTCACGCCCTTTCTTTTTATTGCCTTCTTTCTTACAGTCTGGGTCAAAAAGGCAGCACCACATGACCTGAGGTGGACCTAAAGTCTGAAAGACCTAAATTCAAATTCTGCCTGAGATACTGAGATACAGGCTATGTGACCCTGAGCTGGTCACTCTCAGAAATCAGTTGTTTCCTCATCTATAAAATGCGGGAGTTGGACTTGACTCCCTTCCAGCTCTAAATCAATGAGTGCACGATTATACACATTTATTATTATATGTAATTATACATTATACATAAATGCTTATTCTTTTTCCCTCCCCCTTGTACCTTGGAAATTGCTACACTACAAATCAAGGCTTGATTGATCATTTTGTTGATTTTCTAGATATAAGGAAGTGATGGAGAAAATGTTAATAATACAGATTAAACACTGGCCCTGGAGTCAGGAGGACCTGAGTTCAAATTTGACCTCAGACACTAGCTGTGTGACCCTGGGCAAGTCACTTAACCACAATTGCCTCCAAAAAACAAACAAAAATAATGCAGATTAAACTTAAAAGTGTGTCTTGGACCCTTTTTTCCCTGGAGAGCCACTTATAAAACATTTACCAGCACATCCCTCATTCAGAGAAAAGAAGTTCTTAAAATCAGAAGCAGTGTGTATGTATATGTATAAACAGCCAGGAAATAAATACATGTTCAATTACATAGGCAATTTTAGACGTGGACATTAAGATTACCTCAGAAGCAGTAGTCTGAAAGAGGCAAATGCATTCCTAAACATAAGTCAAAGCTCACTATTTTGATATGCAGGTGAGGGCAAAAGTGATGCACAAATAATTTTATATGGCCTTTTTTCCCCGCTTGTTTTCAGCTTTATTTCAAAATATTTTTATTTCAGTTCCAATCAGAGGAGGTTTCTAGACCTCTGGTTTGGCTCTAAGTGATCAGATTTCCATCTTAACTCATTCTTATCTTGTCCTAAAAAACATAGACAGTGGATGAGGTGAAGATCATAGAATTTTAGAGCTAGGAACAGTCTTAGAGATAATTTACTGGAATCCATCATTTCATAAAAGAGGAAATGGAAAATCAAGGGAGGGGAAGCCAGAAACTCAAGTTTTCATGTTGTTAAGGTTATTAGATGAGGTTTGGAAATAGCACTTCCCAGTGGCCTTGATGGGGTTGGGATCTGGGCCCCAGAAAGGAAAACCCTGGAATTTCCCACATGGCCAAATCTCTGGCATTCCCCTGACGCTATAATCCCATCAACTAGCCTTTCCTTGTGGCTATACCTAATCCCCCAATTCTGTTATCCTTGACCTAGCCTGGCCCTACATTGTCTTGCCTCCCTATGGCCCCAGGCTACTTCCCACCCTTGGTCCCACCTAGGCTCCATTTCCCACCCTTGGTAATTCTATTACCTCATGGACTACTTGGCCACTCCTAGATCCCTCCCACAATCTTTCTGTATATAAAGTCTATCTTGTCTCCATTAAGATGCTCTGATTCTTAGAATCTAGCCAATAGCCCATAGAAGTTCAGATTTCTTAAGAGTCTAGCTAATATGGCGAATCTTCAATAAACCTTGTTTTTGGCTGCAAGAAGGCTTGGGTCAAATTCTTTCGGGCAGCACCCGGGTGTTGAGATTTTGGGATTCCAGGATACCTAACCTCTAGACAGCATCATATGGTTCCCTGACCGGGAAAAACTGCCTCTACCAAGCTCTTCACCAGCCGGGACTAGAAGGTACTTAAACCTCCTCTCTTCCCTTAATCCCTTTTTTTTTTTACCCTGCAATTGGGTGGATTTCCAAGCAACTAGAAAGGCTTGGCTTGGAAGTGCTTTTCGGTCCTGACCTCTCAGGTCCCATTAGGTCAGACAGCTATGAGGTTATCTTGAGCTCAGCCTGATGCTCTCAGGCTCTCTGTCCAGTGGTTCTTTTCAAGACTATGGACGTAGGCAGTATGATAGGCCCAGTCCTGTCAATTCTCTCAGCGCCAGGGACTTGGGAAAACTTAACGTACTTCTTTGGGTTTTTGACTTTTTTGTCTGTTTCCCAAGTCTTATTCCTAAATCTTCTTTAGGGACTTCCAGTCTCCACACCCACAAAGGGTCAATCCTCTTCAATTCCTGAAGATTCGCCTTTGGGCTGTATTTTACAAAATTGGGAAAAATTTAGTTTCTCTAAAGAACTACAAAAGACAAGGCTGGTGTTCTTTTGCAACACCATTTGGCCTCAGTATCACCTGGAAAATTATGAGGCATGGCCCGTTTTGGGGACATTACAGCAAAATATGCTCTCAGAGTTAAAACGATATTGTAGCAGAGAAGGAAAATGGGTAGAGATTGCCTACATAATGACTTCTGTCGAACTTTTTCTGGACCCCATTCTCAGAAAAGATTGTAGGATGCTCATAGCCAGAGCCACCCCACAAATGGGGAATGGGGATCAACCAGACTTTTTGGATGACCCTCTTTTTATGGCTGCCAGGGCTATAGCACCTCCCCAGTCCCTACCCCCTCCCTATTCTCCCCATTTTCCCTTGGCCCCCCCTGTTTCCCATCCCCCTCCCTCCTTGCCTAACCCCTCTTTCCCTTGCTTTTTCTCCATCCCAACCCCCTTCCCAACCTGCAATTTCTCCTCAGACCCCTGCTCAGGTTTTGGCAACACCTCCTCCCCAGGCCCTTTACCCAGAGGCAAGGACCACCCAGACCTTGGCGTCAGCCCCAGCCTCAGTGGTATCTCCTCCCTTGATCCCTCCCCCTCCTCCAGTGTCAGCTGATTTTTCCCCTTGCCAGCCAGATCCCCTGGCTTTGCAGTCCAGTCCAGTTCAGCCAACATTTCCCAGTCCCTCATTCACAAGAAGTGGGACTTCCTATCTCCCTACCTCCCTAGCCCCAGTTCCCACAGCACCTTCAGGGTTTTTTCCCCTAAGGGAAGTGAATTAGGGTGCATGTTCCGTTCTCCATTTCAGACCTTATTCAGGTCAAAGAGAAACTGGGTCAATACTCAGAAGATCCCACTAAGTTTACTGAGGGCTTTAGAGATGTGTCACTACAATTTGAGCTTTCTTGGGGTGATTTGCATCTTCTCTTCTCCACCTGTTGTACCACTGAAGAGAAGAGGAGAATCTGGGAACAGGCCCCAAAATTTGGGGATCGTTTTGCTACCTATGACTCCACAAAATACCCTTCAGGAACAGCTGCTGTTCCCACTACTGACCCAGGATGGGATTATCAGAAGAGTGAGGATAGGGCAAGGAGAGATCACGTGGTAATTTGCCTGTTAGAAGGACTAAGAACTGCATTCCAAAAGCAAGTAAATTTTCAAAAAATTAAGGAAATTACTCAGGGAGAAAAGGAAAACCCTTCCCTTTTCCAAGACAGGCTAGTAGAAGCTATTAAAAAGTATATGAATTTAGATCTCAACTCTATAGAAGGGGCAACAATCCTTAGCATGTATTTCATTAATCAGTCTGCCCCAGATATTAGGAAATTGCAGAAATTGGCAATGGGACCCCAAACACCTCAGGCCCAATTACTGGAGATGGCCTTTGGAGTTTTTAACAACAGAGACTTAGTAGCAACAGAGAAAAGAAAAAGAAGGGAAGGGCTAGAGACAGAGAACATGCTTGATTCTTGGCTGCTGCCATAGCCAGGAAAAGACCCAAGGGTGCTCCTGGAAACTGGCGGTGGGAAAACCTGCTTTCAATGCCACCAGGAGGGTCACTGGTCCAACAAGTGCCCTACCAGGGCATGTCCTCAGAGGAAGCCCGTCAACTTGGGCAGTCAGGGCCAAAAGGAGGCCCGCTGGCCCAAGGAATGCCCCTCCAGGGCACCCCCCCCAGAGGGAGCCAATGCCTCTGGGACTGTGCCCAAGATGTGACCAGGAGGGACATTGGAGAAAGGATTGTCCTGGAGGTTGGAAAAATGGTGGAGTTGCCCCTCAGTACCCCATCCTCCAGTCTTCTCAGGGCTGGGAATGACAAGGGAGCCTGGGGTTTGGTAGCACTCCCACTTTCTCCATCTCTCTCACCAAGCCCTGGGCAAAATCGAAGGTAAGGTTACCCACTTTATCTTGGCTATGTTCTCTGTTTTACCCTGGCCTTACTTGCCCCTCTACCTGTAGGGTCATGGGCATTGAAGGGACATACCCTCTCCCTTGCCTACTTGAGGATCTGTTGTTTGAACACTCCCTTTTTATGCTCTCCTCTTGCACTTCCCCTTTGTTGGGAAGGAACCTGATGGTGAATTTGGGGAGCCAATCTTCTCTAGTTAAGCCTCCTATCTCCCTTTTCCCTCTGTGCACCAGACCTCCCCATGTTTCCCAGAAGTGTGAGAGACAGTTGAGCTAAATCTTTTGACATCAGGGAATTATGTCAAGCAACTTGTCATAATTTGGTTACCGCTAAAATTGACTATTGTAGGTTATTGTTTTAATGTGTAAACTTGCGAAAAAAACTTGTTTGGGTTTTGTATAAAAATCTCTAATGATTGGCTTTTTATACCAGGTCAAATTTAAGTTTGAGATGTAAATCCTGCAAAAATTTTTCCTAAACTGTGATTAGTAAAAATTGCTGTTTGAGGTAAAAGCTCATAGGATTTTATTTTGAGTTGTCTGATGGGTTATAATCCATCAATAATCAATAATCCACCATCTTGAGAGAAATGCCACAAGCTACTCAGAGAATGTGATACTGATGGGAAGTCAGCATTGGGAAAAGCTGAGAGGACAATTTTAGCCTCAGTCTAAGATGGGATCCTCCTGGCTCAGTTTCTCCATTATGTTCCTTTGAAAGGGAATGTTACCCATCTGGCTATTCCTGAGTCTGGCTATGAGATGGGTTTGATACTGCATGGTGGACAGACTGAATTATCTGAATCCAAACAGAGCTAAGGATGTTTTATCCTCTCAAAGTTGGGCCCTAAATCTAGTCCCTGCTTTATATCTGGGCCCTGCAGTTTTTTCTGTCAGATTTATGTCTTCCAGACTATGGGCCATTAGCAAACAGCAAGTACCAGCCAATGTCCCCACATCATTCCATGGATGCGGCCTGTGCTCGGTTCCAGTTAACCTCCTCTTTGGGACCCCCTCGAGGCAGGGACAGCTCTACGCCCCTTGCCAGCAGGAAGCAGTTTCAGAAGCCAAGACCTTTGCCCCTTACTCCAAAAGAATTTGGGTCTCATTTGTTTGAGGGGAGAATGATGGGGTTGGAATCTGGGCCCCAGAAAGGAAAAATCCTGGACTTTCCCATATGGGCAAATCTCTGGTGGTCCCCTGAGGCTATAATCCCATCAACTCGCCTTTCACTGTGGCTATACCCAATCTCCCCTCCATTGTCTTAACTCCCTATGGCCCCTGGCCATTTCCCACCATTAATCCTAGCTAGGCTCCTTTCTCCCATGGCCATGAGGTCCAGGTCCCAGGAGTTCTGTTCACCCCAGCTTACTAGCCACTCCCATCCAGATTTCCTTAGGCCCTTCCTCCTGTAACCCCAAACTACTTGGCCACTCCTAGATCCGTCCCACAGTCTTTCTGTATATAAGATCCATCTTGTCTCTATTAAGATGCTCTGATTCTTAGAATCTAGCCAATAGCCCACAGATACTCAGATTCCTTAAAAGTCTAGCTAATATGGCGAATCTTCAATAAACCTTGTTTTTGGCTGCAAGAAGACTTGGGTTGAATTCTTTTGGGCAGGACCCGGGTGTCGTAATTTTGGGATTCCAGGACCCCTAACCTCTAGAACGCATCAGCCTCTTCTAATTTTTCAGGACATACGTGCCTAGTGCCTAGAAAAAAGACTGAGTCTCATCTAACCTTTATATCGTCTCCAAAATGTATAAGATATATTTGCTGAATTTAATTCACACCAGGTCTGTAACAAATGTTTTCAATTAAATTGAATTGACTTACCCTCGGTTGCTAAATGGCAGGGCCAGGACTATATTCAAGCACTCAATTTCCAGTAATCTTTCCATTTCATATCAAATATTAGATCCATCATGAAAGTACTCAAGTACCTCCCAGGGAGTAATTTAATGCTAGAAAAATCTGGTTGAATGAGTCCTATGAGACGCAACATGGAAGAATAAAAGCACCATACTTTATATACAAAGGGTACATAGACTTAGAAAAATCTAGAGAGTCTGACTGTACCTTTTACCTCCAGTATAATTTTTAAAAGACTTTATCTTCCATTAGGCATGATTATCTTCAATTTGCAGTGACTCCAAACAATTGAACTTTCTGTGCTGAGTCTCTGGTCAAAGAGAGTAAACTAACACAGTCAACAAAGAGTTATTTAGAAAAGAAATGCCTTCTATGAATTATTTTGTAAACCAAAAGAATCCCTTTATAATGCTAAGAGTAGCCTTTTTTCCTTTAAATACTGCTTCCACTTTGGGCTAGTCACTTTATCTCATGTGCCTCAAGTTTGTGATCTGTAAGATTATAAGAGCACTGTTACAAATAGTTTTGTGTTTACATTCATGAGACGTTGCAAGTACAGTCCAAGAGCCTTTCTTTATCGCCTAAGCCCAATCTTCCAATTCTTTGTTACCCTAATTGAGCCTAGCCCTCCATTGTCTATTACCCTCAATGGTCCTTAGACTACTTACCATGCCATTGAACAACTCCTAGTCACTCCCATCCATATCCTCCCTAGACCCTCCTCCAGTAACCCCAGCCTACTGGACACTCCCATCAAGCTATCCCTTCTCCCAGGCTCCTTCCAGTCACCCCAAACTATTTGGCCACTCCTAGATCCCTCCCATAGTCTTTCTGTATGTAAAATCCATTCTGGCCCCCATTTAGGGCCTGAGACTTCTCATGCCTGCCTGCCTGTCTGAAGAGTGTCACAAATGTTTAGATTTCTTGAGCCTAGCCAATATGACTGATCTTTAATAAACCTTGTCTTTGACTGAAAGAAGAATTGGGTCGAATTCTTTTGGGCAGCACCCATGTGCTGTGATTTTGGGGTCCCAGCACCCCTAAACCTCTAAACATCAACAGAATGATTAAATGTCAACCAAAAGCAGCATGTGTTTTTCATTAAAATATTGCCATGTTAAAGGAAAATACTACAGTGTCAATGCATATTATAAATATAAAACTGAATAGAAGGAAAACCCCTAATATATTAGTAAAACAGACATTTCAGGGACTAGATCTTCATTTATTTAGTATTTAAACAAAACCCACAAAATATAGAGCATCCATACAATTGCTGTACCTTTTTTTAAAAAACTTAAAGCATGTTTTGAGTAGCTATTAAACTACAACAGAAAATTAATTTTTCATGGCATTCAAAAGTAATATTTTACCATCATAAAACCACATATTTAGTGCATTCATCACATCGTTCTCATCTGTTTCACAATTCTGAGACCTCAGACGGGGGGTACGTCTAGATCCTAGATGTTAGATGTATCGGGGGCAATAAGTCATTTTTGCAGAACACAAAAAATCAAAACAATGTATGTTTACTATCTGCATTGCTCTAGTTAGAATAGGATAGAAGGGATAAATATTCTTGTCAAGTTACAAATACTCCTCCAGTGTTTAGCATCATTTAGCTCAGGTGAGCCCCTTTTCCCTTTGGGGAAAGTATGAGAAATAGTTATAAAATAGCAATATGAGAACAGAGGCTTCTGGTGATAGTTTTTATAATTACAGCCTAGGGTATAAGAAAATAGCATAAGTGGCTTTAGTTCTTGAAAAATAAACAATTAAATATTATTAGCCATTAAATAAGCAGCAAACTAACATGTAAAGTTCTATTTATTCCTATTTGATTAGATGCTCACTGCTCCCTGAGGTTTTCCTAGATCATAGATGAACCTTTCTCTCTAGTGGGAAAGCCAAATAGCTTTTTAGTGCTTTCCCTGCTCACAATTGAGGAACAATAAACTTTTATTATTTATGGTAATAAAGGATACATATCTGTTAAACTAGCACTTAATAGATGGGCACTTAATAGCACTTAGTGTTCTAGGTATTACAAATGATAATATCATGGAAACATAGATTTAGAGAGGTAAGAGGCATCAGAAGCCATTGATTCCAATCTATACATTATATAGATGAGAAAATTGAGGCCCAGAGAGGTTCTGGGACTTTCCCAGGATCATGCAGTTACTAAGTGTGTATGACAGTGTCTTTCTGATTTCTAAGTGCCATATCCATAAAGTGTTCAAATCCTGTCTCACACACTGAGTAGCTGAATGTACATGGTACATGGAGGAGATAGATAAAGCATTTCTTAAGTGCTTACTAGGGGTTAAGCCCCATGCTAGGTATACAAAATCCAGAAAACAAGATGGTCCTTATTCTCAAGAAACTTACATTCTAATAAAGGAGATATTGAAAATTAGAGAAAACAGAATTCTCCCAGTAAGTCAAGCACTTTTTTCCTGATGGTGGGATGGTGAGATAGGATGGAGCTTCAAAATGACCTGTTGTTCCTTATGAAAATTAAAGTTCATTTGGAGCAAACTGCTCACCTTGTAGTTACAGCACCTAAAAGGGAGGTAATATGATGTAGTAGAAAGAAAAATTAATCTGGAATGTGGAGAACCTGACTTCAGTTAAATCTTTCTGGTTCTCAGTTTCCTTCTCTAGAAAATAAGGGAGTTGGACTCTTTTATAGTACTTAGAGCACATGTAACATAGCCAACTTGTACAGGTGTGTGTGTGTATGTGTGTGTTTTTGAGGTAATTAATCAAATCCTCCCACCCCACTTAATGGATTTACTAGGTTACAGAGAGCTGGACAATTAATAGCTAAAAACTCACTGAGATAATCCATTACAATTTGAAGTTTATGAATAACCAGGAAAGAATATCAAATGCAGTTGAATCTAGCCAGAAGCAATCAGTAACCTCCAAAAGAGACCCAGTGCTAGATTCTACATTGCCGGCTGACGCTTTGAGTTGGACTACCTGGGAAATTTTAGGTAGGAAATAGCTCTCAGATTTACATGATTTCCCACTATTGTAGAGCCATTTCCTCTTTAAAACTGAAAGACAGGAAGGCATTCTGTGAAGCCTTCCTAGTAGGATCCAGTCCCTCATAGCCATACCTCCCTCCTTTAATCAAGACAGTAGAGACGGGAAAGAAGCATTTATTAAGCACCTATTATTTCATAGCCCTTAGTACAGTGCCCAATACATAGTAGGCATCTGTGGAGGTTTCCTCCAAGGCTCTATCTTGGGCCCTCTTCTTCTTCTTCTTCTTTTTTTTTTTTTTTTGTCTACCTCCCTTGATGATCACATCAACTTCCATGACTTTACACTCATTTCCGTGTAGACCATTCCCAGATCTATAGACCAAGCCCTAGCCTCTCTCCTGAGTACCAGTTGCACATTATCTTTAGATAATCTTGACTTTAGGACATTTTGAACTGGGTGTTATGCAGGTGTTTCAAATTCATCATGTCATGTGTGTTAAACAAAACTCATTATCTTTTTCCCAAAACCCACTGTCCCTCTTCTAAACTTCCCTAGTATTTGTTGAGAGTAGCATAATTCTCCCAGACATCCAAGTATATGACCTCTCTATCATTCTTCTTTGACTACTCCCTTTCCCTCCCCCTATATGTCTAAGCAAATCTTGTTTCTACCTTCCCAACATCTCTCCCATTATGTCTCTTTCTTTCCACTCGCACAACTACCACCCTAGTTTAGGCCCTCATCACATAGCCTTCTATGGACTTACTATGCGCCAGACCTACTGTGCACCAGACACTTTGCTAAGTGCTGCCCCTGTCTTCATTCCCATCCATTTGCCACATAGCTGCCAAAATGAGTGCAGATCTGACCATGTTCTATTCTTCTATTCAATAATCTCCAGTGTTTTCCTACAGAGAAATCTCTTATGGAATCAAATATAAATTCCTTTGTTTAGTATTTGAAATTCTTCACAACCAGACCCTTTCTAGGACTAAATTCTAGTCCTTCTAGTGGTAAGGGGATACTTCAGTGCCATGCTGCACTGTTAAGTGCTGGGAATACAAAGACAGAAGTGAAACTGTTCCAGCCCTGAGGAGCTTAAGTCCTTTGATGATAGCTCATAGGACTTTGTTGGTTTTTTTCCCTTCCTTTCCAGTCTTGTAACATTTGTCCCTTCCATTCACCCTGTGATATGGTCATACTATTCTAGTTGCTATTCCTCAAACATGATATCCTAAGTCCTGTCTCAAGACCATTGCATTGGCTGTCTTCCATGTGTGGAAATGCTCTCTCTCCTTACATCTGTCTCTTGGAGTCCTTGTATTCCTTCAAAAGAATGAAAGCTCATTGAGATCAGAGATTGTTTCATACCTTATCTTCGAATCAGATTTGAAGGTCCTTGGGTGTGGCCTTTTGACTGAATCCAAGTTTTACAGAATAAATCCTTTTATTAAGGAAATTTGTTCTGTGAAGTTTGGATTCAGTCAAAGGGCAGCACTTGAGGACCTAGAGGCCACATGTGGCCTCAAGGCCTCAGGTTCCCCACCCCTGGCATAGAGACTACCCAGAAATGGCATATGTAGTTTAATTATTCATTGAAGGCAACACATTAAATATGACCCCTCATGAACAGTAAGAAGATAAATCGCGAAGAAGTGAGAGCCTTCAGGATGGTTGTTACTGAATGCAGTTCCCTTCTAACAATCACAGAAAATAACGTTTAGACTCTGGTGATCACTGTTATAAAATAGATCCGGTGGTCTAGAAAGCTTCATGACAGTCTCCCCTTGAGGGAGGCTGTAGCTTATCGAATCTAGTCATGGAAAAATACTGGCCATAATATTTCTTAAGGTTAGTCCAGCTGTGTATCCCAAAATCATATCTTTCTAACTGTTAGCTTGTTTTTTCTCCCTATACTTATCTACCCCCCCCCCCAAATCCCCTATATCCCTCAAACACTAAAAAATGGACAGCTCCAGGTGGTTACCAAAATCAGGGTTTAAGTATCCCGCTCTTAGGATGGCACCTTGGAGCATGCCTTTTCAGCTGAATGAACTGTGTCTCTGTGCTTCCCAACACAGCACTGTCCTTATGTGAGTTATTCTCCATGTTAGCATCAGGATTCCCACCCAAGACCACTCCTCTTTTTACTCCTCTCTTTTCTTACTATTAGGAGAATACCCTGTTTTCCAGAGCTAAGGCCCAGCAAGCACGCCATTCCTTGATCTTGGCATAACAATCCTTTGCACTCACCCTCTGGATGAGCTCTGATGCAGCTAAATCCTAGAACTGGCTCAAGCCAATCCTAGGTGGTCCTTGAGCTCAGACAAGCACCTGCAGGATCCACATTCTGGTCATTAAGCCCTGCTATGAATAGACTTTTTCCACTAGGCAAACTTGTCTCATTGTTGCTGTTGCTGCCTCATTGCAATGGCTGCACCTCACTGCTTGCTGCTTTGTCTAGTCTGCTTAGCCCTAGAGCAGACCCCAGCACCTGTGTCTAGTTGCCCACCTCCAGCCCAATAAAGAAGACCTTTTGCCTATAATCTCCATGATTTTTCAGAGTTTAGCAGTTGATGTATAACCTCTGTGGCTCTTTGGTCATTTATTTTCAGAGTTTGAGAATAGTGTATGTGATTAAGTTGTATATTTGGTCCCCTTCAACCTTTCTCCTTCCCTTTCTTTCCCATTACTGCCAATAAAGCTTTGCATTGAACTGACTCCCATTGTTTTACATGCCATTCTCTGCATCAGAACTCATTAAGGGGTTGTTTTTTCCAACATCTCTGGCTGGCCCACAGACCTTCCTTTAAACATAAACCAGGTATTAGTCAAGGATTTAACTAATTGGTAACCGCACTTATGCTGAGAGAGCTTGATGCCATGAGCCCAGTCATAGAAAGCAAGGGTTAACAGGAGAACCCTATGTTCTTCCAGAAGGGATTTATTTATACCAATTGGTCACACATCAATCACATGTCCAACTTAATTTATTAAAGAAAACTTAAAAATGAAATATGCTTACATTTACTTGAAGATTCATTATATTACCAAAGCAGAAAATTGTCACATCTCACTTTAATTGGAACATACATTTATTTAAAAGAGAATTTTGCATCTTACATCAAGAAATGCAGTCCACTCACTTTAACTGATGAAATCATCCTTAGATGGTATAGCATTTTGTTTCAATTTGTGGGAACTGAGGGGATGTGAGTCTTTTACCTGGATGAGACTTTTTATGCTTAAATTGTAAAATGTAGAATACATTGCATATTGGTGTGGTCTATTGCCCTTACTTCTCTATAGAGATAAACACATTTCAAGAAAGTACCCTCAATGAGGCTGAATTGCTTACAAGGCTCAAAAATGTTGCTTGTAATACTGCAAAGCTTTCCCAACCACATGCTCAATGAAGTCAGAGTTCTCCATGCTGACATCCTGGGGGACTTTGATGGTGAAAGTAGGTGAAGTTAGGATGCTCACTTCAAGCAGAGTGTCATTTGAATTAGCAGACTTTTCTTCACCAATTCTTGGAGCTACCTGGAGAAAATGTATTTACAATAAAGATTACTAGAGTTTTATACATATTTAAGGCTTAGTTGAATTACCAATTTTATGTCACAATTTTAAAAGTCAGTTTTGCTATGGAAGATAAATATTTCAATTAAGCATTAATTATTGACCAGAACCACCAATTGATCCAAATAGTATTGAAATAAAAAATTACATTCTACTACCTGTACTTTCTTTGCTTTGTGGCTAAAAAAAAAAGCACTGTGTCAACCTTCTAGATTTTCTTAAATTCTAGAGCTTTTGGTGTTAATGGGCTACTTATATGCCATGCACTGCTAAGTATTGGGGTTACAAAGACATAAGTGAAACTGTCCCTGACCTCAAGAAGTTTACATTCTTTGATGATAGCCCATAGGACTTTGTTGTTGTTGGGTTTTTTTTCACAAACACTTAATTTTTTTTAAGGTTCTATGTTTTTGAAAAACCTCAAATTGTACCAAATTAAATATCCCATACTGGATGCTAATACAGTGGCAATATACACATATAATCAACTTGTCATTTCCTGGGAGGGGAATGAATTCTCTTTTTAGTTTGAGGCATCACCTTTATAATATTGAAGATATTTTCTGATCCTCTGGTCCAGTGAGAGAGTTCAGTCACCCATCCAAACTTCTCCCTCATCTTCCCCATCATGGCTATCATGTCTTCCATGTGATGCTGGGTCATCTGGAAAATCTGAGTATATTGCTGCTCAGAAATGTTAACCAGTTTAAAGGCTTCATCAAACTTCATGTGCAGCTCAGGGACATTAGGGCAGTCTGAGGAAGAAGAAAAAAACTTGACCGGAAAATATTCCTGGATAGTCAAATTCTCCCTTTTCTTGACCATTCAGGGATCCCAAAGACTTCTATGGTTGATTCTGTTGCAGAACACCCTGGAGTCTGAGGCCTCCCCATTCCATATTACTGGACAAAGGTTCTCTTTCAAAGAATCTCTTTATTTTTATGATGGACATTATTATAGCTAGGGTGAGCTCTACTGTATGAAATACCAACTCCCATCCAATAGTTATCACCTCGGAAGACTTATTTTCACTGATTGTCTGAAATATAGGTGAACTTATGCTCAATCAAACTGTCTTCTTCAATCTTTATCTATTTTTAGGCATAGCCCAAACAAAACAATTCAACTCAGCAACCATCAATTACTCTTCAAGAATACTGTCCTAGGCATTGGTAGAAATACCAAGATGAATGAAAAGTGCTACACGCAATTAAAAAAAGCAAAAACCATTAGATTTGGAAAAGACCGCAGTCTCTACCTAATCCAAACCATACATGAAAGGAATTCCCACTATCACATACGTAGCATGTATCAAAGGAGTTTTATTTCTGTATTCCCTTTGGCCCAGAGATCTAATAGCAGACAGGCACGTACCCCAAAGATGTCAAAGACAGAATGAAAAGTCTAATATTCACCATGATAGTCATAGCAGTACTTTTGTAGTAGCAAAAAAATGGAAAAAAGGCAGGTATACATTGATTGGGAAATAGCTTCACAAATTGGGATACACTAGTAGAGTGTTACTGCCTTTTAAAATAGAACAAATATGAAACATTCAGAGAAAGATGGATAGATTTATATGAATTCTTCTAGTCTCTTGGCCAAGGCAAATCCTTCTACAGGTATTTTTCATTCCACTTCATTCTGTCCTTTCCAGGAGATTGACCCCTTTATTGTCCCTACTTACTCACTAATCTTCAGTCTTTCCCTGTATACTGTCTGCTTCTCTGCTGCCTACAAATACATCCCTGTTTCTGCCATGTTGAAAAATTTTGAAACTCTTCACTTGATCTGCCTGTCACCAATAGCTATTGTCCTATATCTCTCTTACCTTTTTGTGACTAATCTCAGAAAGCCGTCTATAATTAGATGCAGTTTGGCTTACTCCAAATTTACACATTATGAGTCCTGCTCTCTTGATACCACACGCCCCTGCAAGCACTTGAGCCAACGAAACATTTAACGAAAGACAGGTTTATTACTGACAGGACTAACAAAGGGGAAAAAACTCAATAAAAATAGCCTCCTGCTGACAGATCTCTCTTCTCCACAAGTTTCTAGATTTCCCTGCCAAAAACTCAGTTTAGCATTTCATAACAGTGACTTTGAGGACTCAGTGGAGGAGCAGCATCTTCTGAATACTTACCTTTTCCCCTCTGTTGCTACCATGGCACTGGGTGCTCCAAGTCCTTCTCTGCAGTGTCATCACTTTTGGTGGGCAGGTTCCCATACTTTTCAGGCTGTTCAGCAACAGTCCCTGCCCTTCTCAGTCCTTTTATACTTCTGGTAGACTGGCAGTATGGTCACTGCTGACTCTATACACCTCCCCTCTTCCTTACCCCCCAAATCCATTGATACATACAGCATGGAACAAACCATTAAATAAGGGAAAAACCCATCCCTGCTCAGCACACATATGCAGTGGGCCCCTCCCCATCCCACACAAGAATGATTGCTTCAATGAGCCACTCAACTCTCTTCAAAGCCACCTGAACCAACAGTGCAATTACTTTAAAATTAAATGACTAAATAAACATTAAATGAACTAAAATTTCGCATGATCCTCCAAGCTATATTTCTCCAATGTATAAGTGGGTATACCTAGAAGCTAAAAGAATTCTTGAAGGCCACAGTAACATAGCATTTCAACAGACTAAAAGAATCACAGCATTATCCCCATCTTGCCTTATTCCACTTGGACAATTTATCCAATGGGAAGAGTTGCTTTATTTATTTTTCAATTGCATTTTAATTTTATTTATTATTAAACAGTGCTTTTAATGCATTATTTCTTTTTTCTTAGTAAGTAGTAATAACTTACTCTAATTAGCAGATATAATTAGTGTTCTTTTCTGTTGGGAACATTAGCCTGTATTTAATCTTTCATCATGAACTATGAGAAATCCAAGACAATGGAAAGGCAAACCAAAATAACTGACAGTAACAGGCTTTGAAATCTAGATTAAGCATACCTCAAATAGCAAAATGCAGAAATATATGGAAAGGAAAACAATTTGTGAATTAAAAGGACTTGTAAAGCAAATCTTTGGACCTCCAAAAAGGACACATACCATATTGTATTTTGTACTAGGAAACTTTTATGTACATATCTTATCTCCCCTAGGAGATTAGAAGGCTGTTGAGGGGAAAGACTATCTCTTACTCATCTGTATACCTTTCCCACCTAGCCTGGTGCCTTGTACACCAAAGATGCTTTAAAAATAACAGTAACAACATCAATAAAATCCAAGCTCCGAAACTTATTTATTAAATCAATGTGTATTGAAACAAATAAGAAAACATTAATTTACCTTGCAAGAGGTTTTCTTGACATTTTTGGCATCTTTCATGAAATTCAGAACATCCAGACAAATTCTGGCTAAGCTCTTTACATGGTACTCTGTTGTGTCCAGGGAAAACCTCTGAAAACATGCCTCCTTTGTCGGGCTCTGGAGAAAGAGAAATTATTGCTATATTGATTTCACTTCGGTTTCAGTTCTAGTGAATACAAATGTGATTTCTTAAAACTGATACTCTCAATAAGAAAAAAAGGTATTTTATTCAAAGGATATGAGTAGAAGTCAAAGACTGAGAAAAGACATAAAGCATATACGTACATATATGTATATAACATGTATACGCATGCATATAATACTACTATATGCACACACGTGTAACACACATAAATATAGACAATACCTCTGTACACAATGTAATAAACATGCAGGTGTATGTGTGTATATATGTGCATACATATGGACACATATTTACATATATATGTGTTGATATGTGTGTGTATATATGTGTGAAAGAGAAGAGAGTGAGACAGCAGTATTTCTGGAAGAAATTTAAAGCTATGTCAATTGTCTTTCATTCAAAAGAGAGATCAAATTAAAAAGTGAACAATAAACTACGTAAGTCAAGTCCTACAACATTTTAGAGTAGTATATTAGAAATTTGGACATACAATGGAATGCACATTTCTAGTTCAGGGACATAATTTTCCTAGAATCTTTCATGTTACACTAGTACAAAGTCATGTCCACAAGGTGTTTATTAACTATTTTAACTGTTTTACATACTGCTGCTTAGGCATAATTCCTGATGGGTGGAGGAAATGGTTTCTTGATGACAGCCTGTGTGAGAGGTGGAGGTGGTAGGGGGAATGTTGGAGAGGAAAGACACATTCTTTATTCCAGCTTTAAGAAAGACACACATGGTTCCAGACACTTTTTGGAGAAAAACATGTGGAGAGAGATAAAAGACTTTGGGAAGCAGCAGACAAAGAAAGAAGCCAGAACCTCACTATGTCTCTAAATCTCAGCTTGCCTCCCTAGAGACTTCTGGGAAATCCCCCTCAAGTGAAATGTGGGGTGGGGGTGAGGAAGAAGCTTTTCTCTTTCTTGGTTAAATGAAATCTCAGCTGGCTCCCATAGTCAACTGGCTCCTTTCCTGTATGCTATCAGCTTGAATAAAAGATTTGCTCACAATTCAGTATTTGTGATGGTCTTTTGTATAACTAGCATTTACAGACCTATGCGTGTAAGCCCAGGGTTACCCCTTCCTCTTTAAGGGGCAGTGCCCAGTGACTTGAACCTAAAAAAAATTCCCTTAGACAAGCAATATTTAGGGGGACAGATGGATATAATTCTAGTTCAGTACCCCCTCCAATTTTGCAGTCCCTTCTCCTATTCCCCTCCAGGAAAAAATAAAATTCCCTTGGAGAGGGTGGGTGATTTCAGAGATATATATCCATACTTCATCATGATCTGCATTTAGATTACCCATATGGACATTACACATAAGGCACATAGGCAACATATGCCCTACACTAATATTAGGGTTAAGGACTAGACTAATGATATCATTCGCATATGGAACTTTGAGTTGAGGGAACTCATTCTATCGATACTTGCAAATAATAATAACAATAGTTATAATAATAGCTAACATTTATATGATGCCTACTATGTACCAGACACTGTGCCAAGTGCTTTGCATATATTACCTAATTTGATGCTCACAACAACCCTGGGGGGTACAAATGAGGTCTAAATGGGGAAACTGAGGCAAACAGGTGAAATTATTTGCCCAGGGTCACAGAGCCAGTATGTGTCAGAGGTGAGACTTTAATTCAAGCTGTCTTGGTTCCAAGGCTGCCTCTCTAATAACTATTACCCAATTATCATCATCATCATCCTCTTCCTCCTTCTCCTCCATGCTTGGAATACACTCTCCTCACCTCTGCCTCAGTCCCTTTCTTCCTTCAAGATGTAACTCAAGTGCCATCTTTTCTATGAAGCATTTCTTGATCTCCTAACTACCAGTATCCTCTCTCCCAAACTACTTTGCATTGAACCATTTTGTATTTATTTGTGTTCTTTTTATACATATGCTGTATATACTTATAGAAGTACTTGCCATCTCCTCCATTAGACTGTAAACTCTTTATGAATAGGAATTGGTTTATTCATTGTATTTTTATCCCCAGTACCTAACACAGTACCGGCATAGGTAGGCTTATGACTAATAAATACCTATTGACTGATTGATAATAAAATGGTATCTTTATTAATCTTTCCTAGTATCTCTTCTTGCCTTGTCCCAGGGAACTTTATTAGCCATCAGACACTACAGTTGGATTGCCATTACAAATAAAAGCTGGCAAAATCTCATAATACCAGGATATTTAGGTAGGTTTCCCAAGGGCAGTAGACCAATATGGCATGCTCCCTTTCCCCATTGGAAAAGTGCCAGTAAATCCCACACCCATATACAAATGCCTGTTTGCTCTCTGAGGTAGCCTTAGTATTCTTGGCATCTGGTTTGCAGCAACCTTCCAAATAGCTCTACACTTACTTTACTTCCCTTGGGAGAATAAGATCTATGGTGAGGAATGAGGATACCACTTAGTGATCTACGTATTTCCTGGCTAGGACCACTTGTATGTCAAAAGGTTGAGAGGAGCTTAGACTGATATGAGTTTTTTCCCTTGAATTTTACCCTGAACATTGATGTTTCAGTCCTTTTGGGGCAAGGAAAAAGGCAGGGTCTTCAATGGATGTGGTGAATCGGAAGAGAGCCATGGAAAGCTGAGAAGGCAGATATTAACATTTTTCCTCATTTCAGAGCATTGGAATATACAAAGTTGCCCTGCACTAGGAGAAATGATGGTGTAAGCCAGGAAAGAATACTAGCTTGTATCCAGAAACGTACACATGTGATGTTAAGCAAATCATTTCATTTTTCTGGGCCTCAGCTTTCTTTTCTGTAAAGTAAAGGGGCTGGGTTAGAAGATCTCTGAATTCCCTTCTAGCCTAAATCTATCATTCTATCACCTGGATGTAATCCCGCCCACCCCCATCAACATCTACTATCTCTGTGTGACTTTGCTCAGGCCACTTCTCATTGAGACACCTTAGTTTTCTCTCTTTCTCTCTCTCTCCCTTCTTTCCTTTCTTTGTCTCTTTCATCTTTTCCTTCTTCCTACCCTCCTTCTCTCCCTCCCTCTTTCCTTACTTCCTCCCTTTCTCTCTCTTTCTTTCTTACTCTGAGGATGTCTATTTATCTACCATACCAACCTGTCTTGTTATTTTATATGCATTATATTCATTAATACCTATATATCCCAAAATATGTAAATATGTAGTAAGACACCTCCGTTATATAATATACATAAAGCACTTTCTAACAGTAAAGCATTTTATAAGAATGACTTATTATTATGTAGGATGATGTATTATTTGAAACATTTAAATTCACCTACATATCAAAGAAACTTGATGTCCAGTAAAATTATTGGAATAAGTTTCTCCCCTCCCCCCAAACTCCCCTACCCTGTAGTGGCACTGGCAGTGAATTTTTTCGTCTAGGACCATGTCTCTCCTATTGAACATTTGGAGAATGTTCAGAAATGATTGCCAGATTAAAGGCATATCCTACTAGGAAAAAAACATTGGTCATTGAATCTAACTATTATTCCAGGTATGGAGTTTGTCTATCTGACTGATTTCTGCCTATACCGCAAAGGTACAGGAGAGAAATCCAGCACAGTTTCTAACTCTTACATAAAATAAGTCACTCCCAGGGAGATGCCAGTCATGCAGAGCTAGCTAGCTGGTGCGAGAGCTTGCCTTCTATTTTGCCAGCTGCAACTATTTCAGTTAGTTGTCAGCCAACAAAAAATCCATTCCTCTCATCTTTCTTCTGGGAAAGAGCCCAGCAAGAAACAAGTTCAAGAATGCACAAGTGCTTACTCCAGGTGTTGACCATGTAGCAACACCTGTTTCTGAAAATTTTTGCTATCTAAACACCACAAAGAAATTCTGAGAAAATCTTTTTCTCTCTTTTTTCAAGCTGAACTGTGAAAGATAAACCCAGAATAAACTCTTATCTCCTGACTTAAAGAAATAAGATTTTCTTTTTTTATTATGGAGAAATAACTGTTATCTGTAGGAAGCAATTTTTTTTTCCTTTTCTGACCTGTTTAATTTGGGCCACATCTACAAGAATCTTATCCCACAATTCTTTGCATGAGCTTTCATGGCTTAAAGAATTATAGCATTATAGCATTTTAGAATGAGAAGGGAGCTTAGAGATCATACAGTCACTCAGTCATATGGGCTTAGCTGTAAGAGACCTCAGAAGCCATCTCTCTAGACCAACATGTACCTGTAATAAGAACCCTTTCTACAATTTACATGATAAGGAGTCATCCAGCTTTTGCTTGAAGATTTCCAGTGAGAGAATTTGGGGTAGCCCATTCTACCTGGAGATAGCTCTAATTCTTGTGAAGTTTTTCTTTGCATTGTGCTAAAATCTGTCTTCCTGTAAATTCCAAATATTGGCTCTAGTTTTGTCCTCTGGGACCAAACAGAACAACTCTAATTCATCTTTCACGTGACAGTTATTCCACTTTTCCAAAACTTGAAAACAGCTATCATGTTCCCCTTAAATCTCTCCTCCAGACTAAATAGCCTCAGTTTCTTCAACTGTTCCTCCTATAGCATACTTGCAAGTCCATTCACCATCCTGGCTGCCCTCTTCAGATCTTCTCCAGTTTGTTAATCTCCTCCCTTGAAATATGGTGCCCAGGACTGACCATAACATTCCGAATACTGTGTGCTTAAGACACAGGCACCTCAGAGCAAGGATGACCTCCCTCATCCTGCAGACTGACTATAACTCTCGTAAGGCAGCCTAAGTATTGAGGTTTTTTTGGCTGTCCCTTCACTCATTTTAGCTTTTGATTTTCAGTATGGGGTACTATAAAACCCACAGATCTTTTTCACATGACCTGATATTTAATCATACCTCTCCTATACTGCATTTGGGAGGTTTTAAAAGCCAAGTGCAAGACTTTGTCCCTATTAAATTTTGTTTTATTAGGTTTCATCCTGTTAAAACCTTTTTTGGATTCTCACTGTTACATTCTAGGCCCTTTCTATTAACAACACTTTCAATGTGTTAACTCTATCTTCTTAGCTTTTTGTCATCTGAAAATTTGATAAGCATGCCATTTATGCCTTGATCCAAATTGTTGATAAAAATGTTAAACAGCATAATGCTTAGCACAGTCTCTGGCATATAGTTGTTGTAATAGTTCAGTTGTTTTAGTTGTGTCTGCCTCTTTGTGATCATAGCATGGAGTTATTGATTAGTAAATGTTTGTTGATTGACTGCCAAATCTGGGGTGCATATCACTGAAGATATATCATTACTCTTTGGTTTGAGCCATTCAATCAGTCCCAAATCTGCCTTAATGTAGTACTGTCTACCCTACATCTCTCCATCTTGTCCATAAGAAAAACATGACTTTGTAAAATACTTTACTAAAATAGTGATAAACTTCATGTATAACATCCCCCTGATCTGGAAGTCTAGTAACCCTGTCAAAAAAAAAGGTCCAGGATGAACTGCCCTTGATTTAGCCCACACCAGCACTTTGTGATTGCTGTTTCTTTTTCCAGATGCTCACTGACCATCCCCTTGATAATACATTTTAGAATTGTGCCAGGAATCAAAGCTTATAGCTTTCAGACTCTGTTCTTTCCTTTTTCAAAAATTTAGATACTTCCTTTTCCCCAGACCTTCTGCATTTCTCACATCCTCAATGACCTTTCAAAGATCACTGACAGTGTCCTAGTGATTGACATGTTGTCAAATTTCAATAAGTCAAGCTTCTCATTTTAAAGATGAGAAAACTGAGGCCTAAAGAGATGATGCTCTTTTCCCAGCATCACATTGGTAGTGAATGATAGAGGATAGATTTAAAGAGGATAGATTAAAAGTTATGGATTCAAACTCCAAATCCAGTCCTATTTCTTCTATGGCTCACTGTCCTTCCTGCATTATGACTCAGAGAAAATAGGGTAAGGCATTGAGTTCTACCTGCATATAAATCTAGTTGAATATTTCTTGAACTTGACACTGAGTCCCAGATAGTATCTAGAGAAGGTCATAAAGAATAGAATTGTGGGAGTGAAGTATGGAGAAAAAGGAGAACTATTAACAATGGCCACAATGATTAAAATGATAAGAACAATAAAGAAAAACTGAATGCTATGTGATCATAATTACTATGCTTGGCCCCAGAGAAGGAGAAATATACCTCCTTCCCTTAATTAGAAAGGTTGGGAATTGTGGTTGGTGTACTGGTTATCTTTGACAAATTCTTTTTTTTCTTTTTCAATCTTTGTTACAAGGAAAGGTTCACCAAGTGGTAGATGGGGATGAGAGGGACATATTCTGAGATGAATAAGATGCAAAAACAAAAGACATAATTTTAAACAGAGGAATAGAACTGTGGGGCTCTGTGCAGTTCTTTGGTGCGAGAAACTAAATACAGGTTATATAAATATAAAGAGTAGGCAGCTACATGGCACAATGGATAAAGCCCTGAGCCTGAAGTCAGGGAGACATTTTAGTATGATCAGATCAGCTGTGTGGAGGATAGATTGAAAAGATGAGATACTAGATACACAAGACCAATTAGTCATCAGGACACAATTAGTCATCAGATGCAATGCTGAGAAAGGACTCTATTTTTGGAGGTATATTGTAATTCAGGTTAGTATAGACTATTATATTGATATCATCATTAGTAACATTCACTTAAAAATTCAGTGTAAAGTGCTGGGATTAGAGCAGGGTACATGCCTTCCTGAATTATACCTTTCTGGGACCTTCCCAAAGACAAACAAGTATAGCAGAGTTTAATTTTGGGCTATCCCCTTAGTTGGGGCAGCTAGGTGACACAGTGGATAGAATGCTCTGGCCTGGAATCAGGAAGACTGGAGTTCAAATTCTATCTCAGACACTTACTAGCTGTGTGACCCTGGGCAAGTCACTTAACCTTGTCTGCCTCAGTTCCTCATCTGTAAAATGAGCTGGAAAAGGAAATGACAATCACTCCAGTATCTTTGCCAAGAAAACCCCAAATGGCATCATAAAGAGTTGGACATGACTGAAGAACAACAAAAATATGAAGAGTATACCACTTTCTTCCATCTTCTATCTAAATGCTTTCTTTCCATCACCTCTTACCCATACTGATGATTTTCTCCGAAGCGAGGAGGTAGACTGGTATTTCATTTCAAACAACTGATTGGTGGTTGATGTGTAAGGAAGACAAACTTTGTGACATGGCAAGGAAGTCATCAGGAAGTTTGTGAAATGAATGGTTTAGAGTGGATTGAATTAACTTGTAGAGAAGGTGTGAGTTTGTTCTTTTCTCAGCATGTTCATTCTCAGCTGAGTACATTCATAACACCTTGTTCCCCAAATGGCATGAAGTACATATCAGTCAATAAGCAGGGGCACGGGCCTTCAGCTCACATCCTGTCAGGGTGAAGTGTCTTGTCATAAAGGAATGGCTACTTATGATTTGCCCACTTCATTCAGAAGATGGACCCAAGTGAATAAACTGGGGGAAAAATCCGTGTAAAAATCTTGGAACCATTGCTTAATCACAGACTGACACTTCAGAAACAATAAATAAAGAGGCAGTGAGGTAATAGAAAGAGTGCTATGCTCGGAATCAAAGGATCTGGGTTTGAATCTTGGCTCTGCCACTTACAGCCTTGTAGTAACCTTGTAGTAACCTTGTAGTGACCTTGAGTAAATCATTTCATTTCTCTGGGCCTCAGTTTCCTCAGCTATAAAATTAGGGTGTTAGACTAGATGACCTCTAAGGACCATTTAAGCTCTAAATCTATGATCCTATCATCTCACGAACTACTCAAAACTAACATTTGCTATTCTACCCAAGACTAGATATTGGTAAAGATGGTGACATCAAATTCATTTTTATAATACTTGCCTTTCACTTGTTCTGGTAAATTCTTCATTCCTTTTAGCATTTCAGTAATCATTTCACCAATACCTGTCAAAATTGATTTGCTGAAATCAAAAAACAGCTGAAAGAAATTGGGTATGTCCCAGCTTTTCAGAAGACTTGTGTTTTGGGGAGTTGTCTCTGATAAAGCTGGAAGGAAGTAGGCCTCTGTTAAGTCTGCGTCTGAGATGAAATATGTTTGGAAAGCCTGGTCAAATTCTTTCCGAATCTGTTTGAAGACATTGGTGCTCCTGTTGAATAGTGTGTTCACATCCATGGCCAGTTGGCTGAATGTGCCCTCTATTTGGGATAGCTGAGCATCCTCCTCGTCTGACTTTTCAGTAACTGGAAGAGCTTCTGCTTCATCCTCACGAAAAGGAAAAATTAATTGAGGCATTTTCTTGAAAAAGCTTTCAATCTGTAGGGGAATAGAAATGGATTCAAGTTCTTACCTTACATCTAGGCCCTTTCTATTAGCAAATTTAAAATTTCCAACTTGCAGGCATATAGGAAGCACTTAGATGATGGCTGGGTTGAATTCCTGGGTACCTTAGAAAT
This sequence comes from Vombatus ursinus, assembly GCF_900497805.2. Classification (NCBI taxonomy): domain Eukaryota; kingdom Metazoa; phylum Chordata; class Mammalia; order Diprotodontia; family Vombatidae; genus Vombatus; species Vombatus ursinus. The sequence continues at coordinate 26,977,173 of NW_020955033.1, read as the reverse complement.
AATCAGTGCATTTTAAATAATGTACTAATCATTCATTTCAGTTCTATTAAGTGCTTACTGAAGCAGGTAGGTGGCACAGTGGATAGAGTGCCAGGCCTAAAGTCGGAAGACCTGAATTCAAATCCAGCCTCAGACACTTCCTAGCAGTGTGACCCTGAGCAAGTCACTTAACCCTGTTTGCCTTAGTTTCCTCACCTGTAAAACGATCTGGAGAAGGAAATGGCAAACCACTCCAGTATCTTTGCAGAGAAAACCCCAGAAGGTGTCACAAAGAGTGAGACCCAACTGAAAATGACTAAATGACAACAACAACAAAAATGTTCTAGGTTGAATTAAATTCCAGGACAGTTCTGACCTGAGAATCTTGGTGATGCAAAATTGGCTCAAGTTTAATGATATTACTATGGAACCAAAATTCAAGGAATGGAATTTGGAATACTAAGAATACCAGAAGATGCATAGTATCCAAAGAAGATTTTTGGGAAAAAAATATGAATAAGCTTAAGATTGCCTGAAGTCCTTTTCTTTAACTTCTCTTAGTTGTATGCTCTCAGCCCTCAGTCCTTTCTGAATACTTTCTTCTTTGCCTTAACCTGTAAAAACGAGCTCTTGGGAAAGGATCAGGTAAAATATTCATTCTGAGATGTATATAATTTGTAGGGCTTAGTATGTTACTTCTACCAAGAGAATTTACATTTTTCAAAAATCAAAGGCAATGTTTAGTTTAAGCCAAATTCTAATCGCTGGATTTCACATATCAAAAAGTTAGCAAGGGAGGTATTTTGGGAGGCAAAGGAGTCTTCCTGGGTGCCTCTGAAAGCAGACAACATATATATACTCTCCTATTTTACTTCCATATGTAAATATCCATATACGCAGAACAGTGGCTGAATTGGGACTATTTAACAGGGTTACAATTAGTTTTATAACTGGCTGCCTTGGCCAACCACTATCCTTTGCATTGCATTGCAACACCTCTCTATTATATCTGACAACCCTTCACCTCCCTCTTCACATTCCAGCTCCCACCTTATCTATAGAGAAATCCTGCGACTTTATTTAAAAACAACCGTAAGAAGAAGCCAAGGAACAAGCAATAAAAGTAAATTTAAGTTAGGCCTCCACACCAAAGAAGAGTAATTCACACGCTGAAAACCAGCTTTGGTCTGAAGGATATATTTCACCCTAATCTTTGTTTTCCAAGCAGTAATTGTCTAAGAATAGAAAACCAGGGTTACCTTCATTCTTGGTTAGGTATTGCTAACAGCAAAGCAAAATAGGGAATTTAAGCAAAATTCAAATTATTCATTTCCCTTTAACCATTTTAAAAAAATGTCTCCTACATAAAAGGCACTGTGCTAGGTGTTAGTGACAGAATGACCAAAATGAAACAAAGTTCCTGTCCTCAAAGAGCTTATGAATTGGGGGAACAACATGTACACATATGAGTAAACATAAGAATACATGTAAGATAGATATCAAAGAATTTTGGAGGCAGGCATTAGCAGCTGGGGGGGATAATCAAGAAAGACCTCACAATACGAGGTGGCCCTTGAGTTCATCTTTGAAGAAATCTAGAGTTTCTAAGAGGCAGAGTTGTGGAGGGAATGAATTCTAGGAATTCCATGGTAAAATGAGTCAACTGGCTAGCGTCCTTTTAGCAGAGAAGTAGATCATGACCGTGTTGCTCCACCATTAGACTAGGCATAGATATGTTTATTCAACAGCTGCTGTTTGAATTATAAAAAGATTTGGGGCAGGGCAGAGTAAGCTGTCAAATATTGGGGAGCTCAGACTATCTGCAGGGATCTTCCTTCAGTTCCTGTCATAAGGGAGTTATGTTTTATGTCCTTTTAATTCTTTTATCATCTTTATTTATAGTATTTATTTTATCATAAGGAAAACATATATAATATTTCTTTACTATAACATAATATTGTTTTATTTATGGTATTTAATTATATTTCAATTATTAAAAGTTTTGATTGGAAAAAAAGGTTCCTGGAATAACAAAAAAACAAGTAACAAATAAAAATCAGTCTTAGGAAGAAAAGAGTAAACACAATTACCATTGACCATTTGTCAGGCTCAATAAATACAACTTAGTATGTAAAAGTACTTTTGTCTATATGCTGAGAGCAGTTATTTAAAATGAAAAGAAAAGTCATATACTTTGTCTTATGATCTATTAGGTTTGCACCAACACTTGGCCAGAGTATCTTTAATTATGTTGATAACCTCTTGTAGTGTTTTATAGAATCAAAGAATGTTAGATTTGGAAGTAACTGAAGGAATCATCTCATCCAACCCACATATTTTGCAGAAGGGAAACTGAGGTGGAGGGGTTAAACGATTTGCTCTGAATCACATTGCTGATTAGTTAATAGTAAGACCTCTACTTTTCACAGAACACTACAGGGGCAGCTAGGTGGCACAGTGGATAGAGCACTGGCCCTGGAGTCAGGACTGACCTGAGTTCAAATCCAGCCTCAGACACTTGATGCTTACTAGCTGTGTGACCCTGGGCAAGTCACTTAACCCCATTGCCTAGCCAAAAAAAAAACCAAAACAAGACCCCAAAACACAGCACACTATGGATGGATTAAAGATTGGAGGCAATCACAAAAGCCCAGCAGATCTAGTTTAGGGGAGAGCCAAGTAAATTTAGCTTCTTATTTATCCTGGGGGTTACTTTCTATTTAATTGGATATGGCACTGACAAATAAGAAGCTGTTCTGATTTTCCTTAGCATTGTCCAATACTGGCATGCAATCTTAATCATCAAGCTCATGTCTCAACAATGTTGTTCATCCTTCATTTTTTGAAGAGGACCAATGATATCACCGATGATGTCTTAACTCGTGTATGAATTGGATTTAAATGAGTCAGAGTTGCAAAGTCTTACAGGAAGGGGAAGAATTTCAGGACAGTGAAACAGGCATCTCTAGTATGGAGACTGCCCCAGTGCATATGGATCCACTAAGGTCTTCCTCTGATGCTTCATGTGATGGCACTTTAAGGCTATGCCAGCAAAAAGCAAGCCGTGACAGGTTTTGGAAAGATTTTGTACATGCCTGGTAAAAGATCACATTCTTCCGACTGAGAACCTAGCTAAATTCAGAGGCTTCCAGCAATGGCAACTTACAAACAATGTTTAGTAAAGAGTAGAAAGGTTGCTATCTGCATCGATGGAGGAAGTGCCCAAACTGACAAACCTACAGTTCCCTGAAAGTATGTAAGTAACCTCTCTGTTTGTGTTTCTTGACCAGGGACCCCAGTATTTAGATAATATTCCCATGAACTGAGTCAATTTTATACATGTGAGAGTGGGTGAGGTAAGAGTGCAAAGGAGACTCTCCACTCTAAGAGGAAAAAATGAAGGAATGAATGAAACCTTATTACTGTTTTCTTACAATAGTGTTATAGCATTGTATAAATAGCATATATAGATTATGAAGAATTGTAAACTATTTAAGTATAAATATATTGAACCATTAGCACAAAAAATTGACAGTATGCTCTGTCCTCCATTTAAGATATTTCAATGGATCTGGATCTCACTGGCATTGGCAGTGTCTCCATTGGTACAAATTATAAGAAATTCACATACTCTTACCCTGTGTGATTCTTGCCTGTGAGGTTATTCTATCCATCCTCCAGTGGGGATTTAATCAACATACTGGGGGGCTCCATCTGGTTCTTTTTAATATTGTGTTGATGTCACAGCAATACTTGGGCAGTCCATCTCTTCTCTACTGTCACATGGTGGCTGGCCCACCTATCACTTTTTATACCTGCTCTTTTGTGGAAATCATCCCGTTTCCCCTCCATAGTCCCTTTTGTTAACTTTCTTTCCCCCTTGTCCTCTCCTCCCTATCCCTCCACCCCACTAATTTGGAGCCAGAAGGGAACTTAGTTGAGTTCTGGGAATCTTGAAATCCTGAGACCTATTTTTTTTTTCTGCTTACCTTATTTATCACAGTGGACCAACTTGGTTGGCAGGTTGTATAAAATCTCATGCAGCTACTTTCCAGACAAGACTTGCATTCATCCCATAAACCTGTCAAAGACACCTGGCATCGCCTTTCCTCCACCTCCAGTCTTTCTTTGACTTCATTCATAAGTTGGAGGGCCTCCTAATTGAGGGGGAGAAAATAACATGCCATTTCAATGTCAAGTGCCTTGGTACTTGCTGCTTTTAAAGTGAGTGTTTCTAAGCTATTTTTCCAACCCGTTTTCCTTTACTCTCTCAGCAGCTGACAGAGCAGCTCCTGTTGTCTATTTGGATAGGACAGAAGTAGTCGCTGGTCAAGCAATTCTCTCTGTAGATGATATAAAGGCAACCAGGTGGGCACAGTGAATTTAGGAAGACCAGTGGTCAATTCCTGCTTCAGACATCAGCTGTGAGACTCCGGGCAAGTCATTTGATCCCTCTCAACCTCAGTTTCCTCATTTGCAAATTGGGGATAATAATTGCATCTATTTCTCAGGGTCATTGTGAGGATCAAATTAAATAATATTTGTAAAGTGCATTGCAAGCCTTAAAGTGATATGTAAATGTTAACTGTTACTACAGGAAAAATAAAAACCTAGGGGCTCTAAAAATCTAAAACAATAACTTACATTTATATAGCTTTTTAAGGTTTACAAAGTGTTTTGCATATATTGACTCCTTTAATTCTACAAACAACCCTATAAGGTGGGTTCCATTATCATATCTATTTTAAGGATGAGAAAAATGAGGCATATAGAAGTTAAGTAACTTGCCCAGTCACACAGCTAGTAAGTGTCTGAGGCAGGATTTGAACTCAGGTCTTTCAGACTCTGATTCTCTCGTATTTCTTGTACTACCTGGAAGACTGCCTCAAAGTGAATGCGTAAATTGTAACTTTTATAGTTTATAAAACCATGAGATTCAGTTGCACTGAATGTCTGAATATATTGTTAACTATTACATATTAAGCAACATGTTTGGGGTCAGATGACCCGTCCACATTAAGGGTGTCTGAACACTCACATGCCTGTAAATACTACTGTCTATCAAAAGGCAGGGATGTTGGGGCTGTCCAGGAGTCTAGCTGGGGACACATGGCCACAGGCGTGATATAGGAAGGGGAAGAGCACCCTCTAGTGGGTGCCTTTTGGTGGTGACGGCAAGGACTCCCCTCTATCTTCCCACCCCTTTCAGAGTATGGAAAGCAGAAACTGTGGAGCAATCCACCAACTGAGCTTCATTGGTGGTCTCCATTTTGTCCTAGTAACTCAGGGGATGAATGATCTCTTTCTAACTTTGTGTGGCTCTCTCCCCTCTCTGCGCCTCACCTTTTCCTTATGCTATAGAAAATGATTAGAAGAGACACCAGTTAATACTGCTAAAGCCCTCTAGAATACTCAGTAAGAAGCCCTAAGTAAAGATTAAAAAGTATTATTATTATTAATAAAGAATTTTGCAACTCTGAAATAGTGCACGGAATCCTGAAATGCAGGATCCCGGAATGAAAAAGTGTGGGTCCCAAGCTCTTGTAGAATAAATCCCAACCTCTCCCTTGATTAATAACATAAAACGTGTTCTGCTAAGTAAATTAAATTTTTATAAATCATATTTTACCATTGTCTTACATTATGATTTCAGAGTCACTCAATTTTTGTTTTCTATCATCTTCTTTGGGGCAACTAGGTGGAACATTGGTTAGAATGATGGACTTATAGTCAGGATAGGCCTGAGTTCAAATCCTGACTCAGATATTTATTAGTCAACTCCAAACTTATCTCTGGTCAGGTCACTTAATGTTTCTCAGCTTCAGTTTCCTTGTTTGTAAAATGAAGATAATAATGGCACTTACCTCACTGGGCTGCTATGAGAATCAAATGAGATAAAATGTGAATGTATAGTTCCACATAGAACATTTAGTACAAAGCGTGGCACATAGTAGGCACTTAATAAATGCTAGTTGATTGACTAGTTAAGTATAAAAATTTTAATGATAATTATTCTTTTTTCTTTTATGTTTATTAGGTATTTCTTTTTATGAAGTTATTCATTTTGGTTTTTTTTTTTTATTTTTTATTTTCATTTGGAGGGAGTTCAATATTGCTAATATGAGTAAAGAACGGTCCTTGGGGCTTGCAGTTGGAAAAAATCCTCTAGAGTTTGTCTAAGTTTAATCAGGGCTTCCCCTAAAACATGGCAGCTATTGTAATAAAGGCCCCTTTCCTGCTTCTGAGACCTCAGCATCCTTTTCAAATGTTTTTCCTACTTGGTTCTTACTCTCTCAGTTATGGGGAGATGCATTTAACAAATGGCTTGTTGAGAGAAATTGGCCTCAGAATTGTAGTGAGGGCCCCAGAAATAGAGATGACCAGGAGATCAAAAGTTTTCATATCTGGAGACCATGACTAGATTTTGTTTCCCTCCCTGTTTAACAAGTGGAAACGGAAATGAGCTTTGCCCAAAGAATCATCCCCAGTACCTCACTGTCTCAGTGCCCCTTGTGTAGAAATATGCTACGTTTATGTGAAACAAAACAAATCATCAGGAAATCAATTTCCCCCCTTTCCTCCTGCTTGGGGTGAGGAGGGAGGGGAAATCTTATACCAAATAACAGGAAAACATAAAAGTTCATAAGCCCAAAGCTACATGAGAATGAAATAGATTTAGACGATTCCAGGACATTTCCAGGGACCAGTGGAAAGAGCATTGGACTTGGCATCAGACAGCCTACGTTTCTGTCCCAGCTCTTTCACTCACTAGCTGAGTAACCTTAGACAAGTCCCTTAATTTCTCAGGGCCTCAAACATCTATTGGACAGTCTGATTCCGTGAAGTTTTAAATTGTTCTTATTCTTCCTCAAGATCTGTGCTATGGAGCTCACGTGAGGACATGTTCTACTAGACACAGAAAGACTCCCTTTAAGTTTGACAGGCCTTCCTTAGTTCCTCTCTACTAGAGACCTTTCTCCAGGATGACATTATCCATTGTTGACTTATGTAGCCAGCTCCGAAACTTCCTTACTGTACTATCAGCTGGCCCATATCTCTTTATCTCGTCTACAAACAGGGTGCCAGAGACTTTGTCGAGTCCCTTGATGAAATGCAGGTATATGATGTCACTCGATGTTCCTTTGATCTGGACAATGTTGTAAACCAGTCAAAAAAGGGAGAGCTAGGTGGCACAGTGGGTAAGAGCGCTGGACTTGGAGTCAGGAAAGTCTGAGTTCAAATCTGGCTTTAGAAATCTGTATTTTGGGGTAGCTAGGTAGTGCAGTATAGAACACCAGACCTGGAGTCAGGAATAAAAATTTCATCTTCCTGAATTCAAATCTGGCCTCAGATGCTTATTAGATGTGTAACCCTAGTCAAGTCACTGAACCTTTCTTGGCCTCAGTTTCCTCATCTGTAAAATGGAGAAAACAATAGCATTTACCTCCTAGGGTTGTTGTGAGGATCAAATGAGATAACATGTACAGCACTTTGAAAACCTTAATGTGTTATATAAATGCTAGTTATTATAAAAGGAAATGAGTAATAGTCTGACATGCCTTGTTCTTGATGAACCCATGCTAACTCCTAGAGATTATTGCTTCCCTTTCTGTAAGCTAACACAAAATCCATTAAAAATGTGTTCTAGAAAATTGCCAGGCACCAAAGTCAACCTACAGTTTGATAAACTCTCTTCTTTCTTTTTTACTTAAAGTAAAAATTTCATAGAACCCCTGAGTCATAGAGACAAAGCTCTCTCTAGCCTTTTATTTGTCACAATATGGGGTTAACTCTAGTGTTTAGGTTCAGGGCATTTATTAGTTACATTATTAACAGATTACAGACTAAGAAGGTCACCAGAGAATAAATGTGGGTATTTATGTAGCACTTGAATGTTTGCAAAACATTTTATATAAATTAATTCATCTGAACCACACATCAAATCCATGATGTTAACGACTATAGGTATTATTATCCCCATTTTGCAAATGAAGAAACAGAGGTTTGGAGAATGACTTGCCTATGGTCATACCCCATGTACATAGTAAATGTTGGAGGTGAATTTTAAAATTAGGTCTGCCTGAATTCATTTCTAGTACCTGATTCCCTACTGCACAATTCACCCAAATTTTATCACAGTCAGGATGAGGAGATGGATCCCCTCTAGGAATCTTCAGGAACCTGTAGTGAGGGAGGAAAGTATGGGGTTGGCATCCACTTTGGAGATCTACTAAGACATTTATTCATCTTTGAGATGAACACATCTGGACGTCTTGGACAAATGTTCAACTGGTTTCTTGGGGGAAATGCTTGGGAGGAAGGGACAGGGTCTTCTCCTATTAAGAAGAAAACATAGAGGTGATAATTCAGGCAAACCCTCCCCTACCTAACCTGAATATAAGGTTTCAGAGAAGAGAGAATTTGTTAGATTGCTGCTTTGGTCAGATATGGCATGGCTATTGAGAAGAGAACACTCTCCCAGGAAGAACGGATTTGGAAAAAAAAAATCCATTTGGAACCCTTCCCTCCTAGTGGGGTGTGCACAGATAGTGATGTCATCGATGCATAGCAAATACAGTAAATGCCTATTTGGGAAGCTGATTCTTGATGCAACCAAAATGATTGTTGGTTGATGAATGCTGGAGGAAACAATTGCTCAATTGGGCTAACCATCACAGTCTATTTTCTTGGCATGTTTAGGAAACAAGACCATTTTCAATCACCTGTTTTTCTTTACTGCTTTTCTTCAGGGTTTTCATTAGCTCTTTATGTTTTACTTCATTTCTTTCCATCACGATTTTCATCTGCTTAATTCCAATCAAAGCTTTCTTCACCTCTTCATCCACATATTGCTCTCCAACCACAGACAAGCCTAAGAGAAGCACAGGATCTGTTTTTGGCTTTTGGTTTTTGCTTTGATTACACAACTACATTGCAAAACCAGTTCACCGATTTTTCATTCCCTTAAATAGAGGCCTAATTGCTCTTTTATAGCATCTGACTCTGAAAGCCTTTCATAATGAATCAGCAATAAGCTGCCACCCCGACAATACCTTCTGTTCATGTGTTATGAGCGCCTCAGTGTGCTGTAGTTAATTGGACCTCATTCTTGTCACTTGCATCAGTGACCTATTTTTATTTATTCAATGTGTTATTTCGTTTGGGAGTCAAAGTTTTGCCATTTAAAAAAATAAAAAGCACAAACCAAATGTATTCAACCAGGACATTGAAGATAATCTGTAACCCCAGTCTTTGTTCAAATAACCTCCATGGAAGCGTCAAACAAAGAGCTATGCCTGGAAATTTCTGCACCTGGGCCGAGTTGGGTGGTTGGGAAGGACAGAAGAAAATTCATCTCGGGTGTAGTACTGTAGTACACCACCATGGGGTAGAGAGTGTCAGTGGTTTCCCAAACACCCTTTAAATTTAGTACCCTAAAGCAAAGCCGCAGTCTCTCCATTTTATTTACAATTCTGAACAAACATAATTGATTCATTGGCATGATCTTTCCCCCAGTAATAAGATTCTTTAATCTTTTTCTTTGAATACTCTGTTTCCTCATTCATGATGAATTGATTTAATAGGGCTAGAATTCATTGTTTGGTATCCCCTCCTCTTTACAAGAGTAAATTGGATTTTTAAAGAGTAATTATAAACCTTCAAAGCATTTTCTAACTTGTTCTATTTCAGCAAATTTAATTGCCAATATATATGAAATACCCATTATCAAGGAAAGGCCACATTTAATTCTTAAAATGAGAACACAATTAATGATCATAGAACAGCTAGATGCAATATATTTGTTATTTAATTATCCACAGTATAAGGATAACTGTAAAGATGATCTTCATTGCTTAATTTTTTTTAAAAAACTGAAATATCATTTCATTGTTCATTATCTATGTGACACCAAACACCTGGATGATACTGGAAATCCTGTCAAAAAATAGTCAGTTTTATCTCTACAATACCAACCAGCTGGCTATGGAGAAGTATGCAGATAATTGGCCAAATTTTTCCATTTCTGTCCAGATGTTTGGCATCATGTCTCTGCAGCCTCTATGTTTAATATCAATCAGCCCTAGAGAAAGTTTTACAACACCATGAAACTGAAGGGCTGTAATGAAAGCTGTTATCTCTTAACTGTGAGCCGTAGTAAATGCCAGTGGTGCATAGAATCAGGACAAGAGAGATAAAGAAAGCAAACCTACTCTTTAGGTTTTCACGGAGATCAGTTGTGTCTTTCCAAGTAGGTGCACACTGACAGCCTTTCAACCATAACAGATGCACAGTAAACATCAGAATTGAAGGCTTCATGTTCCCCATTGCTGAAAAAGAAAAATAAACCTAAATTAAGTGCTAGCTGTTAGGTTGTTACTTTCAATGCAGTATCAAACGGAAACGTGTTACTCCAAAACATGTTTCTGTTGAAAATTGACTACTTTCACTTTATGAGCTGAGACCACATATATTTATTTTAATGCTTCTATTTGGGGCTATTGAAAAGACTAAACTTGATATAAAAAGGCAAAGATTATTGTGTTTGCATTCATGCTGATGCCTATAGAAGAACACTATCCCAAGAATCACCAGCCAACGTAAGACTTCATAACCTCACAGATTCAAAACCTTATTTTTAAACTAACTTTATTAAATGTAAAGATCTCTAAGAAAAGTAGAAATGTAGCCATAAAAATGTTTTCCAAAATACTAATTTTTCAAATTGGTTTTGTACAGAAATTTCTCTAATTTACTTATTGTTGTGAAAGCAGAAAGAGCTATTTATAATTTTCCCTGTTTAAAAACAACAATAAAAACACCGAAAGGATTGATAATACCATATGTAGTAGGGCCAACAAAACTTAAACTACCTCAAAGCTTTTCCCTAATGTCTGTTCTCTATAGTTTCTATGACTCCTTTGCATTACGTGTGGAAAGAAATGGTTCTTAGAATTTTACAAACTCATGTGCTTTCCTTTCTCACCCTGATGAATGCAGATGAATCAATGTTCCTTGCTTAATAATATATACATACATATACACATTTATACATAACGATTAATAAGTAGATCCACTGAAGTTTAATCTTCCTTCTCTATGGAATTTGAGGTAATACTTTACAGGTAGAATCCTAAGGGGGAAAGTGGAATATCATAAGCCCCTCTATAAAGCCTTTGAAGCTACATTTGAGAGAATAAACTCAAGTTATAAGGTCTTGAATGTTTTTTTAATAGTACACTTAAACAATATTTAATCAGGTTACAATTCATGCAAATTATTATGTGTAATATATGTACATATGTAAAATACAGAACTTATTTTTCCATTAAGAATACATACTCAATGAATTTCACAATAAATTAGGAGTAGCTACTAAAGTAAACTTTAAATATATATATGTATTATATCTTATATTTGTATCATATCATTATATCTTATATTTACCAGTAATTTTGAAATTTTTCCCTTGTAAAGTTGCTTCTCAGTGGCAGGAAAGAACCTCACTTTGCTCTGATCTAATTTTCATCTGTGTCAAGGATTTAGCTTTGTTCTCTTTATCTGATGACAAGGTCCTTAATCTCATTAATGAAATGTTTCGCTGTTAGATAGAAGGCTTACTGTTGGTTTATGTACTAAAAATCTTTCGGGGCTTAAAAGTAAACACTAGAGGGAGTGTTGCACAAACTGTTGGGCCCAAAGACATTTGTCATTTCACACTTCAGACATACTTCTTGTTTCTATAAACCATTTTGAGCCAATTCTATATTTTAAGAAAATACATGTTGATAAGATTAATTTAAGGTCTTAAAGGTTTGTGTATTTTAGAAAAATCTCTGGCATGTGGCCCACAGTTAAAATAAATTTTATAACGAATCTAAAAAAATTAGCTCCTCATATACTCATACTCCATAACTTACGTGAGGAGGCAGACACAAGGGAGGAAGACCAAAAATGTTTTTGGAAAATCTAGCTCAAGATCAAAGAATTAAAAAGGTTATGTTTGTCCGTTCCCGAAGAGGACCATGACATCAGGGAGATGATGACATGACTTGCAATTGACTTTGATTTGAGTGAGGGAGGGCTGTGCAAGGTCACCAGCCTCACTTTCTCTTCCACAGCCATCTGGGTCCAGTGGCCAGATATTCCTCAGGATGACTGGAGATGGATGGCCCAGGATGCAATGGGAGGCCCTGGCCCTTTTAAGTTAAGGTCTTTTCGGGTTTTCATTTTGAGTAAGCTAATGCTGTTTCATGTTCGTATATAATATTTTTTCCATGAAGACAATAAAGATACTGGTTGGGTAAACACCAATGACATTGTAAAACATTAAATTGACTCCAATACCCCAGATTTATGATATCATTGATGTGGATGCTCTGTCCAACAATACAGAATACAAACCACTAATGTCTACTTGTCTTGTGTGATTCCTGTCCATGTTATTCTGTAAATTTACCACAGAGGAGTACACCAATGTGCTGGGAGACCCTTCTTATTTTCTTTTGTAATAACATGGATACTAATGGAATATGCATGCTGTCCACTTTTCTCTCACCATTGCTAATGCAAATAGAAAATAATAGCTATTAATTATTTGAATGATTATGCACATCTGAACAAGCAGGAAATACCTGGTCACTTCTGACTGTGTACAGATAATTGATTGGATAAAGCAAAACCAATACTAATTTAGAAGATTAAAGATGACATATTTGTGGCTATAACAATTTCAACCCTACCTGTGTGAACAAACCATTGACTATGAAAAACCTGGAACTTAATGAGATGATATTGACTCAATCACCTCAATTCTGAGGTGATGCAAAGCACCACAAGAATAGTGAAAGAAATAACACTTCAGGGTTGTAGTACAAAATGACTTGAAAAACATGGAGGAGGTAGAGGAGGATGAAAGGCAGAGAAGTATCGTCTCACTAAATAGTGAAGAGCAGTTGAGAAGATAATGGGCCTATAGAGAGTTTGGCATGAGATCCAGTCAAACTAGGTCATCCTAAAGGCATTCACAGATGAAACTTGGAGGAAAAAAAAAACCCAGATGTCAAATGGAACACATCTATGGGTAGTCTCATAGCAGTCTATTTTTATCAACATGAACCATCATATTTGGGCTCTACCATCTTAGTATCTTGTGTCCTATGAGCTAGTGGTAGGGATCCTTAAGGATCCAAAGCAAGAAAGAGCTGCAGATCTGACTAAATAGAAAAAAATATGAATTGAAAGGCAATAAAGATTGATTTCTGGAGATATCTAAAAGGAGAAAATTCAAAAAGGGCAAAAAAAGATTGTCACCCCCAGAAGGCAACCAAGAAAACATTGGCAATTTCCAAACCAATACGTGTTTTCTTATATATATAATATCTTTATGAGGATGGTCAATACACAGACATCAAGGTTATCTTGGATGAAAACAAGTGAAGGGAAAGGCTTTCCCAGCTTCAATCTGCAGTCAGAGTCCATCCATTTTTCTCTTTCAAGGTGGATATTTTTTTTCATCAGGAGGCCTTCAGAGTTGTCTTGATCATCATTACAATATTGCGGTTATGCACACAGTAAGCATTTAATAAATACTTACTAAATTGACTGATTGACTGATTCTCTAGCAGTACAAAGGGTTTCTAGATGCTCAAGTTTGAGTACATTATGAAGCCCAGAAAACTACTACTCCTCTTCAATGAGATCCACGGTCATTTGAAAGAGGTTAACTTATCCATACACAATGGAAAGCTGCCTATATATGGTCACTGATCTAGATGCCATAGATAGTAGCTATAACATAGGAAGAAGAACAGCAGTATAGAAACGCAGGAATTCTTGGGAATTTTGCTTTGTACCTCTCTAGTCCACTTTTCTTGTAATATTGTGTGGTTTTGATATCTGTATTAATGTCTTATCCTGCTACTAAAAGGCTTTAAACTCTGGAGCAGGAGTTCTTAATTATTTTTGTGTTGTGGACCTCTTTGGCAGCCTGCTGAACCCTTTTCAGAATAATGTTTTTAAATGCATAAAATAATACATATGATTACAAATAAAAAACACAGGTTACAACTATGTGGACACACATATACACACACATGCAATACACACACGTATATATACATATATGTGTATGTATGTGTATATATACATGCATACATATATACACATATACACACATATCACCTCTGGGAGCAAATATCAATTCCTATTTATCACTTGGCCCCTTTCTCCTTTTCCACTGTTCTTACACACTCTTCCCATTCTGCCTCCATATATTCTGAGGTTCAGTGACACTGGCCTCCTTGCTGTTCTTTACACAAGACACTCCATTTTCTAATTCCAGGCATTTTCACTGGCTGTTCCCCATGCTTGGAATTTTCCCCTTCTCATTTCCACCTCCTGGCTTCCTTCAAGGCTCAGGTGAAGTCCTGCCTTCTACAAGAAGCCTTTCCCAGTCCTCCTTAGTCTTAGCTCCTTCTCTTTGAGATTAGCTCCAATTTATTCTGTCTATATCTTATTTGTATATAGTTGTTTATATGCTGTTGGAATATGCTTTCCGTTAGACTGTGAGCTCCTCGACAGCAAGGACTATTTTTTGCCTTTCTTCGTATTTGCATGCTTAGTACTGTGTCTGGCACGTAATAGTTTCTTAACAAATTTTTCTTGACTTTGTTGGGTCATTTTATTGTATTAATTACTCATGAATTAACTATTTTGGCTGGGAATATTTCAACTCCATAACAAAGCAAGTTGAGTCAAACCAAATAATTGGCTAAGGCATTCTTGGAATCATCTGGTTTGAAAGGTTACTATCCTTCCCTACACACAGGTTTGGATCACCCTAGAGAGCAACTGGCTATTTGCCCAGCAATCAATGGAACATCAAATACTTTTGGTACATTTCTCAGAAAAATGAAGGGCAGCTATAGCTTGCTCCTAGAAAGGTGACCTGGCAGCTGGAAATTATGGGAATTTGCTTGTCAGGGAATCTGACCCTGCCCATTTGCATCAGTTTGTTCATTCTCAAAATGGTGTCTACTTTTGTGCATATACCCTACTAGACAAGGCAATTATTCCAAATCCACACTTGGTTGCAAACTAGAAACAGCTTTCAGAAGTTCAGCACACTCTCTAGCTCATTGTAGATATTTTTTCCCTTAGCCCCTGTTCCTCCTTTAAATATAATTTCTGAAAACAGAACTTGACTGCAAATTAGTAGTAATGACTGGTAAATTATTCTGATGCTTCCCAAAGTTTTCCTTCTTTAATTACCTCATTTGTTTTTATAGCTGTCTTTTTGTCCTTAAGATGAGGCAATACTTCACTTAGGTCCTGGTACTTCTAATGGTATGACACATTATTATGTCCAAAATTTAAGTGTTTTTGTTGAGATTTTAAATTTATGGATAGATGTTTAGCCATTCCAGAGACACAGAGGGAAAGACATCTTTATTAGGAAGGACAATGGAAAGACCCAACAAAAAGAAGTACACACGCATGCACACACACATGAGGGAAGACAAAGGCTTAAAAAAAAAGCAAGCAAGGGAAATCATTCATTTAGTTATAATTAGCATGTGGAGCCTTTAGCCCACACATTACTCTTTGCGTGTCTACTTGACAACATGGCTCACTGGCACCCCAGTCTGGATCCTTGATGACTCCAATATTCTTTTCTAAATCTTGGATCACTGCCAGAAGAGAATGAGGATCTTTCCCCTACTCCATGACAACAGCATGCAAAATTAAAAAAAAAAAAGTGCCCTGCACGACAAAGAAACATAAATGGGAGTCAAGATCTGGAAATGTCCTATCAGTTCTTCTTAGACTGCCTAACGTGTAAGGAATTTGGTAGCCAATATATTCAATTTGGAAAAGCCACAGGTGCCTGGGATGGCAGAGTACCCTTCCCCAAGCTTGATCTTTTGGTGGAAAATCCCTTTGCTTTGACAGATTTCCTCTGAACTAATGGAGTCCACACAAATTAGCCTTTTCTACCCTCATCCAGTTCTATCTTCATCCCTGGCTCATTGGATCAGAATACCTTTTTTCCCTCTCTGGGTTTCCCAAGAATTATGCCCTACAACTTTTGGCAGGATCCTCTAATTTGGCATACCCATCTCGCTCCTTTACTTGGAGACTGAGAGTTTGCCTTTTTGTATGTAATAAGTATTTGTTAACTCAATTCAACAAAGATTAAGTAACTACTATATCCATGACACTGGGAGAGATGTATCAGAGTTCAAACCTTGAAGGTTTCAACTCTTTCATCATCAAAACTTCTGTCCTGGGGCAGAATGGCTGTTTTTTTCCTGGTCTACAATTTCAGGAAATCCCTTTTTCCTGAAATGCTTCACTTACGGCCATCTCTACTAGTTACGATAACCATCTTGTTCTACTGTCCCCCCCCCCCCATTTATGTATTGTCTTTCCTGTTACAATGTGAACTCCTTAAGGGTAAGTCTATTTTTTCCCTTGTAATTGCCCAAAACTTGGCACATTATTTGCTATATAATAGCTAGCACGTATATAGCACTTTAAGATTTGCAAAGCACTTTACACATATTGCCTCATTTTATCCTCACAACAATCCAGGGAGGTAGGTGCTTTTATCACCCCCAATTTAGAAATGAAGAAACTGAGGTTGAGATAGATTAAGTAACTTACCTAAGGCCATAAAGCTAGTGTCTGAGACTGGATTTGAACTCAGGTTTTCTTGACTGCAGATCAGATAGTCCGAATCTATAAATATTTATTAAGTGGCTACTATGTGCCAGGCTTTATGCTAAGATGATAGTCCCTGCCCTCAAAGAGCTCTCAATCTTCTGGGGGGAGATAGCATATAAAAAGAAGCTGAAAAGTAGTGGGAGGTGGAGGTCTCACTCTGACCACTGCACAACTTAACTGTCTATAAGAACAAGTTTTTAAATAGCAGAATGACTTCTAGGTTACAGGTTTGGGTGCTGCTACTGGTGAAGATCAAAGCTGAGTAGAGTGGAGAAGAGGGTGGGAAGAGCTGGGCTGGTCTCCAATTACTAGAGTAACTACAGACTTATAGGTTTCTTAGCATTGAAGTAGGGTTTGGGTTATAACATTTTAACAATATTATTACGAAACAGCGTCAACTTCATGTAGGCGATCTCTGTAGGAAGCAATGAATGATTTTGTGTTGTTCATCCATCCATTCATTCATTCACCACATATCAATTTCCTGCTGGGTATATAACACCCAGTGCAAGGCATTGGGACAAATAAAATGTTGCAATAAGTCAGTAAGCATTTATTGAGCACTTGCTATGTGTCAAACACTTTAATACAAAGAAAAGCAAAAAATCCTTAAGTGGAAGGCTCATTACCAATTGGGGGAATATTGGAGACCAGGAAAAGCTTCCAGGTAGAGATAGCTTTTGAATTAGGTTTGACAAGATAGGTAGGAATTTAATAATTCTATAGCCAAACTCCTGCAAATAATTATCTAAATTTGTCACCTCCACTTTCTCACCTCTCACTTCTCAACCCCTGGAAATTTGACTTCTGATCTCACCACTCAAATAAAGCTGCTCTCTCTAAGCAATAAAACAATAAACCAATTTTTTGTTAAAGCAATGATTTTTTCTTTGTACTTAGCCTTCTTGATCTCTCTACAGAATTTGACATTCCTCTCTTTGCCCCCCACCCATGTACTCTTTTCCCTCGTTTTTCTGACACTGTCCTCTCCTAGTTCTCTTCCTCCCTGTCTTACTGATCCTTCTCAGTCTTCTTTGTAGGATCATCCACTTCTCACCTCTATGTCTAGGTGGACTCAAGGCTCTGTTTTGGACCCCCTTTTCATATCTCTCTTTATTCTTGTTGACCTCATCATTTCTCATAGATTCAACTATCATCTCTTTGCAGATGACCTACAAATTTACATATCCAGCCCTCATTTCTCTCCTGAATTCTAACCCTCTATCTCCAACTGTCTGCTGGATATTTCCACCTGGATGCCCCATAGGCATCTCAAAGCTAATATAGCCAAACTAGAACTAAGTAACCTATCTTCCTTATCAACTTTCATGTTACTATCAAGAGTGCCACCATCCTTCCACTCCTCTTGGTCCTTCACCTCTCTTATCCTTTACTCTTCACTCTCATTCATTTCCCATTTCCAATGACTTCCAAGTCTTGTCAATTCTATCTCACAATATCCCTTGCACCTCCACTTGTTCCTTCTTATCACTTACCATAACCACACTAATTCAGACCCTCATCATTACTAACATGAACTACTACAATGGTTTCTTATGTGGTCTCCTTTCATCATCCTCTTTCCTCTCCAACTTATTTCTCATCCCAATATTACACTGAATTTTCCTAAAGTATAAGTATGACCATGTCACTCTCTGCTCAAAAAGATTCCATGGTTCTGTATTACTTCTAGGATAAAATCCAAACTGCTTAGCTTGGTATTTCAACTTTCCATAGTCTGGCTCTGACTTATTGTTCCAAGACAATTACATGTTATTGCCCCTCAAGCATTTTACCTACCAGGGAATTTTGCTTCCCTGCTATTCCCGGGCAGTGTGGCACAGTGGAAAGAATATTGGGTCTGGATTTAGAGGAACTGGGTTCAAATCCCACCTTTACTATTTACTGTGTAACCTTGGAAAAATCACTTAACTCTTCTGGGTTGTAGTTTCTTTAACTTTCAAGTAAGATGGTTGGATTAGATGACCTTGAAGTTCCCTTTCAACTCTAGACCTATGTTCCTGTGCTCTACAACAGAGGCACCAAACACTGCCCCCACCTCAGACTTTTGCTGCCTGCAAAACTGCCGTGGAACTGAACCAGCTTAAATGTAATTGGGAAATATTTAACAAAATAAATAAAAAGACAATAGAACCTAATAATGTTAAAAGCACTGAATAAGATCCAGCCCAAATTGTCTCTCCTGCTCAAAATTGGATCTAGCTCATTGTTTATCTTCACAATTTTGTCTGTGTTTTTTGATGGGCTAATTCAACAAGCTTTCCTTCTAATTTCATGTCATAATAATAAAATACTGATAACTAATATCTACATAGAACTTTAATGTTTGAAAAAACATTTTACAGATCTAGAATCCTCACTGGATCTTCACTCAATCCTGAGGTGCAGATACTATATTGTTATTCCCATTTTACATATGAGAAAACTGAGATAGGAAGGAAGCAAGCATTTATTAAGTGCCTGCTATATGCTAAGCACTTTATAAATATCTCATTTGATCCTTACAACAATCCTAGGAGGTAGGTGCTATTATTGCTGTCATTTTACAATTGAGAAACTGTAGAGAGAGGGTAAGTGACTTGCTTAGGGTCACACAACTAATAGTGTCTGAGTCAGGATTCAAACTTAGGTTTTCCTGAAGCCAACTCCAACACTCCACCCACTATGCCACTTATGCCTTAAGTCATAATCTGATCAATATAAATTTTTCAGCAACTTGTTTTTTCTTTAGTGTAGATCAGTTCTTTTCATATTTCTGCCAATTTCATTGAAAAGACTTTGGGGTGTTACAGAATTCAATGCAGTTAATACAATGCCATCTGTAAAAAGGATTACCTAGAGAAATTTAGCATCAATGGGGAATCTCTTTTGTTTGGACTCAGGGCAGGGAGGCTTTATATGATTCTAGAGGACATTGTAGGTGAGCAGACATCTCTAGGGCATTTTTAATTTAATAAACTACAACCTTACTTATTCATTTATGACTTAATTGCTAATTTTGTTAACCAGCTAATATATTTCTAAAAATTCATACCTTCTTATTGATTGAGCCAAACAAAACAATGAAAATACATATAGAAAACCAACTGGGAATAATTTTGTATATATGGCATTTGAAAACGAAAACTAATTTTAAATCCAAGAAACACAGTGTAACTCATTTCTTGTTAGGGCAGATGAATGGAACTTAAATTCGTGCACATGTCTTTGTTTTCAAATACTTTGGAGTGCAGAGATTCTTTTAATTTAAAGGTGAACCCATGGAAAATCGAGAACATCTGTAGAAAATTGCATAGGAACTCAGTGCCACAGTCACTTTTTAGGTTAAGATACATAACCCCAGGGTGATCCCACGCTGGGCTCCCCACTGTTCTGAATCATCAAAGACAAAAGCCCCTATTCCCACTGCTACAACAAGATGCCTCCCTGGTATTAATTGTCTCATTTACTGATACAACCAAAAAGAAGATAAGAATGGAGGGAAAGTCAGGTAACCTTTTGGCAAGAGGCAACACAGTCTAATATAGACTCTGGAGAGTCTGTCCAAGGCAAGACACAACGTATAGAAAGCGTCAGCTCTGTTCATTAGATAGGAAGATATCTCAGCACGTTTTTTCAGGGGCCTAGAAAAATATTCCAATGTCCCTTAAATTCTTCAAGGTCATTCAAAGTTTAAGTGATTTTTATTATCCCACATTCCAACTCGGACTTTTCTATCAAATCATTTCCTGTGTAATTTCATCGCACACTATATTTATTGCATTTTTATTAGGTAACAGCATCTAATTGCCTCCCTGTAATTTGTACTACCTCATATTTCTGGAAGGTCATTTTTAGCATGTTACTGTCACTAACTAGAAGACATTATCAGTTCTGGGAAGGCAGCTAGAGATTTTTTTTTCATTTGAATGAAACTTTGAATGTAATTCCAAAAACTCAGAGTAATTCAGAGACCAAAGTGATGTCCCAGGTAAAGAGAAATGAACATGGGCAGAATTGTCATTTTCTTCCATAAGATTTTTTAGTAAAATCTTTTTCAATGAAAATCTACTTTCTCTCTACCCATTTTCTACCTCCTCCCTCCCACATTAAGTAAGAAAGAAAAAAAAAACCCTGTATTACAAACATGTTGCAGTCAAGCAAAAGAAATTCCTGTATTGGCCAAAAAGAATATGTCCAGTCTGTGCTCTGAGTCCTTCGCCTCTTGGACAGGAAGTAGGTACATGTTTGGTTGTGAGTCTTCCTCTTTTGCAAGATCTTCAACTTCATACTACTTTAAAAAAGTAGGCTAAGTAGGACTAATCAGTCTAATCTAGTCCTATAAATACTCTAGACAGCATCTTTATTCCATTAGTGCCAGTTAAGTAATGTTCTGCTCAGAAGCATAAATAGCAAATGAAATTAAAGGGGCCATCATTATATTTTTATGTTCGGTTTAGTAGATTGGTTAAAATAATACCCCTCTTTTTAGCCCCCAGCATAGAATACTTGTTACTGCCCAGAGCTCTAGTCAATTCACAACTATTGGGAGGTAGCATATATCAGTACAAGGGAGCTTGTACTATTCTAAGTCAAGTCAGAGGACCCTGTTCAAATTTCACCTTTGGTACTTACTATGTGACCTTAGGTAAATCACTTAACTTTCCTGGGCTTCAGTTTCCTCACCTGTAGAATGAAGGGATTGGACCTTATGACCTCTACGGTCCCTAGATCAATAATCCTATGATCTATGACTGTTCTATATGATGAAAGCCCATAAGTGTTTATGCAGCTCAAAAAATACTTTTGAAATTGTAAGCCTTGTTTTGTAAATAGCCCCTCACAACTTTAGACCTCATGAAAGGTTTCTCTTGGAGAACTCCTTATACTTCATAGTATTCATCTCTAATTCCTTGCAGAGCAGGTAGGTGATATAAGGCAGATAGGTGACGTAATGAATAGAGTGCTGGACTTGGAATCAAGAAGACCTCAAAAAGTGTGCTGAGATATCTTCCTATCTAATGAACAGAGCTGACATTTTCTATACTTTGTGTTTTGCCTTGGACAGACTCTCTAGAGTGTATATTAGACTGTGTCGCCTCCTGCTTAAAGGTTACATGGCTTCCCCTCCACCCTTATCTTCCTTTTAGTTGTATCAGTAAATGAGACAATTAATATTAGGAAGGCATCTTGTTTGTAGCAGTGGGAATAGGGGCTTCTGTCTTTGATGATTCAGAACAGTGGTGAGCCCAGGGTGGGATCCTTCCTTAGAAATATGTTATGTGTGTCCACATGGATCTACCTAGATGTGGCAAGGGGGAGATGAGTAGATATCTCTAGAATCTCCAGATTCCCTCTCCAAGAGAGATTTTGATTTCTGCTGGGGTGGGGGATGGGTGGGAGCAAGAGGTTGGGGCCAGAGGCTGGCCAGTCTGCTCTACTCAGAGAAAAGGTACCAGGCTAGAATTGTATATAACCACAGTTTTAAATATTGTTAGTCCAGGGTAAATGCTTTCTAGGTTCTAGCTGAATTCCTGATCAATGTCTCTTTATGGGGAAGGAATGCCCCAAGCTATATATTCAAGACTTGGTTCTCTTCCCATACATAGCAAATAGCAAATAAATCCATTTATCTAAGCTAATAGTCAGGCATTATGCTAATCACTAGTGATATAAATAAAGGCAAAAATAATTCCTGCCTTCAGGGAGTACACAATCTCATGGATTTATTTATTTATTTTCTTTTTCATAAAAAAAAATTGCTACCTTTTATTTTCAAATCATTTTTATTTCCTTTTTTCCTTATGTGTTCATTTTAAATAGTATTTTATTTTTCCAATTACATGTAAAAACAAATTTTAACATCCGTTTTAAAAAGATATTTGAGTTCTAAATTGTCTCCCTCCCTTCCTCACCCCCTCCAAGACAGTAGGGAATTTGATATAGATCATATGTGTGCGACCATGTAAAACATTTTCCATATTAGTTATGTTGTGAAAGAAGAAACATACCAAAAGGAAAAAAAATGAAAAAATTAAGTGAAAATAATATGTTTCATTCTGTGTTCAGACTCCATAAGTTCTTTCTCTGGATGTGGATAGCATTTTTCATCATTTGTCCTTTGGAATTGTCTTAGGTCATTGTATTGCTGAGAATAACCAAGTCATTCACAGTTCTTCATTGCACAGTATTGCTGTTACTATACACAATGTTCTGGTACTGCTCACTTCATTTTGCAGCAGTTCATAGAAGTCTTTCCAGATTTTTCCAAAATCTTGTTTGTCATCTTTTATAGCACAATAGTATTCTATTACATTCATATACCACAACTTGTTTAGTCATTCCCCAGTTGATGGGTATGCCCTCAATTTCCAATTCTTCACCACTACAACAAAAGGTGCTACACATATTTATGTACAAATAGGTCCTTTTCTTTTTTTTAAATCTCTTTGGGATACAGACCTAGTAGTGGTATTGCTGGATCAAAGGGTATATACACATTTTGATTACCCTTTGGGCATAGTTCTAAGTTGTTCTCCAGAATAGTTGGATCAGTTCCACCAACAGTGCATCAGTCTCAATTTTTCCACATCCCTTCCAACATTTATCATTTTCCTTTTTTTTTTTTTGGTCAAATTAGCTAATCTGATAGTTGTGAGGTGGTACCTTAGAGTTGTTTTAATCTGTATTTCTCTAATCCATAGTGATTTAGAGCATTTTTTTATATGACTATAGGTAGCTTTGATTTCTTCATCTGAAAACTGCCTGTTCATATTCTTTGATTATTTTTTCAATTGGGAAATGACTTGCATTCTTATACATATGATTCAGTTCTCTATGTATTTGAGAAATGAGGCCTTTATCAGAGATACTTGTTATAAAAATTGTTTTCTAGCTTTCTGTTTTCCTTCTAATCTTGGTTGCTTTGGTTTTGTTTGTGCAAACCCTTTTTAATTTAATATAATCAAAATCCATTTTATATTACATAAAAGACTCTATCTCTTGTTCGTCATAAATTCTTCCCTTTTCCATAGTTCTGACAGGTAAACTATTCCTTGGTCTCCTAATTTGCTTAAGGTATCACCCTTTATATCTAGATCATGTACCCATTTTGACCTTATCTTGATATACGGTATAAGATTTTGGTCTATACCCAGTTTCTGCCATATTGTTTTCTAGCTTTCCCAGGAGTTTTTGTCAAATAGTGAATTCTTATCCCAAAAGAATCTTTGAGTCTTTGGGTTTATGAAACGCTAAATTACTCTGGTCATTTACTACGGTGTCTTGTGTACTTAATCTATTTTACTGATTCACCACTTTATATCTTAGCCAGTACCAGATAGTTTTGATGATTACGACTTCATAATATAGTTTGAAATCTGGCATGGCTAAGTCACCTTCCTTTGCATTTTTTCATTAACTCTTTTGATATTCTTGACCTTTTGTTCTTCCAGATGAATTTTATTATTATTTTTTCTAGTTCTACAAAATATTTTTCGGTAGTCTGATTGGTATGACACTGAATAAGTAAATTAATTTAGGTAGAATTGTCATTTTTATTAAAAATAAAATAGGAAGAGAAAAGAAAATAATTTATCAAAACACTTCAGCAGTGTCTGACAGTATATTAAACGATCAAATCTGTAGTCCTCACACTTTTAGCATCTTTTCTTAAATTTTCTCCAGGATGAAGCATGGTCATTATAATTACATACCTACTGTGTTTATTTTCTTTTTAAAGATACTTTGTTATTGATATCTTTTGTCTTTAAAATCACCTACGTTTCCCAATGTATCAGAACCCTCCTCCTCAGCCATACCTAATGGCAAAGAATAAAAAAAAGGGAAAAAAGCAGTTCAGCCAAACTAACTGTATTATGAGTTAGTCATGTGCACATGAGCTTCTCCTCTGTCTCTCTTTTCTATTGGCTGGCAAGTGGTATATTGTTAAATGTTTAACAACAGGCTTTCTAAAAAAAGGACACATGATGCACTTTTAAGTTTCATCCGCATTGTTGACATTTCTTCATAACTTTAAGTCTAGACAAGAAAACAAAAAAAAATCAAGCTCTGATTTATAGTTCTTTGCTAATTTCTGAAGTGTAAATGCTAACACTGAAAATTTAACTATCATCTCTCGTGAGTTGGTTCAAGCTGGCTCCAGCAAACCCCTGGCTGGTTCCTGGAGGGGATGGTTACACTGCTATAACTCATTTTCTCAGGGCTCTAGGAATAAGGCTAGTGTGGGAAAGCTACGTGACACAGTGGATAGAGCCCAGGGCCTGGATTCAGGCAAGGTAGACAATCCTGTTTTGTCACCAACCTGTTCTGTTAAGAAGGAAAGACTCTTCTTTCTCCAATTAGTTCCCAGCAATGATGCTGTTCCTACACTAAAGTCTCAGCAGCAAAGTTTTTCATCTAATCAGTTTCACCATGGAGGGAGATGCAAACTCTAAGTTCTTTATTTCTGCCTTTTCCCACATATTAAATTGTCCAGATCTGAAGGGGGGTGTACTTTACGTAACCAATATATCAAAAAGTCTGACGTCTAGGGTACATCTGTAAGCCAGAGATGGCAATAAGTAGGTAGGCTGAGCTGTCAATCTAAAACTAAGCCAGAAGACCTCTCTGAACACGCTCTAATAATCTGTATCGTCTCCTTTCATGTAGGGAATTTCCCTAGCAGCTCACATCAGGGCCGTGACATTCCCTTTCTAAGCAAATCACTCCCCCCTCTCTTCATAGGGTGATGGCTTTCCTTTCAAACCCCAGTGTGCCAAATGGCAAGATATCTGGGAAAAGGAAAATAACAAAAATGCTGATCCTTTTCTTCCCTTACAGCCTGGGGTGTTTCCTAGTTTGCCATTTCAGATTTGAACTCAGGAAGATGAGTCTTTCTGACTCTAGGCAAGGCATTCTATCCACTATGTCATATAGCTGCTCCATATTGGGAAAATCTAAGTTCTCTCTTTCTTTCTCCCTTCTGCTTTATATCTGTAAAATATTAACCAATATATAACACTACACCAGACTTGCCTTAGAAATCTCCCAAATGGACTTGACTTTAAAGAGCACATTTTTTGCTAAGATTCTAGATATGCAACATAATGTTCCATGGACTCCAGAGTCATTTCAAGAACTTTGGGGATAGACCACCAGGGGGAACTATTTAGAAGAGGGCAGAACTCAAGGGGTTATGCAAATTATGTATCTGTTAAAATACCTGTCATATTACTTTAGTCATACCTCAAGTCGCAAATTCATCAGGCAAGAGATATAACAAAACACAAGGTGGAGACATTTTCTCTAAGTAGTACTGCTCTTCTTTGTTACTGATTTACTAGCGTATTTTTGTTTTCTTTTGTGTTTAAGTAAGATGAACTTTTGGGGTGGCTAGGTGGTACAGTGGATGGAACACTGGCCCTGGAGTCAGGATAGACCTGAGTTCAAATCTGACCTCACAAAAGCACTTACTAACTGTGTGACTCTGGGCAAATTACTTAACCCCAATTACCTTGCCAAAAAGAAACAAGAAAAGAAAAGTAAGATGAACTTTAGGTTTTTTTAAAAAATTTTATTGATAATAATGAAACCCAAACTGCAAATCCACTGGGCTTAAAAAGTCTATATCCAAAAATTCCTTTTCATTGTGCATCTGAAAAACATCTAGGAAAACTGAGATCCCTGCTAAGGTATCTCAGTATTCATAGTCTGAATGCTTCCAAGTATGATGATGAAGTCAGAATAATCAGAATTCATTTTAATCACTTGGAACCAGATGTAGGGAGGGGAAGGAAAGGAAAAGGAAGAAAAAATATTAAAAACCATATAGCATGAGCTCAACATTGCACAGACAGAAAGACAGATTGAATTGAACTGGATATCTATAAAGTTTATTACAAAAATAGAGCAAGGACTTTTGCACATATAATATCTAACATTTAACTTTCCCCCTGTCCAGGGAAAATATGCTCAGTGTGGTCACATTCAAAGAATGTTTTCAAGTCCATATGCTTAGTTCTTTTTTTTTCCCTCTGGCATTCCAAATAAACCATGTATCCTAATACCTTTCTAAACCTTGAAATACACCATTTTTCATTTTTACCACAGAACCAAGAATATACACTTTGATGGCTGGGCTTAGGTGGTATATATTGAAGAGAGGTCCTATAGGAAGATCTGAGGTTTGTTGTTTTTTAAATTAAAAAATTTTTTCCAAACAAAAATCTGTCTTCAGTCACTCTGCTTCTCCTCCCCCTCTAACAAATGGGAAAGCAAGAAAAACAAAACTTCTCAAGCAAAACAAATCCCCATATTGGTCCTTTCCAAAAAAAAGACATGTCTTGATCTGAACCATGAGTTCATCATCTCCTGTCAGGAGGTGAGTAACATGTTTCATCATGAGACCTCTGGAATCATGGCTGGTCATTGTATTGATCAGAGTTCTGAAGTCTTTCAACTTTTTTTTGTCTTTATGATACTGTTGTCATTGTATGAACTGTTCTCCTGGTTCTGCTCACTTCACTTTGCACCAGTTTTTAAGGTACCCCCAGATTTCCCCATCCCCTTATTAAACAACCCCCTTCACAATTTCTAACAGTACAATACTATTCTATCATTCATATACCATAATCTGTTCATCTATTCCCAATTGATGGGCACCCTCTTGGTTTCCAATTCTTTACTACAAAAAAGAGCTGCTATAAATATTTTTGCTCAAATGAGTCCTATTTCTCTTTTTTTATCTCTTTGGGGTATAGACCTAGTAGTGGCATCACTAGATCAAAGGGTATTGGGTACTGAGATTTGTGTAACTCCCCAAGACAAGTGAAATCCTTTGATGGAGTGGAAGAATGGTATTATTGAGCAAAAAGAAGAACTACACATCCCTATCAAAGATTCTGCTTCAGTCTATTGCCTAATATTTCCACAAAATAGCTAAAACTGATTTATCTAATATCCTGTCAAGTAATTGGTTGAATTAAGACTTCCAGCTGAGTGTAGTGGCTTGCCCCCTGCAATGTCTGTTACTGTAGAAGTTAAGGCTGGTGGAACAATTGAGTTTAAGAATTTTATCTTTCAGTAGGGCTAAAGCCAACTGGATTTCTGCACCAAGTCTGAAACCAATACAGTAAGTTCCCAAGAATAAGGTCAAAACTTCTATGCCAATCAGCAGAGGGATTGGACTCATGAGTGGCCACTGAACTTCCAGCCTGGGCAAGATAGGTAGACCTAATCTAGAAATAAATGAATACACACAATTTTTACTTATTTAATTTAACTTATTTTTTACATACAATTTTTAAAAAAAGATTGCTTCACACCTATAGCACAATGATAATTCAACGAATTCAAGCCAACTATTTGTTTTTAAAAAACTATTTATTTTTTAAAAAATAATTAATTAACTAATTTTTAGTTTTCAACATTCATTTCCATAAGGTTTTGAGTTTTAAATCTGCTCCCCTTCCCTTTCCTCCCCCCTCCCCAAGATGGTGTACAATCTGATATAGGCTCTACATATACATTCATGTTAAGCATATTTTCCAATTAGTCATGATGTAAAGAAGAATTAGAACCAATGGGAGAAGCCACGAGAATGAAGCAATGAAAACAAAACAACAAAAGAAAAGAAAGAGCAAATAGTATGCTTCCATATGAATTCAGACTCCATAATTCTTTCTCTGGAGGTGGACAGCATTTTCCATCATGAGTCTTTTGGAGTTGTCTTAGATCCTTGCATTGTCGAGAACAGCCAAGTCTGTCAAAGTCAGTCATTGCACAATGTAGCTGTTACTGTGTATAATGTTCTCCTGGTTCTTCAGCAACTATTTTTTAATCCGTGTTCTGTGTGCAAAGTACTATCAATGTCCGAAAATGATAAAACTGAGGCACTGGGGATCCCTGAAGTGCCTTTGCATCATCAAAGAAAGCTTCAATTGTATTTAGGTGGGTTTTAGTGATTAATGTTTATAATTACATGTCAATGCTTTAAAAACTTGTCATCTGAGTATGATATGCAGGCTAACTCTCTTAACCAGAATAACATATTATTTGACCATAAATATGTGGGAGAATCTTTACTGAAACTTGATGTCCTGCTAGGAAAAAATGACGTACTGGCATTGCCAGACTTCTTCCCATCCAGAAGCCTTGATTTTGATGATTTTTTTTTTTTAGGCAATTGGGGTTAAGTGACTTGCCCAGGGTCGCCCAGCTAGTAAGTGTCAATTGTTTGTTCTGAGGTCCTCCTGACTTCAGGGCTGGTGCTCTATCCACTGCGCCACCTAGCTGCCCCCAGAGGTCTTGATTTTGGATTAGTTGAGATGGTAAGATATAATTATGGTTGTTGATCTTCTTTAGTTCATGTTTCACATGAGCAAAAGCAACAGTTTATGTGGGTTAAATACTCTTGCCCTCACTTTCCCCAGATGTATATACTTACTTGCCTCAAGTTTTCAGCCTTTTCGCAAATCAAATACCCTTCTCCATGCTTCCTATGAACTCATTGTCCTTCACAATTGACAAACCCTGTTCATCTCCTATTGATAATCACAAAATGCTGATGGTGGAAATTGTCTCAATTGTTATTTAATGTTTTAATGTGTGTGTGTGTGTGTGTGTGTGTGTGTATGTGTGTGTGTGTGTGTGTGTGTACATGAGCATGCTGACACCTGTTTTTAATATAGTAAACCTATGGAGACAAAATCCTAGAGAAGTCAGCAAGAGGTATGTGTGAGATAGAGAAGAAGGCACCAGAATGGTGAGCTTTCAAAGAGGACCTCCGGGAGCAGGTGAAACTAGTAACTTGAGACAGGAAAAGTATAAACATTTCTAAGACCAGAACTAGGAACTTGGTGGGAAGTCTTAAAGGAATTGGATTTTCTTTGGGAACAAGAATAATCTTTTGCTAGTCAATGGAGAAAATGGTTATGGGAGAGAGGCTTCAGAAGATAATGGTTTACCTACAAGGCCACATATTTTCTAGGGGGAGAATTTGTTCTAAAACATTAGTTAAAGGAATTGAGCTTTACTATGAAGGTGAAAATAGCTTTAACAACCAGCCAATTAACTTAAAGGACGATAGATTAAAAACTGAAAGGGACATCAGAGATCATTCAGTCTAACCCTTTCATTTTACATGTGAGGAAATCAAGGTGAGGAGAGGTT
The DNA here is from genome assembly GCF_900497805.2 of Vombatus ursinus. NCBI lineage: Eukaryota > Metazoa > Chordata > Mammalia > Diprotodontia > Vombatidae > Vombatus > Vombatus ursinus. The sequence continues at coordinate 26,947,299 of NW_020955033.1, read as the reverse complement.
TTGACTGAGGTCCACAGTCACCTGGGTAGTAAGTGTCAGAGAGGGGATTTGAATCCAGATCTCCTTAGTTTCCACTAACTTTCAACTTCCTTCAAATTGACAAGAATAGAGAGAAATAGGCTAAGGGCAGGTGACTGCAAAAGTACAAGATGTATTATCTCCAAATTGGATAAAGGAGATTGCTACAATGCTAGAGAAAATGGAAAAGTCGGGGAGTGACTTCCTAAGGTAGATGCCCCACATCTCCACTAAGAGTAGGCAGCAGGATGGTGAACTAACAACCTTATCAACAACCATTCTACCTTAGACTAGGAGCCTGAGAATTTCTACTTGAAAATGCTCAGGCTCTGGAGGCAAAGGATCTGGGTTCATATCCCACCTCTCACGTTTAATCTCTGTGTGGTCTTGAGGGGTCCGTTAGGTCTCCATGGGTCCACATTTCAATATTTGTAGAATGGGAGTGTTTGACTAGATGGCCTCACGGGTCCCTTCCAATTCTAAATCCATGATCCTATGATTTATTGTCCAAGCTGAATATAATTGAGGCTAGGTGACTGCAAGATAAGAACTTGAAGAATGATAAAGAAGAATAAAACTGTTAGTCAGTAGAGGGGAGCTAAGAAGGATAAAGGATTAGCTTCATTTATATTTTCAATGAAGACTTATACTGCTTAATTTTATGCCACAATAATTTCTTGTACCTGTCTTTCCCCTTTTATTTTATATGTGTATCCCTAGTTCCTACTACATAGTAGGTACAGAATAAATGCGTGTTGATTGATTATTTGTTATGCTTTTTCTATAGTTGCTAGCATTAAAACCCTTAAGACACCTAAAGGGGGCCTTCTGCTTATTCCAGAAACAGCTGGGTGGAAGAAAGGATGGAAGATTGCATCCCCTGCTAAGGAGAGATGGGACAAGGCATGTCTGGAGAGGAATTGAAGATGGAAAAAAAGAATTTTGGCAGTAACAGTAAGAAGCAGAAGACAGCTGGGGTATGGGGGACCAGCTGGGAATTGAGAAGTATCTCCAAGGGATTACCACTTGCAGAAGGCCCCCACTAATAACATAGACCTCCTACTCTTTGCCCCAGCACAAGCCAGCATAAGTTGTGTTGGGCAAAATGGACATTGCCTTATGCAAAGCAGCATTTAGACAAGGTAGGATCCAAAGCAAAACAATTGTCTTAGAGTCCAGATGTGTTCAATCAAGACTTATACTAGTTACCATGAGGTTTCTTAGCAGAAAATTGTGACTGTGAGAGTAGATGGTTGAATGCTAATTCCAGAGACAGCAGGGTGGAAGAGAGGCTGGCAGCCCGCTTCCCCTCCTGCAGAGAGAGCTGGGGGAGAGGAATTAAGGATGGAACAAGGCATCTTAGCTTCCTATTATAGCTAATCATTTTGGCTAACTAGGTGCTAAGCTCAGCTGTTTTTACCAGCCAAAGGAGGGGAAGTATTGTCAACACTCTCTAAATTTGTGGGCAAAGCTTGTCACCTAGTCTTAGTTGTATCTTAGGAAACGGGCATTTTCTTATTTTATATTTGTTAAGCTGTTAAACTTGCCTTGTTTGTCTAAATACTATGCAAGTATCTGAACTGGTTTGAAAAGCTCCTTTCTTTTTATTTTCCCTTTGTCCACCTCTGTCCCTTCATTCCAAACAGTAAATAGATGGAGTTCTAGTTATAGCCAGGGTTGAAAATGGGGGAGAGGAATAGTTTTAGTGCCTTTATGAAAATTTCAACATATATATGTATAATATATATGTATGCCCACATATACACACATTTAGCTGAAGAGGAAAGAGAGAGTGTGTGCACAGGGAAGATTAAGTATTATTATTATCATTGTCAGTCATAACAATGGTGCTAATAATAGCCAATATATAGCATTTTACATAGATTATGTTTAAGTTAGACTGGAGAACCACGATAGCTAGGGAGAAAAAATGATGCTGGAATGTCACAATTTGCACCCTGGGGCCTGTGCAACTCACTGATTTTTCGGGTTTGATTTCCCGTTTGACTTCCAAAGCATGAGAGAGGTGAAGTTCCCAAGTATTTTAAAATTTAAGTTGCCTTCAGTGAACTCCAGGTGCGAGGCCTGGGTTGAGTTGGCCCATCAGAGAGTACCCTTTTTATTTTAATTATTTGTTTTTTATTTATTGTCATCCATTTTCCAACTGATTCAGAAGAAAGAAAACATGCAAATGCTTAATGTTCCTTCAATTTGAGGACAACAATTCTGGTGGGGTGGGGGTGGGGAGCAGCTGAAATATGTGTTCTTAAATACATGCAGTCATTTACAAGAAATGGACTCTGGCAGTAGGGAGTTTTACAATCCCGGTGGTCCCTGAATAAGAATATAAAATCAAATCGTGTGACTCAGTATGGGCCCTTTTGGCAAGCCTGGAAACAGACATAAATGTCCAGCCAAGGTCTACATAACTTCTCATTCTACAAACCCCAGAAATAAAGAAATACCCCTCTCAGATGCAAAAAAACAGATTATGGTGTTTTGAGTGCTAGGTTCAATATCCTAGGAAGAACTCACAAGGTTTGAAAAACACACATACTTATTTTGATGCACAGCTTGAGATGGTGGGGGGAGTAACACAGGGAAAGAAAGAAAAAAAAATTTGGTATATGGAAAAGCACTCTAGATGTGAAGTCATGATATCTGCGTTTGTATCTGGGCTTTAATAATTTATGGGCAAACTACTTATACTCTTTGAGCCTTAGTTGCTTTATCTGTAAAATGGTATAAAAACTGCATTTCTTAGCTCACAAAGTTGTGTGATGGAAGAACTTTGTAAGACATTACATAAACACAAATTATTAAAGAGAAAGTAAAATTGTTTCCTTCTTTCACTTCTAACTCTGGCCATGGCCAAAAACCCATCCATCCACTATTTAAAATGAAGAGATATCATTTGCTTGACTATTCATTTCTATTCCAAGGGCTTTCCCCCCTCTTTCTACCCCATTTGTGGGAGTGGGATGGGAGGGGAGAGAGACAGTTAGTCAATAAACATTTATTAAGAGCTTACTTTGTGAGTTCAAATCTGGCCTCAGACACTTACTAGCTCTGTGACCCTGGGCAAGTCACTGGACCCTGTTTGCCTCATTTTCCTTATCTGTAAAATGAGCTGGGGAAAGAAATAGCAAACCACTTCAGTGTCTTTGCCAAGAAAACCCCAAATGGGGTCATGGAGAGTCAGATGTGACTAACTGACTGAACAACAACTGTGAGCCAGGCACTGCGCTAAGTTCTGGGAATACAAAGAGAGAAAGAAGACAGTCCCTGCTCTCAAGGAACCCACAGTCTAATGTGAAACAACATGCAAACAGCTATGTACAAAGAAGCTACACATGGGATTAGTTGGAAATACCTGACAAAGGGAAGGAACTGGAAGTGAGTGGGATCAAAAAGGATTTCTTGTAGAAAATGGAATCTCAGCTAAGACTTGAGGGAAACCAATGAAGTCAGGAGGCAGAGATGAAGAGAGAACATAGGGATGGGGGATGACCAGTGAACGTGCCCAGGGTTGGGAGAGGGCATTTCCTGTTCAAGGAACAAGGAGGCCACTGTCAATAGATCATAGAGTATGTTGGTGGGATTTAGGAAGACAGGGAAGGTTGTATGGGGGGAGCGTTTGGTAAAATTATGAAGAGCTTTGAATGGCAAACAGAAGAGTTTGTATTTGATCCTGGTGGAAACAGGGAGCCACTAGAGTTTATTGAATAGAGGGGTGACATGGTCAGACCTGCACCTTAGGAAGATCATTTTGACAGCTAGGTGTGGAGCAGGGGTGGTGAACCTGAGGCCTCTAGGCCATATGTGGCCTTCTAGGTCCTTGGGTGACTGAGTCCAAGTTTTACAGAACAGGGGATTTCTTCTGTGAAGTTTGGATTCAGTCAGAGGGCCGCACTTGAGGACCTAGAGGACCCCATGTGGCCTCGAGGTCACAGGTTCACCACCCCTGGTGTGGAGGATGGATTAGAGTGAGAAATACTTCTGGCAGGGGTACCAAACATCAAGATATTGCAATTGAGGTAACAAGGGCTAATGAAAGCCTTCACCAGAGTGATGGCAGTGTCAAAGGACAGAATGGAGAGTGCTTGAGAGATGTTACAAGGGTAAACAACAATAGATTGGCTATATGATGTGTGACAGAGTGAGGAATTGAGGATAACACCCAGATTGAGAACCTGGGTGACTGGAAGGATGTTGTCCCCTCAACAATAATAGGGAAGTTCAGAAGAGGGGAAGATTTAGAAGGAAAAAGAATGAGTTCAGCTTTGAACATGTTCAGTTTAAGATGTCTACAGGACATTCAGTTCAAGATGTTCAATAGTTGGTTGAAGATGTGAGTCTAGAGGTCAGTAGGGAGGTTAGGAGTGGATAAGTGTATTTAAGAATCAGTACAGGATGATAATTGAGTTCACTGGAGACAATGAGATCACCAAGTGAAATAGTATAGAGAGAGAGAAAAGAAGAGCATCCAGGATACAGCCCTGGGGGGACACAAATGGTTAGTGGGTATGACCTGGACGAAGATCCAGAAAAGGAGACTGAGAAGGGGCAGTCATATATTTAAGAAAACCAGGAGAGAAAGTAATGTCATGAGAACCTGGAGATTCCTTCCTATGAAGGAATAGGGGAGTGATTGATAGTATCAAAGGCTGCAGAGAGGTCAAGAAGGATGAGAATTGAGGAAAGGCCATTATAGTTGGCAATTAAGAAATTCTTAGTCAATTTGAAGAGGGTAGTTTCAGATGAACGATAAGGTTGGGAGTCAAATGGTAATTAGTTAAAAAAAGACTGAGAGGAAAGGATGTGGAAGCATTGATTGTAAATGGCCTTTTTAGGGAGTTTCGCCACGAAAGGGAGAAGATAGAGGGGATAGTGGTTAGTAAGAATGGAAGGTTCAATTGAGGGTTTTTCTGAAAATAGCAGTGACATGGGCATGTTTATAGGCAGTGGGGAAGCAGCAAATAGAGAATGAAGATAAGTGAGAGAGTAGAGGTGATAGGAAGGGCAATCTGCTGGAGAAGATGGGATGGCATGGGGTCACTTGTACCTGTAGAAGAGTTAGGCATGGCAAGGAGAAGAGCCACCTCATCATGTGAGATAGAGGTGAAGCATGAGATTATGGGTGATATGCGTTGAGGAGGAGGGGAGAAAAGGGAGCTCTTAGCAAATGCCCTCAAATTTTTTCAATAAAATATGAGGCAAACTTATCAGCTGAGAGGATGGGGGAAGGGTTTAAGAAGAGGTTGAAGGTATGATGAATTAATTAAGGATGTATTGAGAGATTGCCTAGAAGCAGTGAGGGCCCAATTGAGGTTATTTAACATCCATTTGTAGTGTACCCAGTCAGAACAGTTTTGTGATTTTTCTCCACCTTTGGGAACAAAAGCATTGGATGGTGGTAGTGATCCAAGTGATCCAAGGCTGTGGCTTGTCAGGGCAAGATTGTCAATATACTAAAGGCCAGGTGACTCAAGAGGACAGTGAAGAGTTGAACTAGTTCACCAAAGGATCAAGATAGGGAAGAAAGGGAAGGGAAATGTAGCTAGTGATGGACAGGAAAAGAGCTAAGAGGTGGATGGAATGGAGGATAAAGAACAGGGTTTGAGATTGCAAGGCAAGGGAAGAGTTGGAGTGACAATAAATTACGATCAGATAAGGGATTTTCAGAGTTTGTGAACATGGAAGCAGTACATTTGTGGGTGGTTGTATGTGGTTGAGATGGGATGGATGAGTAGGGCATGGAAATGAGTAAGTTGAGGAACTGCCAAGTCAGAGCGTTTGAGGGAATATCAGTGCATATGTTGAAGTACCCTAACATGAGGGCAGGAGTTGAGGACAGAAAGGAAAGATTGTGAGCCAGGCACTGAACTCATTGAGGAAATAAGCAAAGTATCCTGGAGGTTGGTAGATAAAGCTACTAGAACTTTGACATTTTAGTGGAGAAGGCAGCCAACAAAATGGAGTGGTGACCAGAGAAGGGCACTCTGGTCAGGAAAGTTACTGGGGTGGTAAGTGGAGCCATGAGGTAGTAGATTGACGCTCATCCAAGAACAAGGGCAGAACTGATTTGATCAAGGTTCCTGGTGCCAGAACTAAGGGCTGGGGGAGGGAAGGAAAGAATAGGAGGAGAAGGAGGGTTAAGTGACTTGTCCAGGGTCACACAGATAGTAAGTGTCTGAGGCCAGATTTGAACCCAGAGAGATGAGCCTTCCTGACTCCAGGCCTGGCACTCAAACCGTTTTGCCACTTAACTGCTCGCTATATGAATTGCCTACCTAATTTAGGAAGCTGCTAGGTGGTGCAGTGGATAGATTGCTAGGCCTGGGGTCAGGAAGCTCTGAGTTGAAGTCCTGCCTCAGACATTTAGTAGCTGTGTGACCCTGGATACGCTCTGTACACAATTCTAGCAAAGAGAAATGATCTGCAAAGGGACAATAAACTCAAAGGTAGAAGCACATTTTTATAGCCCACACATTCCAGCAGTTGGATATTATTAATAATAATGGTTAGCAATCATGATAATATAATTATATTAACTACTATTATCATTATATTGGATTATTATAATGGATTAATTATATTATAAAACACCATAATAAATAATAATAACTAGCATTTATATAGTCCTTTACAATTTACAAAGCACTTTACATGTTATCAGTGTTGATCCTCACAACAGCTCTGAGGAAACCAAGGCAAGCAGAGATCAAGTGATTTGTCCAGGGTCACACAGCTAGTAAGTATCTAAGGCAGGATTTCAGCTCAGGGCTTCTTGACTCCAGGCCTAGCAATCTATTCACTACACCACCTAGCAGCTTCCTAAATTAGGTAGTATAATTTGGATAATGGGTAGCTAAGTGGCAAAATGGATTGAATGCCAGGCCTAGAGTCAGGAAGACTCATTTCCCTAAGTTCAAATCTGGCCTCAGACACTTACTAGCTCTGTGACCCTGGGCAAGTTACTAAATTCTGCTTGCCTCAGTTTCCTTATTTGTGAAATGATCTGGAGAAGGAAATGGTAATCCAATCCAGCATCTTTGCCAAGAAAACCCCAAATGGAGTCATGAAGAGTCAGACATGACCAAACAACAACAAAATTCAGTAATGGTGCAATCAATAGACATTGGGAAGCTTTGAGGATGGATAGGTTTTTTTGGGAAATACAATAAATTCTGTTTTGGACACCCTCGTTCTTTTTATGGTTTTTTTTCCCTAGAATTTCTTTTTAATCCAGGAGCTTTTTGGCCCACATAACATAATTCATAGAGCAATGCAGAAATGCATTGTAATTCATTTGTAGGGATTGTCATTGTTTCCCTATGAGAGGCAGCATCATGAAATGGAAACCACACTGGATTTGGAGTCAGAAGATTTTGGTTCTGGTCCAGACCCATACTTGTTGTGTGGCCATAAACAAGTAAGTCATTGAACCACTCTGCCTCTCTGAACCTTAGTTTCTTCATCTGTAAAAAGGGAATTATAATACTTATACCACCCACTTCATAGGTTTTTTATGATCAAAGTAAACCTTAAAGCATTACATAAATATCAGCTATTATTAAAATCTGGGCAGATGTGTGGCATAACAAGGAAACAGAGCAGCTGAGGGAGTAGAATTTTCTGCCTTTTCCTCTACGATGAATGTCCAGTGGGCTTCCTTTAGAAGACTAAGTCAGATCTCTACTTCTCAGGTCAACAACTCATTTTGAGAAAATATGGTGAAATACGGCAAAAAATCTAATGGCGATGCCTCATTATGATATAATAATGATCCTGGGTTCTTTTAGGCTTTGTCAGTTAGCTGTGACAGATTATACCAAGCCAGAAGTACTCTGAGTATGGGCCTGGCAATAGTCTGGGGATGGAGCTAGCTAATTTTGGAGACTTATCAGCCTGGTCACCCTTTGATGAATTCTTTTTTGTCATAAATTTCTCTATGAAGTCTCAGAGCAGTTGTGATCTCAAATCTTAGAAGGATGACTAAGGGGCAGCTAGGTGGTGCAGTGGATAGAGCACCAGCCCTGAAGTCAGGAGGACCTGAGTTCAAATCCAGCCTCGGACCAAACACTTGACACTTACTAGCTGTGTGACCCTGGGCAAGTCACTTAACCCCAATTGCCTAAAAAAAAAAAAAACGAAGAAGAAGGATGACTAGCTGATAGGAGGCCAACCAATGAAAAATAAAGTGCCTTGCAAACTGTAAAGGACTACATAAATGCTATAGCTATTATTATTGATTGTATTATAACTAATATGACATAACATTATTAATTAATATAATTATATTAGCATTATTGGTAACATTTATAATTATTAATGATTGCAGTAGGAAACCTGCAAGAAAAAGAAATCTGAGAGTAAAGCAATGGTCTTTGTTTGTAGAAGACATAATTAAAAGGAGAGGAACTGGGGGAAGGAAAGATCATTTTTGAACTAATAGCTAGTTTGCCTGCATTTCAAGGTTCAAATACTGTTTTAGAAATACATCAAAGGAAAATCAGGAGGTCATTTTGGTCTTCTGTAAAGGCAGAGGCTGCAAATTCTTTCACCACGAAGTAATCATATCACACAATCCCCAGCTGGGCTACTCAGGAGGGGAAAAAAAGCACACAATTAGAGCAGGAGAAGACTTGGACACATGGGTCATCCTTTTCTCTTACCAGTTGACAGCTGATGCTGACCACAGGTTTTTCATTCAGATGTCAGTAACGGGCCTTTCCACCCTATGTCTGCTCACCATCTCCACTTTTGACCCTAGTGGTTTCCTTCATGTTCAGTATTCATTATTTTCCATCTGTGGAGTTCTTTCCAAATTCCTTTACTTTCTGGCCCTTTCTTATCTGAAATCCCCATTCCTTTTTTTTTTCCTACTTGGCCTTAGCCAAGGTTCCATATGCTCATAAGGCTGTGTGAAGTACATAGTTTAGAGAGAGAAAAACGGTCATTTATTTGAGGTACTTTTTTCCCTCCCTTAATTACATTCTTCGTAGGAGATGCCTTTGTTCCCATGTGACTTCATGCCTCATTCCCTCTGCACTGGCCCATATCCATATGGTATCAAGACTTCCATATTTTCAGAAACCACTTGAAGCATTATTCTGCATCAAGGGATTGGGATAGAGACTGGACCTGTGAGTTCCTTTGTATAAGGAACTCCCAGGTGAGGAAATTCCTTGCAATTTATAGTCTCAGAATTGCCTAGATCATTAGCAGGTTAAGGGACTTGCTCAGGGTCACACAGCCTATATGGATCAGATATGAGATTTGAGCCCAGGGTTCTCTGGCTTTGAGGACAGTTCTCTATCTACTACCATGCAGGTGAAAACGAGATTTTAATTTCTCACAGCAATCTTGGGAAGTAGGTGCTGTTACTATCACCATTTGATAGTTGAAGAAACTGAGGCAGACAGAGATTATGTGACTTGTCCAGGGTCACACAGCTAGTAAGTGTTTGGGGCAGCATTTCAACTTAGGTTTCTCTGACTCCAGGTCCAGGACTCTATCTAAGACTGAGAACATTAAAAGAAAGTCAATCTCAAGTTGCTAAATCTTTGTTTTAGTTTTCAGGGTCTCTAGAATAAGCCTTGTACTCCCCATCCACATCATGCAAATTTATGAATTTAAAAACCTGGCTGAACAAAAACAGGAGTGTTGACAAACACCAGTTTTGCAAGGAGTAGTAGAATAGCTCTGATAGTCCGCAACAAAGCCCCCTTTTCTTTTTTTTTTTTTTGAAAATACCACAAGCTTTATTTCACAGTATTTAACTATAATATACTGCATAATAAAAATAAACATGCTTATTTGTAGGTAAAATCCAATGCTATTCATCATTATCCATTAAGAAACTGAATCAATTGGGGCAGTAGGCTAATTTCTCTTTATCATTTTCTTATACTGAAACTACATTATTTATCAGAATATTGTGTACGCAGGAAAACTAGGAAATTGTAACTGAAGGTTTTAGAAAATGAACTTGTTTTAGTGTGATTTTTACATATGTTAGAAGACACATTTTCCAGAATTTTTCTCAATACATTTTTTCATAATTTCTTATGGGTAAGATATTGTCTGGGACTGATTTTTTTCAGGAAGAAATATAAATATTATTCTTGCTTTAACTTTTATGGAAGGAGAAGATGGATAAGTTGTAATTGGTATTTGAGCTCAAGAAATACATAAAGATCTTGCACTACTCTATGAAAATCAAAGAGATATAATAAACACTTATAGTAAAAGTATTATTAACATATTAACAGTTTTGACTCTCATAATTTTCTACCAAAATTACAGTGGCAACTTGTTGAAATGCATGTTTCATATACTAAATCTTCTGAGATCATGGTGTCATTTCTGTGTGTCATTTATGAAACACCTAATCTTTTGTATACATGTATGCATATCTATATGTAGATAGATAACAGATATAGACCTATTGATGATATAGCTATATACATACACTAAAATAACCAAATAAATCCATTTTTTCAGAATTAATAAATTTATTTATTTTTAGTTTTCAACATTTACTTCCACAAGATTTTGAGTTCCAAATTTTCACCCCATGTCGCTCCTCCCCATACCCCAATATGGCATGCATTCTGAATACCCCTTCCCCTAGTCTGTTTTCCCTGCTATCTCTCCCCACTTCCTGTTCTATTTTCCTGTAGGGCAAGATAGATTTCTGTGCCCTATTTCCTGTATTTCTTATTTCCCACTGCATGTGAAAACATTTTTTTTTAAACATGTGTTTTTAAAACTTTGAGTTCCAAATTTTCTCCCTTCCTCCCTCCCCACCCACCCTCATTGAAAAGGCAAGCAACTAAATATAGGTTATATGTATGCAAAACACTTCCATAGTAGACATGCTGTGAAAAACTAACTCTATTTTCCTTAATCCTATCCCACCCCCCCCCATTTATTCTATTCTTTCTTTTGATCCTGTCCCTTCTCAGAAGTATTTGTTTCTGATTACTCCCTTTCCCAATCTGCCCTCCTCTCTATCATCCCCCTACTCTCTTGTCCCCTTCCCCTCCTATTTTCCTGTAGGGTAAGCCCCCTTTTCCATTTTGAAAATGGAAAAGTTCACATCCAGCAGAATTTTAACTAGAAGAAACTGCAGCCGGGCAGTTTCGTTGGGTCAATGAGTAAGGATGGGATCACAAGGTTGTGCAGAAGACAGGTTGATGAAGGGAGGGAGCTGACAGAGGTTGATCACAGTTGAGCCGGCAGGCTGTTCCCCAGAGAGACAACGGAATGCCTCTTTTAGGGTGGATCATGGTGGTGAAATAATTACCTTAGGGAGGCAGTATGGTTGCTCCCCTGAAGTCAGTGCCCTGGGACAGATGACCATTTGTCCCGTGTTTGTTGTGGCTCTGACACCCAGTGAACATTTTGGAGATGGTGAAAACATCAATTGTACCCTCACATGCTCATACATCGTCCCAAAATGAGGGCCTGGGTGAGAATTATGAAGCAGCAAATTTCGTGTAGCAAAATTGTGGAGGGCTCCACAGGCACAAAGAGGCCCACATGTGTTGTTGTGTAGCTCAAAGGGGAGCAGAATAGATATGTCTAGCCTCTTTCCCCCCCACCCTCCTCCAAGGGAAACTTTTATTCCTGCCAGAGGCGGAAGCAGGAAGGTGGCACTAGAAACTACTTTGCTCTCGTTGGAGAGAGGGCTAGAAGTACGTTTGTCTGTTCACTTAAAGATTGTTAGTGGGGATATGATTGGATTCCATCTACCTTCTGATCACTTTGTCATTTTTGGGAGGGGTAGGGGGACCCTTTTATATTCAAGGCTTGACCCTTTCCCAACTAATGCCAGTTCCATAATGAACATTCATAGAGAATAGCAATGAAACTCGTTTATGCAAATCATAGCAAAACAGAAATCAAAGAAGGTATACAGAGAATACGCACCAGACAACACAGAATGAAGGAACTCTCCCATTGGGAGTGAGATAGCTCAGCTCAACGAAGAAAGAAGGTCCTGGATCTCACCCTAGGGGAGCTCTCAAACACTTCCAGTGTAGCAAGCTGGGGATAGGGACAACTGCTGGCTCTTCTCATGTTTTCCTGGAGTATTTTCCTTCAGTGACCTCAAGTGAGCTTGGTCTCTTTCATCTTCTCTCTTGAATCTGGAAGCCAGAGGCTCTGGAATTGACTCCACTCCCAGAAGAAGAAACAAAGCTTCAGAGTCCCCAAAAGGGGCAGGAAAGGGGGCTGGGAAAAGCTTGAATTCTCTCGCATCTCACAACTCAGCCCCATTCCTCACACAGGCTAGGGTCTGCATCCCCACTAATAAGGAGCAAATCCCATACCAATGGGCCTTGGGACCGTGGTTACATTAGAATACGAAAAAGGGAGTTTCTGTGGAGGCCCTCTAGAAATTTACCAGAATGGAGTTGTGACAGATATTGTCTACTGGCAATATGGTAGAGGAGATAGAAAACTGGCCACAGAATTAAGAAGACCTGGATTCAGTTTCACCTCTGAAACACGCTGGCTATTGTAACTCTGGGCAAGTCACTTAACTTCTTTTTTTTTTTTTAATTTTTGGTTTTCAACATTTACTTCCACAAGATTTTGAGTTCCAAATTTTCACCCCATCTTGCCCCTCCCCCCACCCCAAGATGGTATGCATTCTGAATACCCCATCCCCTAGTCTGCTTTCCCTGCTATCTCTCCCCCTTCTATTTTCCTGTAGGGCAGGATAGATTTCTGTACCCCATTTCCTGTATTTCTTATTTCCCAGCTGCTTGTGAAAACATTTTTTTTAAACATGTGTTTTTTTAAACTTTGGGTTCCAAATTTTCTCCCTTCCTCTCTCCCCACCCACCCTCACTGAAAAGGCAAGCAACTCAATATAGGCTATACTTGTGCAGTTATGCAAAACACTTCCACAGTAGACATTCTGTGAAAAACTAACTCTATTTCCCTTAATCCTATCCCGCCCCCCCCATTTATTCTATTCTTTCTTTTGACCCTGTCCCTCCTCAGAAGTATTTGCTTCTGATTATCCCCTTTCCCAATCTGCCCTCCTCTCTATCATCCCCCTACTCTTGTCCCCTTCCCCTCCTATTTTCCTGTAGGGTAAGACAGATTTCCTTACCCAATTGAGTATGTTCTACCCTCCTTAAGTCACTTAACTTCTCACTACATCAGACACTTCTCTATAGATCAAGAACTCTTGGTGAAAGGTGTTTCCTCATCAGGAATTCTCAATACCAATGAAATCATGGGTCAGTCAAAAAAAGGTCTAAATCACTAGCATAAGAAAAATTTCAAGAGGACATAGAAAGACCGGTGGGGAGAGAGAGACAGAAAGACAGAGAGAGACAGAGAGATAGATTAGATAGATAGATAGATAGATATAAAGATAGATGAAGAGGTCTGTTGGAGCCAGCTCAGCCTGGGAAGCAGAATGTTAAATTTTCAATGTGAGTATTTATACTTCAGAAATTGGCAAACATTACAAATTAGGTCTTGATTTTAGTTTTTATTGATTGTCTAGACTTAAGAAAATGATGGAGAAAATGTTAGTAATGCATATTGAATTTAATATGTGTCATGTACATTTTTTGAGATGTTTAACAACATTTACATCATCTCCCTAGATAGATACATAGGTAGGTAAGTAGTTAGGTAGGTAGAGCATTTATTAGGCACTTACTATGTGCTGAGTGATCGGAATAAAAATATAAGCAAAAAGAAAGATAGTTCCTGCCCTTGAGGAGTGTACAGTCGAAAGGTGGAAGAACATTTAAACGGGGGCTGGAAAGGTAGGTGGGGAAGTCCCAGCCCAAGTGATGGGTTGAGCCAGATTTGAAGTAAGCATGGCTGTCGTGGTTGCTTCCTGAGATGGAGGTTCTGGGGAGGAAGTCACCAGTCGGAGGAGGAAGAGGCTATACCCACCCAGCCATAGAGGTGGAGAAGTCATGGGGGACTCAGGGCCTGGGCTGGATTTGAAGACATCATTACATTTGGTTAACTATAAAGTAAATCTTCAGCAAAGAGGAGTTCCTTCTTTACATGAGAAAATGCAAAACCAAGGGTTATTTGAGTTAGGATGCCTATTAAACTGTCCAGATACCATAATTCTATTGACCATCTTCAGAGATTAGACCAACTAGTGTAGTTTTTGATATCTTGGGGAGTCAATGTCCTCATTAGTGGAATAATCCCTGAATTTGGAGTCGGGGACTCAGGTTCAAATTACCACTCTGCTACTTACCAATTGTGTGACCTTGAGTAGGTCATTTCATGCCTTTGAACCTCACTTTCCTCATCTGTGAAAGGCAGAGAATAGCATCTATACTAATGACCTCATAGAGTTTTGTTGTTTAAAAAAATGCTTTGTAAGCCTTTGAGTGTACGTGTAAATGAGCTATCACTAGTCCAGATTTGTGTAGTTGTATTCTTTAGTATATACCAATTGATTAAAGCATTAATGATTCTTTTGTATAACACAGGTTAACAAACTTCAATAAAGTAGAGGATGAAAAGTATTCTTATTGAATGTTCTGACAAGTCATATATGTATGTATATATGTATGTGTATGTATATGTGTGTATACATAAATATATATGTATGTACATAAATATAAACATATTATATATGTATAAAAGCTTTTGTTAAGCATTTCCTCTGCGCCAAGCACCGTGCTAAGCTCTGGGGATACAAATACAAGGAAACAAGATAGTCCTTTTCTAATAAGGAGTTTCCTTTCCAATGGGGGAAGACTAACCATAAAAAGGTGCTGGAAAGGGAAGGATTGTGATGGTATGGTGAGATGATGGCAGGAAAGTGGCATGAACCCCGGCAACATGAAATAAGGGGGCACCCCCAAGGTTCTGGTTGAAAGGAGACCAGGAAGATGGCCCGAGAACAGAAGGCATGACACGCAGATGCTGGGAAGTGGCATGAGGCCTGGGTGCTAGCAAAATAAGGCTGCAATACAAAAACACCATACAGCTTTGACTCTAGGCTACCTCTGAATATAGAAGTCATTTCTTATCAATTAGCATCACCAGCAGCAACATCTGGTCCAGGCTTCTTCAGTGTGTGTGCAGCTATACGGGAAGCTGTTGCTGCTGCTGCTGCTTTTTGCTGCTGGGGGGGATGAGTGAAGCTTATCCCTCACTCGTGGCACTAAGTATGTGGTGATAAGCAGCATTCAGGTTTTAGACAAACCAGATGTGGGAGGAGGGGCGGGAAACATTTGGCCAATGTAAGCTTTATAGTTGGATGGGCTATTTCAATTTTTACTTATGTTGTGATTTTTATTTTCTTATTGAGTTATACATTTTTTTTTTCAACTAACACCAAAACAATCAAGTTAGTTCTGTGGATTCACAGAGATAGTGAAATCCTGTAGGAAAAGTGCTGAATTTGGAATCATAAGTCCTGGGTTCAAAACGCAACACATACTGACAACTTGTGGGACCTCAAGCAAGCCCTCTAGGCCTCATTTTCCTCATCCATAAAATGAGGTGGGGTTAGACTAGATGACCCCTAAGATCCCTTCCACTTGTAGATCAATGGTTTTTCTCTGGCTGTGACCCAGCTGACCACAGGTCACACAGTTATTTGCACCTTATAAATGTGACCGCTGTCTTTGAGATATGATCAAATGGTGGCACCACAGGGATTAATCTCTATCTCACATTTCCTGATTATTTAAAAGGTATGCTAGCTCTAGCTATTTTTGTTGTTGTTGCTTTTTTGAAACCAGAAGGAGAAAGAAAAAAAAGAGGTCACCCTGAAATATTCATTATATGAGGCAAAAAGAGAAAGCCACATTCTCTCTCCCCATCAATAACATAAACTTTCAAACATGTAGGAATAGTTAAGGATTCCTTCTGGCCTATTTTAAGGAACAAATTTATTGGAGCTATAGTACCTCATAATCCTGAGGTATTTGGGAAAACTGCATTCTTCAGATTCTGGGACCCTTGCTGTTTCCCCTGCTACTTCAAAAAATGTTAGCTTTGCTGATCATGCACTCTCTGAGCCAGCCGTGTTGTTTAATTGTAAGCAAATAATCTGGAAACAAATCCATGCCTGACATACTGTCATGTGATGTTTACTGCTCTGGAAGGGGGATTTATTTTGAGGATATTGAAAAATTCCATTGCTATTTAGGGGAAGCAGCAACCGGGACCCTCCATAAATTAAAGTGATTGACCTCTGTACAGTATATATGATCCAAAGCATTGCACATGTACAAAAATGTCATGTTAGAAAAAGAGCAGTGCTGGACAAAAATACATAATGTTGCTAAATAAAAACAGATACCATAGAGACAACTGAACTGCTTAGATTCGCCAGGTCCAGGCACAGCTAGCTAATTTAGTCTTCCTAGAATTAACAAACATGAGAGTTTGATAATGGGGAGGGAGCACTTGTTTAGTTCAAACTGGATTTTGGTCCACATGATCATTTCAATAGCAAGCTTGTATCTTAAATAAAGGTTTTATTTTTCTTTTGTATCATTTATTCTCATTAAAATTTTTTAAATAAAAAATTTTTTAATGCTTTTTGCTTTTATATCACAGTAACTTGTAGAAGTACTCCTCCCCTCCTCTCCTCTCACCCACCAACGGAACCCCCTTTTATAATAAAGAAAAACAATTGAACAATAACATACCTCATAATGTATACACCATTCCACCTTATTCTTCTTTGTCTACCAGAGGGAGTTATACTTCTTTCTTTCTTTCTTTTTTGAAATAAATTTTTATTATCTTTTGTCTTTATATCACCTACCTTTCCTAACCTTTCCCACCTTACTTACCCCACTCATAGAGAGCTATCCCTTATAACTAAAAAGGGGGAAAGCAGTTCAACAAAAGAAACTGTAGTTGAAGAAGTATGACATCATATGCAGTATTCCACACCCTTAGTCTCCCACCTGCGCAAAGCAGAGGGCAGAGGTGACTTCTCATCTCTCTTCTTTGATTTAAACCTAGTCATTATAATTTTGCAGCATTCAGTTTTGATGATGTTGTTATAGTTCTTTCCATTTACGTTGTGCTAAAGGCAACTGGTGGGAGAAACATCCAGGAGGCATCATGTATCAGGCTAATCAAATAACTGCCGACAGTTAGACCAACTCTTAGACCTGGAAGGGTCTCTGAGCCCCAAAGCCCTGGGAACAGCAGCGCTTCCAGACCAACAGCCAGCTTCTAGCCCTGATCTCTGCAGCCTTAACGTAACTGAGGAGTCAAATTCCCCCATCATCCTTGCTACTACCAACACTAACTGCCGGCCAACTGCCACCTATGGGCAAGTAAGCCCAGGGTCCCCCAAAATAGCTAAACCTCTAAAATTACTGGGCCAGTATCTGGCTTGGCTCCAAAGCCATTATCCATAGAGCATCGCCAGTGGTGAAGAGACCAGCTAACTCCATCAGCTGCCATCTACGGGCAGGAAAGTCAGCTTAGCTGAAACAGCAAGGTATAGTGAGAAAGAGAGACAAGAGGAAGGGTCAAATGGTCGCCTCCACCTTGACCACCACCTTCACTCAGACTCTGATAGAGACATACTGGGATTCTGATCCCAGAAACCCTGGGAATAGTAATGTGTCCCAGGCCCCCAGCCCACTCTTTGCTGACCCAGATCCCAGGACCACCCTTACAGTCATCACCAAGGAAAGCAACCCCTGGGAGGATGCAACTTGGTAACTCCTTCTGCAGGTGCTGCAATCTTCCCCTCCTCAGCAGCTGCAACTACTGAAGACAGGGGCGAAATGCTCCATTCCAAAGTCCTTACTGTCAAATGGCTCCAGGTCAAAAATAGATGCAGCTCAGGGCAGCTAGATGGTGCAGTGGATAGAGTACCAGCCCTGGATTCAGGAGGACCTGAGTTCAAATCCGGCCTTAGACACATAACACTTACTAGCTGTGTGACCCTGGGCAAGTCACTTAACCCCATTGCCTAGCCCCACCCCCCCCCAAAATAGATACAGCTTTATTAGTGGAAATGATACTAAAGGATATGCATAAGTTTTGCCACTGAACCATAAAGACCATGGGACTTTCCATTTGGCTAGCAATCAAAACATTTGGAATGAATAGATATGAATTCGGAATGAATAGATATGAATTCGGAACAAAATGTGAGCTTCCTAAGAGCATGGGATATCTCCATTTTTCTATTTTTATCTCTAGTGCTCTGCACACAGTAGGCGCTTAATAAATGCTTTTCTATTCATTCATGTACATATTGCTTTCTGGTTCACAGATACATACAAAGCTCTTCTTCTTCTTTTTCTTCTTTTTCTTCTTAGTCCTTAGAGTTTGAAGAAACCCCAGAGGCCATCAGGGCCATTTACATCATTGTACAGATGAGGGCTAAGAAGCTTAGGGAAGTTAAATGACTTTTCCAAGGCCACACACCATAGTAAGGATTCGAAGTGGTATTTGAACTCAGGTCTTCTGAATTCAGAGCCTCTGCTCATTGTTTTCCTTACCTCACTTTGTGTAAGTTCATATAAGTCTTTCCACATTTCTCTGTATTCATCAAACTCATTATTTCTTATAGAGAAGTAATATTCTATTACATTTATATACCACAACTTGTTTGGTCATTCCCCAACTGATGGACATCTACTCTGTTTCCAGTTCTTTGCAACTACAAAAAGTGCTGCTATAATATTTTGGTGTATATTAGGTCCCTCCCCCCTTTTTATTTTTCATTGACTTTCTAAGGTATACACACACCTAGTAATAAAATCTCTGGGTCAAAAGTTAAGAGGAGGGGGTGGGGAACCTGCAAACATGTAGCCCTCTAAGTCCTCGAGTGCAGCTCGGCAGTTTCAGTTTACTAAAAAAAAAAGTGTGTATCAAATACTGGGTTATTGAGTTCCAATATTTCTGATTCCCTATTTTTTTGATCTACTTTTCTATTTTTTAACCAGTACCAAATGATTTTTATGATTGCTACTTAATAGTACAGCATGAAGTCTAACTGTGCTATTCTCCTGTCAAAGTCTTTTTCCCACCATCTATTTATATAATTATGTAGTTTTATATGTTTTTGTTTTGGAGGGAGCTGGGTGGCCTAGTGGAGTGATGGACTTGGAGTTGGGAAGATCTGCTGGAATTTAGACACTTACTAGCTGTGTAACCCCTGCTTGAGCAAGTCACTTAGCCTCATCTGCCTCAATTTCTTCATCTATAAAATGGGGATAATATTACACCTCTCTTACGGGGTTGTTGTGAGGATGAAAAGATAATTTTTGTAAATCTCTTTGCAAACCTTGACATATTACACGGTTCTGGTTATTATTTTGAATAAGTTGTGTTAATAGTTTTTCTATTGTTGAACCATCCTTGCATTGGTTGTTAAATTTGACAAATTTGACTTGGTTATCATACATTTTTTGTTTAAAAAATTCAGTGTTTTTAAAAAATGTTTGCCAGAATTTCATTTCCTATTTTTTCTCTCCTTTTTTTTTTTTTGAGGCAATTGGGGTTAAGTAACTTGCCCAGGGTCACACAGCTAGTAAGTATCATATGTCTGAGGTCACATATGTACTCAGCTCCTCCTGACTCCAAGGTTAGAGCTTGATCCACTTCGCCACCTAGCAGCCCCTCATTTCCTATTTTGATAGATCTTCATTAATGATATTGGTCTATAGTTCTACTTCTTTGCTTTTATGGAGAAAATTTTATTTCAATATCTGTTCTAGGGCCATTACTAGTTTTTCAGTTATGCATACTTTGACTTCTTTTTCATTATCTTTTCATTTACATTGTCATAGCAATGTGGGTGTGTATCTTAAAATTCTGCTTTGTTTTATTTTATATAATTTTTGCTGTTTTTTCGTACAAATCTTCCCACATTTCTCTGAATTCCTCAAATTAATACTTTCTTACTGCAAAATAATACTCCTTTATAATCATATACACCAGGAATTTTATAAATATCATTATATCAATGTTTAATACTTCTGATTATGTGACATTTTGTGGGTTCAACTCATTGGGGCTCAACGATTGTAGCATCATAGGTTTAGAGTGGGAAGGGCCTTTGGAGGTGATTGAGTCTAACCTCTTCATTTTACAGATGAGGAAACTGAGACTTAAAGGTTAAATGTCTTGCCCCAGGTCACACAGCAAATCAATATCTCAGGCAGAATTTGAACTCAGGACATCCTGACTCCAAGTTCAGCATTCCACCCATTATGCTATCTAACTGCCTCTAGAAACTCACCATTGTCAAAACCATCACTAGATTTTTTCTTACAGTAGTGCGGCTCCATTGGATCAGAGAGGAAGTGGTGTTAGAAGTGACTAATTGTTATTGTTGTTTTGGTTTTGAACAAGTTACACAAAGTATAAGTTCAGGTTCTATAGTGGAGGAAACACAGACCCAGAAGTAGTTGTGGGAAGGGTCCACTGTTATTGAGAAATGAGGGTCAGCTCTGATTCAGTAACTATTTAAAGACCATGGTTTCTTTGAATCATTATTTTGAGTGCCATGGATGCATCAGAGCTGATTTATTAAGGAATTCTTATTTTTCTGTTAATAAAAACCAGAGATGTTAGAGATCTGGGTAGGGGAAAATCTTTCTCCCTCCACTTCCCTCTTACCCTTCTCTCCCCCACCCCAATGTCCAAGCAGTCCACCTCTTTTTGTCCAGGTCTGTCTATTACAGTGGCTCCAAAATATTGTCAGTCCATGAAACTTCTCTGAAATTGCAATGTAGGGAATCCCTAGGGGAAAATGCCTCCCAACCTTTCAAAATTCCCACTTCAAAAAGCTCTTGTACTTGACCATATTGAAGAGACAACCTGGACTAGAGAATAAAGGGCTGAATTGGGATAGTTGGAATCAGGAAGACCCTAGTTCAGATCTTGAATCTAATGCCTTCTTACTCTGTGACCATGGGCAAGTCATCTTACTTTTCAAAGACCCAGGCAACCTTTTTGGCTGTAACTTATAGATGTTTATTTGTTTTATTTTATATAATTTTGGGTAAGTTTTTCATACAAATTTTCCCATATTTCTCTGAATTTCTCAAATTAATATTTTCTCACTGCAAAATAATAATCCTTTATAATCACATACACTAGGAATTTTATAAATAACAGTATATCAATGTTTAATGCTTTTGATTAGGTGACATTTTGTGGGTTCAACTCATTGGGGCTCAATGGTTGTAGTATCATAGATTTAGAACAAGAGATTTCTGTGGAGAAAGATTTCTATACTGGCAGTTTCCCATACTGATGAAATCATGGGTGGAGTAATGAATAGACATGATGGATATAGAGCTGGGCCTGGAGTCAAGAAGACTTGAGTTCAAATCTGACCTCAGACACTTAATTAGCTGTGTGACCCTTAGCAAGTCACTTAATTTCTGTTTGCCATCTGTAAAATGGGGATAATAGTAGCACCTACCTCCCAGGGTTGCTGTGAGGATCAACTGAGATAATATTTGTAAAGCACTTAGCACAGTGCTTGACACATAGCAGGCACTGTAAAAATGTTAGTTATTATTATTATTATTAGAGTACTAGCCTTGGAGACAGGAAGAACTAAATTCAAATCTGACCTCAGACATTTACTAGCTATGTGACCCTGGGCAAATCCCTTAACTTCTGTCACCAAACACATTTTAAAAGTATACACACATGCAGAACCATCTTCTCTCCACCATAATAACCATTGCTGCTTTTACTCTATCCCCCCCAGTCATATATTGATTGGAAGTTCTCAGATGACATTCAGGGCATAGGGACACTTTGGGGTATTGGGGTAATTTCTGCCTTGTTATCCTGTTCCCCCCCAAATCTGGGAACTCCATTAGACAGCACTACCCAGTGGGTTATAACCAGCTCTCCTTGCCCATGTCAGACAATACACAAAACTCAGAAAAAGAAAAAAAATGTTTATTGATAGGCAGAAGGTCAATAGGTTTGTTGATAGGCTGAAATTGAAGTCTTAGTAGAGCTCATGGAAAATATAGATGCCCAGCCTTTCTCCAGACATCCACACAGCTTCAGTCACTTTATAATCACACATTTTTTAGGACTGAGTTCATAAACCACACCTGTTGAAGCTTTTCACCCCTCCCCAGATCACTCTGCCTGTAGTTCTACATAGATCCAGCAGGTGGCAGGACTAGCCCCATTTTTCATCCCAGAAAAGAAGTCTTTCAGGCTATTTCAGTTCCCAGATGAAGTTTCCTCCATCCTCTAGTACTGAAATTGGTCTGTCCCCTGTATTACAGTTCCCAGGGACAACTGGCCTCAAACAACAGTTTACCTATCTCTCAGGAAAACAAAAAAGTTCCTCTTGCCCTCAAACATGCCTCCATGCCCTGCCCTGGGGCTTATGTTTCCCTCTGGTCTCAGCACTTCTGAGGGACTTGGAAAGTTAACAACACCCCTTGCCTCCCCATTTCAACTCATTCCTACCTCGGCCCACTTGTTGGGGTTATTTAGATTACCTAAGGCTTCAGCCTTTGACATCCAAGGTCATGTGAAACCCAGAACTCCTCAACATTGCTACATACCTGTAAGAAAAAGTACAGTCTTACATTGGTAAGAAGCACATGATGTTTTGGGCACTGTAATAGGATAGAAGTGGTACCAAAACACAGTAGGCAAGGAAAGCAAGACATCATGACATGAGCAGGGCATCTTCTTTGCAAGTTCAATATAAAAAAACTTTTTATACAAATAAAATCAGATTTAAATAATTGGAGAAATATTAATTGTTCATGACTACACAGGGCTAATATAATAAAAATGACAATTTTACCTAAACTAATTTATCTATTCAATGCTATCACAATTAAATTACCAAAAATTATTTTACCGAATTAGAAAAATAATAACAAAATTCATTTGGAAGAACAAAAAGTCAAGAATATCAAAGAGGTTTAGTAGTACCAGATCTTAAACTATATTTTAAGGCAGTAATTATCAAAACTATCTGGTACTAGCTAAGAAATAGAAAGGTAGATCAATGGAACAGAGTAGACATACCATTTGTAGCAGTAAATAAATATAATCATCTTGTTTTTGAAGAGTTAATATGATCTTAGTTTACACTGAGAGGCAAAGCTTTCAGGAATACGTCCCTCGATACTCTTCTGTACTTACCACATCTATAGTTCTGGGTGCCATGTTTTTGTCATTGCTGTTCAGTTGTATCTGAAAATTTGGGGATTTCTTGGCAAATCTTTTAAGAATGGACTGCCTTCAGAACTCTGAGTACTAAAGAAGTAGGGGCAGAAGGGATTTATAATTTGTTGAGTGCTAGAGTTTTGAGCCAATTGGGACCCTGGAAGCAAGGGTTTTAAAAAGGGTTTTAGTCAGGCAATAAATGGCAGTTTTTCTCTATTTTTTCCTCAAACTTAAAAAATTCTGAACTTAACATCATCAACAGACACAAACATTCCAAATATCCCAAAACCAAAAAAGCTATAACTCCTGCCTAATACATTTTAATTTTTTTGTTTTGTTTTCTTTTATGGTATATATTTTACATGTTTATTTTCTCTCTGTCTCTATCTGTCTGTCTGTCTCTCTTTCTTCCTCTCCCCTTTTCTCTCTTTTCTCACTAACTCATAAACTCTCTCCTATATAGACATTCTTTCTTTTAACAAATAAGTACAGTTAAGCAAATCAAATATCTTTTGGTTTCTTGAGGATAGAAGGGATTGTATTTTTAAAAAATCTTCATATCCCCTGAACCCAGCACAATGCCTTGTACACAACAGGTACTTAATAAATATTTGTTGAATTAGATTGGAGCTGTGCCTATAAGCCTTTGTTCATTTTAACCCAATAAGAATTGACAGTCACTTAAATTCTAAGGTGCCTGAGGAGAGCTATTTGCTTTACCTGGGATAACATTTGAGTTTATTGACATATTTCTTCTTATCTAAGTTTCCAAGCTAATAGTAGTACTTGGCCACCTTTGGCTATTTTTCTGTTCATTAGCAAACACTTTGCAAGAACCTAGGTTTAAATAGGGCAATCTAAACTATTCCCAGACTTAGGTTTCTTTGGAGTCAGTATTTCAATTTCCCTTTTGTTTATGGAAATCTTTTCCAGGTGGACAAAGGAGACCAGCATTCTATTTGCACAATGTTACAAGGCTATCTTTTATTGCCTGTGGGCTGGAGTGTATCTCTGTCTTTGACCTTCCTTGGCTGTCTTCATAGAAGATGAAAAACCAACAGGAGCCCTGATGGGGAATTTCCTCCTACTGAGCAAGTCTAGAAATTCATATTGGGGGAGGTTTTGGTAATACCCCAATCCCAACTCACTTCCACAGGGACAGACTTGCTTTAGTAAAGCATAGCAAGTGGGCAACAGCTAATAGTCTTCACAGTATAGCTATCTATGATATAATCGCTGGCAACTCACCCCTGCCATGAGCTAACATTCCATTCGATGCTGAGATGGAGAAGAATATGATTAATGCCTCTAACACAATCACATAGTTACCTATGGGTACATAGTTACAGTGGGACTCTAGCAATGCTAGGAGCAACCTTAATCATGGGGATCTCTTGCTGTGAAAGTATTTGAATAATTAAAAGCATTTCTCTGCCAAACAAGTCTTCTGATAGTGAAATTTGTTACTTCTGTAGTTTTTCTTCTTTCTCAATCAGAATCTTCCAATCAAAGAGGTAGCATTTATACCAAGGAAACAGACAACTTTTAATTTTTACTTTCTATAAAGATTAAAGTCTTTGTACTGAAGAGAAGGCTCAGAATTGTGACATTTATTTATTTGAATTCTTATTCTCACTCAGAAAGGCAAAAGCTCTCAAAGGTTAGGATAAGAATGATTAATTGGGTCACATAAGGAAATGTTTGTATTTTTGTGTGGGTATAAGAGGACTGGTTTTGCTTACACAGGAAATAGATGGGTAGGAAAACTCAGGAGCAGATTTCAGAGTCAATCAGAATCTCTGCTAGAGGGTGGGAACAGAAGCATGCAAACTTATAACAAACATGAAAGTGGCCTTGCCTGCAGACTACAGTGGGCAAGGTCATACTCATAGGGCTATAGGTCCAGCATAAGAAGAAGTACATGATTTAGGGCAAGAAAGAACCAAAGTCAAAAGTCAAGAAGATAACACCATACCCAGATCAGAAAAGTACCCCCCTCAGAGACTGAATCCAACAAGGATCTACACGCTGTAGGTGAGATTTGAAGGAAGGAAGGAAGATAGTATTATAGTTGCAACAGAAGGGGAATAGTGAGACAGTAAGAGGGAATATACAATTTAGGGCAAGAGAGAACCTCGAAAAAGGTTGGGGGGGCAGTTGGTGGTGCAGTGGATAGAGAACTGACCCTGGAGTCAGGAGGACCTGAGTTCAAATCCAGTCTCAGACAAGACACTTGACACTTACTAACTGTGTGATCCTGGGCAAGTCACTTAACCCCAATTGCCTCACAAAAAAAATAAAAAGCATTGGGCCAGCTAGGTGGCACAGTGGATAGAGCATTGGCCCTGAAGTCAGGAGGACCTGAGTTCAAATCCGGCCTCAGACCAAACATTTGACACGTACTAGCTGTGTGGCCTTGGGCAAGTCACTTAACCCGGATTGCCTCACCAAAAAAAAAAAAAAAAGGTTGGGAAGGTGACATGACAAGATATCAGACAAGTATCTTTGCCCTGTCCCCAAGGGAGTGGGGCAGATAAAAGCTGAATGATGGATAGGGGATGACACAATGATAAGAACTACTAGAAATGTGTCTGAGGGTTTTCAACATGGTATAGTGTTTTGAATAGCGGGCACAAATCTGTCCAGGTGCTCACATGTTCCTATGGCAAAGATGGGTAATTTACTAAGCTACTGTAGCTGATTGAAAAATATCCCTCAAAATCATCTACCACCTTTGCTTTATAATTCATGTTTATCAAGCCACCTGCTGCTTATGAATGAGGTTTCCTTGGGATCGTCAGTTAGGAGTTGTGAGTCCTCATGGCATGTATATCTCTTATTATAAATTAATAAATTGACTTCTTATTTATGATTTAAAAAACCTCATGAGTCTGGACAGTGTGAATTAGTCCTCAGAAACCAATTACCTCTGGAGAACTGTTCAAATAGGATTATATAATAGTGCTGGAAGAGACCTTATAGGGCACCAAGTCCATTTTAGAGATAAGGAAACTGAGTCTCAGAGAAGTTAAGTGACATGCCTGCAGTCATACGGTTAGTAAATGTCTTAAGGTAGGTATCAAACCAACATCTTCCTGATTTGATGACAGACTCTTTGTCCACGGCACCATGCTGCGAGGTAAGTGAAGTTATTAAGCCAAGGACTAGACCCTACATTCTGATGACCCCATCTAGCTTCACTCATCTTCTTAATACATATGTTAGTAAAGATGATAATGAGCTTGGAGGCTCCAGAGCTATACGTTTCAAAATTCAGAGCAGAACTTTTCTCAGTGAAATTGCTAATGAGCTTGCTACCTGCTGCCTGCTTTAAGGACTTGTCTCAGGACAAATTTTTGGAATGAACTATTTCAATTGCTATAGCATAAAAATATCTGTTAAAACCTGTATGCTAGGACCATATGGTCCCAGAAATAGGTTATGCCTTTGTAACTGAGCTTCCAACAAAACTTAGGACATTTATCATGCAGTTGTATATGCAGAAGAAAACATAACTCTAGATGGGTTGCGAGAATACTGAGGCAACACTGCATTCATTTAAAAGATTTAGTTGGGGCAAGAATTTCTTGGGAGAAAGACATTTTTGGTTTCAGAGACTCCTCAAGAAAGAGAGATATGGACAGAGGACATTGCAGGGAGTAGAGAAGAAAAGATTTTGGAAGCTGCAGACAGCAGGGGACTCCAGCTCCTTAATATGGCCCTGATTTCCAGTTTGTCTCCCTGAAGACTTCAGAGACATAACCTCTCCTTGGTGAGATTGGTGTTTCTCTCTTGGTTTCAGGGGAGATCTTATCCCACTCAAATCTAAATATTTCATTTATTCTTTTGTATTTTCAGGTATGTTTTTATAATCTATATAACTTCTCTAATTTCTGCTTGCCATTTCTTTGGGTAAATGCATCTTCACTTGGACATTCTAGAATAGACCTTGTTTCAGGGTAGCTCTGAAGGGGGCTCCCATGAGTGGATCTGATTCTCTGGTTCCAAGTCACTTGCAGGGATTCCTAGGTAATTTTGCTAAAATCTGCCAGTAACAAGACAACACAAGTTAGCACAACCTCCTAATGCCAGTGCTCTATCCACTGTGCCACCTAGCTGGCCCAATGCTTTTTATTTTTTTTTGTGAGGCAATTGGGGTTAAGTGACTTGCCCAGGATCACACAGTTAGTAAGTGTCAAGTGTCTTGTCTGAGACTGGATTTGAACTCAGGTCCTCCTGACTATTTGCCTATTAACCATAAGGCAAAAATGAAATCTTTGAACCCAAGGCCTATTGTTACTGAGTTGACTGAAAGATGTAGCTTCAATATATAGTATTTATTAACTAAAAAGTTGCAGGAGGAATGGCCCTGATCCCAAATAATAAATAAAAG
>NW_020955033.1:26737081-26919715 GCF_900497805.2 Vombatus ursinus | reverse complement strand
CAGGAGGAATGGCCCTGATCCCAAATAATAAATAAAAGGGATTAGGGCATATCTCTCTTCTAGGCAATAATAAACACCATGAAACAGAAAGCTAAAGCAATACAATAATGATCATTTATATTAAATAACACCAGTTTTCCTTTTAATCTGGTAACATATCCCCAATATCCACTTAATCAGCGCATTACATCTTGAGTCCCAGATATCTCATGTCTGGTCCCTGGAAACATCTTCACTTGGACACTCTAGAATAGACCTTGTTTCAGGGTAGCTCTGAAGGGGGCTCCCATGAGTGGATCTGATTCTCTGGTTCCAAGTCACTTGCAGGGATTCCTAGGTAATTTTGCTAAAATCTGCCAGTAACAAGACAACACAAGTTAGCACAACCTCCTAATTTGCTTTTTCAGTAGAAAACTAACTCAAATCTTTATGGATCTACCACTATTAACACCAGAGGTATAAGTACAACAAATTAAGAACCCAAAATTCACCTGAAACTTAAGAGATTTTTCAGTTTTTATACATGACTTACTCTTTCTATCTCTACCCAAACCTTGGACCTGATATGGACAATGCCATCAAGAGGCTGAAGGAAGAATCTTTAAAAATGATCCATGAGGGCCTGACTTGTAAAATGAGCCCTTCTATCTCTTAATAATATCACACAGATGCTTCAAAATAGGAAAAAGGGAAATGATTTGAAAATTCTTTATAATTATAATGCAATTTTGTATATAAAATCTTTAATCCAATTTTCAGAGCTTATTACTAAAACACACTATGTATGTATGTGTGTATATATGTAATTTATATCCTAGTTCTTGGAGAAAATAATCTAAAAAAAGTTTACTACTCTATTAAATTAAAAAAAAACACTTTTACATCTTTGTCTTATCCCTGTTTTCTGAGGACATATATATTATCCTCATATCATCCTGAAAGAATGGACCTAATCTTATACATAAACATGCAACTATTAGCAAGGGTTTGGCAAGTCCAAAAAATCATTTATCTAGTTGCTTAGGACATGTAGTTTACTCTAAAATCAGAATAAAAATGGAAAGATCTTTCACATTTGTGTCCTGTTATAGTAATTCAGATGTTTTAGCATTAATCTATTAATTAACAGATTTAGTATTACAACTTCTAAAACTTCCAACAACAAAACTTCCTGCCCTGATTATAGAAATTTGCTATGACAGGAAAAAGGGAGAGACATGGTTGTAATGATATTAAAACTGTCCCTTCAAGAAGCAGGCAGATCTGACATAAGCCATAACAGGAAAAAACTTCCTTAGTTCTGTTGGTTCCAGACATGAGTCATTTAACAACCAATCATTTAGCAAGGCTCCACATTACTCATAGGGTATCAAAGCTAGCCTCAGAATGAACCAGGTGGGAATATTTCCTGTTCAAAAAGCACAATGGAGAAACTGAGTCAAGAGGATCTTACTCTTGTCTATGCAAGGTCATCCCCTCAACTTTCCCAGACATAGACACCCATTTGTAACAGTCTTCAGACTACACTAATTCTGGCTAGCACGTGGCATTCCCTTTGAATGGTAGACTATTGGCTCAATAACAATTCAGACACTCATGCCTGAAATCAAAACTTAGAACAACATCAAATTACAATCCCAAGAGATTTTACCTCGAATAGCAAAATTTCACTAATCCCAGCTTAGGGCTAGGTTATTATTATTATTTCTCTCATGTTTCAATAGTTGTTAACAATGAACACATGGAAGGACATCTTATGCTTCATTTAGTTTCACACATACAGTGAATACACAATAGTTGATTTAAAACCCCATAAAATGCTGACCAAAGTAAGCCCCCAATCTGTACTGCCTATTAACCATAAGGCAAAAATGAAATCTTTGAATCCAAGGCCTATTGTTACTGAGTTGACTGAAAGATGTAACTTCAATATATAGTATTCATTAACAGGTACAATTTCATTATTTCCATGAATAATAACCAAATAATCTATCAGATCAACTCACTCTTTACTATAAGCAAACTTGTCAGTCCCTCCCTCTTTTGGCTGGGAGTGGGCCTAGTTCCTCAAACTTCATTACTGTAGAATGTTACAACATGCAGTCAGTAGGGTTGATAAGATCTTATGACCCAGCCCAATTAGAAAGTCCCAAAACTTTATCCATTTTAAAGCAAAACATACCCAATTAAATATTTCACAGTTTTCAAATATTGTGACCACATTCTTCAACCACTCAATTCATAATGTAACAGTATCCAGATTAAAACAGAAGTTATTTTCCTAATGATACAATTTCAATATTCTCTGGGCATCATTTCTCAAGTTAACAATAATTCTTATGGGATAGTTTCCCAAAATTTATAACACCAGAAAATTTAGAAGCCTAACAATAACATAAACAACATAAGGGATTTAAAAAATATGATGCAGACTTTTTTTGCCAATAAAATAATATTCATTCATTTGAATGCCATTCTTGAATACTCTCATATAGAAAGTCACCATATATAAATTTGGCATTCTATATTAGTCACATTCAAAACCCACTATAGAGTACTCACACTCAATGAAAATAATAGTAGCTAAGATTTTATATATAGTGCTTATCATGTACCAGGCACTGTGCTAAGTACTTTACAATTATTATATTATTTGATTCATATAGCAACTCTGGGAGGTAGGTGCCATCATTATATTTTTATAAATGGAGGAAACAAGTAAAGAGAGGTAAAGTTACTTCTTCATCTATAAGAGGTCACACAGTTAATGAAGCTCTGAGAGTAGGTTTGAACTCAGCTTTTTCCAATCTATGCACTTTCCTAAGCATGTTGCCTTAATGCCAAGCAGCAAATTTATTTCACATTAAGTTCTGATTTTCCACAATTATCTTTATACAATACCAATTAGCTGCTATGCTTTTTCAGTAGTTAGAAAATCTTTAAACCATAATTTGGAAATTTACATTAAGGATTACATTTCATTTACAAAGTTCTGTTTCTAATTTATAAGGTGATAGATTTCTTAAAACCAAGGAAGAATGGGAAAAAAATTCCTGTCTTCTTATCTGTCTTTACCTCTTCATTTTCCAACCTGACCAGAGTTGTGAAGGCAAAGAGAAAGAAACTCACTGTTTTCCTCCTCATCTTCTCCTGAAAGTCTAATCAAAAGTCAGTGAGAGCAAATCCCTGTTTCATATTACTGACAGCTGGGTTTGATGTTTGTAAGGATTGTGGATACCAAAGCAAAGGTAGGGGAGGGGTTCTATGTGATATGTGGTTCCTCAGCAGGTTGCCCTTTAGATAACTTGAGAGATATCAGCCTCTGCTGGAGGTTTCATTTCACTTGTGTTTCCTGCAATCTCTCTCAAGTGCCCCTTGTTAAAGTAAAGCACACTGACCCCCTTCCCTTATTGATCTAAATATCCCTTTCCAATTCTTTGTCCTTTTCCTTTTTAAATTCCTCTTTCTCCAATTATTCCCTACAAAAGTGGTTTCTTATGAATGGCATGGTCTCTCCCCCCCCTCTTTCTCTTTGAAAAATCCAGATTTTTGAGGAACAGTCTCAATTTGAAAATCCTGCCCCATTGCACCAACAATTTATTTTTCCTGGGCTCTAGTTCTTCAGGTCTGGTTTTTAACAAGTATAGCTGACAATCACAGGCCCGCTATTTATCTGACCAAATTTGTTCCCCACGATTATCTAAGTACTGATTCCAGTATGAGCTGAGTTTTATCACTTGGGCTATGGACATCCCTGGGTGCATGTGCAGCTTTACCTTATCCCAAGCTTTTAATAGCTTACCCAATGGGAAATTGGCAGGAGGCTCACTCTGTGCCAATCCTATACTGATACATATATCCCTTTGCTATTCTATTCCTTGGCAATCTTATATTGGGCAAGGACCAGTACTCACCCCTGTCCCATTTCCACATACTCCCTTTCCTTCCTTCGTGCACAAATGAGAGAGAACTAATTTTGAGCTTAAGACTTATTTCTCCTTATCCTTCTTGAGTTTGGGGAGTTTAATTCTCCAACCACTTCACAGCTGACTAACCACCAGGAAAGAACACCCAACTCATGACTGGACAAAAGTCGGAGTGCCAGCTGAAGGATGGAATAGGCTCATTCAGTGATACTCATGTAAGTGAAAGGCCACTCTTGGCTGGCTTGCCAAATTGCTAAAAGGATTTCTTTATATGGGCCTCACCATGATTAAAAAAAGAAACTCAGGGAAAAAAAGATAAAAAGGAGTTTATTCAGTACACCAAGGCAATTAGCAGTAGTAGTGTGACTGGCCATGATTTAAATTGCATACTGCTTTATAGACAGGAGTAAACAACTCTCATATAAGGGAAAGACAATCCTAATTCTTCCATATTTCAATGAAGAGATAAGGTTAGTACTGCCTCAGCTATTCCCTAAATATTTTGGTTGGTATATATTTCAATGAGAAGATGGGGTAAGTGAGCATGCACATCACCATCTCATGTAAGCTAGCAGTCATGTACTCAAAGTCTAAATTGGGTTTTTTAAATGGAGTTACATGGACTGACTCAGACAAATACCCTTCATCATTTCTTAAAGCACAATAGTATTCCATTGCAATCATATACCACAACTTATTCAGCCATCCCCAATTGATGGAAATTTTCTCAGTTTCTAATTCTTTGCCACCACAAAAAGAGCTGCTGTAAATATTTTTGTAAACATGGGCCCTTTCCCTTTTTTCTTTGATTTCTTTGGGGTATATATCTATAAGCAGTTGTGTGTGGTTGCATATGTGGTTTGTCCTTCATTTTCAAAGAGGATCATGACATCAGGAATGCCATGACTTGCATTGAATTGGATTTAAGTAAGGCAGGGCTGTGCAAAGTCACCAGCCTCATTTTCTTCTCCAGAATCACCTGGGTCCAGTGGCCAGATATTCATCAGGATGACTGCAGTTGGCCCAGGATGCAGTGGGAGACCTTGGCATTTTTTCCCTAGAAGCAGTATTTCTGGGTCAAAGGGTCACAGTTTTATAGCCCTTTGGGCATAGTTTCAAATTGTTTGCCTGAATAGTTCAATTCACAGCTTCACCAACAGTGCATTATTGTACCTATTTTTTTCCCATCTCCTCCAGCATTTGTAATTTTCCTCTTCTGTCATGTTAGTCAATCTGATAGGTGTGAGGTAGTGCCTCAGAGTTATTTTAATGTACATTTCTCTAATATTGATTTAGAGCATTTTCCATATGACTATTGATAGCTTTCATTTATTTCTTCTGAAAGGTCACTTCATATTCTTTGATTATTTATTAATTAGGATTGGCATTCATTTTTATAAATTTGAGTCAGTTCCCTATATATGTGAAAAGCTAAATCTTTATTAGAGAAATTTGCAAAACTTCCCCTAGTTTCCTGCTTTTCTTCTTGTTTTGGTGTTTTTATTTGTGCAAAAGCTTTTTTAAATTTTATGTTATTAAAATTATCCATTTTCCCTCCTGTGATTTTCTCTGTTTCTTGTTTGGTCATAAACTCTTCTCTTTTCCATAGATCTGACTGGCAATTTTCCATGCTCCCTTATTTTGCTTAAGATATCATCCTTTATGTCTAAATCATGTTCCCATTTTGACCGTATCTTGGTATGTGGTATGAGATGTTGGTCTATACCTAGTTTCTGCCAAGCTGCTTTTCAGTTTTCCCAGAATTTTCTGTCAAATAGCTCTTGTAGCAAAAGAATCTTTGGATTTATGAAACTCTAAATTACTATGGTCATTTACTACTGTGTCCTGTGTACCTAATCTATTTCACTGATTCACCCCTTTATTTCTTAGCCAGTACCAGATAGTTTTGATTATTACCACTTCATAATATAGTTTGAAATCTGGTATGGCTAGATCACCTTCCTTTGCATTTTTTCATTAACTGTTTTGATATTCTTGACCTTTAGTTCTTCCAGATGAATTTTATTACTTTTTTTTCTCACAAGTTCTCAGACAAAAAAGTTTATTAACCAAACTGTTTGAAAAAAAGCTGTTATACTTGATGCCTCTACTTTCTGTCCTCTCACTCAGTTTTCAACCCTTTACAATATGGGTTCTGATCTCATCACTCAACCAAAATTGCTCTCTCCCAAGTTACCAGCAGTGTCTTAATTGCCAAATCTGATGGTCTTTTCTCATTCCTCATCTTTCTCAACATATCTGCTACATTTGACACTATTGACCACTCTTTCCTCCTGGATGTTCTTTGCTCTGTGTGGTTTAGTAACACTATTCTTTGCTCCTTCATCTCCTACTGGTCTGACCCCCCTCCTTCTCAATTTCTTTTAGTAGTTCATAACCATATCACACCCCCTTATGGTAGGAGTTCCTTAAGTTTCTGTTTTAAGCATTCTTCTTTTCTCCCTCTGTACTCTCTTGGTAACCTCATCAGCTCTCATGAGTTTAACTATCATCTCCATATATAGGACCCCCAGCTTCCATTGATTGATGCTGATCTGGATCTGGAGTCAGAAGGCCTGGGTTCAAATACTGGTTCCACTATTTGCAACCTCTGTGACTTTGGGTAAGTCATTTAGAATGTGAGTTCCTTGAGAGTTCCACCCTCTGTAAGGGAATGTTTTGCTTTTCTATTTGTATCCCCCAGTGCTTAACACAGTGTTTTGCGTATAGTTAAGCCCTTAATAGTTGGCAATAGGACATTTCAAATTGAATGTCCTGGAGACACTTTAAATGCTGCATGTCCAGAACTAAAGTCTTTCTATCCCTCTTCCAAACTTCTCTATTTCTGTTGAGATCACCACCATCCTTCCAGTCTTTCAGGTTTGTAACCTCCACATTATCCTGAACCCTTCCTCCTCCACCCCCCATTCTCTTTCTACTCACATATGAAACTGGTTTCCAAATGTTGCTATTTCTATCTTCACAAATATCTCACATTCAGCCCTTCCTGTTCATTCACTTAACACCTTAGTTCAGACCCTCATCACATCTCACTTAGATTATTGCAACAGCTTCCTATTTGGGCCTCTTGCTTTCAATCTCTCCTCACTCCAGTTTATCCTATATATTTCTACCAAAACAATTTTACTTAAGAGCACATCTGACTGTGTTACTACTCTACTCAACTATAGTAGCTTCCTATTGCCTCTAGGATAAAATATAAACTTCTTTGTTTGCTTTTCCAACCTAGCCCCAGCCTATCTTTCCAACCCCAGTGAATATCATCCCTCTCCCCTATTCCATACTCAGCAGTTCAGCCAAACTAACCTTCTTTTTATTCCTCACACGGGCCAATTCATCTTCAGTCTCTACTCCTGTGCATTGGCCATCCCACATGCTTGGCTTGCATTTTCTTCCTTACCTCCTTCTGATAGATACCCTCTCTTTAAGAGTCAGTTCAAGCACCATCTTCTGCTTGAAGCCTTTCTTGATTACTCCAACTGCTAATACCTTCCCTCCCAAACTACCTTGTATTTAACTAATTTGTATGTATTCTTATTGATTCACTTTATATCTTTGTTGTATATATGTATATCTGTCACTGTTGTTCAGTCATTCAGTCATGTCTGATTCTTTGTGACTTTATGGACCATAGCATTCAATCTCTTCTGTATCCGTGGAGTTTTCTTGGCAAAGATATTGCAGCGGTTTGCCATTTTCTTCTCCAGTGGATCACCTTTTGTTAGAACTCTCTTGGATATGACCTGTCTTGGATAACCCTGAACAGCATAGCTCAGAGGTTCATTGAGCTATGCAAGCCCCTCTGCCACAACAAAGCAGTGATCCAGGAGGGTCTGTATATATTACAAATGTATTTATTATCTCCCCTGTTAAAATGTAACTTTTTTCTGAATGAGATTGTTTCATTCTTGTCCTTGTCTTTTCAGTACTGGGCACTTTTTTTGTTGGTTAGTCAATCAGTCATGTCTGACTCTTTGTGACCCCATTTGAGGTTTTCTTGACAAAAATGCTGGAAGGTTTTGCCATTTCCTTCTCCAGTTCATTTTACAGATGAGAATACCAAAGCAAACAGGGTCAAGTGACTTGCCCAGGGTCACATAGCTAGTAAGAGTCTGAGGCCAGAATTGAACTCAGGGCCAGTGAGCTATCCATTGTGCTACCTATCTGTCTACCTGGCACACAGTAGGCACTTAATAAATGTGTATTCATTGAATGGAGGGCTAAAAGGAGAATTTAGAGGGGTCATAATGAGCTGGAGAGAGCAATGTCACAGAAGAAAAAAAAAGAGTATATCCAGAACCACTTTCTGGGTGATTAATGGTGTCAAAAGCTTTGGAAAGATCAGAGAGGTTGGGGACTGAGAAAAGGCTATTGGATGTGGTAATTAAAGCCATAGGTAACTTTGAAGAGGGCAGTTTTAGTGGAGTTGGAAGCCAGATTTCAAGAAATTGAGGTTCTACTTTCTTGGGAATTGGCAAGAAAAGGGAAGAAATGTGTTACAGTAGAAATACCAGTGATTCTTCAATCAGAGGACCTTAGTTCAAACCATACTGCTGATGTTTGCTATCTATATGACCTTGAATGAGTTACTCAGATTCTCAAGAGGACTTCAGCTTTCTCATATGTAAAGTAAGGGGGTTGGGTTAGGTGACCTCTGGGATCCCTTCTAGTTCTTGATTTGTCATCCTGTGAAAGTAGGGTAGCTTGGGTTGGTGGTAAGGTTAAGGAAAGTATTTTAAGGACAAGGAGACCTCACTATGTAAGAAAAGAGATAAGAAACCTATGGAGAGGGAACTCTTGAAGATAAGTGAAAGGAGGTGATTGATGGGAATAAACTCTTAGAGAGGATAAGAAAGGATGGGATAGATGGCATAAGTTGAGGGCCTTGGCAAGGAGATGGACCACTTCCTCAAAACAGGAGGAAAGAAAAAGAAAAATGGGTGAAGATTTAGACATATGTTTAGGCATGGACATGGACACAGAGAAAAATGTTGAATTTAGGCAGCATCTTCAGGGACAAAATGAAGGAACAAGCAATTGTCCTAATGATTTGATTAATGTACATACTAATACCAATAATTCTGAGGAAAACCCACCTATTTTTTCCTCACAGGAGATAACTGCCTCAACCCTTCCCTTCACTTTGCTTGTGTAGATATAGCCTAGGGCTTTGGCAGGAGTGAGATGGTTTTATACTAATTAGAAAAAGAAGAAATTGGCAGCTGCTCTTTTAAAGTGCTTTGAACAGCTCTCCAGAGAGCACATTCAATAGCCAAAAAACCAAAGCAAAAATGTGCATTATTAAGATCATATCCATTCAAAAGGCAATTGTTCACCATTAGTTCCAAAAAGAATAGAGAGTTCAGATTCCCAGAATTCATCACTTCAAGTCTTTGCTTTCCAAGTTTTCCTCCTTGCTCTTCGCCTCTTTGCCTTACACATTACACATTACAGTTCCATTCCATAAGATGTAAGTGATATTTATAGGAAATCCTGAGTATTGCCAATGAGTGAATAGCTACATTAAACACATTTTAAAACAACCTTTTCCCACAGTTGTTTATAATAACCTCTCAAAAGTTTGAAATTAAAATCTGTTTCCTATCCAGCCTTTCTCTGCTCACACCTCCCTTTTCCCCATTGATTAAAGCCAAAAACTTGCCCTTGAATCTGCTTCAAGTGCCTTGGCCCACCACCCTCAAATGCTCTGTAGCTGATTATCCCAATCCCTGAATATTCTTGTCTTCCTGGGTTTCCTTCTCATGGTTCATGCTCAATGGGTACTTCTTTCCAAAAACTTACTCTTCCCTGCCCCATCCCCATTCCTATCCCCAAAGGACTAACTCTTTTCTCTCTTCTCCTGCCTCTGAGTCTCTGACTCTTGCCCCATACTCCCCCAATTCTTGGCAACAGAACACTTGAAAAATTAGCCTTCCCACCAGAGCTGTAACGCAGAATTCTTCCACATGGCACAAAAACAATAGAGGAGACTGGGATCTTGGTACTGCAGAGGACAGATTTGATTACAAGACAATTTTGCCTGGGAGGTCCATCCCCTAGAAATTCGGTTCTTTGTCCTTGTGGAGATTAAGGGAAGAGTAAGCCCTGGAGATGGATACTACTGTAATGGAATCCTGGTAATGGTGATATCCCATATGGTGTGGAGGGCTGGCAGAGAAGGTTCGATGAACTGTGAATATGGTATTTTATTTGTTTTTTGTTTGTTTGTTTGTCATAGGAATGATCACGGGGCTGCACCCTGCCTATTGGAGTCCTGGCTTCTTCAGCAGAAAGCTGAGAGTCACAGTCTGTTGTGTGAAAGCAAGGAAGTCTTAACTGACCTCTCCTCTGTTGGCACGCAGCAATCATGGCTGGTTCGGCTCTCCTCTGAATGGCCGAGCGTTCCCGTGCACATCCTGTGTACGTCCCTGACACGAGGCCTGCATGCAATGATGAGATCTACTAATTGGCTGACGGGCTCTGATCACGCGATCCCAAGGTGCCTTGAGGGCTATATAGGCCACACCCAGCTAACAATAAACGGAGCTTCTGCTATCTTGTTGTCTCCTGCCTCATCCATGCGTCTCCGGGTCACTGATCATTGAGCTGGTCTCATGCTCACCACTGCAGCGGCTGCAACATTTGCTTGTTTTGTTTTATTAGGCAATGGGGTTAAGTGACTTGCCCAGGGTCACACAGCTAGTAAGTGTTATGTGTCTAAGGTCAGATTTGAACTCAGGTCCTTCTGACTCCAGGGTTGGTGCTCTATCCACTATGCCATCTAGCTGACCCATGAACATGGTATTTTACATAAGAAAGAAGCATACCCTCTGGGGAGCAATTTCACCCCCTGTATTTCAGGATCCCAGGGCAAAGTCACATTTACCCTATGTCACTTAGGCCCTGCTTCCTTACCTCAGCAACTGTTCTGCACTCACTGGTATCTAAGACTGTTACTACATTTCAGGTTATAGCATAGAGGCAAGATGGCTCTAAATACTGTACCTCTATTAGATGAGAATAAAGAACAAAAAAAATTACTTAATAGTTGTATCTTCTCTGGCCTAGCAGAGTGACCTGCATATAATAGGTACTTACTATTCAAAATGAAGTTGAAACTGGTCCCACTTACATAGATTTATGAGATTTAGAGCTTGGGTAGCTAGGTAGTGCAGTGGATAGGGCACTGGGCCTGGAATCAGAAAGACTTCAGTTCAAATCCAGCCTCAGACCCTTACTAACTTTGTAAGGGAAAGTCACTTAACCCTGTTTGCCTCAGTTTCCTCATCTATAAAATGAACAGGAAAAAGAAATGGCAACCCACTCCAGTATCTTTGCCGAGAAAACCCCAAATGGGCTCACAAAGAGTTGGACACATCTAAACAACAATAATAACAAGGATTTAGAGCTAGAAGAGATCTTAGAGATCATTTTGTTGAGCCTTCTCATTTTATAGTTGAGGAAACTGAGGCCCAGAGAGGTTAAATGACTTGTCCAAAGTCACACAAATATAACTAGAAGAGCTGAGATTTTAACCTAGGTTTTCTGATTCCAGATTCAGTATTTTTGTTTTATCATTGAGTAACATAGAACACAATGGGACAAATATTTAGGTATGTTAAAAATTTACTATTCATTTCTACCTCAGCTACCGTCTCTCCCAATCTACCATGTCTCCAACTTTATCCTGAGGTGCCAAACCCTCAACTGACATTTCACCCAGTCAAAAATCTTTGCCGACAATTTTTCCGAGAGTGTTTTTGACTCAAGAGTTTAGGCAAGAGATGTTTTTAGGCCAAGAAAAGTCAGCTCTGTGCAGAATTAT
This sequence comes from Vombatus ursinus, assembly GCF_900497805.2. NCBI lineage: Eukaryota > Metazoa > Chordata > Mammalia > Diprotodontia > Vombatidae > Vombatus > Vombatus ursinus. The sequence goes on along the minus strand of NW_020955033.1, from coordinate 26,907,943 downwards.
CACCATTTCCCTCACGCCTATCATGTCCCATCCATTTCTGCAAGATCTACAAAAGCTCTACTTGTGGGTGAGTGGGTGGAGAGGGTGAGGAATGCATATAGTGGTGAAGAGAATTGTGAGGCCACACAAACTGCTTGTTGGGGAGAATCGGGAATGGGATGGAAAGAGGGGTTTCTTATCTTCTCAGTGCTTGGAAGTACATTATTGTGTTCCGTGGAGTTTGTAAGTGAGAAACAGCACAAAAATATTTCTTTCAAAGTGCCTAGTACCTCTGAACAACCAAATCCATTTGCATGAATTTATTTCCTGTCAAAACACTGATAAGCATGCAGGCCCTAGCTCAGCCTAAGCCCAATACAGAAAACCGCCTTTACATAGTTAATACATCTCTTCAACATTTGCTGATCTCTACTTCTCACTCCTATTTTTTTAAACTTCAAAAAGTTTTTGATTCTATGTATCCCAACACTTTCTCCACATCCTTTTTATTTATTTATTTCTATTTATGTTTTATTAATTTATTTATTTTTCATTTTCAACATTCACTTCCACAAGATTTTGAGTTCCGAATTTTCTCCCCATCTCATCCCTCCCCCCCCAAGATGGCTTGCATTCTGTATACCCTTTTCCCTAATCTGCCTTTCTATCTCTTCCCCCCTTCTCTTATCCCCTTCTCCTTCAATTTTCCTGTAGGACAGGATAGATTTCTAAACCTCATTTCCTGTATATCTTATTTCCCAGTTGCGTGTGAAAACAATTTTTTTTTAACATTTGTTTTTAAAACTTTAGGTTCCAAATTTTCTCCTTTCCTCCCTCCCCACTCACCCTCACCGAGAAGGCAAGCGACTCGATACAGGTTATACATCCATGTCCTTTTTAAAAGGAAGCATGGGGAACTCAGCTTCCTCCACTGGGCGTCCCACCTAAGGCTAAGGGAACTACTTTCTTCTCCTTTTGGGATAGTAGCTCTGTCTCCATTAAACCTTCTCTAGGATTTGGTCCAAAAGGATTCTGTTCTTTGTACATAACATCTTAAGATTTGGAAAGGATCTTCAGGGTTATCTATTCCAACCCCCTGGTTGATGCATGAATCCCTCCTATAGTATCTGTGACAAGTGGTCATACAGTTTCTGCTTGAATACCTAAGTTCCTTCTTACCATTCCTTTGCCTGTTTCTCTCTTACTTTGGAAAACTGCCTGATCTCAAGTCAGATTCTTTAAGCTCAAATGAGTGTCATTTTGCTCAACTTTCCTAATTCAAATTTATTCCAATTTCAATTTTGATCATTTATAATTTAAAGGTCTACTCTGTGCAAGGCACTGTGCTGGGCACTGGAATACAAAGATGAGATATGATGCAAATCTCTTTGTGGGGAATATGAAACATAGACAGAATGAATAAATGAAAAAGCATTATTAAGCACTTATTTGCAAAGCACTGTGCTAAATGATAAGGAGGATAGAAAAACAGAACTATTCCGTGCTCTCAAGGGGTTCAACATTCTTTTTTTTTAAAAAGAATTTTTAGAAAAGCTATTGGTGGAGTAAAAGCAGTGCTTGAGCTCTTGCTTGAGCTCTCCCTCAAACCCCTCCAAATACCTATAAAAAATGACTCTAAACAAATTCTCAAGCAGCAGAACCCACAAAAAAGATAGAGTGAAACAAATTTACAGCCCAAGACAGCCTGAATGATTGATTGGAAAGTTATATTGCGCTGGGCTGGGAGAGGAGCACAGTTCGGCATGGGCACTCAGGCAAGGTGAACCTGGAGCAGGCCTCAGAGGACTGAATCTCAAGCAGCTGTGGCAGTTTCTAGACTTCTCAACCCAAGAATGCCAAAGACAACTTAGAAGGTCAGTGGGAAAAGTCTGTGTCTGTGGTGAGAGAGAGAAGCATGGCCTCAGCCCCAGTCCCTGAGTTCAGCCCCAGGGCGGTGGCTGCCCTAGGGCAGTGGCTGCCCCCAGAGCTTCAGGCCCACAGACTGAGGTGGAATGGAGTGGCTGATCAGAGGGGGATTGCAGGAATCTCTCTGCTGGTGCAGGATTCTCTTGCTTTGCCCAAGGTTGGATCTGGGTCACAGTTCTGGGTGGTGGTCCTGGGGCGAGGAGGAGTGCTGGCATGGTGGAGCTTGTAGTGACAGTGGAAAGGAAATCCTCCTCACAGTTCCAAGATAGAAAAGAGTGCTTATGGTCACTCAGACCAGAGCACAGGCCAGGAAAGGAGTAAACACCTCGCCCTTGATCATATCACCTTAGAAGAAGTAAAAATTTACAGGTCCCTAGAAGTATCTCTGAAAACAGCTGCACAAAACCCCTGAAGCTTGGGACAGTACATTCTCCACACAAGAAGCGGACCTCTACCTTAATAAAGAGTTTATAACTCAAGTAATTGACTGAGATCATGAGCAAGCAGCACAAAAAGAGTCAGACCATAGAATCTTACTTTGGTGACAAAGAAGATCAAAACATACAACCAGAAGAAGACAACAAAGTCAAAGCTCCTACATCCAAAGCCTCCAAGAAAAATATGAATTGGTCCCAGGTCATGGAAGAGCTCAAAAAGGATTTTGAGAAGCAAGTAAGAGAAGTAGAGGAAAAACTGAGAGTGATGCAAGAAAATTATGAGAAACAAGTCAACAGCTTGCTAAAGGAGACCCAAAAAAATACTGAAGAAAATAACACCTTAAAAAATAGCTTAACCCAAATGGCAAAAGAGGTCCAAAAAGCCAATGAGAAGAATGCCTTAAAAAGCAAAATTGGTCAAATTGGAAAAGGAAGTCCAAAAGCTTACTGAAGAAAATACTTCCGAGGCAGCTAGATGGCACAATGGATAGAGCACCCCCCCGAAGTCAGGAGGACCTGAGTTCAAATCCAGCCTCAGACCAAACACTTGACACTTACTAGCTGTGTGACCCTGGGCAATCACTTAACCCCAACTGCCTAAGCAAAAAAAAAAAATACTTCCTTAAAAATTAGAATGGAGCAACTGGAAGCTAGTGACTTTATGAGAAATCAAGACACTGTAAAACAAATCCAAAAGAATAAAAAAATATAAAACAATGTGAAATATCTCATTGGAAAACAACTGACCTGGAAAATTAGATCCAGGAGAGATAATTTAAAAATTGTTGGACTATATGAAAGCCATGATAAAAAAAAAAAGAGCCTAGACATCATCTTTCAAGAAATTATCAAGCAAAACTGCCCTGATATTTTAGAACCAGAGGGCAAAATAGAAATTGAAAGAATCCACCAATCACCTTCTGAAAGAAATCCCCAAAGGAAAACTCCTAGGAATATTGTAACCAAATTCCAGAGCTCCCAGGTCAAAGAGAAAATATTGCAAGCAGCCAGAAAGAAACAATTCAAGTATTGTGGAAACACAAACAGGATAACCCAAGATTTAGCAGCTTCTACACTAAGGGACCAGAGGACATGGAATATAATATTCCAGGGGGCAAAGGAGTTAGAATTACAACCAAGAATCACCTACCCAGCAAAACTGAGTATAATCCTTCAGGGGGAAAAATGGACATTCAGTGAAATAGGGGATTTTCAAGCATTCTTGATGAAAAGACCAGAGCTGAATAGAAAATTTGACTTTCAAATACAAGACTCAAGTGAAACATGAAGAGATAAACAGGAAAGAGAAATCATAAGAGACTTATTAAGGTTGAACTGTTTACATTCCTGCATGGAAAGATGATATTTGTAACTCATGAGACCTTTGTCAGTATTAGGGTAGTTAGAAGGTAAACATTATATGTATGTATATATATAGATAGACAGAGGGGGCAAAGTGAGTTGAAGATAAATCTTTTCTTCAACTGGAGAATAAAATTAAGGGGTGAGAGAGGATTATACTGGGAGAAGGAGAAAGGGAGAGGTAGAATGGAGTAAATTATCTCACATAAAACAGACAAGAAAAGGCTTTTATAACATGCACACTCAATTGGGTATGGAAATCTATCTTACCTTACAGGAAAATGGGGGGGAGGGACAAGAAAGCAGGGGGATGATAGAGGGGAGGGAAGATTGGGGGAGGGGGTAATCATAAGCAAATACTTCTGAGGAGGGAGAGGGTCAAAAGAGAGAATAGAATAAATGGGGGGCAGGATAGGATGAAGGGAAATATACTTAGTTTTTCACAACATGACTACCATGGAAGTGATTTGCATGACTACATATGTATAACCTATATTGAGTTGCTTACCTTTTCAATGAGGGTAGGTGGGGAGGGAGGAAGGGAGAAAATTTGGAACCCAAAGTTTTAAAAACACATATTAAAAAAATTGTTTTCACATGCAACTTGGAAACAAGAAATACAGGAAATGGGGTATAGAAATCTATCCTGCCCTACAGGAAAATAGAAGAGGAAGAGGATAAGAGAAAAAGGGGTGAGACAGAAGTTAGGGCAGATTAGGGGAAGGGGTATGCAGAGTGCATGCCATCTTGGGGTGGAGGGAGGATGACATGGGGAGAAAATTTGGAACTCAAAATCTTGTGGAAGTGAATGTTGAAAAGTAAAAATAAATTTTAAAAAATCAATATTAAAAAACTATTTATTTTTTGTTTTCAACATTCACTTTTATAAGGTTTCCCCCCCTCCCCTTCCCAAGACAGCATGCAATCTAATATAGACTATACATGTATAATCATATTAAATATATTTCCACACTAGTCATGTTGTGAAAGAAGAATCAGAACAGAAGGGAAACACCACAAGAAAGAAAGAAAAAAGGGAGAAAATAGTATGCTTCGATCTGTATTCAGATTCCATGGTTTTTTCTCTGGATGTGGACAACATTTTCAGTCATGAGTGTTTTGGACTTGTCTTAGATCATTGCATTGCTCAGAAGAGCTAAGAAGGAGCTCACATTCTAATGGGGGAGGCAGCACAAGTGGAAGATTTCAGCTCCAAGTACAAAGGAAAGGTCCAATGTCCTGAGGGGGAAATGACAAAGCAGTTGTTAGTGCCTCTTCTTTACTATCACTCCCACTGACAAAGGTTTATCAGTTTCTGATGTTGAACCATTTGTCAGTGCCAAGGATTTTGGCAGCAAAAGCTTCATTTTCTGGGTCTTTAAAAGATATGGCTGTAGTACCTGTAGGAGCAGTTGCCAGGGTGCATCTCCACAGGGCTTGCTTCCCAAGTTGATGGATCATTGCTGTTCCCAAGACTCCTGGGTTCAGGGTCCTGGGCTATCTCCATCAGGATCTGGGGGATGATGGTAACAAAGGTGGTGGTAGTGGTTTGACTCTCCTGGCACATACTACCTCCCGTCTCTCTTTCAGTGTAACTTACTGCCTCAGATAGGCTAGCTTGCCTGCTGCGTGGGTAGCATTTGGTTGGCGGTGGTGAGACTAGCTGTCCCCTTCTTCACAAGCTCTGCTTCTCTAGATAATGGATATGAGAACTGGGCTGGAAATAGGACCAGGTATCTGTTGGGTGCTGTCACTCCCAGAGTTCCTGTACCCATCTGCTAGTGGCAATTGATCAGCTTTTGTTGCTGGTGGTGATGAGGAAGGTAGGTCCATTCTCCACAGTGATCTCTCCCCTCAGTAATGGCTGCTGGGACTGGGCTGGAAGTAGCTCTGATGGTCTGGGAGGCACTGTTATTGGGTCCAGAGTCCCACACTGTTTCCATACAAGTCTGAAGGGAGATGACGGTTAGGGTGGCCCAACTTGCCTGGAACATGCTGCTTCTTGTCTTCCCCCCAGAGGATCCTGCTGCTTCAGGGACACTGCCCTACCTGCTGGTGGGGATAGAGTATGGTAGAGGAAAAAAATGAAGTAAGCGTTCCTGCACATCGATAAGATGTTAACTTTCTACATGACACCAGAGAAGATATCTCTTTGTATCTATGTATTTGCCTAATAGAAAGTAGCTGTGTAGGTTAATCACTCTACAGATGTTCTCAACTGGAGAATAAAGTGTAGTCTTTTCCCTTTTGCAGGGGACTCTATCTCAAATTTTCCTGCCACCCATTCATACCTATAGAATTTTTTGTAAACATGTTCAACACTTATGAATGTTGGCTTTGCCTACGTGATGACTTTATGCATTCCCGAGACCAACATCCCTGGAGGGCTATGGTCAGTAAACAATAAAAATATAAATGTCAGCATTGTTTGAGGGAGACATTTTAACTTTAATAGAATAGAAAGAATTACATTATTTCTACTTTCCTTGTGGTTTTTTTTGGGGGGGAGGGGTGGGAAGAATGAGCTTCCAGGTAGAAAAGAGAATAAATGTGGCTAATAAGAAATTGAAGCCTCAAAATGCAACAGCATTTCTGTATAATAATAACAAAATCCAAGAGGCTAGAAATAGAAATAGAAAGGGAAATCTAATGCCAAATAATTACAAAAAGCACAAAATATGTAGGGATCAACCCACTAAAACACATAAAATATTTGCATAGATTCAGTTATAAAATATTCTGAAAGAAATAAAAAAGAACTTAAATAACTGAATATTTAGTGCTCATGGCTAGGCCATGCCAATATAATAAAAATGAAAATATTTCTTAAGTTAATTTGCACTTTTGATACTATACCAATCAAATTACCAAAAGGATACTTTATAGGCTTCAATAAAATAATAACAATATTTATGTGGAAAAAACTAAGGTCTAGAATATCCAGAGAAATTATGAAAAGAGGAAGGACAAAGGAGGGGACAGCATTTCCAGGCTTCAAACTTCCAGGATAATACTTCAAGGATTCAAACTATTATAAAGCAGTGGTCATCAAAACCATCTGGTATTAGTTAAAAAGAGAGAAGCAGATCAAAGGGAGACTAGAAAAGGGAGAATCAGAAACAATGGAACTCAATACTCAGCATTCAATAAACTAAAAAATCCTAAAATACGTAGGAAAGAACGAACTATTTGATAAAAACTGCTAGGAAAACTGGAAAACAGTCTGGCAATATTTGGGCTTAGACCAACACACCACATTCCACAATACGTTCTAAATGGATACTTTGACTTTAATATTAATGGTCAGGCTTTAAAAAAATTAGAAGAGAAGCAGATCATATACTTCTTTAATGGGTAGGAGATATATTCTTAATCAAACAAGTGATAGAGGTAATTGCAGAAGATAAAACAGATAATTTTGACTAAGCTGAAAATCTTCTGCACAAACAAAATTAATATACTTAGGATAAGAAGGAAAGGAGTTGAATGGGAAAAACATCTTTTTATCAAGTTTCTCTGGCAATGGTTTAGTATCTAAGATATATAAATAACTAACATATATATGTGTATATATATATATATATATATAGATGAATACAGGGCAGCTAGGTGGCATAGTGGATAGAGTGGCAGGCTTGGAGACAAGAAAGCCTGGGTTCAAATACCACCTCAGACCCTGGGCAAGTCACTTAACCCTATTTCCTCAGTTTCCTCATCTATAAAATGAGCTGGAGAAGGAAATGGCAAACCATTCCAGTACCTTTGCCAAGAAAACCCCAAAAGGGGTCACAAAAAGTAGGACACAACTGAAAACAGCTTAACAACAATACACAAATACATACCATACACACACACACACACACACACACACACACACACACACACACACACATATATTTTTTTGGTGAGGCAATTGAGTTAAGTGACTTGCCCAGAGTCACACAGCTAGTAAGTGTCAAGTGTTTGGTCTGAGGCCAGATTTGAACTCAGGTCCTCCTGACTTCAGGGCCGGTGCTGTATGCACTATGCCACTTCTAATCCATCTACTCTTCTATCCCTCTTTTTCTTCATTGCTAAACGTCTTGAAAAACATGTCTACTCTGATGCTTTCACTTTCTTAATACAAATATTTCCCTCAACTCCTTGCAAATTTGGTTTCTGTATTCTCCCCAATGATCTCTTAATTGTCAAACTTAATGAACTTTTTTCAATTCTTGTCCATTCTCTGTAGCTTTTAATACTAAGGACCACTTTCTTCTCCCTTGGCTTCAGAGAGCCACACTCATTGGATTTTCTTGCTACCTTTATGACTGACTCTTCTAAGTCGCCTTTGCTGACATTGCATCTTCAAAACCCTTTAAGTGGATGTTCCCTGAGATTCTATTGTTGGTATTCTTCTCATTCCCTCTACAATCAATGTTTCGGAAATTTCATTTCCTCCGATGACTACAGTTGTCTGCTCTGTGCAGATCATTTCCAAATCTATCTCCACCCTTGACCTCCTTTCCACACTTCTTATTTACACGTCCCCAGTTGCTGAAAGGATCTATCTACCAAGTGTTTCACTGGCACTTCAAACTTAACATAACCCGTCCTGGCTTACATTGTCTTTGCCCCTATGCCTACTTCTGACTGGTATTTTTACCAGTGATATTACTGGACATCTAGGTCTCCAGTGTTAACAACTTTGGTGTTATTTTCTGCTCTGCTCTCTTTCTTACTTTTTATGTAAGAATACCTTGGAGATATTGGGGGTTCAGTTCCAGACCATTGCAATAAAGTGAATATTCCAATAAAGCGAGTTACACAAATTTTTTGGTTTCCTAGTGCATATAAAAGTTATGTTTATACTATACTGTACTCTATTAAGTGAGCAATAATATTATGTCTAAAAAAGCAATATACATAATTTAAAAATACATAAATGCATCATCTGAGTCTTCAGGGGGTCATAAACTTTTTGCTGGTGGAGGGCCTTGCTTCATTGTTGATGGCTGCTAACTGATCAGGGTGGGGTTGCTGAAGGTTGGGGTGGCTGGGACAGTTTCCTAAAATAAGACACAATGAAGTTTGCCACATCAACTGATTCTTCCTTTCAAGAAAGATTTTTCTGTAACATGCAATGCTATTTGATAACATTTTGCCCACAGTAGAACTTCTTTCAAAATTGGAGTCATTTCAATCAAACCTTACCATTGCTTTATCAACTAAGTTTGTGTAATATTCTTCAATATTGTTGTGTCACAGGAAATAAAGAGGCCAGAGGAGAGGGAGAGAGATGAAACAGCCAGTTAGTGGAGCAGTCAGAACACACACAACTTTCATGGATTAAGTTCTCCATCTTCTGTGGGTGCAGTGTGTGGTGCCCCAGAATAATTACAACAGGAAAATCAAAGATCACTGATCACATATCACTATGACAGACATAATAATACTCAAAAACTTTGAAATATTAGAATTGCCGAAATGTGACATAGAGACATGATGTGACCACGTGGCTGTTGGAAAAACAGTGCCAATAGACTTACTTGATGCAGGGTTGCCACAAACCTTCAAACTGCAAAAACAAAACAAAACAAAACAAAAAACCCACAATACCTGTGAAGTGTAATAAAGTGAAGCACAATAAAATGAGGCATGCCTGTATATAATCTGCTACTGAATCCTATCCACTATCCCTCTACATTATCTTTCCTCTCATTCTCTTCCTCTATTCTTTTCTTTTCTTTCTTTCTTTTTAGTTTTCAACATTCATTTTTATAAGATTTTGACTTCTAAACTTCCTCCACTCCCTCTCCCCAAGATGGCAAGCAGTCTGATATAGGCTATACGTGTATGATCATATTAAACATATTTCCACATTAGTCATGTTATGAAAGAAGAATCAGAACAAAAGAGAAAAACCAACAACAAAAGAAAGAGAAAATAGTATGTTTCAATCTGCATTCAGACTCCATAGTTCTTTCTCTGGATGTTTTTCCTTTATTCTTAATACCACCATGGTAGTCAGACTTTTATTACCATCGTCCGGACAATTTCAATACTTTTAAATAAAAGTTTTATTGATGTGTTTTGTTTTTACATTACATATTTATGGATTTCATTTTGCAGAGTAATTTGTGGGTTATTTCTACTTCATAAGAGGTCTCTTGTAACAAAGTAAAATAGTTAAGTAAAACTAGTAATACAGTGAAAGTACGTGTTACATTTCATATCTATACCACTCCTACTCCTCTATTTAAAAAAATTAACAAAAATCTATTTTCTCTTCTTTCCATCTACCCCATCCCCAATTCTTGTAACAAATACACATAGTCAAACTAATAAATTCCCTCAATGCCTGCATACATATACATATGTGTGTATGTCTCATTTTGCACGATTCATCATCATGATTGAGTCATAAATGGTCATTGTATTGTGAATACCATTAATTTTTTAATAACATCTTTTGTTTTCACATTTTACCTTAATTTCCTCCTGTATCCTTCCCCTTTCCCCACCTAGAGAGCCATCTCTTATAACAAAAATTTTTTAAAAGAGAGAAAAAATTTAGCAAAACTTATCAATTCATGGAAAAAATCTGACATTATATACAGTGTTTTACAGCTATAACTCTCATCTTTGCAAAGGAATGGAAGAAGGCACCTTCTCAAATCTCTTCTTTAAGACCAAACATATTCTTTGTAATTTTGATACATTCATTTTCTATTGTTTTATGATTGTTCTTTCCATTTGTTTTAATGTAGTCATCATGTACATTGTTGGTTCTGCTCATGTTAGTTTGCATCAGTCCATTTGAGCCTTTCTAGACTTCATGATATTTGGCATTTCTTACAACATAGTAGCATAATATTACAATCATGTACCACAATTTCATTAGCTATTCCCCAAATCGATGGATATCTAGTTTGTTTCTAGTTCTTTGCTGCCACAAAATTGCTGCTATAAATGTTTTGGTGTATTAGAGTCTTTCCTTTTATCAATTATTTCCTTGAGAGTGTGTGCCTAACAGTAGAATCTTTGGGTCACAGGCTATGGACATTTTAGCCACTTTATTTGCACAATTTCAAATTGTTTCCCCAAATAGTTGAATTAAGTCATAGTTCCATCAACAATGCACCAGTGCATCTGTCTTTCCACAATCCCTCCAATATTGACTATTCTTATCTTTTGTCGTATTTTCTAATTCACTGGGCATGAGGTGAAACATCAGAGTTGTTTTGGTTTGCATTTCTCTCATTTTAAGTGATCCAGAGCATTCTTTTTTATGGTTATTAATAGTTTGCAATTCTTTCAATAGCTGTTCATAGTTTTTAACCAATTATCCTTTGGAGAATGGCTTTTGGTCTTAAATATTTCTGTTACTTGTCAAAATATTTTGTATATCAAACCTTTATCCAAGAACTTTGATACAAGGTTGTTGTTTTTTTCCTCCTCACTAGATTTCTTTTCTTCTTATCTTAGACATTAACTTTATATGTACAAATGCTTTTTAATTTCACGTAATCAAAATTATCTTTCTTATCTTTTACATTTGCCTCTACACTATGGCAAAGAATTCATCTCCTACACATAGCAGTGAAAGGTATATGATCTAATTCTCTTTTTTATGGTATGATCTTTAATATTAAAGTTATATACACATTTTCAGTTTATTGTGGAATAGGTTATAACATATTGATCTAAGCCTAATTTTGGCTAGGCTGCTTTTTCATTTTTCAGCAGTTTAAATCAAATAGGGAGGTTTTTTTCTAAGTAATTTATGTTTTGAGGTCTATTGAACACTGGGTTATTAAATTCCATTATTTCTTTGGCTAGTCTGCTCCATTGATCTAATTTTTTATTTTTCAACCAATACCAAATGGTTTTTATGATTGCTGTTTTATAATACAGTTCAAGGTCTGGAAGTGATATTCCTTCTTCATTTCTACCCCTTTTCGTTATTTCCCTTGATATTCTATATCTTTTATTCCTCCAAATAAATTTTGCTATTTTATCAAGTTCTATAAAGTATCCCTTTGATAATTTGATTGGTATAGCATTAAGACTGTAAATTAACTTGGGTAGTATTATTGTTTTTATTATCTTGGCACCACCCAGTCATGAGCACTGAATATTCTTCGAACTACTTAGGTTGTTTATTTCCTTAAGGACCATTTTGTAGTTGAATCTATACAAGCATGGGATGTGCTTTAGTAGATTGGCTCCCAAATATTTTGTTCATACCAAATATTGTAGTTATTTTGAATAACTTTCTATTATTACCTCTTGTGTTTAGTTATTGTCATGTGGAAGTACTGTAATGTGGAATTTTGATGAAGCTAGTATCTTAGCTTCTTAACTGATTCTCTAGGAATTTTTAAGTACTCCATCATATCATTGGCAAATAAGGAATTTCAGTACTTCTTAACAGGTTGTTTTGTGTCTACTTTATTCTCCTTACTCTCCTCTCCCAACCCACCCTTCATTTAAACTAATCTTCCTTCTATATAGATCATGTCATGCTTCTACTCTGCTAAAAAAAAAATCAGTGCCCGCCAAACTCCTTTGCTTAACATTCAAGTGCCTTTATAACCTGGTACCACCCTACTTTTCAGCCTTATTTTATTCTATTCCAAGGGGGAACTTGCTGATCTAACCAAATGGAACTGTTCTCTGTCCCCTGAACTGCTCCATTATGATTTCCTGCTTTCACACCTTGGCTCTTCACTGTTTATAAATCATCTTTCTTTCCCATCTTCACTTTTTAAAATTACTACCCATCATTTTGGGGCAGATAGATGGCTCAGTGGATAGAGTGCTGGGACTGAAGTCAGGACGACCTGAGTTCAAATCTGACTTCAGATACTTGCTACTAGCTGTGTGACTATGGGCAAGTCACTTATCCTCTGCTTGTCATAATCCGCTGGAAAGGATATGGTAAACCACTCCAGTATCTTTGCCAAGAAAATCCCAGTCAGGAAAACCTGAGTTCAAATCTAGCCTCTGGCTAGCTGTATGACTCTAGGCAAGTCACTTAACCTCTGTTTGCCTCATCTGTAAAATGGGATAATAGCACTTACTTCACAGGATTGTTGTGGGAATCAAATGAGATAATGATTGTAAAGCCCTTAGCCCAGTGCATAGCACATAGTAAGGGCTATATAAATGTTAACTATTGTTTTTATTACCTACCTTTAAAGTTGGCTCTCATTCACCCCCTTGTGCCTAAGATCCCCTCCATGGTATTGGTGTGCTGTGGTCCATGGGATCACAAAGAGTCAGGCATGACTGAACAACAACAACAACCCATCAACTAGCGCTCAACTCAAACGAGGAGGGTCTGTGTGAGACCCTTAACAATCTTTTTTTTTTCTAATTGTGCTGACAATTCTAATATACAAAGCATAGCAAAATGTTAAAATAAAACACAACCACTTTTTCATCTGATCATTGCCATGGAAATCTAAACACTTCATCTTCTCTTCTCAAAAGCTTGCATGGAAAACCAATGTCACGGTAACACCTATTTATCAAATCTAAGAACTCTCCTGTTCTCACTATCACTGTGTTCTAGAAATTCCGTTCTAATGATTTGAGTATTCCCATACCCTGTTTGGATGCAGGATATTGCTATTTACATCCCACCCACTACTCTCATGGTTGATCAATTCAATTTTTTAAAAATCCATTTATACCAAGTTTTTTAGTTGCTGATGCTTTGAGAGCCACTAATCACCCTCAAAACATTGCCATAATGACGGTCCTCTCACTGGGAATTGAGCTGTCCTACCTCATATCCCCAAACAAAGGCCTGTTTTAATAAAAAATGAAAAGTAAACACTTTCTGGTTACCCTTTCTTCTTCTTTCTCCCACATGCTGACACTATCTCTTCTCTACTAGCTCTTGGGCCCTAAGTGGGCCATTATGAAATTATTTTTCTTCCTCCCTCAAACCCTTTTCCCCTAATAGAAAACAATGTTCTATTGTTTCAATGTAGCTTCAGTCTCAGTTATGAGGAAAACAAACTGGTAATCACTTTCTACTAAGATGTGGATGACTCATAGCCCCAGGGTGGCGGCAGGGGAGGAAGAGTTTTAAAAATATTTGTTAAAAATGAATCTAATATGTGCAATTTTACATGTTGTGAAAGAGTGGAAGGAAGGATTTCCGGTGGTGGGTTGTAGAGTGCCTTTTATATCATACTCCATAGAGCAGACAGTAACTAGGTAGTGCAGTGGATATAGTACCCAATCAGGAGTCACGAAGACCTGAGTTCAAATCTAGCCTCTTGCTAGCTGTATGACCCTAGGCAAGTCACTTAACCTCTGTTTGCCTCATCTGTAAAATGGGATAATAGCACTTACCTCACAGGAATGTCTTGGGAATCAAATGAGATAATGATTGTAAAGCCCTTAGCCCAGTGCATAGCACATAGTAAGGACTATATGAATGTTAACTATTATTTTTATTACCTACCTTTAAGGTTGGCCCTCATTCACCCCCTTGTGCCTAAGATCCCCTCATTGGTAAAAGTACTTTTTCAGTTCTGATACATTAGAAGTACAGTGGACAGATCCTCTGCTCACTACCTTTCACAGGCTTCCAACCTCTGTTGTATATACCATCTAGCAGTACTGCTGGGGTTCATCGCATAGAAAACACACTAAGGAATAATTATAACAGTAATTAAGAAATGCTGTAAAGCACTGTTTTATTTATTGATTCAATAACTTTGCCATGGATCATCAAATAACTTATTTTTCGCCTCTGAAATGTTTTTTTTTTGCTTCATGTATCCATTTTTATTAGTCACTGTGGAAAATGAGGTTTGCATTGACTTAAAATTAAGCCATCTGGATTTGTGTTTTTAACCAATATTAATGAGTGGTCCAAATCTGAGAAAGAAATGCAATTAATGATTTCTAAGGGATTTTCATTCACTTCAATAGGAAAAAAAATGTAGAGTGCATTTTTTTTTTAAATGGAGCTTTTAGCTTTTCCTAAGGCTTTTAAAGTACAACATTGGGGTACTAATTTAGGTGAACTGATCACATTTCCATTCATAAGATGTATTTAATCTTAAAAATAAGATGATCTAGCAAATTAGCTTTGTAAGTAAAAGGAGAGGGAGACATTGGCTCGATAGCAGTTTATCTGAAGTAGATCTGTGGGGTTTTTGTGGACTGCCAGCTCCATGTGAGTTGACAATGTTATATGTTAGCCATAAAAGCCAATACAATCTTAAATTGCATTAAGAGAGAGGCACAGTGTCTAAGACTAGGGAGGTAAGAGTCCTACTGTACTTTGTCCTATTTATATCACATCTGGAGTGCTGTGTTCAGTCCTAGGTATCACACCTTAGGAAAGACATTAAGATGCTGAGAGGGCCACCAGAATCTTGAAGGGCCTGGAACTGGTGCCAGATGAAGATGGGTTGAAGGAAAGGAAAGGGAGAGGGAAGGACATAGCCTGGAGAAAGGAAACCTTGGAAGAAACATTTACAGTTTTCAGGCATTTGAAGGGCTATCACTGGAAGAGGTTAGATTTGTGATTGGCCCCAGATTCAGGGATAAAACAGGCAGGCAGATTTAGATTTGATGCAAACCTAAATCCATCCTAAGGCATGGATCTCAAAAAGTGGAATGTTCACCCTCAGGAGAAAACAGCTTCCCATTGCCTGGAATTCTTTAAGAAAAGCCTGGATGACCGCTTGTCAGATATGTCCCCAGAGGTATCTCCCCTGCTTGCTCAGGCATCAGAGGGGTTAGGAGGCTTGTGAGATCCTTTCCAAATCTGAGACTGCGGAAGAAGACAAAAAAGACAAAATATATTCTAGCACAAGAGTAAATAGCCTGTAACATTCGGTCAGTCAGCAAGCATTTTTTAAGTACCTACTGAGTGCCAGACGCTGTGCCAAGCATTGGGGACACAAAAAAAGGGCAAGAAGCAGTCCCTACCCCCAAGAAGCTCATATTCACACAGTAAGGGTCAGAGTAAGGATTTGAACCTAGGTATTTCTGACAAGTCAAGATTCTTTTTTTTTGTTTTTATTTTATTTCATTTCATTTCATTTTAATTTAATTTTTAATTAATTTATTTTGAATTATCAACAATCACTTCCATACGCTTTTGAATTTAAAATTTTTCTCCCCCTTCCTCCCCACCACCCTCCCCAAGATGGTGCATAATCTGATATAGGCTATACATTTACGTTCATATTTAAACATATTTTCACATTAGTGATGTAAGTAGAAATTAAAACCAATAGGAGGAACCATCAGAAAGAGGAAACAAAACTCAACAGAAGAGAAAAGAATTAGCAATTTGGCTTCTATAGTTCTTTCTTTGGGAGTGGATAGCATTTTCCATCACAAAGTCTCTGGAGATGTCTTAGATACTTGTATTGCCAGGAAGGAGAACCCATCTATTCTTAATGACAGGATGATAGATCTAACCCTGGAAGGGACCTCAGAACACATCTAGTTCAACTCCCTCATTTTCCAGATGAAGAATTGGAGGCCCAGGGAAATTGAATGATTTGCCCAAGATCACATGTTCAATAAATATCAGAGTCAGGATTTGAACCTAGGATCTGACTCCAGAGCCAATACTCTTTCTCTGCAGAATGCTCTCTCTCCACAGTAAATAATGTGGCTCCTTGGGCACTCCTTCAAAGGCCTTATTTCCTCCCTGTGGTTATAATTTAGGGACATCTTGTCACAGTGGATATCTGGATGGAAGGAGCCCAGACCACAGTCTGGCTGTGTCCTCATAGGCAAAGGGAAGTAAACAGCCAAGCAATGCATTACCCAGTAAGTTCAACCACTATGGACAGACAGTCTAGATAGTTTGGGCCAGAAAACGAGTGCTTTTCCTCACTAGAACAAAAACTTTTTTTTGAAAGGGGGGCAGCTTCAATTATCTGTATAATTGCCTCAAGTCTCTCTAATTTATTCGGCCTGTCCAGACTCAGGTAAAATGTTATTTTTCCAAGAGGAAATACATATGCAATTTAAATTCTCATTTAAACAAAACCGAGGTTAGGTCCTGAAAATCAGGCCAAATTTTATTATTTTCAGTCAAAGGCTCAGAGTATAGAGAAGGTACTCTGATTTTCAGAATAAGTTACAGACTCTTAGGATTCAAGCATTGGATACTTATATGGGACAGAAAAAAAATAATATGAATCATACTCTAACTTGGGAGAGAAAGGATCCTCATGGCATCATGTGTCTTAAGAAGAAATGGTGTCAGTTCTGTTTAATCAAGTCAAGTCAACAAACATTTATTAAGCACCTACTGTGTTAGGCACTGGGCTAAGCACCATGGATACAAAGGCAAAGAACAGTTCCTGCCCTCAAGGAGATCACAGTCTAATGGGAGAGACAATATGCAAACAATTATGTACAAACAAGATATATACAGCATATGATGGAGATAATCGCAGAGGGAACTAATATCAAGGAGGATCAGGAAAGGTTTCTTGCAGAAGGTGGGACGTTAGCTGGAACTTGAAGGACAGCAGGAGGTGGAGATGAGGAGGGAGAACATTCCAGGCATGGGAGACAGCCAGTAAAAATACCCACAGCTGCGAAATGGAGTGTCTTGTTTGAGAAACAACAAGGAGGCCAGTGTTGCTAGATAATAGCTGACCCAGAGGCATTAATCAGTTACCACTGGATTCATCCACCACCTAGCAGGGGTAGGACAAGGCCAACAAATTCATCACATTGGCCCCGGTCTTTCATGGTCCCAACTCATGCAACTGCTTGGGGAGGTCTAGCAGGTGCTAACAGGGGTGAGGAATGTGTGGCCTTCTAGGTCCTTGGGTACAGCCTTCTGACTGAGTCCAAGTTTTACAGAACAAATCCTTTTATGGGAAGTTTGGATTCAGTCAAAGAGCTGGACTTGAGGACCCAGAGAGCCACATGTGGCCTTGAGGCCGCAGGTTCCCCACCCCTGTGCTAGAACCTTTCGACATGGGTGTGTAGGGTATATTACCTAGCAGGTGCAGGCATTTTCTCTCTGCTGCTCATGCTTCTGCCTCCAACAACCTCCAAACATTTGGTCTTGTCTAAACGCCATTACTATATCTCCCTGTTTCTCATTCTCTTGAGTTCATATTTCTGACATCTGCCAATGCTCTTTTAAAAAAAAACAACAACAAAAACAAACAAAAAACCCACCTAAAACTCTTTTACTCAGAGAGTTATCCCCATGCTGCACTCATTTACAATTCCCTGAGATTTTCAATTCAGGACTTTCTCCCAATAAGTAAGTCTCTGAGTCCCCAAAAGTTGTTGGAAAATGGCAATCCTTCAAGGAGAGGCCCATTACAACTATGTTTTAGTTTGTGGTAGACCACATGGTTTAAATACATGCACACATAACATACACACAAACTTTGGATTGGAGTTTTATAGACTTTCAATATCTAAGTCATACTGAAACAAAAAAAGGGGTAAGTTATTCATGGAAAAGAGTGAAATGCTATTCTTTGGAAGATTAGTCAGCAACAGATAAACTGCTTTCCTTTCTTGTGATCATGCATTTGAGTAATTTTCAAGACTTGCGAAATGTTTAAAATTTTTGTTTTGTAGATGTGACTTTAGATTACTCACTAAACTTCTCATGACTTTTGTTTCCTCCCCTGTAGAAAGTGAGAACTTGGACTAGACGGTCCTCAAGATCTCTTCCAGCTCTAAAATTCTATGATTATGAAGACAATTTGCATATTTGAGAATTGAATTCCTGATAATGCTATTACTTTCAGTAATCTACTATAGTTTATTTAATTTATCCATTTCTGATTGTCAGGAATTCAGGGGAGTTCCATCCGGTAGTGAACAGTAGTTACCTAGGCAGTCAAGCAAGTGATGATTATGAGGAATATCATGGTGGGTAATAGGAGGTGTCATGGTAAGTGAGTGGCTCATGGAATCAGGGTAGTCTGGTGACAGACATTAGAATAGAAACTTAGGCAGGCAGATAATCTGTATTATGAAATCTCAAGGTTTCAGGAGACCTTAAAGTCCTCTAGTCTAACCTGTAATTGCATAGAAATTCCCTCTACAGCATAATTGACAAATCACCTCACCTCATTTGAAAAACTGTAGTCAGGGAGAATTCACTGCCTTCTGATGAAGGCATTTCCACTTTTGGCTGGCCTAATTCTTAGGAAGTTTTTCCTTATGATAAGCCAAAATCTACCTTTTTATGATTTCTACCCATTGGTCATAGTTCAGTTTTCTGTGATCGAGCAGAACAAGCATAATTCCTAGTCCAGCTCCTTCACATACTGTTTACTTTGAGGAAACTGAGGCCCAGAGAGAGGCCAAAATTTTTAAAATGACCTGTCCCTTAAAAACGGATAGCTCCTCCAGTGTTCCTCGTATTTGTCATACAACTTGGAACACAAAAAGTGTGATTTTACCTCCAACCCTCAAAGGGAGCTAAGGAATAAACTAATAAGCACCTCCAACAACAAGGAATGAAATAATTTTGTGTTCCAACTAGACTACAAGCAGTAGAAAAGACATAGCATCATAGACAGGGTTGGAAAGGATTTTAGAGGCTGTAAAGTTCAACCTCTTCATTTTACAAATGAGGAAACTGAGGTATAGAAAGATGATGGACTTGGCCAAGATCACACAGCTAGTGTGTCTAAGGCAGCGTTTGAATCCAGGTCTTTCTGACTCCAAAGACCAGTGTCCTATCCACCATACCACATAGGGAAGATGCATAAAGGATTTGCACTTTCCATTGGTTTCTGGGTCTCTTTTTTTGTGTCCATGTCAGGGACTGCTCATTGTGGTAGACAGACTAGTGACTCAGAGGCAGCCTTCCTCCCCATGACTTCTAACCTTCCTCCCCCGACATGTTCTTCTTTTTGGCAGAAAGATCAGCATCCAGATGTAGCACTTCCCTTTTTTTCTCTCTCTGGCTTCCAGCCAAGATTAGTTGTAGCTTCCCTCCTCAACTCACCACTTGGCCTGGAGTTGATATATCTCCATGACCTCTTGCCAGATAAATGTAGAAAGGTGAAGTACTGATTTGTATTATAGTTCTATCTTCAAAGAATCATTGAATGTTAGAACTGGAAGGAAACTTGAAGCTAATTTAATGCAACACTTTCATTTTGGAGTTAAAGAAACTGAGGAAGATCCAAAGAAATAAAGACAATTATTAATAGCAACTAGCATTTACAGAGTGCTTTGGCATTTGCAAAGCATTTTACATGTCATCTTGTTTGATTCTCACAACAATCTTGGGAGATAGGTGCTATTATTAATCCCTGTTTTACTGAGGAAGAAACTGAGGCCCAGAGGTTGTGACTTGTCCAGGGTCACACTGCTAATAAGTGTCTGAGGCAGGATTTGAACTCCAATTTTCCTAAATAATCAAACATTCTCTCTACCTCATTGTCCAAGTGCCTGAAATTGCCTAATGTCACACAGTTAGTAAATGGCAGAGACTTGGACCCAAGTCTTCTGGCTCTAAGTCCAGTGCTCATTCCATTGTGTCTTATTTTGTTTGGACCTGTAGGGTTGTTGTTAAGAATTATGCTCTCAACTGAAGGAAATCACTTTTGAAGTATTTCCATATTTTTGTTGAACCAAAAATACTTCTCTAATTCACTTGCTGATAAGTCATCATTTACATTGTACTCAATATTTGCCCCTCAAGGTAAGTGGAACTTGTTTTATTGAGAGATTTAGCCTGCCACAAGATCCTAGGAATTCTGAGGTTCCTGGAGGTTGAGGGCAATCAGTCAACAAAACCTCAAATTCTTTCCTCTGAAGAGTTCTTAAGAGATTGCAGAGATGGTGGGTATTATAAAATTGCGCAGGAATGGTGGTAGGGCAGCTAATAGAGAATGGCACTTAGAATTAAGAAGACCTGAGTCTGAATCCTGCCTCAGTCATTAGCTGTGTGACCCTGGGGAAGTCACTTAACTGCTTTGTGCCTCAGTTTCCTCATTTGTAAAATGAAAATAATAATGGTACCTTCCTGAAAGGGTTGTTGTGAAAATAAAGTGAATTAATGTATGTAAAGTGTTTTGTAAACCTCAAAATGCTACATAAATACTAGCTATTATTGTTGTAAGAAGAAAAGGATTAAAGAGTGGAGAATGGTGCATTTTTCAAAATATATATATTTGATTTTTTAAAAATTATTATTTATTTATTTTTAACATTCTTTTCATTTAAAATTTTGAGTTCCGGATTCTCTCCCTCCTTCCCAACTCTTCCCCAACCCCTGAAAAGGCAAACAATATGATATCAATTATACATGTGAAATCATGCAAAACATTTCTTTATTAGCCACATTGCAAAACAAAGCAAAAAAATAAAGAAAATGAAAAAATTATACTTCAATTTACACTGAGTTTATCAGTTCTCTCTCTGGAGGTGGATAGTACTTTTTTCATCATGAGTCCTTTGAAATGGTCCTGGGCCATTATATTGATCAGAGTAGCCAAGTCTTTCAGAGTTGATCATCATTACAACATTGCTGTTACTATGCACAATGATCTTCTGGTTCTTCTCGCTTGACTTTCATATAGGTCTTATCAGTTCATATAGGTCTTACATGTTTTTATGAAACCACCCCCTCGTCATTTCTTACAACACAGTAGTACTCCATCACAATCATATGCCACTTGTTCAGCATTCCCCAATTGATGAACACCCCCTCAGTTTCCAATTCTTTGCCACCACAGAAAGAGCTGCTATAAATATTTTTATACATTAAGGGTCCTTTTCCTTTTCCTTTGAATTCTTTGAGGTACAGACATAGTAGTGGTGTTTGCTGGATCAAAGAGCCCTGTCTTACAACCCTTTGGGAATAGTACCAGATTGTTCCCCAGGATGGTTGGATCAGTTCACTACTCCACCAACAATTCAGTAATGTACTTATTTTCCTTCATCCCCTCTAGCATTTGTCATTTCTGATAGGTGTGAGGTGGTACCTCAGAGTTGTTTAAATTTGCCTTTCTCTTGACAAATGTGATTTAGAGCATTTTTTTCCTATTACTACAGATATATTTGATTTCTTCTGAAAACTGCCTGTTCGTATTCCTTAACAATTTAGAAATTGCGGAAGGATGATGCATTGTTGAAATAGCTGTCTAAACATAGCTCATTGTGTTAGCAAAGAACTGGAGATAAAGTGGATGCCCAACAACTGGGGAATACCTGAAAAAACTATGATACATGAATGAAACGGAATATTAATGGTGCAGTAAGAAAGGACAATATGAGGAATTCAGAAAAAAACCTGAAAATATTTGCATTAAACCACAGAGAGTGAAATGAACAGAACCAAAAGAACAATATATACGTTGACTACAACAATGTCAATGTCAATGAAAAGATGCTTTAAGGGAATTATTTGAAAAAAACCAGTGAAGGGCCTGGAAAATAGGCAATGAATGACACTTCTCACAGTTGAGGAAGTCGGGGAATTACTAGGGCATTATATGTATTGCCAGATTCGCTTACAGTATTGAATAATTTTACTTAATTATCTTTGTCACGAAGGAGGATTCATTTTGGAGGGTGAAAGGTAGTTCCCCCTAGAAATGGCTATAATGTAAAAATAAGATGCCAATAAGACATATTTTAAAAAATGAAATAGCTGACAAGGGTCAAGAGTATGAAAAGAGGGAAGTAGATAATAATGACAGCTGGCATTTAGATGGTATTTTAACATAGTTGTCCTCTGGTTCTCTGGCCCTTGCTCCTCTATGGAGAATGGCAACGGCTTGGCTGCTTGGTGGTGAGCAAGAAAGGAAGTGATGAGTCAAGGTCCCAATTAAGAGGTAGTGTGGATGAGGTCAAGGACTTAGAAACCTAAAGGAATGGATCATGCTTCTCAGCTACAGAAATATGAACTGAAGGGCTCAAGGTCAAAGAAAAAGGGGAATAGAAAAGGCAAAGTGGGAAGTTGGATACAAAAAGTTTCTTTGCTAGTCTGATCTACCCTTGCCTATATGCCTGCTCATTATGTTGAGAAACACAATTGGTGTTTGATCTCTGCCAGCAAAGACATGAAAGGATAAACCCTAGCCAACAGGAGTTTCAGGGTCCAATGGATCCCAAGGCCCATCACAAATATGAGAGGCTAAGACTCAGGTCCAAGGTTCCTGAGTCTTATGACTACTTAATGACCTATCTTACTGTATAACAGGAGTCAAAAATCAGTGGAGAGTTGTTTTATATTGTCTACACTTTTTAGCTTGCTTGTAAGAGGGTGGCCATTGAGGTGGTTATGAGATGAACTGTGTCTTTCCTTGGGTTTATAGTGTATATATACTGTTGGCAAGGAAAGGGTGTTGTTTAGGTCTAAAATGCTGGTGTACAGTTGTGTCATAGATATTTTTATTATGTGTTTTTTATTGCTCCCATGATAAGAGTAAAACACTATATACAGTTGAGCATGCTCTATATTTTCCAGTGAAGAAATGATTCCAATTTGCCAAAATCATGTAACTAGAGCTCAGTGAACAATATCATATTTAGATAGAAAGTGGGTTTCTGGCATAATGGGAGCTTAGAGTTGACTTGGGAAAATCTATCCTAAATGTATATTTAATACCAAGGAGGTGCTACAATTTCCCAGGATAGAAGATTGTCCACTCTCTGAGAACCACAAAGAGCTTAATATTTCCTTTACCATTTTCACTTAGCAGGGAGAGGTACATAATTGCCAAAGTATGAGTGGGATTTGTTCTGAACATTTTCTTACCATCAAATAGGATCAAGTTGGTGGCCAGCAGTACTAACTAATAGTTAAGTTAAGGGTTATGAGGGTTACATACATTCCTTAATTTAGTATGCATAATAATACTATAAGCAGGTTGTTCATCCTTCATTTTCAAAGAGGACCAATTACATCACAAGAGTGATATCTTGACTTGGGCATGACTTGGATTTAAGTGAGGCAGACTCTTCCAGATTCATTGAAGTCCAGTAGAAGGACAAAAGTCAAGACAACTGGAGGTGGCCCAGGATGCAGTGGATGACCTTGATGTCTTCTATGCCTGACTAGACTCTAAGTGCTCTACAGTGCTTGCTTTAGCCACCTTTGTGGACTGTGGAACAAACTATTCTTATCCACCAATTCCTCTGGAGAATGTCCTCACCTGCTTGAGGTAGACATCCCCATAACTCACCAACAGGTCTGAGGCCTTTTGGTTACCCTTAACCTAGTTTAGCCCATCTGCCAAGATGGTTTTACCAGAGTGTGACTTCTGTGCATGCTACAGCTTCTTGTAGCCACTGGGTGACAGGTGGATACAAAACGTGGATGGGCAGTCCTGAAAAGGGTTCTTTGAGACCTCATACAAGAGGTGCTAGTCCTCCTTAAACACCCCAAAGTAAAGTGGTTTGTCATTTCCTTCTCTGGTGGATTAAGGCAAACAGAGGTTAAATGACTTGCCTAGGTCACACAGCTAGTGATTGCCTGAGGCAGGATTTGAAATCAGGTCTTCCTGACTCGAGACCCAGTGCTTTATCCACTGAGCCATCTAGCTGCCTCATTATAATTCCAATTTTACAGATGAGGAAACTGAAGCTTAGAGAAATGAAGCAGTTTACACAGTTAGGATCCAAACCCAGGTCTGTCCGAATTCCAAGTCTAACACCATGCTGCCTCTCTGAATGCAGAACAGGAGTTATGCCAGGAAGAACAGGGAAAGATGTAAGGACCAGAGATTACAGTGAAATCAAAGAACAGGTTTAAGAGGAGAGACACAGTAAGAGAACAGACTAAGGGAGAGTGATGATGGAGGTCATGAGACAAGAGGAAACTGATGAACTGACAGGCACAGGGGTGGGGAACCTGAGGCCTCGAGGCCACATGTGGCCTCAAGTGAAGTTTAAGTGAGGGCTGCCCTTGAAGACCTAGAAGGCTGGCCACATGTGGCCTCGAGGCTTCAGGTTCCCCATTCCTGGGCTGGGAGGATAAAGGAGCCATCAGTGTGAAAACTGAAATTACCAAAGAACGATGGCAGGGCCTTGGGTGGAAAGGAAGACCCCATGTTAAAGCCACTGGGAAAAGTGGAAGAGTTCCCTGAAGGTCAGTATTTGGTAGCAATAAGGACTTAGACGTTATCATCATACAGCATCTAGTAGCTCTAAATGAGAGCATAGGCTCCCGGGACTTAGAGCAAGAAGAGTTATAGTTGTTGAATGATGGGATGCAGAGCTAATCATCTCTCTCCTTTTGGCATTTGACTCATTCTGGAAACATTCTTGGACCTTTCTCAAACCCAAACAATCTCATTGACACCGGAACACTGACACTTTGCTTCCTTAGTTCTTTGATACTGGTAAATTTCAAGAACTGAAATAACTTTATTCCTAGAATTCGGCTTTAGTGCTTTTAGCCAAGGGTATTTGGGTGGCACAGTGCATAGCACACTGGGCTTAGGATCAGGAAGACATCCTCATGAGTTCAAACCCAGCTTCAGACACTTACTAGCTGTGTGACCTTGGGCAAGTCACTTAATCCTATCTGCCTCAGTTCTTCATCTGTAAAATAAGCTGGAGAAGAAAATGACAAACCACTCCAGTATCTTTGTCAACAAAACAACATATGGGGTCATAACGAGTTGGACACAACTAATTGACTAAAACAACAACAAATTCAATTCAATTCAACAAATATTGATTGCTCATTCATCATGTACATAGTGTTATTTTAGGTATACTCACATAAGCATGAGTACAAATTGGTTCTGGCCCTCAAAGAGTTTGCAGAGCAATAGGGGAAAATAGATAAGGCACAAATAATTGTAGTGGGAGGCAAAACACATAAGTACAACAAGAAAGGCACAAAATTTTATAAGGATTCAGATAGAGAATTAACACTTAGTAGAAGTTAAGGGAGGATTGGGGAAGGTTTCATTGAGGAAATACCATTTGAGCTGGACTGTGAAGGATGGATGAGATTTCTATAAGCAAAGATATGGAGTCAAAGTGAGGGGTCAGGTTCCAGACAAAGGGGACAATAAGAGTGAGGGCTGTTTAATGAGTGATTCTGACAATCAGTTTTGAACCACTGAACCCAACTTCACTCTGACACTTGAATGTCAGTAACGGGATTGTAGAGAGAGGAAGGGAATATGGAGACAAGGCAAGAAGTCAGAACCAAGAGCTCTAGGGATCTGCTAAGGCTTGGAAGGCTAGATGGTGGGTCCTCCATTAGGAGAGTAGTCAGAAGTTTGGAGGCATGTACTAATTGAAGTTCAAGTTGGAGAAGTGAGGCAGAAAATGATCAGGTAAACAAATGTCAGAGTAAATACAAAGGGAGAGCAGAGGATCAGTAATCAGGCAGGCAAGAGAGAACTTAGAGAATGAGAGAGGTAAGTCCCAGAGGATGAGGCAAAACTGAGAGTTCAAAGGCCAGGCATGTGAACAGAAATCAGGAGATCCACAGGAATTGAAGGGATAGAGTCAAAAGTAATCAGGAGAACTACTGTATGTAGTATATTAGCATCAGCAAGACCTTCATAGAGGGACAAATCCTTGCCCTAGTGGCTAGCCAAAAGCTTCTTGTTTGCTTCCTGTTGGGAGAGCAACCACTTCTTGGGCTCGTGATTTATAAAGCCCACAGGTAGAAGTAGGAAAATGCTACGCTGCCTTGAGGGATGTAGAAAGATATGGAACAGGCCCATTGAAGAATAAGGAAGCTTTCACTGAGTGAGATTTAGCTGAGTTCTGTCCTTCTTTACATCAAAGGTATTTCTTTACAAGGTATTATGTAGGTGAAAATGGACCCACATAAAGCTGGATTCTTGTAAAACTTGACTTGACCTATACTCAGAAGAAGTAGACTGACAAAAAACAGCTACCCATAAATATAGAATCATTGAGCTTACATGTAAAACATCAAAATTTTTGATTACCATAATTAACTAGAGAATCATAAGCCTGACAATCTTCAGTACTGCTCATGGGTAAGAAAATCAGTAGGTGCATAGTAAACCCAAGCCCAGCTGAAACTCTTCTATAATATGCAAGCTTTCTTGCAAAAACCACTTCAAATCAATTTGATAACATTCAGTAAACATTTATCAAGTGCCTATTATGTGCATGATACTATGCTAGATGCTGGAGATAAAAAAGTGAAAAATTACAGTTTTTTCTGGGTGAGAAGATAAAGACTTTGATATAAAAAATTATTAAAAAGGCAGAACAGTTGTAGCTAGAAGTTGAATAAAAATTCCTTTGGGAATATTCCTCCCAAAAAGTGAGCCAGCCTTCAGTTGAAGAATTCTAGTGAGAGCAATCCACTGCTTCCCAAGGAATCCTATTTCATTTCTGGACAACTTTTCTTCTTAGGAAGTTTTTCTTTACATCAAGCCCACATCTGCTTCTCTTCTATTCATCATTTACTTATTTATTTATTTTCTTTTTAATTTATGAAATAAAATAAGCATTTCCTGATAAACAGGCAGATTTCAGAAAAACCTGGAAAGACTTACATGAACTGATGCTGAATGAAGTGAACAGAACCAGAACATTGTATATAGTAACAACAACACTGTGCAATGATCAACTTTGATAGACTTGGCTCTTCTCAGCGTACAATGATCTAAGTCAATTCCAAAGGATTCATGATGGGAAATGAGTTCCACATCCAGAGAAAGGACTATGGAGTCTGAATGCAGATCGAAGCACACTATTTTCACTTTTTTTTCTGTCTCGTGGTTGTTCCCTTTCTGTTCTGATTCTTCTTTTACAACATGACTAATGTGGAAATATTTTTAATATGATTGTACACGTATGGCCTACATCAGATTGCTTGCCATCTTGGGGAGGGGGAGGGAAAAATTTGGAGTTCAAAACCTTATTTAAAGTGAATGTTGAAAACTAAAAATAAATAAATATTGGGGGAAGAAACAAGCATTTGCATAGCATAGCATAATAAAAAAATGATTGCGCATGAAACTGCAAATCTGCTATGTACAACTTGCTATTCCTTTTAAATATATGATAAAGTTATCATGTAAATTTCTTTCTCTCCCCTCCCCCCCGCCCATGGCTACCATTAGACACAAATACATACATACATACATATACATATATGTGTGTGTGTGTGTGTGTGTGTGTGTGTGTGTGTGTGTGTAAAACCATTCTCTACATACTTTTATCTATCAGTTCTTTCTCTGGATGCAGATAGTATCTTCCTTCTAAGATCCTTTGTAGTTCTTAAAACAATATTGCTGTTACTGTTGTATACAACACTCTCTTGGTTTCTTCCCATTTCACTTCTATTTCCACCTATTATTTTTAGCTCTGGAATATCAGGATAAAAAGTTAAATCCATCTCCAGTTTGACAGCTCTTCAGATTTTTGAAGGCAACTATCACATACTCCCAAAATCTTCTCCAAGTTAGACATCTCTAATTCCCTCAATCAATCCTCATGTAACATAATTTTGAGGCACTTGATCATTCTGGTCATCCTTTGCTGGCTTCTCCTCAACCTATCAACATCTTTCCTGAAATGTGGCACCCAGAACTGAATTCAATCAGCCCTTCCAAATGTGTTATGACCAGGGAAGAATACAGATATACAATCATCTCCCTCATTCTGGGTTTGGGCTCCCGTATCATAACATTCCTCCAAAAAATCCTTTCCTATGTCTCATAATGGTGTGAGGATGATCCTGGGCTCAAAGACTACAAGATGATATTTGTAAAAGTGCCTAGCATAGTATCTGGCACATAGTAGGCACAATACAAATGCTTATTCCCTTCCTTTCCCTTCTTTTCCCCTTTCTTATGTCAGTGGAATACAAGCATTAGAAGGCTTTTTCATATGGGAAAGGCTTAGAATCTTGAATGTACCAGAAAAACACTAAGTACGTTTTCTGACCCTTCTAAGTACAGACAGGCTTATTCCCATAACTTGACCTCCTGGCCAAATATTCTTTGACCATGACCACCCATGAAGTAAACAAAGTTACCAAATAGCCTTCAGTCCTGTATGCCCCCTCTTCTTTCTGCAGTGGTGACCAATGACCTTTAGTCACTACATACAATTACCTTTTCTTAATAATTGCCCTCCCTGGTTTTTCTGAAGGGTTTAGTGTTATTAATCACCCAGAAAGTGGCTCTGGATACCTTCTTTTCTCTTAGCATTTTCTGTGACACTGCTTTCTCCAGCTTCTTTCCAACCACTCCTTTTCAATTTCCATTCAATCCCTCAGTCAATCAATACATGATTGAGTACCCATTACTTGCTAAGCATTGTGCTAGCAACTGAGGATATAAATATGAAGAATTAAACAACTCCTACTCTCAAGGAGCTTACTTCCTAATGGCAGACATGAATTCATATAGAAGTATGTATACAGCATAATTATGGGACAGCTAGATGGCCAAGTTGGAGTCAGAAAGATCTGAATTCAAATCTGGCTTTAGACACTTACTAGCTGTATGACCCTGGGCAAGCCATTTAACTCTGCCTAAAATTAGCTGGAGAAGGCAATCACAAACCACTCCATTATCTTTGCCAGATGTGGTCACAAAGAGTCAGATGTGACTGAAATAACTGAACAATAGCATAGTTGTAGAGTGAATTAATATGAATGTATACTAAGTAGTTAAATATGAGATAGATTGAGAAAGAAGCTACAGGAGGTTTGGGTAATCAGAACAGGATTTATGCAGAAGACAGTGCTTGAGCTAGACCTTAAAGGAAAAGATTTTGTAAGGAGGAGGTAAGGAAAGAATGTACTCAAGCATGGGAGCCAGCCAATATAAAGGAATGGAGAGTGGAGATGGAGTGTCGTGTGAGGAGACCAGTTGTGCTGGATCACAGAGTGAGGAGGGAGAGGAATGTTCAGAGAGACAATAGGTTGGGACCAGGTTTTAGTTCCAACTTTAAAAGCTAAACAGAGGAGTTTATAATTTTATCCTAGTGGCAATAGGAAGCCTCTGATGTTAATCGAGGAGAGTCACATGACTGTCAGTGCTGCAACCTCTAGACTTTGTTCTTGATCTAATCTTAAATTCTGAGACTAACAAACCAGCATAGGATCAGGCCCGGACTAAGCTGGGGACAGCAGAGCAACTGTGAAAGATCATTGCTTACCTCTGCTGTTGTGTAGTTTAGGAATTAGAATAAGAAGCCTGTAGCAGATGACTGCTTTGTAGCATTGGTTCTGAAAGGTTGGTGACTTAACCAAAATCCAAGATTTAGAGCATGATAGTGCTTTAGAAAAAGGAGGAATTTTTAAAATATTTTAAATACTATATTTAAATACTAAATAAAATATTTTAAAGATAAAAGCATTAATAATAGGTCAAGAAGTTGCTACTGCCTGCAGAGCCAAGATCTTCACCAAAGATTGTTAATGGGTGTTTAGCTTGAATGATCAAAGTATCATCTTTCCAGGCCTCCTCTTGCAATGAGATAAGGAAATACTGTTAAGAAATTCTATTCATCCCTGGTCCTTTCCTTGCTTCATATGTTTTCCTCTTTAAATATGATTCAGGGTCATCCCAGGGTCATTGCATTTTCTTTTGCAAGATCAAGAAAGGTCAGTGGAATGAAGAAACCAGTGTGATTTCTATTGATCATGATGATTAAAAAAAAAATTTGTGTAGTGACTAAAAGAGAAAAAAAACCTTTTCATTTATTTTTTAAAATATACTTCATGAATTTTATGCCAGAGAATGAAGCAGAAGGAAAATAAATTGATGTTGTAGAATTCATTGACAAACTTTCGAATTAAAACAGTTTATAATGATCCAACTAAGATTATTTTATGCTCAGCATTAATTGTAGTATGCTTCTGTGTTATGAGTTCAAATTGTGTGGTTCATCTGGAAGAGTTAGTGGTAAATAGAACTCGAGATCATGTCCCCAACCACAGATGGGTGCTTGTCTCCAATTAAAATTTCCTTGTAACAAATGGTTTTATTCAACACATAGTCAAGTTTCAAATCTTTTTTTAAAGTAAGCCTATAAATAAAAACCCCATCAAAATCATGTCATATTCAAGTCACCCAAATAAAAATATAAGTACTATTATCAGATTGTCAAGAATTTGGAGTCTTTAAAGTAACTCATTTGTTTGTCTTCCTCCTTTACTGTATCTTTAGACTTAAAATCAACATAAGTCAGAAATGGTTATTAAAGTAACCCTAAATTACTATCATTATATCCCATGTCCTGAGACTTCAAAGGTTACTAATCTTGTCTATAAATAATGATTTACATAAAACACAGATTATTATACATCCTCAGCACGACAGCAAAAAACCCACAGACTTTTACAATTGGAAAAGCTCTTAGTCTAATTTTCTCCTTTTACAGGTTAGGAAACTGATGACCAGAGAATTTAAATCTTTGCCCAATTTCATGCCCAGGTAGAATTTCAGACAAATGATTTTTTTTTTTCACCAAGGAGTTTAGAGGTTAGTTTTTTGCAATGATTCCTTATGCCCTTAGTTGATGGTCTAAAAAACAATGAACTGAATTTAAAAAAAACTAATTGAATTTTTATGTTTATTTAATTTTATGATTATTTCACAATCACATTTTACACTGTGTAATTAGTCAGAAAAGTCACAATTTTTACTTTTAAGCTTCAGCTTAATTTTTTATTTTTCTACACCAATGAAGAACAAACATAATTAGAGGCAGTTTATTGAGTAATTTGGTATGTGTATGCCCTGGACATAATTAGTACAAGGGTGGAACCTCAACTCTGTACCCGATTTTTTATGCATTTGCATACTAATTAGTTAAAATATATCACTTGTGAGTTTTAGCTTCAACCATTTAGAAATATTTCAAATGCATTTGACTATTAAAAAAATAACCACATTGCCTGAGTCTAAAGAGCAGATAAACTCACCTGGCTATTTTGAGAATTCACTAGCTATTTAGAAATCAATAGAATCAACAAAAACATTTTTAATTCCTGAGGGAAAATAACATGGAAGTAGGATGTGTAACTATTATTTAATAAGCTTATTTTCATTTACTTATCTTTATTTTTTCAAATAGCTTTAATAATATTTAGGTATAGCATAAAGACTCACAGGAAGTCAGGGCAAGCATGGGATATGTCTGAGGCACAATGGGTGGTCATGTTTGGCCAGAGTGGCTGTTTCAACAAGGCAATACTCTAAGTGTTGTGTGGAAAAAAAAATAAAGTATGAAATGCTGGTGTTTATTTCAAGGGCATGAACATGAAGAAAATGCTATTTCTTGAATTCAGGAACTCCAACATATATCAACTAATTACTGAAATTAAATCCTTGCACATAGTAGATACTCAACAAATATTTGCTAAATGAATGACAGTTGCTTGTTCACTCAGTATTTGCATCTTTTTCCTAAGAAAAATTTCTTTATCCATGGGGGGAAACCTCTAGTTAATGAAAGATTCTGATGAGCTGAGTGACATTTAATTTGATTTATTATAATAATAGTAATGAAGCAGCTAAGTGGCACAGTGGATAGTGTGCTGGGCCTAGAGTCAAGATGACCCCTCTTTCTGAGTTCAAATCTGGCCTCAGACACTAGATGTGTGACTAGGCAAGTTATTTAACTATTTACCTCAGTTTCCTCACATGTAAAATGAGCTGGAGAAGGAAATGGTAAACCACTCAACTATTTCAGCCATGAAAACCCTAAACAAGGTCATGAAGAGCTGGTCACAACTGAAAACTGGCTTAACAGCTTAACAACAACAGTGATAATAAATTTCTATAGAAATCTAAAAACAAATTATATTAAAAGTAATTCATTTCAACCAATGTTCAATGGTGTTTATCTTTGTGCTAGGTAACAGGCAAGAGAATGGGGCAGGAAGGAATATAAAGATGAATAAGACATAATCGAAGAAGAAGAGAAAAATCCTTTCAAATTTTCCAAAAGGAAGAACTTCATTAGAAAATACAAAATAGGAATAGAAATTTGGAGCAAAACCAATAATTTGGAATTTATAATGATGGACACTGGTTGACCTGAAAAGGGATCAGAGCTCAATTTATAACATTAATAATACAAACAAGATTTGTAAAGTTAACATTTAAACTGCTTAATAGTATAAACTATTCAAGCACCCATTTATTTACAAACAATGGACATGCTGATTATGAATATTTTTTAAAAATCCATTCAGTAAGCAATTCTCTACCTTGAGGTGATCTTTCCTTGTTTTAACCAACATGACCCTGTATAACTCTCTAATTGCATTTTCACATAATATTTTATATTATAGTTATTGATGTGTATCATCCCTTTAAGCTCCATGAGGGTAGAACTATTTCTTCTCTGTAACTGCTCTTATTAGCACCTACCATAGTGCCTTGTGTAAAATAGGTTCTACAGCTGACGTGCCCTCTCTGTGCCTTTTCTGATGTTGTTTCTTTTTTTAATTTAAAAAATTTTTTTTCTGATGTTGTTTCTTATAACTGGAATGCCATCCTTATAAGCCTCAACCCCTCCCTCCATCTCTGCTTACTGAAATGCTATCCATCTTCATGGCCTCACTCAAGCCTCAGAATGAAGTCTTGCTGAAATCTTCCCTAATTCCTCTAGTCAGAATAGATGTCTAAATTTTTATAGCACCCAGTTAGTACCTCCCTTATATAGTTACATTGTGTTTTTAAATAGTTATTTGTGTAGATATCCCATCTCCCTACATCTCTATAGTCATACAACCTACAAGCTCCTCGAAGGAAGATGCTATGTAGGTATATCCTCCTTCGCTTTGATAATTGTTTCCATGATACCATGGTGGTAGATTAGAAAATATTAGGAGGTGGGGTCAAATTATAGGGAGCAATGCAGTAAGTCCCTCTCCAAATACTCCTCCTAATAGATTTAGAAAATCACCAGGCTGAATTCTTAAGGGGAAATCCAGAAAAAGACACAGTGTATCCTTTATCTAGTTTGGCTAGACATAGGAGACAGAGGATAAGGTCTATGGACCCTGGGGACAGGGTCTGGGCAGGAATCTGGGACCCTGGAAGAAGCTGTGCACCAGGACAAGAGGAGGTCTCAGACCCATACCAGAGTACTCCTAGAGTCACACCACAACTGTAACAGGTGCCAGCTGGCAGCTTTGTCTCCCGCTGCTCTGTCCCAGGTCAAAGATACAGGGCAGAGGGAGAAGGGGACTGGGGCATGGCAGTAACATTCTGAGGAAGGAAGTGCCTGGGAAGAAAGGAAGAAGTTCAGAAGCCAGCAGCACAAAGCAAGGTCTTACTTCCAATGTCTATCTCAGGCTCTAAAGAAATAACCAAGGCAGGAATCCCAAACCAAACGGGAGTCTACAGTTCTACTTCAAGCCAACAGACCTTTCTAGCTGGCCGATAGGGGCTGAGTCCAAGAGCAGTTTATTGTTGCTCAGACCCAAACCTAGGTCAGGAACTTGCAGATACAAGATCGGGGGGGGGGGGGGGCAGCAATCAGACTTTATCCTGGATCAGACCACTTTGAGAGCACTGAAAACTGGTAGGTCCCCAGCCTATTGCTGAGAGCATGTCCGGAAGTGCCACAGAGCTCAGCCCTAACATCAGGTCTGAAGTCAGGAAGTAGACTGGAAAGATGGACAAATGAAAAAGAACCATACCATAATGAGCTATCATGATGGCAGGGACACTCAAAACACAGATTCAGAAGAGAATGACACCAAAACATCTACAAGAACTGACTCAGAGAAAAACACAAACTCAACTAGAATTCATGTACGACATGAAGCAAGAGTTAAAAAAAAAAAGAAAGAATTTTTTTTTTACAAATGGAATGAAAGCCCTTGAGGAAAAAAATTGAAAAGAAATGAAATCTATTGAAGAAAGAATTAAAATGGAAATTAACAGGCTGGAACAAGAGATCCAAAACCTTGCTCTAGCAACAAACTCCCTAAAAATTCAAATTGACCAAATAGAAGCCAATAACTCCATGAGGCAACAGGAAATATTAAACAAAATAGAAGACTGGAAAAATAGAAGGAAGTGTTAGATATTTCATAGCAGAAACAATTGATCTGGAAAACAGATTAAGGAGAAGAAATTTAAGAATAATGAGATTATCTAAAGGACATAACTAGAAAGAAGCTCAACATATTTCAAAAAATCTTAAAAGAAAACCCTCTAGATGTCTTAGAACCAGAGAGCAAAATAAAAATAGAAAGAATCTACCAGCTACTTCTTTAAAAAAAATGAAAACTCCCAGGAATATCTTAACCAAAATCCAAAGCTTCAAGATTAAAAAAAAATGCAAGCATTCAGAAAGAAAAAAAAAATCACATACTTAGGATGCAGTCAGAATGACATGTGATTTAGCAGCCACCACTATAAAGAAGAGGAAACTAGGAATGATATTCCAGAAAGCAAATAACATAGGCTCAAAGCCAAGAATAACTTATGTAGAAAAACTCCATATATAGTACCACAGGGTAAAAATGGATTTTTAATAAATAGAGGACTTCCAAGCATTCCTGATGAAAAAACCAGAGTTGCAGAAAAACTTCAAAGTACAAACAAAGGAGTGAAAAGAAACATAAAAAGGTAAACAGGAGTGAACAATGATAAGGTATTAAATAAAGATAAATTACTTACATTCAAATGTGGAAAGACTATACTTTTGTCTTTTTCTATCCCTACCATCAGCAAGGTTCATAGAAGGAATCTAGATAGAAGGCCTTGGGAGTTGTTCTGTTAGGTCTTCATCTTAAAAGAATGGAAAGGAAAGGGGAGGAGGAGAAAGGAAAGGAAAGTTAGGGAAAATTATCTCACAAAATTGAGGTGAGCAAGTAGAAATCTATGTAAACAAGGAGAAGGGGGTGGAAGGAAGTAGCTGATACTTGAATTTCATTCTCATCTGAACTGGTATAAAGAGGAAGAATACACACACAGAATTGGACACAAATGCATTTTACTCAACAGGGAAAAATAAGGGAAAGGAGTGGAGGGAAAAATGGGAAGGGAATAAATTTAAGGAAGAATTAATCCTTAATAAAACAATTCTAAAGATATAAAAAATATTGAAAGCTCTTATTGAGGTGACAAAGAATGAGAATCTGGGGGGGGCTCATAAATTGGGGAATAGATGAACAAGATATGGCATATAAATGTAATGGAATATTATTGTGCTGAACTTTTATCATTGTAATAACCAACCAGGGATCCAGAGGACTAATGAAGAAACATGCAACATGCCTCCTGATAGAGAGGTGAAAGACCCAGAATACAGAGACAGTCTTTAAAAGAGACTTAGCTAATACGGAAAATTGTTTTGATTGACCATACACATTGGTAATGGGTTTTGTTTCTTGTTTTCTTAATTGGGAGTGTGGTGGGAGTGTGAGAAGATGGATGATCTTGGCTGATTAAAACTCTGTGTGTGTGTGTGTGTGTGTGTGTGTGTGTGTGTGTGTGTGTGTTTAGGGTGGGGTAGGGTGGGGCTAGAGAGGGGATAGCTGGAAAAGCAAAGAAATAGCAATAGTATGTAGACAGTGCTAAAAGTGGAGATATATGCAGTGAAACCCAGGCTGACATGGAAAGAGCATTGAGACATGGGAATAGATAATACAACGTTCATTGGATGATGGATCAAAATAGAAACTTGAAAGATTCAGCAGAGACAGCTTGCAGTTGATACTCTCTAATACTCTACTCTAAGGACTATATCCTTCCCCCAATATGTTGAGGACACAGTGGAGAAATGGGAATTTGACATGCAATCTACCTTGGTTGCCTGGGAGGGCAGCCATCTGGGTATAGACGCAGAGGACTTTTGCCACTTAATTCAATTCCTTGCTATTTGCTTTGCATTTTGTTTTATTCAAATGTCTTTTTTTTTGGCCATGATTTCAGGTGTCTCATTCTGGCATGGTCTGGCAGGGCTGCACCTGGCAGGGGACAAATGAGGCAAAGAATGATTTGGAAGGCTCCCCTGAAGAGAGAATCTGGTCTGTGTAAACTCAGAGGGAAGGTCCTGGGCCAAGGGCTACATTTTGTGGGGTCTCATCCAGGATCTATTACTAACTGAATGAGCTTAAGTGACCTACTCTAATATGACAGGAAAGCTACTGAAGATTTATCATTTTTCCTTTTATTTTTTAGAGACTTCAAAGTGACAGTAATATTTTCCAGTAAGTCTTATAGGCCAGACAAGTTGGTTCAAGTAACAGCAATATTATTGTGTGTCAAAGAGCTATTGGAGTTTGGGGTGTCCAATTCTCTAGCGACATTGTTGAATTACCATTTCAAATTGCACACTGGAGTCCTGGATTAAGTAGTTGCTCTATGTATACAGCTCTTGAAAGATCAGGACTCCATCGGAGGACTGGATGCTCATCAACGACTATTGGTTTGCAAAGGATCTTGCTTACTTTGATGATGCTGATAATATATAAGCTTTATACCATGCTATTTACCCTTTGGGAGAATATGAAGTATGGACTACAGGGATGAAAGAGAAGCAATAGCTGCCTTTAAATTGCACAGAATTGGTGCAACATTCCAGTGTTTCCAAAGAGATAATTTTGAATGGGGTTGTACGGAAACTATTTAGTCAATCCTCTACTGCTGAGCAAGAGATAATGAGAAAGCTTAAGGCCTTCCTAGTAAGAGAAGAAGTGCCTAAAGATTATATGAAGAGGTCTGCTGGAAGGGGGAATACCAACTTTAACAGTTCAGGAGTCAGTGGAAGCAACATCCTCAGTTGCTCAGATTTCAGTGACAGGACACGTGGTGTAATGAAAAAAAAAGACCTCAGGAGGGACCTTAGTTCAAATTCTGCCTTTACCACTTATCAGTTTTGTGACTGTGACAAAGTCATTTAACCTCTCTGAGTCTCAGTTTCCTCATTTATAAAATAAGGATAGTAACACCTGAAGTATCTATTGTTGTGAGGAATAAATAAAAATTATGTTTAGCTAACACTTACATAGCACTTTACAATTTGCAAAATGCTTTACAAATATAAACCCGTTTTATCTTTACAACAACCGGGGAAGGTAGGTGCTATTATTATCCCCCTTTTTGTGGTTGTTCAATCATTTCAATCATGTCTGACTCTCCATGACCCTCTTTTTGGGGTTTTCTTGGCAGAGATATTAGAGTGGTTTGTCATTTCTTTCTCCAGCTCATTTTGCAGATAAGAAAACTGAGGCAAACAGGGTTAAGTGACTTGCCCAGGGTTACACAGCTATTAAGTGTCTGAGGTCACATTTGAAATCAGATTTTCCTGACTCCATTGCTCTATTCACTGTACCACCTAGCTGCCTCATAAACCTTAAAGTGCTATATAAAATCCGATTGTTTTCTTCATTATTCAGTGGCAGTGCCATCCTCAACAGGTGGTGGCCTAGCAGAAACATCATCATCAATAGTCAGTGATTTGCTGCTCACATTTTCCTCAACAACCGGTTAACTTGCGGCAATAGTTAATCATCGTAAAAGACAGTCTGTCAGCTTAAAAATACTCCCACATGCGACCCAATATGAAAAGCTTGAGTCCTTCTCAAGTGGTCAACCCATCCAGTAAATGAGGAACACTCTAAGTCCTAGCCCGAACGTGGCTCTGAAATAACGCAGGAGTGGTGAGATACTGATGCCAAAAGAAGGAGAAGGCTTCTTAAATTTGTAGATGGCAATTATGTCCCAGCTAAGTTTTGTCTTCTTTATTCCAAACATCCCTAGATCCTTTTATGGCACAATTTCCAGTCCCATCACCATCCTAGGGGCCCTAGCTGGACACACTTCTTAATGTACTTCCTTTTGAAATTACTTTGAATGTACTTTGTATTTACTTAATTGTGTAAAATGTTACATCCTCCAGTAAAATGTAACCTCCTTGATAGCAGGGAGTTTTGTTGTTGTCTTTCTATTTCTAGCATGTAGCACAGTGCTTGTATGTCACCAGGCACATGATAATTGCTTTATATGTGTTTGTTGAATTGAATTGAATGAAAATGTTCTGTAAGATCCCATCTTTCTCTAAAAGTCAATGAATCTATTTTTAGGCAATGAGGGAACAAAACTATCACTCTTTGTAGATGATATGATGTTACACTTGGAAAATCCTAAAGAATCAACTAAAAAAAACTACTTGAAATTATTGACAAGTTTAGCAAAGTTGCAGGATACAAAATAAACCCATATAAATCATCAGCATTTCTATATATTAACAACAAAATCCAGCAGAAAGAGATAGGAAGAGAAATTCCATTTAAAATAACTGTAGATGATATAAAATACTTGGGAGTCCACCTGTCAAGACAAACCCAGGAACTATCTGAACACAACTATAAAATGTTTTTCACACAAAAAAGTCAAATCTAAACAACTGGAAAAATATTAATTGCTCATGGGTAGGCCAAGCCAATATAATAAAAATGACAATTCTACCTAAATTAATCTATTATTCAGTGCCATACCAATCAAACTATCAAAAATTATTTTATAGAGTTAGAAAAAATTGTTAACAAAATTCATCTGGAAGATGTTCAAGGATATCAAGGGAATCAATGAAAAATTGCAAAAGAAGGTGGTCTAGCCATATGAGATCTCGAACTATATTATAAAGCAGTAATTATTAAAACAATTTGGTACTGGCTAAGAAATACAGTGTTGCATGAGTGGAATAGGTTAGGGACAAATTACATTATAGTAAATGACCATAGTAATATAGAGTGTGATAAACTCAAAGATCCAAGCTTTTGGAACAAAAACTCATTATTTGGCAAAAATTGCTGGGAAAACTAGAAAACAGTATGGCAGAAACTAGGTATAGACCAACACTTCACACCATTTGCCAAGATGATTTATGCATAAATGGTGATACCATAAGCAAGTTAGGAGAGCATGGAATAGTTTATCTGTCAGATTTATTGATAAGGGAAGAATTTAGGACCCAAGGAGATATAGAGAGCACTAAAAAATGTAAAATTGATAATTTTGATTATACAAGATTAAAATGGTTTTGCACAAACAAAACCAATGCAACCAAAATTATAAGGAAAGCAGAAAACTGGGGAAATTTTTTTCCAACAAGTATCTCTGATAAAGGCCTCATTTCTCAAATATATAGACAATTGAGTCAAATTTATAAAAATACAAGCCATTCCCCAATTGATAAATGGTCAAAGCATATGAACAGCATTTTTCAGACAAAGAAATCAAAGCTATCTATAATCATATGAAGAAATGCTCTATATCACTATTGATTAGAGAAACGCAAATTAAGACAATTTGCGGTACTACCTCACACCTATCAGATTAGCTAATAGGACAAAAAAGGAAGATGTTGGGTGTGGGAAAACTGGGACACTAATGCACTGTTGGTGAAGTTGTGAACTGATCTAACCATTCTGGAGAGCCATTTGGAACTATGCCCAATGGGCTATAAAACTGTGCATACCTTTTGATCCAGCAATACCACTGCTAGGTCTATATTTCAAAGATACCCAAAAAAGGGAAAAGAACCTATTTGTACAAAAATATATTTATAGCAGCTCTTTTTGTGGTGGCTAAAAATTGGAAAGTGAAAGGATGCCCATTAATTGGGGAATGGCTAAACAACCTACTGTATATAATTTTAATGGAATACTATTGTGCTATA
Organism: Vombatus ursinus; assembly: GCF_900497805.2. NCBI lineage: Eukaryota > Metazoa > Chordata > Mammalia > Diprotodontia > Vombatidae > Vombatus > Vombatus ursinus. The sequence goes on along the minus strand of NW_020955033.1, from coordinate 26,867,648 downwards.
AGAAATGACAAGCAGGATGATTTCAGAAAAACCTGTAAAGACTTACATGAACTGATGCAAAGTGAAGTGAACAGAACCAAGAGAATATTGTAATAGCAATATTGTTGGACAAGAACTGTGAATGACTTAGCCATTCTCAGCAATACAATGATCCAAGACAATCCCAAAGGAGTAATGATGAAGCATACTATCTGCCTCCAAAGAAAAAAACTGGTATTATTTGAATACAGACTTTCTTTCATTTTTTTCTTTTATTCAAGTGTTGTACAAAATTACTAACATGGAAATGTTTTATATAATTGCACATGTATAACTTACATCTGATTGCTTGCCATCTCAGGGAAGGGGAAGGGAGGGGAGGGGAAGAAGGGAAGGATAAAATTTGGAACTCAAAAACTCTAAATAAAAATGTTTAAAAATAATAAAAAAAACAGTCAAAATAGCTATTTTCTGAGACTGATTTTTTTAAAAGGCACATAAATTTACAGGAACCAACCCAGACTTATGAAATCCACCGTATAAAGACCAAGTCACACTTGTGAGCTATTTCTCAGTTTTTAAAGTTCTCTAGGTCCAAGGTTGCCAACTGCATCCCGGGTCATCACCAATTGTCTTGACTTTTGTCCTGCCACTGGATTTTGTTGACTCTGGAAGAGAGAGTGAGGCTGATGACCTTGTGCAACTCTGCGTCACTTGAATCCAATTCATTTGTAAATCAAGACATCACCCTATGATATCATTGGTCCTCCTTCAAAATGAAGATCACCACCACCACCACCACCACCACCATCACCACCAGCAACAACAAAAATCACTAATTACAAAGAGAAAAGCTTATAGAAATATTGTCACCTTGAAATATACTAAGCTATCCAATCTCTCTGCTTCTTGGTTGAGTATTTCACTCAGCACTTAAATGATGTTCAATGGAAGTTCTATATCCTTAAACCATAGCACTTTAAAAATGGAAGGGAGATGTGGAAATGGAAGATAAGAAAGGTTAAGTGATTTGCCCAAAGTCCAATTTAAACCTTTGGCCTCTGACTCCAAAATCATGTGACTTGAAAAGGTCAACTATTAAGTGTCAGAATCAAGGCTAGGATTTAGAATCATAGGTTCCCAAAATGGGCAATCCTGCCTCCTGGAGGGCGTTGAAATGATCCAGGGATACAATAGTACCCTCAAGTGCAATCTGGGGGGCACTGAATAAAAATAAGGGGCAGTGGAAGCATAAGGAAAGAAAAGAAGAAAATTTTGAAAAACTGTTTTTCATTTATTGTGTAACAGAGTTAAAATCATAGTGATTACATTATTTTCCAAATAAACACACAAAATGCAAGTTATAACCAATAAATGATCAAGTCTGCTGACACAAACAAATGTTGGCAGGCGAGTGTGTTATGCATTTTCGGGTAGTCCAGCATGCATCAGCAGGAATATGTGCATGTAACAACTTGTTTATAATATGATACTATATGATTACATGATGCAATATTGTGTCATCAAAATTTCAATGCAGGAAAATCCCCACAAATTTACAATACATTATTAAATTTAAGATGCATCATTTTTTTAATCTTTTATTTTTTGAAATGACACAAATTTGAAAAAAACTGTTAAAGGGTTAAAGAAATTAGATTTTCAGGGAGGTGCTGAGTAAATTTTTTTTAAAGGGGGCAGTAGGCCAAATTAATTTGGGAACCTCTGGTCTAGATCTAGTGCTTGGCACATGTTATTGATATTATTATTGATAGATTGGATCTTTAATCCTCAATTCCTTCAACCACATTGCTTTTACTAGACTTTACTAGAATGTGCATTTTTCCTTCTTGGGTGAAACTGAATATCTCCCTCATCTGAGTCTTCCCTAGAGAGATAATACCTGTAAGAAAAGCATAAAAACATTTTATGGGTAGGTCAGTGGCCTGAAATACATTAATAATAATATTTTTTCTAACAGCTTAAAATAATTTAAATAAAAAATTTATATAGCACTTTAAGGCTTGCAAAGATTGTACATGTTAATTCATTTAATCCTCACAACAGCTCTATGAGGTAAGTGCTATTATTATCCCTATCATACAGACAAGGAAACTGAGGCACTGAGCAGTTAAGTGGCTTCCTCAGGATCACACAGCTATTAAGTGTCTGAGGTAGGATTTGAACCCAGGTTTTCCTGACTCCAAATCCAACACTCTTTCCACTGTTCCATCTAGCTCACTCATAATTTGTCAAGGTCTGTGTTACTCTTGTACCATATCTGTCATTTTGAGATTCTTTGTGGTGATATGTAGCAAATCTGATCCAACTCACCAAGTTATTATCATTCTAGACAATGTGGCTGTAGTGTAGAAAAGGAAATGGTCATACAGATATTTGAGGTTATTCTTCTAAAATGCTAAAACATTAAGAAAAACTGACCTGTCAGTTTTCTGGATAAATAAGGAAACCAACTGTCAGCCCTAGCTAACACTCTTTCAAAAGCCCAAACATTTAAAATCCTAGAAAAAAATAAAATATCAATAGTCAATTGCATAATTTTTAAGTAGCCAAAAGCAATTACTCTGTTAAAGATAAATTTAAAATATCCCAAACACAATCCCAAATTCAGCTGGAATGCTTGATGCTAGCTCCAGACCAACCAAAATAAGAAAGGAAGTAATTTTGGGCTCCTTTTCCCACCTCATTAGTTCCTATATTGGGAACATAACCTTTTTATTTTTAAATGCATTTTATTAATATCTTTTGTTTTTATATCACTTACATTTTTCAGTATTCCTCCTTCTTCCCCTTGCCAGAAAGAGAAGAACCATTTCAGCAAAACTACAAATAGTTGACATAGTCTGACATTAGAGGCCATGTTCTACACTCATAGTCTTTCATTTCTACATAAGTATAACTTTTCAATTATACTCTTTAACTCTTTAACTGCTATAGTTCAATTCAAGACCAGTCACATTAAAAACAAAAAAACCACTTACTGAGTGCCTTTTATGTACAAAGGTGTTTATGCTAGGTGCTAGGGATACAAAAACAAAACCAAGAAAAACAAATATTTAAAACACACACACATAGAAAAACAGTTTCTGCCTTCAAGGAGCTTATATTCTATTAGGGCAAAGGATCTTAACCTAAGAACTTGAATTAAAACATTTTTTAATAATGTATTTCATTGTTATTGGTTTCCTTTATATGCATGTAATCCCATGTATCTTAATTTATGCATTTAAAAACAACTTTCTGAGGGATTCTTAGGACCAGACTGCTGAAAGGATGTTAAATACTAGAAGGATTAAGAGCTTCTGTAGTAGAGAGACATGATGTGTACAACAGATAAGTAAATAAAAGTTCATATCTGGATGGATTAGAGGGAACCTTAACAGTTAAGAGAGAGGTGGTACGTGAGTTGACTCTTGAAAGAAGATAATTTTTCTTGGAGCAGAGATTAGGAGACAGTGCACACCAGACATGGGGTATATTTTATGCAAATGCCCAGAGCCTAGAGACAGAATGTTGAGTTTGGGGAAGCTAGGAAAACAGTTTACTTGGCTGTAGAATGCATGAAGGGAATCAATATGAATGTTTGGAAAGGTAGGTTTCCTACTTCTAATGGTGGGAATGGAGTCATGTTATCGAGGGCTTTAAATGCCAGATGAAGTCTGTATTTTAGGCAAGAGAGTCACTGAAGATTTTTGAACACAGTAGTGAAATAGTCATACTTAAAAAGATTAATTTGTTATCTGTGTGGAGGTGTACTGTATAGAGGACAGGAAAAAGAATGAAAGTGAGAAGAACAGTAGTCTAGACAAGAGGTGTTGAATATTATCGTGGACAATTTTCATTCTCTGTGAGGCATAAAAAATATTAGCAAGTGACTCAGGGTATGACATTCTATATGCCGTGATCTTTTTCAGAGAACAATCTTATCTTCCTGTTATGCTGTTAAACCTTGATCATGAAAATAGGGAGAAACCATTGATTAATAGTAAAAATAGAACTGTGTTTGGTGCTCTGTTATTAATGGAAGACTTTCTTGAGTAGTTAAATTTAAAAATATTATTGACCCTTAATCTTATAGTTTGTATCAAATTTCTATAGATTGTGGCTGCCTGACTTTCGTCAGCAATATTTAATGCAAAGATTTTCCTCTAATCCTTACCTTTTCTTCTGATTCCACTTGTAATAATTTCATTTATGCAAAATATTTTAAATTATATATAATCATAATAATGTATTTTCTTTGATGCTCTTTTCTGTCCCATGTCTGGTTGTGTTTCTCCTACCCATAATTGTGAAAGATATGACCTTTATTCTTTTTTAATTTTTATATAACTTTGTATACTTAAATTGCTTATTGGTTGTATATGGCATAAGGTGCTGAGGCAAACCTATTTTACACTAAAGTGGTTTCCAGTTTCCCAGCAGTTCTTGTTGAAAAAAGAACTCTTCACAATAATTTGTCCTTGTGGGTTTATCAAACACTTGGCTGCTATTCTCATCTTTTGCCTATGTCTTACCTATCTGGTCTTTCCAATGATCTCTTTTTTTTTTCAATCCAGTACTAGATAGTTTTGATAATTACTGCTTTGTAATATGATTTGAGACTTGATAATGTCACACTTACCCTTACTCTCAATTTGCTTCATTATTGCCCTTCATATTCTTGACTTTTTATTCATCCACATAGGTTTTGTTATTATTTTGTCTAATTTCTCCATAAAATCTTACTATAATACCTTATCATGGCATAGAGGTGATCCTAGGTTCTCAAAGCCTAGGCCAGCAGAATATAAGCTCTGGAAGGTTCTACTAGGTTGGAAAGGCTTCGGGTATGGTGCTGATGACAGACTGAGTCTATTTGTGAGGACCAACTTTTGCTAATCACAGAGAGACACAACACTAGTAAGTTGACCATTTGGTGATGCCATTTGGGGCAGGGGGCTATGAAACTCATCTATCAAAGAAAAAATTAAAACAGACCTCAGTCCTTGTGATTCCCTCTGCTTTGGGAGTGATGATGACAGAGTGGCAGAAAAGGGAGCAGAGGATACTAAGAATCATACAATTTTTACACCATCAATAAGCTTCGATTTGTTTGTTGGTACTTCGAATTTAAGATCATTGTCTGCATATTACTAGGGGAGTAAAATCATACCAATCTTGCCATTCTTGCTATAAGTTAAACCAGGACAGAGAGAGAGAGAGAGAGAGAAAGTCACACTTAAATGGAACTATGGCTCATAGGTACTCTTTGGAAAGGCAAGGAAAGGAGTTGATGAAGTGAATTTATTATGTACCCAGAAGCTATAAGAAACATTATTTCATGGGACATTTTGTAGAATTAAAGATAATTGTTTTTAAAATTAAATTTTATTTTTAGTAAATAAAAACCTGACTTTTTCCCCTCCCATCCCACCTCTCCCCCATGTAAGAATGACAGAAAAATAAAACCCCTTTTACAAACATGTATAGTTAAGCAAAACAAATTTCCTCATTGATAACATCCAAAAGACAAAATAAATACATATACACACATGTGTATATATACACATGCGTATATCCACATAAATATGTTTATAACACACATGTGTACTTATTTTTGTGTATGTAGAGATGTTTATATATATATATATATATACATATATAGACACATTTGAGTATCATTCTGTATTCCTAACCTCTCATTTCTTTCTGAGGCAGAGTCCTATGAAATTCCAACATTGATCAAAGGGAAGCATAAAGTTCTGTCCCTCTGAACTAGCAGAACTTCCCATAGTCTACTGTTGATCAGACCCAAACCCAGGACAGGAACTTGCAAAGCTCAGGCCAGGGGAACAGCAATCAGACTTTGCCCTTTATCAGACCACTTGGGGGACATTGAAAGCTTATAGGTCCCTGGTTTGAGCTGTCCCTGAGATCCTGCAATAATGTAATACTCAATACTCTCAAGAAAACAGCAAGATAACCATTCCAGATCTTCTAAAATAATGTTCAAAGTCAGAAAGCAGGTTGAATTAGCAAACAAAAAAGAATCCCATCATTAATAAGCTATTAGGCTGACAGGGATACTCAAGATGCAAACCCAGAAGAAGACTCTAAAACATCTACAAGCAAAACCTCAAAGAAAAACACAGGTTAGACACAAATTCAACCAGAATTACTGGAGAAGATGAAGCAAAAGTGTATTATTTTTATAAATTATATGAGAGCACTAGAGGAAAAAATTGGAAAAGAAATGAGAGGCATGGAAGAAAAAACTGGAAAGGGAATTAAAGAGCTTGGTTTAGGAGGTACAAAACCATCCCCAAGCAACAAACTTGCTGAAAATTCAAAAGGGTCAAATAGAAGCCAATGACACCATTTTGACCTTATCTTGGTGAATTGTGCAAGATATTGGTCTATGCCCAGTTTCTGCCATACTGCTTTCCAGTTTTGCCAACAATTTTTTTAACCAAATAATGAATTCTTATCCCAAAATCTTAAGTCTTTACACTTGTCAAATACAAGGTTATTATATTTATTTGCTGCTGTAAATTGTATGTCTACCATTGATCTACCTTTCTATTTTTTAACCAGGACCAGCTACACACACACACACACACACACACACACGTACATACACATATATACATATATACACACATATATGTATATACACACATACACACATGTACATATATATATTCCCTCGATTATGTGTTAAAATAATTTTTTTAACATTTGAGGTTTTTTAAAGTTTTGAGTTCCAAATTCTGTATCTTCCTCCTTCCCTCCCTTCCCCTTCCCCTCCCTGAGAAGGTAAACAATCAGATAGATACAGGTTATACATGTGCAATCATGTAAAACATTTCTATATTAGTCATTTTGTACAAGAAGACTCAAAGAAAATAAAAAGAATGAAAGAAAGTGGAAAATAGCTTTAGTCTGTATTTAAACAGTATCAGTTCTTTCTCTGGAGAAGGATAGTATGCTTCATCATTAGTCCTTTGGGATTGTCTTGAATCATTGTATTGCTGAAAATAGCTAAGTCATTCACAGTTGTTTGTCCAGCAACATTGCTGTTGCAGTGTACAATGTTTTCCTGGTTCGGTTCACTTCACTTTGCATCAGTTCATCTAAGTCTTTCCAGATTTTTCTGAAATTATAATAATGAAATAATATACCTTAATTTATGGGATGCAGCTAAGACAAGAAACTTTGCCTCTCTGCACACTGATATTAACAAAAGGAAGAGAAGTCTAATGCGCAACAAACAAATGAAAAACCCTGAAAAGTAAAAAAAATTAATATTTTTATAGACGTTTTACATTTTTATTCATGATTCTAAAGAAGGCATAAAAAACATGGGCATCAAATAAAATGAAATTCAACAGGGATAAACACAAACATTTGGGTTTAAAAAAATCAACTGCACAAGTAGAGGATGAGGAAGCATGATTAGACAGAAGTCTGAAAAACTTCTAGGAATTTGAGTCTAGAGGGCTGCAAGCTCCATAGGAGTCAGTGGTGTTATATGCCAGACAGAAAAAAAAAGCCAATGCAGACTTGCAAAAACTAATGCATTTATAAAGGTGCAGCTTCCAGAATAAAGAAGTGATAATCCCTCCACATTCTGTCCTTATCAGATCCCATAGAGAGTCATACTGTGTTCAGTTCTGGGCACCAGTTTAAGAAAGACATTAATGAGCCAAAGAGAGTCCAGAGGAGGGCAACCACTATGTTATGTTTTTCACGTTCGCCACTCCTTTACAGTGGTGGCTGATAAATTATATGTGATTCTGATTGTGCCTCCTCAGACCTTGAATTTTTTCTTTCTGACTGCTTGCAATATTTTTTCTTTGACTTGGTAGCTCTGGACTTTGCTATTCTGGGGAGTTTTCATTTGTGGGTTTCTTTCAGGAGGTGACTAGTAGATTCTTTCTATTTCTACTTTGCATTCTTATTCGAAGAGATCTGGAAAGTTTTCTTTTAAGAAAGGCTTCTTTTTTTGGGTATGGCTTTCAGATAGTACAATAATTCTTAAATTTTTTTCACCTCAATCTGTTTTTCAGGTCAGTGTTTTTGACAAGAGATATACTTTACATTTTTCTTCTATTTTTTCAGTCTTTTGACTTTGTTTTCATATCTCTTGCTGTTCTGCAGTGTCAAGGAAGGCAATTTAGTAGTACCAGATCTTAAATTTTATTATAAGGCAGTAATTATCAAAACTCTCCAGTACTTGCCCAAAGGACTATAAAACTGTGCATACCTTTTAATTCAGCATTACCGCTACTAGGTCTATATCCCAAAGACATCCAAAAAAGGGGAAGGACCTATTTGTACGAAAATATTTATAGCGCTTCTTTTTGTGGTGGCTAAGAATTGGAAAGGATGCCTATCAATTGCAGGATGGTTAAACAAGCTGTAGAATATAATTGTGATGGAATATTATTGTGTTATAAGAAGTGACAAGTAGGATGATTTTCGTTACCATCATTACTTAGTATCTTTATATTTTGTCTTCAACCTACTTATTTTTTAGAAAAACATAACATAGTCTTTTAAATCAATTTTATTTGTAGAGACCTGTAATTTTTGTGATCTGACATTTTTTTTACTTTGTGATCTGTAACTTTTTTTTACTTTTCTCTAATAATTCTCGTTCTTTCGATTCCCATTTTCAAAGTGTTCATTGCTTTGCTAAGTTTTTCTAGCTTCTTTTCCAAACCATTGATTTTCCTCTCTGGTTTTTAAAATTTAAGTTTTATGTCACATTGAAACTCTTGAAGTTTTTTTTTTAATAAGGCTTCTTAATAGTTCTCTGGATCATTGTTTTTTAAAAGGATTATAGATCTACATCTTAGAGGGACTTCTAGACTATTTTACAAATGAGGAAATTGGGACCCAGTGGGTTGTGATTTTCTCAAGGTCCCACACAGGTCTTGTCAGAAGCAGGTTTTGAACCCAGGACTTCAGACTCCAGAGCCTGTGTTCTGGCTTCTAGTTGTAATTATTGCTGAATTATTCTTTTGAGGTTTCTCCCCAACATTTGCTAACCCTATAGTAGGGAATGGGAATTTACTCATTTCTTCAGCTTCTCTGCCAATGTTTCTGTCGAATTTCCCTGTATTTCTTCACTTTCCTCTCTTTTTGCTATTATTCTTTTGGCACATTTCTTGCTGTTTTGAGGTGATGAGAGGTTGCTGGGCTTAGATATAACCTCTGTATTATTATCCAAATTTTGTAGATAAGGAAGTTAAGGTTTCCTTCTTTGGCCAGGCTCACACAGAAACTGTTAGAGCCAGGCATCTTCTAACTCCATGACAGTTATCACACCCTTTTCTCCTCTCTGCCCTGTCCTTGACTTTTTAACTTCAAACCATGCCTTCTCTGTTGTGGGAACTTCTCTCAGTGCCTGGGACCTCCTTGTACTGAAACAGCCTACTACCCCTGCAGGCGGCTCAACCTGGAATATCCACTGCAAGGCCTTCCCCGACCCTTCACTCTTTTACCCCATTCTTCCAGGAGTTGCCATTTTGTGGAAGGGCCCAAGCCCACCTGCTTTCATTCTCCTCCCAGCCCTGTCCCTGACTTTCTGGACTTCAAAAACTTCAGGAACATGCTGCCATGAAAAGCACCCTCCCTCTTGTCCTCCTACCCACTTTTCAGTCTTCTGTGTGTATGTCTTGCATCATTAGAATATAACCTTGAAGACAGAGACTTTCTTTTTGCTTATATTTCTATCCCCAGCACTTAGCACAATGCCTGGCACATTGTAAGCACTTGATAAAACTTTCCTTCCTTCATTCCTTTGTTCCTTCATTCCTTCCTTTCCCCTTCCCTTCCTCCTTCCCTCTCTCCCCCCTCCCTTCCTTCCTTCCTTTTTCCTTCCTTCTTCTCTCCCCTCTTTCCTTCCTTCTTCCCTTTTTTCCTCCCTCCTTCCATTCCTCCTTTCCTCTCCACCTTCCTCTGTCCCTCCCTTCTTTTCTCCATTCCTTCCTCCTTCCTTTCTCATTCCTTCCTTCCTCTCTCTCCTTCCCTCCATCCTTTTCTTCCTCCCCCCACTCTGTCCCTTCCTTCTTTCCTTCCTTCCCTGACAAATGCTCCTGAAATCCTTTACTTTCCTCACTCTATGTCTAGAATCATTCATTTCCAGCAAAATGAGAAACATGGATATGGAGCTCAAGAGTCAGATAAAACCAGGAGTAGCAGTAGCCAGAATTTTCCATCTAGATAATAACTTCAATATCAGAATGTTTTAGGCCAATACCAGACATGTGACAACATGCTAAAATAATCTTGGCTTTGAGATAATATTGGAAATCAGTGCGGGACAGTGATGGATTGAGGTAGCTCAGCCCCAGCAACAACATTGGCACAAGTAATCAAGAAGGCGAATAAAGCCCTGTTCAGGTCTCCCTGAAAACAAAAAGGCATGGCCAACAGGCAGTTTGCCACAGGATTTCCCCACAAGTGTTGGACTAACAAGAAAGAAAAGACAGGAACATCTCACTTCCAGCAAATATAGAAGACAAAGGGAATTCTGCTGTGACCTGCAGAGCGTATACTCTATCTGTGAATTTGCCAGTACCAAGTTCCTGCTATGCATGTACAAGGTAAAAGTTATTCTCTATAGAGTTCAGCAAAGCATTTAACAGTGTCTCTCATTCTTTCCTTGAAGGCAAGGCAGGAAGTTGTCTCTTGCACACAGTAGGGGCTTAATGATGTTTGTTGAATTGAAGGTGGACTAGATAATAGTATAGACAAGAAAATTCAGAGCTAATTGGATGATTGAGTTGAAAGAGAATAGTCATTAATGGCTCAATATCACCTTGGAGAAAGGTCGTAATAGTGACTGGCATTTATATAGAGCATAAAAAATGTATATAGAGCATAAAAGCTTATAAAGCATTTTATATATACACTTTGAGCATCACAACAACCAGATGAGGTAGGTGTTAAATTGAATATTATCCTAATTTTACAATTAAGGAAACTGAGGCTAAGAAGGATTAAGTAAATTGCCCATGGTCATATAGTTGTGAAAAAAAAAACAAGCCAAAATGTGTGTGTGTGTGTGTGTGTGTGTGTGTGTTTGTTTGTGTGTGTCCGCGTGTATACATATGCAGGTAAGAAATGATGAGGGCAAAGGAGAGGTCCAGATAAAGTGCTTTAAGACTATTTGAGATGTCTGAGAAAACACATTCAGCTAGAGGAATCAGGGCAGTACTACACAGAGCATACACTTCTAAAAAAAAAGGAGGAAGAGGAGAAGAAGAAAAAGGAGGAAGAAGAGGAGGAGAGAGACATAGTATTTCTGAGAATGGATAATGGCCGGTGCAAATACCAAGAACTGAGAGATAGCACTCTGAGTGTGAAAACAAGTAATTTAGCTAGATGAATTTATGTCCTGCAGGTGGTCTCCCTCCTCTTCACTTTGTCCTGACTTTTAGGTTGAGATAGATAAAGAATATTATAGATGGAAGAGGTCCAAAGCTGGCCCCAAGCCAGACAGACAGCCCTCTGGTGTAAGTGAAGCAGCTCCACTGATCTAGGGGCTCTGCCGCACTTAAATCCAATTCTTGAGCAAGTCAAGACTTGGCCCTTATGACATCATTGGTCCTCTTCAAGAAAGAAGGATGAACAACAACAGCTGATCTAAGTAAATCATTATGAGCAGAGATAGCTCTAGGCAAACTTGTGATAGTCCAAAGTTTACCTTGGTGTTTCCTATTTTGCCTTTCTTTGACCTTTTCCTTTTCAGTATCTTTCCCAATACCCTCCAAAAGGGGTATCCTCATACTCTTCCAAAACCTGTTCTAAAGAAAGGATCTGATATCAGTCATTAGGGATTGGTGAGGGGGTGGAATGGTAAATATTTTCTTAATTCCTTTAGACCAGGTGTACTTGGGGTCCATGAAAGCGGTTTTTAAAAAATATATACATCTTGATTGAAGGGGTTTACCTTTGCCCCTTTTTGCCAAAAGGAATTTGACTCCCATTTGTTGACCTTTTGATATGCACCTTTCCTCCCTGGCCCTGAAAAGAACCTGGCTCCTGCGTGTCTCTCTTTAGCTCCATTTGAAAGCAAACTTCCCCCCTTCCAGTTCCCTTCATTTTCTATTCTCATTGTCTGTTCGAATGTCTCAGACCTTCCAAACACCTGGACCCTTTTTCTCAACCACCTCCCCGCTTCAACTGGCCTTTCCCATTGTTTTACCTTCCTATGGCCTTTGGCCATTTCCCACCCTTAATCCTAGCTAGGCGCCATGAGGTCCAGGACCCAGGAGTTCTGTTCACCCCAGCTTACTAGCCATACCATCCAGATCTCCCTAGGCCCTTCCTCCAGTCACCCCAAACTACTTGGCCACTCCTAGATCCCTCCCACAGTCTTTCTGTACTTAAGATTCACCTTTGCCCCCATTCAGATGCTGAGCTTTCTTCATGCCCAAAAAGCTGAGACTGCCTCATGCCCGCTAGGATGAGCATCACCTGGCCTCCTTAGCCCCCAGCCCCCATTTAGAGGCTGAGCTGTTCTCATGCTCATCCTTACAGGCGTTACTGATGTTTGGATTCCTTGGGAGTCTGGCCTATATGCTTCATCTTTAATAAACTTTTTCTCTGGCTGGAAGAAGATTTGGGTTGAATTCATTCAGGCAGATCCATGTCGCGATCTTGGGGTTCAGCACCCCAAAACCCCTAAACCTCTTTATTGATAATTCTATTTTAATATAATTAGTTTCCTTTGCAATAGTAAATATTTTGTTTTATGCATTTGAAAACATTGATCTGAGAAGGGGTCCTTAGTCTTTGCCATGTTCTTTTTTTTTTTCCTGTGAGGCAATTGGGGTTAAATGACTTGCCCGAGTCACACAGCTAGTGAGTGTTATGTGTCTGAGGCCGCATTTTAATTCAGGTCCTCTTGACTCCAAGGCCAATGCTCTATCTACTGTGCCACCCAGATGCCCCTTTTGCCATGTTCTCAAAGGAGTCCATGACATACACAGAAAGAACCTAAGAACCTTTGCTTTAGATTATGAGGTGTGACATGAAAGGCAGCTGGGAGGGTCACTGCATCAAAACGCAACCACCACTGACCCAAATTTCACCATTTGAGATGCTTGTCTTTGTATCTTAAAGGTTTTTCAGTCTTGGAGAGCCCCTAGGTACTGTTGAAAAGAAACACCTTAAGCCTCACCAGCTGCTTAAGTAAGTGAGTTGATAATATCAAGGCTCTGGAGAATGAGATATGGGGTAGGGTCTGAGGTGGAGGAAAAAGAGAGGGGAGTTACCAGGAAGCAAAAGCAAGCCTCTGAAACAGAAGGCAAGAATGATTAGAGATTTATTCCATCCTGACTAGGGTTACTCTGAGCCAGGACAGAAGAAAACACCCATGAAGAAAGGGCAGCCAAAGACAGGCCTTTCATAGAAAGGAGGATATTTTTGAGGAAAGCGGCCCTCATGGCAAAGGGTCAGATTCCCAAATAGCAAAGGGCTCTGCATATGAGTCATGGCTGTTGTCATATCCAAAGTCTCCACCTGGGGTAGAGAAGACCATTTGATCATAGACCCAAAGTTGGGAGGAGCCAACTTTCTCATTTTCCAGATGAGAAATACTTTTTGGTCTTTGGGCCATAGTGTCTTTATCTGTAAAATGGTGATAATACTTGCAATTTCTATCTCATAATTTTTGGATTTTTGTTTGTGAGAAAATTGCTTTGAAAATTATAAAACTCAATACATACATATATATATATATATATACACAAATAAATATGTATATGTGTATATATCAGCTGTTAGGTGGCATAGTGAATAGAGTGCTGGGCTTGGAGTCAGAAAGACCTCAGTTCAAATCCAGGTTCAGACATTTACTAGCTATGTGACTGTGGGCAAGTCATTTAACCTCTATTGCCTCCGTTTCCTTAACTATAAAATGGGCATAATAATAACACCTAACCTCCCAGAGTTGTTTTGAGGATCAAATGTGATAATATTTGTAAGTGTTTACCACAGTGCCAGGCACGTAACAGGCATTAATAAATGCTTATTCAATTCCTCAGACCTCTTCCCCTGTGACGTGTATATATTAGGGGTTGTTGTGATGCCCTCTAGTGGATGAGAGTGGATAGTCAGTGGCAGGTAGACATCTATGAGATTTGATTGAAGGATGAAACATACTCCTAGACCCAAACTTATTTGGCCTACTTCCCCTTTTAAAAAAAAATTACTTAGTACCACCCCCCAGAAATCTACTTTCTTTAATCCTTTAATTTTTTTTTTGAAATTTGCATCATTGAAAAATATAAAATCTATGTATATATTTAAAATGATGCACCTTAAATTTAATAATTTATTGTAAATTTGTGGGTTTTTTCTGCACTGAAATTTTGATGGTGCAATATTGCATCATGTAACCATATAGTACCATATCGTAAACAAGTCATTTCACACACATATTCCTGCCGATGCAAGCTAGACTTCCCGACAATGTTTGACGTGCTCGCCTGCCAACGCTTGCTTGTTAAGACCTGTTGTTGGACTTGACCACTGATTGGTTATAACTTGCATTTCGTGTGTTGTTTTGGAAAATAATGTAATCACTATGACTTTAACTCTGTTACACAACAGTTGAAACACATACAAATGATTTTTCATTTCTTTTCTTATGCTTCCATTGCCCCCTTATTTTTATTCAACGTCCCCCCCCAATTGCACCCAAGGCTACTACTGCCCCCCAGGATCATTCCAGCACCCCCAGGGGGCAGTATCTCCCACTTTGGCAGCCTCCGCTGCCTAGACTAAGGTGAGAGCTGCCACTCCCCTTAGGGTCTGAGACAAGAGAGCCTGAGGCACACTAGGTATTTGGGTAACTCAAAGTCTGGTGTTGGGTGATAGGAATTACATAATGATGACCCAGATTTAAGAAGTAGCCTAAGAAATATCATTCAGAAAATGGATGTATCTATTAGGAAAGAAGTAGGCCAGTTACGTAGCAAAAGCAAGGATAGACAGCCCAAGTGATATCCTTGTGTATAGAAAATATAAAAAGGCCTGGAGGGAGGCCTCCAGCACATTGGTGCATCCTCCAGACAGGATTTATGTGAGACAAGAGTCTCACAGGTTGAGAGGGCCATTTCCAGTGGTCCTGATCCATATGTTGCCACTGGACCCAGGTGACTCCAGAGGAGAAAGTGAGGCTGGTGACTTTGCACAGCCCTCCCTCACTTAAATCCAATTCACTTGAGAGTCACAGATGATGTCACGGTCCTCTTCAAGAGTTAAGGACAAACAACATGAAAGAAGGCATTGATGGATTGCTATTTGGAATGGACATATCAATAGGGGTTGCAAATCACTGAAGTTTTGGGGTACAAAGGATAAGTACTTGGCCATTTAAAGCCTCTTTGTAATTTGATCTCATTAATGCCAATTGCCACTTTCTCATAAAGCATATCAGAGACGTGTTCTCTACAAATGTGTTGGTTTCACTGTCATTAGTGGTGAGAATAAATAGATTGCTATAGCCAATCTCACAAAAATCTATTGTATTGTGCATCCAAATTTTTTCTTCTTTCCCATTTTATCTATAAATTGCCTGAAGATGATTTTAAGCCGGTAGGTGGCACAATGGAGAGAGGGCCAGTCCTTGAGTCAGGAAGGCCAGAGTTCCAGTCTGGCCTTAGAGACTTTCTAGTTGTATGACCTTGAGCAAGTCACCTAAATCTCTGTTTGCCTCAGTTTCCTCATTGTAAAATGAAAATAATAATAGCACCTACCTCCCAGGGTTGTTGTGCGGATCAAATGAAATAATAATTGTAAAGAACTTAGCATAATGCTTGGCACATAGTAAGCACTACGTAAGTGTCATTTTACTATTATTATTTAGTTGAGTCTCATGCCAAGCTTTCTAAAGGCTATTTTTTTCCCTTTCTGCTACTTTTTGTCATTTTTGAGACAGTATTGTTGGTAACATACTGCCATCTTCCTCAGGAATGTTTTTTCAAATGAGCTTATGTTCTAGATTGGTATCTCTCTTGGCTGCTATCTCTTTTGTCAAAGAGATTAAGTATTTGCTGGTTGAGGCAATATTATTATGTTGGGTATTATAACTATCTGTGTTGGTCTTTTATCCTTTTGCTAGACTCCAAATTCCTGGAGGGCAGAGACTTTCTCTTATCTAAACTTTGTATCTTACCCAGTGCCTAGCACAGTGATCCATACATAATAGGTGCTTGAAAAAGTAGTTTTATGGATATCTTTTTATGGATTCCAAATGTATGCCTTCCTTCTTTCCCCCTCAAGGAGTCATTCTTTGGAGCAAAGAAAGAGAGAGAGAGGGAAAAAAGCAGTTTAGCAAAGCAAACCAACATATCTACTGATTCTGATGATATGTGCATTTTTCCACATCCATAGTCCTCCCTGTCTGCAAAGAAGCAGGGTGTATGCACGTGCATTTTCTCATTTCTTCCCTGAGGCCAGGCTCCATGATTTTAATTACACAGCATTTAGTTTTGGTTTTTGTTGTTCATATTAGCATTTATAAAGCACTTTAAGGTTTTGTTGTTGTTGTTCCATCATTTCATTCATGTCTGACTCTTCATGATCCCATTTTGGGTTTTCTTGGCAAAGATACCAGAGAGGTTTGCCATTTCCTTCTCTAATTCATTTTACAGATGAAGAAACTGAGCAAACAGGGTTAAGTGACTTGCCTAGGGTCACAAAGTTAGTAACCGTCTGAGGCTAGATTTGAACGAAGGTCTTCATGACTCCAGGTTGGTCACTTTATCTACTGTGCCACCTAGCTGCCCCCTTTAAGGTTTATAATAAGTTATCTCATTTGCTGCTCACAACAACCCTATGAGGTAAGTGCTATTATTATCTCCATTTTAAAGAAGAAGAAACCAGGGCTGGAAAAGATTAAGGGACTTGCCCAAAGTTAAACAGCTAGCAAAGGGTCTGAGGGAGGATTTGAACTGAGACCTTAACTGACTCCATGTCCTTTTTCTATTTCTTTGACCTTCATTGTTGCAGTGTTTGTATATCCGTGTGGGATTTTTTTTTTCTATTCTTCTTTCTTCATTTTGCATCGCCTCATACAAGTCTTCTCATGCTCCATTATATCCTTCATATTCATAATCTCTCATAGGCCCATAATATTCCATGTTTAGCTATGCTCTGGGAAATGAGTGAACAGTAGGAACTTAATAAATATTTTTGGTTGTAGCACTGTCACCTAATGACACATCATTCATCACCAGGCCATACTTGAGGCCTATCTCACTTGAGAGGGGCTGGCAGGGCTTATGCTAATGACCTTCTAGAATTCAGACTCACTTCCATGAAATGATACATCTGAACAGTACCCTCACCTAGAGAATCAATGCAAAAATGAAATTTGACTGATAGCTTCAATAAAGTAGTAGCTTTTAAATAAATTTGCAAAAATTATCACATTTTCTAAATATTATTAGCAAAACTCATAAGGAAAAACTAGGAGGAAAAGTTCCATTAAGATAACAAAATACATTATGTATCTGGGAGTTAACCTACCAGAATAGACATGAGGCTTACACAAATAAAACTATAAAACAATGTTTTACATAAATAAAAGAGACCTAAATGATTGGATATATATCCAAGGTTCATGGCGAGGCCATAGTCCAATCATCAAAAGGCTACTTTATAGAATTAGCTAAATACTCCAATGGATTTTTGGTCTTCTTGGTAAAGCAGGTCTCTCCAATGATGTGTGTTTTAACTCCCTTGTGACCATCCAACTCTTGTCTATTTCTCTCAACCTTTGTTTCAGGCAGCGTACTCAACATGACTGGGGAATTTCCTCAATCTCCCCTGCCATTGTGAAAGTTCCAGTGGAGCCCTCTGATTACCTCATATTTCACTGAAAAGAAAAATGGGGATCATTTGCTAGAAGCTGCCTCTTCTCCTGCTCTCATCTCACATAGAATACCTTCCAACACCATATCCGCCTTTGTTCTTGTCTCACATGAAAAGATAGTCCTTCTTGCCAAAGCAAATACTTTTATGTGCACAAGCGATCCCATTCCATGGTGTCTATTCCAGCAGATTGCCTCCTCAGTCATCTCCACTCTCACACTTATCTTTACTTTTCCCTAGCTACTGGTTGCTTCTCTCTATGCCCATATCTACCCTATCCTCAAAAAACCCCTCACTTTATCTGTCCATCCCTGGTATCTCTTCTCCCTTTTGTGGCTAAATTCCTTGAGAAGGCTCTCTGCAATGGCTGTCTTTACTTATGTTCCTCTCACTTTTCTTAACTCTTTCCTGTCTGTCTTCCAAACACTGCTATCTCTCAAAATGACCAATGATCTCTTCATTGCTGAATCTAATGGTCTCTTCTTGATCTCTTTACAACTTTTGACATTATCCATCACTCTCTTCTCCTTGATACTTTCTTTTCTCTTTATTTTTCTTTTGTGACCTAGCTGTGTTTTGATTCTCCTCCTGCCTCTCTGATCTCTCTTTCATCTCCTTTGCTGGATCCTCATCTAGGCCACATCCAGTGGGGTGTCTCCCAAAGCTTTGTCCTGAGCCCTATTCCCTTCTCCCCCTATACTGTACTGTTATTGGCTTATCTCATTAGTTCTAGTGGATTCAATTACCATTTCTATATGAGTCTCATGTCTCCAACTGCCTTTTGGATACCTTAATCTGTGTTGGTTGTTGTCCTTTGTGCTTGAAGAGGACCAAAATGGCATCACTCCATCAGAGTCAAGGTACTGTACGTTTGACTGTAGCTCAGATCAATACAAGCTCAAAAGGCTCTACCACAATTTGGGCACGAATTATGCATGTGGACATTTGGGGTGGGGATGTCTCTAAATTTGTGCATCTCCTGTTTCTTTTGAGTTAATGCAATTTTGCTTTGCTCATAGAGCACAGCACCTTCTTTGATAAGAGCATGCCATTCTGGGTGGTCCTGGGCCAGTATCTTCCAGATCTCACAACTGATTCCAAAATTCTTCAGAGAGACCTTGAGAATGTCCTTGTATTTCTTCTTCTCACTCCATGTGAATGCTTGCCTTGTGTGAATTGTCCAAAGAACAGTTTTTTAGACAAACACGTTTGGCATTCAAACAATATAGACAGCCCATCAGAATTATGTCTCTCTTTTACTATTAGCTAATTATTCAATTAGGACCAAGGTTTTTCCCCTTTTCTACTTCCTCATCCAGAAATCAACCAGTGTGGGAAATCTCTCTCCAAGATTTAGCCAGCCAGGATGGCTGAGGTCTAATCAAAGACAGTAAAAGAAATTCTAAGTTTAGGCTAATGGATGGATTCCAGCTCATTGTATTTACTCATACAGGTCTGGGAAAATGTTGATTCTCCCTTTTGTCAGACAGGTCATATGGAAATTGACAAGTGTCTTTGACCAAAAATTGAGTGATCCAATTACATACCCCAAGACCCTCATTATAATGTAGCCCAGCCCCTCATTGTAATATTCATTTTCTCATTAATTGTTAACAAACCAGAGTCCATTGCCACCCTCAGGAACACCTACTCTTCCATGGGTGTATAAACTCTGAGCTCTCCATCATGAAAGGTCTTTGGTTTAAGAGAGACAGTCAAATGATCATCCTTCTATTAAAAAACATGCTGGCCTTACGAATAAAATGATTACATTTCCCGGAAGCTAGAACTTATATTTTTTGACTTGTGCCTAAACTGGATTTAAGTGAGGCAGAGGTATGTGAAATCATGGGCCTCACTCTCTCTTCCAGAATCATCAGAGTCCAGTGGCAAGACAAAGTCTAGACAAATGGTGATGACTGGGGATATAGTGGATGACTTTGTCATCTTTGATGTCTAACCAAGCTCTAAGTGTTCCACAGTGCCTGCGTCTGCCACCTCCATGGCTCATTGGAACAAATTGGTCAAGTTCATCTATTCTACTGGGGAAATCCTCACATGCTTAGGATAGACACTCCCCTAACTCACCAAAGGGTTTGAGACCTGTCAGTCACCCTTAACCTGGTTTAGTCCATCTGCCAAAAAGGTTTACCAGAGTGTGGCTGCTGCACAGGCTGCAGCTTCTTGGAGCTATAGGTGAAACTTGGGTGACTCAGGTGGACAACAAAGGTGGAAAGCAGGCCTGAAAAGGGATCAGCAGCCCTCACACCAGAGGTACTAGTCTTCCCTAGGTACCCATACACTCTGATTTCCTATATACATCCTAAACTCAATATGACCAAAACAGAATTTATTATTTTTATTATTATTTACTGATTATTCAAACTCCTCTTCTAACTTCCTGAATACTCCCAAGGGCACCCAAGCTCACAATCTGTCTATCCTTTGTAACATCTCATTCATGCCCCATCTCTCCTCTTACATTGCCATAGACCTAACGTAGGCCTTTATCACCTCAGGCCCCAACTATTGCAATAGCCTTTTGCAAGCTTCTCCCTACCCCAGTGCATCTTCTTCTACTCAATTATGAAAGTGATCTTCCTAAGGCACAAATCTGACCAGGTTACTCTCCTATTCAATAAACTCCAGTGGCTCCCTATTACCTCCAGGATCAACTATATCTAGGCAGAGGGAACAGTCAATGAGAATTCATGGAGCAGGAAGATGGAGTGTAGTGCAAGGAATAGTAAGGAGTCCAAAGTCATTGGTTCATAGATCACATGGAAAGGAGTAAGGCTTAAGAAGATTGGAAAGGTAGGAAGGGGCCTGGCCATGAATGGCTTTAAAAGTCAAACAGGATTTTACATAATTATTTACATATTGCTTCCCCCAGTAGACTGTGAGCTCCTTGAAGGCAGACATTATCTTTTGCCTTTCTTTGTATCCTCAGTACTTATAACAGTGCTCGGCACAGAGTAGGTGCTTAACAAAAGCACTAGCACTTTGTCAGAAAATTATAGTGGCAGGAAGGTACCCAGAGCCTTGAGCAGTTTTACCTATGGTCATGTAGCTAGTATGTGCCAGAGATGGGATCTGATCCTGAATCTTCCTGGCTCAGAAGGCAGCTAGCTCTCCATTCATTAGGCTACGCATCCTCTCCCCTCTGCAATGTTTCCCATACATGATCATTCAGTCTCTGCTTAAACACTTCTAACCATGTAGTACTATATAAAGTACTATATGATTTTAAAAGAGGGAGATATCACTTCTGGCTGAAGGAATGATAACAACAACATATTTATATAGCATTTTAGGGTTTCAAAAGTGTTTTTTCCTTTGCAAGGGCATTAGAGAGAAGGTGCATTTGAGGTGAGCCTTGAATGTGGGGTTGGGTCTAGATATAGACAAAGGAAAGAGCAAAGTCAAAAGGGTGGTAAATTGAGGCAGCTATTCAAATAGTAGAGAATAATAATATGGTTTAGCTGTGGTGGTGTAGCAAAGTAGATAGAGACCATGTCTTTTTTTTTTTTTTTTTTTTTTTTTAGCAATTGGGGTTAAGTAACTTGTCCAGTGTCGCATTGCTAGTATCTGAGGCTGAATTTGAACTCAGGTTCTCCTGACTCTAGGGACAGTGGTCTAGCTACTGTGCCACCTCAATGCCCTGAGATCTCATCTTAAAGCCTGCAACACCAGGATCCAAGTCCTATCATGACGTATATTGGCTGTGTTATCTGGGCAAATCATTTAACATTGTACTGATAGAGAATTTCCTCTTGGCAAGATATTAGGAGACACCCATTTTCTAGAGCTAAGGCCCAGCAAGCAAGCTGTGTGCCCTGAGCTTGGCATAACAACATAACAACAATCCTTTACCATAGCAAAATTCCAAAATTGTTTTGTATAATTATTGTATTGCTTTGACCAGTACCAGGTATGCTCTGAGCTCAGACAAGTACCTGCTGTATCCATGTTTTGGTCATGAAGACCTGCTATAAATTAAACTTGTCACATTGTTGCTGTTAGCCCTCATGGTCAGGGCTACAGCTCACTAGGTGGCCATTGGAATAAGTATTGAGATCTCCTCACACTGCCTTGGGTCCCTTGCACTAGGGGGCAGAGCTCTGGCACAAGCATCCTTTCTTGCAAGCTGTTTCCCTCACTTTGAAATTAAACTTCTGTTTGATCCCTGACTCTCCTGTCTCTAGCCTGCTCTGTTCAGCTCTAGCCATCCACAAGTTAAAAGCTGGTTCTGTCCAGTTGATACTCTCCACCCTCTGGGAGTTCACTACACCTTTGAAATTGTAGGTCCAGCACGTATCATTAATTGCTAAGTTGGAATCAAATTGTAGTAGACCTTGAATGCTAAACTGATGAATTTACAATGTATTTGGGATGCGATGGGGGACAATTGAAGGCCTTTGAACAGCAAACTGATGAAATCTGACCTATGCATCAGGAATTGGCAATAATATATAGAATAGATTGGAAGCAGGACAAACTAGAAATTTTGAGGCTGACTTTAAGAGTACTACAATAGTTCTGGGGGGAGGTAGTGAGAGTCAGAACTCAGTGGTGACACAGAGGTTGAAAGGGGAGATGAGTGTAACAGGGATTGCAGAGATAGGTGTTTACACAAGGATAGAGAGAGGAGAAAGGTGAAGATATACAAGTACTTAACACAAATTATAGTAGCCAACATCTATATAGCACTCTGAAGTTCATAAAGTATTTTTCCCACAACAATCTTGAGAAGTAGGTAATATATTATGATCCCTATTTTACAAATGAAATACCGAGGCTCAAAGAATGAGGACTTGCCCAAAGCTACACCACTGATATTTGACAAAGCAGGTCCTCAAACCCCGACTTTTCTAGGACTCTCAGTCCAGTATTATTTTCACTATACCAGATGTTAAAGCCAACAAACAAAAAAGAAGATAAGGTGTTCTAGGGCAGCTAGGTGGTGCAGTGGATTGAGTGCCACCCTAGAGTCAGGAAGACTCCTCTTCCTGAGTTCAAATCTGACATCAAACACTTACTAGCTGTGTGACCCTGGGCAAGTTTGCCTCAGTTTCCTCATCTATAAAAATGATCTGGAAAAAAAATGGCATACTCCAATATCTCTGCCAAGAAAACTCCAAATAGGGTCATCAAGAGACAAGACTGAAAAACAACTGACCAACAACAACAAAGGTGCTCTAGTTCTCCCTTCCTCCTTGCTTGTATGAAGTCTGGTTTTGTTTGTTTGTTTGTTCCAGATTCTTTCCCCTGATGCTCAGCCATGATAGAGCTGGATCAGAGATCAGCGTTATGAAATACTTCCTCATGAGATACTTCTTATGAGATACTTATTGCTACAAGACAGATTTTTCTGCTAAAAAAAAAATAAATGCAATAAATTGCCTCTTCTTCCTTATTTCTTAGAAAGTAATTTTAAAAATTATAATCTTAATAACTCTCTGAATTGAATGAAAACAATCAAATGAGTAAAATAAGGAACATCACATACAAAACAATAAACTCCAATTTTTAAAAGTTTAGTAACACACAAACATTAATAACATAAATAATCTAATTTGTTCTTTGTCCCTGTCCAGTGTCTTTTCTGCTTGGGAGTTCTTATTGAATTTTATTGTGTCACACTATATTTCCTCAAATTATTATATGGGCAAACAGAAAAGCAACTATTTCATGGACAGAAGTTGTTGGTGTCCAGGTACTTTCATGTTTTGCTAATATTTCATATTGCTTGAACAAAACACTCATCCAAAATACGAAACTTTGCTGGACCTCCATTTATTTATTTATTTATTAAACAGGCTAGCACAGGGGTCTGTTTCCGGTGGTTTCTGAGAACACAAGCAAACACATAAGCTTCCTTAAATAATTGAGAATGGATGTAGAAAACCCAGACTGGTGTAGTGGAAAAATCCCTGGGGGCAGAATCACAAGAGCTGAATTCCATTCCTAGTTCTGCCACTCATGTGACTTTAATCACTTAGCTGCTTTGTGCCTCAGTTTCCCCATCTGTAGAATTAGAAACAACATAGTATAATAGCTAGAATGCTTTCCCCAGAGTTCGGAAGACCTGTATTCAAACCTCACTTCTGACACATAGACTATGTGATCTGGGGCACCTCCTTTAACTTCTCAGCACCCAGACAATTCCCTAAGACTATAAGTTGCAGAGATGCTATGGAAAGAACTGCAATGATTGAAAATTTTCTTATAAAGCATTCCCTACACTAATGAGATCACAGATAAAAATAAAAATTAAAAAAAAAACATGGTGGTAAGGGGAGAGGAGGATAATATGCTTTCCTTACCTGCTAAGTTTGTTTCAACCTTGTCTGTGTCTCAGCTTTCTTGACTGTAAAGTGGGGATAATAACATACTAGCCACTAGGTCATAGGATCGATCCTGAGGATCGAAGAGGAGAATTCATGTAAAGCATTGTGTAAACCTTAAGGTGACGGGGATGGATCTGTCCTTTCATGGGTATAAGGATCTCCTTGGTGAGGAAACTCCCTCTCCCAATGCAAGTTGGCATCTTCTCTTAGAATTGTCTAGAGCACTATCAAATTAAGAGACTTGCCCAAGGTCACAAGGCTAGAATATGTCAGAGGCAAAACTTGAACTCAGAATTCTTGATTTCAAGGTTAGCTCTCCATCCACTGTGCCAGCCTTCCTGTCTTGTGAAGCCAATACCATTATTGATCAAAGCAACTTGAAATAACGTCCTGAATTAGTAATCTCCTTTTACAAAGAAACAGATCAAGTCCAATGCCCAAGAAATAAATATGCATTCTTGATTATTTCCAGGGTAGTAAGTGGGCAGGTAATTTTTTTTAAAGCAAGATTTTTCTTTTAACTCTCTTTTTTCTCAATATTTATAACATATTGAGGTCATTGGTCAAAGTACCATAAGAAAACTAGGTGGTTAAATGCGTCCTTCACATTACCTATCCAGATACTTCATTTATAGGGATTTCATCCCCTCTGTGCCTTCTCATTCCATGCATCTTTTGCCCATGTCTTTCCCTGAATTGGCCGAAGAGGATGAGAAGAGTCCCCCAGCCAAAAACATCTTTGAAGACTCCTTCGGTCTTCATATTTGACCAGGGTTCCAGCGCAGGACTCAGATTGTCTATCACTTATACAGACTACTATATATGTGCTAGTTAAATAATTTTTGTTTTGAAATATGCTTTTTTTTTTCTTTTCATACTGTATCAGTTTAAAGTGAACTTTTGACGTTCACTATGCTCGATCGGCAAAGTTAAGGCTCAAGAAGAAGCAGTTAACTTGTTGAACCATATCTAATTTATCTTAAAACTCTAGTCTCTGATCTTCAGAGAGCAAAGCAATTCAGAGATCTCCCCAGGCGCTCTGGCGGTCATTGGTGGCAGCCTAGTAGTTTGGGAGACTCTGGGAGGGACACCCGCCTGGTAAACACGAAGTGTCTCGCAGAGGGAGACACTGAGAGACAGAGAAAAGCTAGCGAGAGAAAGCAGAGCAGAAGACCAAGTTGTGCGAGAGGAAAAAAAGCTCTGTAGCTACTACTACCCCCAGGTTTCTCGCCGCCCCTCTCCCCTTGGCTCTGAGGACTGGGTGAAAAGAGGAGGGGATGCTCTTATGAGTTGCGCCTCCTTTCGTCGGGTCCGGTGAGTGAGTGGTGTGTGATCTCCCAGTTTTTAGACTGGAAAGGGCCTGGGACGCAGAGCCGGAGCTCAGAGGACTGACTGACTGGTCGGGAGGAGAACAGGCAACAGGCACAGTTACCAGTCAGCTGCAACAGCCACTTTGGGAAGCAGCAGCAGCAGCAGCAGCAGCAGCAGCAGCAGCAGCGTCCCACCGGTGTTTGAACATGGAAGTACAATAAGAAAGAGGACCCCGGCAAACTTCTTAAGCGGCGCTCCAAGTCTCCCAGGCGGCTCCTCTTCTCTGTCAACATGAAAGGTCAGACGAGGAGCGGGTGGGCACCTGGGGACTTGGGGAGGCTCCATGTCTCAGCTTTTCTTGGCTGCCGTTAGGCTAAGGGGGCATCTGTCAGTACCTGGCCGGCCAGTGTGGGTCAGGGGCGAGAGAGATACCTGCTCCATACTTCTAGAGAGCACGGGGACCAAGGAAGGGAGGGAGGAAGCGGGCTCGGTAGCTGTCCCGTATGAACTTCTTGCACACTCCTTTGGGGCACCCACGCAGATCGCATGCGTGGGTGTGCAAGTTCACGTGTATCTGTAAGGAGGAATATGCACCATGCAGACTGGATGTGAATACTTGGAAATATTCCCCCCCTCCCCCTCCCCCTTGTCTCTGAAGGAGTTTGAAACTCTAAGTAGTTGTTTACGGATTCCACTTTCCAACTTTTTAATTGAAAAAATATGGTGAGAGGAGAGGATAATAATTCTTCCCAGTCATTTTTTTCCTTTAACTTTCTCAAGCATTTCCCAGCCTCTTTCCTATATTTTCGTTTTTCTTCTTTTGGGCAATTTACCAGCTGGGGAGGTTGGTATGTTGCTGTGTGAGTGTGTGTTTGCTCCATGATTTTGTGATGTTCTTGGTGTGCCTTCTAAACATCTGGCAATGATTAGGTGCCAGTGGAGGTTTTTAGCTGGCTTGGGAAATGTATTTGGCATCTTTCTCCATAAGATCCACTGACTGGAAAAATAGCTGTTCTCGGTTTTGAATCTCTTAAAGTTGAAACTTAAGTTTACTTGTGTGCTTAAGTTTATTTGATGCACGCGTGTGCTTTAGTTGTGACACATTCAGTTTAAAAGACTCCACTGCATTGTATCCCCTGAAGTTTTGTTTACGGAAGTATCACATAATATCTTACCTTAAAAAAATGAAAAGTTACAAGAAGGGCTTTGCAAGGCATCCTTCTGCTTGGGGGAAATTCAGGGTTTTGTCAGCAGGATTATGATTTATATCTCAGATAAATAATTACAGCATGGGCATCAAAGGAAATTGTTTAGAGGTTAGCATGCAATTGTATATACATGAGATTCAAGTTTCCTTTTTTGTTTTCTTTAAGATAACACATTTCAATAAACAGGCAAGCAGGCACCAGTTCAGAGCTCAAATTAGGTAGTTGGATGCTTAAAAATGCCATCCGGATACAGTTACAGTGAGTTTCCAGCACTCAGAAGACTAGTGATGTGATCACTTATTCATTTGCCAGAGTCGCTGTCTAAAGGGTGGAGCTTGGTAAGCCCACACACACTTTTAAGGAAACTTTTGGCACTATGAAGATTCACTGTCCTAAAAGGCAACCACACCATATTGTTAGGAGTGACAATTTACATGAATTATTCTACATTCCCTGGTTATTTTAGTCCCTGCCTTAGATTTCCAATAGAGACCTACCACAAGCCAAGTGAAGAATACTCCCTTTCTGAAAGTGAACTTTCTTCCTATGGGAAACAGAAGCTTCAGGGTTGCGTTTTCTCATTTTGGTAGCTGGCCTAGTACCATTTAATCAGTTACCAAAAGGGGGAGTGTTCAGATTGCTAAATGTTCCTTTTGTTATCCATTCCTGTCCCTTTGACCAGAATTCACTCTTTCCTTTGCTTATCACCATGGGCAGCAGCCTGAGGACAGGTTCAGCAGGGCAAATCACTGACTCCCACTTACCCCAAGGCTTCCCATTTGTCTCTGCAAAAAATTACAAACAAAAGGTGGGTTTTTTTTTACAAGATATGTCATAAAAATTAGATACATTTTAAATGTTTGTCAATGTTCTTTGCAGTTTTGATTCTACTCTTCTGTAAAAAAAAAATTCTCCCCCCCCCCCCCCCCCCCCCCAAAAACAACCAACTAAATGATTATTTTGAGGAGATTTGCACTGCAATTTGGACCAGCCTACAGAGAGTTTGGAGAATCTTTATTTACCCACTGTACGCTCATATCTAGTTTCCTTCATGGTACAATTTGAGGTATGCCTAAAGGCCTCTTACCCAAAAACATCTCTCCCCGTGACTGCATGATGGTAGAGCCTGAAATTACCAGATTATTCATGCTTTGTATAAGACATTAGGTTGAAGGCCTCTATTAAACTATAAATACTATCTGGAGAACTAACTCTTTTGGCCATTAGCACATCAGCTTGGGTTAATTTATTGAGTTCTCCCTAGCAGAAAGAATAGGACATAAATCAGGCATAAGAGAGACAAAATGGGAACTAGAAACTGAAAAGTCCAGAACATGAGATACTTGTAGGAGGCACTGCCAGGGGTTGCCCTATTTGGAAAAGGGCCAACTGTTCTAGCAGAGTGCAAACATAATATGAATAAGCAGTGAAATAGTGCAGCTGAAAGAGCTAATTCAGTTTTGGACTGGATTAGTAAACATAGAATGTTGAAAGCCAGAGAAGAAATGGTTCTGCTATACTCTGTCCGGGTCAGATCACATATAGTACACTATTTCCAAGTAAAGGTGCCGCATTTTAGGAGAGACATTGATAAGGCGGAAAATTTCCAGGGGAGTGTGGCAAGGATGATGAGAGGACGGGGAAACTAAGAGGAAACATGAGACTCATTTGAAAGAACTGAGGATGTTTAGCCTGGAGAAAAGAACTGATAGGGAGGTCAGGGGGAGATGATAGCTGTCTTTAAAAATGTGAAAGATTGTCATTAAGAAGAAGGTTTAGATTTTTTCTGCTTGATCCCATAGGGCAGAACTAGGAGCAAAAGATTAAAGTGATAGTGAAACAAATAACTCAACCTCAGCAAACACTTCCTAACAATTTTTGTGATTCATTGATTTCAGTTGTGTCTCACTCTTTGTGACCCCATTTGGGGTTTTCTTGGAAGAGATACTGGAATGGTTTGCCATTTCCTTCTCCAGCTCATTTTATAGATGAGGAAACTGAGGCAAATGGGGTTAAGTGACTTGCCCAGGATCACGAAGCTATTAAGTGTCTGAGGCCAGATTTGAACTAAGGAAGATGTCTTTTTTTTAACATTTGGGTTTCTTTTTAAAAAATTCTATCCCTCCACCCCTCCCTCCCTTTCCTCCTCCCTCCCTGAGACAGTAAGCAATTAGATATAGATTATACATGTGCAATCATGTAAAACATAGAAAGATGAGTCTTAACAAAAAAAAAGTCCTAACAACTAGAGCTGTCCAAAAGTAGCATGGACTGGCTCAGGGAATAGTGAGCTGCCCATCTAATCAGAGGCTAGATGACTATTTGCCAGTATTATAGACATTAGTCATGATTTTGGTAGATGTTGGTCTCCAAGGGTCCTTCCCAAATCAAGGATTCTGTGATTCTATGCCCAGCTAGTATGACCTTGAAGATTCAGGGGCAACCTGAAGGCATCCTAAATTTGGTGGGGAAAGTAGCTGATAGAAGTGGGATACAGAAATAGGGATGGAATAGTTTTAAAGGCAAACTTTGCCTGTTTATAATTTTGTCTTAGGTTTGCCCTTAGTGCACCATTTGAGAACCAAAGAAACTAATGTGATCTTAGGTTCCATTAAGAGAGGCATAAGATAGATGGGGGTGGGGGGATGAGGGGTTTGTTAATAGGATTATTCCAAAGTGAAATGAGCTGCCATGGGAGGTAGTGGGTTCCCCTTCATTGAAGTGGCTAGATGGCCATGTGCCACTATGCTCTAGAGGGTATTTTTTTTCTGTTTTTAGATATGGATTGAATGGCTTCTGAGGTCCCTTCTAAATCTGAAATTCTGTTCTGTGAACTATTGGTCTAAAATAGAGGATCAGATGTAGGCCTAGCATTGGCCTCTACTTTTCAATTTGTCATTGATTCACTGTAAAACATTGAGTCAATCTTATAAACTTGATCATAGCATCATAGAATTCTTCTTCCTTAATGAATTCAGTGTCTGGCTCACAGTCTTTCTCTTTTCCCAATCCTACCCTTCTGCAAGGGGATTTCATCATCATATTGGTGCTCCTTCAAATATCCTAACTTCCCTATTACTCAGTCTACTGAATTCCCTTGGTCTACTTTTACTTTCCATCTCAGTTATACAGAGAGCTGTGTGTAGGCAAGAAACCCTTGACTTTGCCATTACCCACAAATGTCTTACTTTGGAGTCCATGCACCCCAAAATTATTTTATCTGATCACAGTTTTTTAAATCATTCTATCTTTCCCTATGTCCTACAATCCCTAACTCCAGTCTTCTTCCTTACTGAGACATCCATTACTCCACCATCCATTACGCCATCTTGAATCGGCTCCAGAGAACCTATTATTAAATTTTCAGCATGAGCATTTGTCAAATGCCATAAATCAAAGCTTGATTTATTGTTTTGTTGGTATTCTTAAGAAAATGATAGAGAGAAATGCTAATAATTAAATTAAATATACATGTGTGTATTGAGTATACTTTTAAAAAGAGTCAGTTGTTAGACATTTACCAGCACACCCTCTGGCCCAAAACCTCTGTTATTTCGAAAAACCTCACCCTTACACTATACTCTCCTCTCTTCCTTTGGTGAACCAATTCAACTCTATACTATCCTCTACTCCTGAATCTCTCCCCTCCTAGTCCTGTCATCAATTGAATCTTGTTAAACTCCAATCCTGTATTACTCCCCTCCTGCACCACCTTTGCTGCTGTTCATGTACTTCTGAATAGAGCTAAAGGAAATCATGAAACTGTGCTTACTGGGTCCATTACAAATTTATGTTATCTAATCTCAACCAGGCCCTAACAAGCAAGGAAAACATTCTATTCTTCCCTAATTGATTTACTGTCTCACTCTCCACAGGGGTCCTTTTAAACCTTCTGATCTCTCCTCAAATCACCCACTAAACCCCCTCTCCCTCCCCTCTCAGCTAAAAAATTCTCTTTATACTTCACTGAAAAATTTGTGGACATTCAGCAAGAACTCCACTTTCTCCCCTGCTCCTCATCTCACATCATTCAGACACACCCCTACTGTAACTTCAGTCTAGCCTCAGATGAAGATATGGTCCTTCTTCTTGCCAAGGGCCGACCCTATACATGTACCCTGATCCCATTCCCTCCCATCTTGTCCAGCATATTGCTCCCCATTATCATAATCACTTTCTCTCTTATCTTCAGTCTTTCCTTATCTACTGTTATTTCCTTGTTGATTATAAGCATAACTATTTCTTCCCCATCCTTAAAAACCCCTCACTTAACCTTAGTATTCACACTAGTTATCATTCTATAGCTCGCCTCTTTTTCATGGATAAATGCCTTGAGAAAGTGGTCTACACTTGGTGCCTCCACTTTCAGATCTCTGTAGCTAGCCCTAAACTTTCCCCTGAGGTACAGTCTGACAGTTGGAAATGCATTTTTGCATTTTGCATTTCCAAAAAAGAACTCTTTATATTCTACCTCCCTCCCCTCTTCTGAATGTCCCTCCTATGGTTGAGGCCATCACCATCCTCCCAGTAAACCAGGCTTACAACCTCAGTGTCATCCTGGACTCTTCACCTGAATCATCCCACATATTCAACCCATTAACAAATCTTGTTGTTTCTACCTTCACAACATTATTTGTGTCCATTTCCTTCTCTCTGTACTCATATACCCACCACCTTAATTCAGAATTTCATCATATCTTGCCTGGATTATTTATATCTATATCTATATATCTATATCTCTCTCTATATATATATGCTGGAGGCAATGGGGTTAATTGACTTGCCTAGGTTCACACAGCTAGTAAGTGTCTGAGGCAGAATTTGAACTCAGGTTCTTCTAATGCCAGGGCCAGTGCTCTATCCACCTAGCTACCCATCATGCCTTGATTATTGCAATAAATATCTTTCTCCCAGGTCTCCCTGCTTCGAGTCTTTCCTTACTCCAAGCCATCCTTCAATTAGCTGACAAGGTCAATTTTTTTGAAGTGTCTTACCATATCACCTCCCTTTTCAATGAGCTCCAAGATCAATTTTAAAGTCTTTTGTCTGCCATTTAAAGGAAACATAACTTGGACCTTTCCTATCTTTCCAGTCTTCTTAAACTTGACTCCTCTCCACTTACTCTCCAATCCATCTATTCTGACCTACTTATACTTCCTCAAACATGACTCTCTCTCATGCCTTTGCACTAACTGTCTCTCATACCTGGAGTATATTGCCCCTTCACTTCTGCCTCTTAGTTTTCCTGACTTTTTAAAAGACAATTCAGATTCACCTTTTGCAGGTAAACCTTCAAGCCCTGCCCCCAGACCAGGTTCTACCTCCTGTATTTATGTTGATGTTCCTAGGTATTTTCATGTTGTCTCTCCCATTAGAAAGGACTATTTTGGCCATTCTTTGTATGCACAGTGCCTAGCACATAGCACTTAAAAGCCTGTTGACTAAGAACTAGAAAAGGTCTTATGGTTCTGTTTCTTTTTTCACAACATGACTAATATGGAACTAGGTTTTACATGATTGCACACATATAACCTATATCGAATTGCTTACCATCTTAAGGAGGAGGGAGGAGAAAGAAGGGGGCAGAAAAACTTGGAACTCAAAATCTTATAAAAAATGAATCTTAAAAAATTGTCTTTACATGTCATTGGAAAAGATAAAATCCTCTTAAAAATAAATAAAAAGAAAAAAGAAAAAGTCCAACCCTTTCATTTTGCAGATAAAGAAATTGAAGCTCAAAGAAATTAGGCAAACTTGCCCAACATCACATAGTAAGTGGCAGAGCTGGGATTCAAAGACAAATCCTCTTCCTTCAAATTCAATGTGCTTTCCACCACTTCAGGTTATTTGTCCTTATGTAAAAGAGGGATAATGATCCATGGCATTGGCTTAATTTATCCTGATTTTTCAAAATGTTCTTTGTGATATCTTTGTTGAAAAAATATTATTTTTTTTCTTAACTCTGTGATAGGTCCAAAAAAATTAGAGCTGTTTGATATAATTGAGGTACAATCAACTCTCTGTTACCTACATGTATGGAGAAAAGGGTTACAAAAGAACAATAGGCAGTTTTAAATCAATCGATCAATCAACCAGCAGTTATTAAGTGTCTCCTATGTGCTGGGCTCGTAGTTGGGTGCTGGGAATACAAAGACAATTTTAAAATTTCACATACATATGTAACCTTAAGTTGCTTTATGTTTATTTTTTTGTTAGAGCAGATTTACTTTCTTAATTAACTTTTCCTGTAAATCATTAAAGAACTCTTTTGCATACCTTAGGTAAACACCAAACAAGTGGTTGTGTTACAAGGAAAGAGTTGGGAATTGAAAATCTGCTATTGGTGTTCCCCCAGGTCAATAACCCACTTGAGAGTTCTTCTAAGTTAAAGACAATAATAATAACTAGCATTTAGCAATATTGCTGGTGCAGTTATCGAAATATTTCTTTGTCTTTTAATCACTAACCCATGACTCAGAAATCCAGAATTTCATGAATATCTGATTTCCAGAATTATGGAATCCAATGTTAACCCCGAAAAACAGTCTTAAATGAAAATGTTAATATAAAGCATTCTTTAACCAAACATAAAATCAATGGGCACCTCAAGAGTTATGGGAGTTCATAAATACTGCCAAAGAAAAGCTAGCCCCTATGTTCTTCTATTGCCTTTTTAAGGTACATATTTGGCTTTCTAGTTCTGATGTTTAAACCTTGGTTGTCATGCTTAAGATAACTAGCACTTTTCAACGAAGGATATTTGCACACTCCTCTTATGAGTAACATTAACACCAGTCTACTGAGTGAGTTCAGCAAACAGCTGTCTCCTTTTCTATTTCCTCTATCCCTGGAATAACTAATAACAAAATAATTATATCGTTATAAATTTGCAAAGAGCAAATGATATATTCTGTTCCTGGAATTCTGGGATTCTTTCAAATTCATTAAAACATGAAGTGCTTCTTAAAATGATAGCCAGAGATATGGAAACATATTTATAAATCTCGTTAAGATTTTCTGATAATTATTCACAGTGCTTACTGAAGGATCTCTGATTCTTCATCTAGAGTAAGGTATGTCATTCCTAAAACACATTCTCCACTTCTGAACTTTGGGGATGTTTGTGAGTTATGATGCAGCATTTGTTGCCTAAGAAACAGCTGAAAACAACTGCCACACATTACAACATACATACAGAACCAGTGGACTAATTTAACACGGGGGAGGAAGGACATTGCTATTAAAACATGGTGTTCAGCTGCATATTTTTATGCTTTTGTATATAAACATGTTTGAAATGTTGTTTGGTAATAAAGAGTTTTAACATTCATTAGTAAGTGGTGTACTCCCCCACCCCTATTCCTCTTCCCCCCCTTCAGCCCTCCCCCCAAATTCTGGACTCATCATCTTTTGCTTTTCCAGGGCTTGTCCAAGATTTTTGTTCTGTTTAAGAACAAGAAAAAGCACATGTTTCTCTGCAGGTCTAAGGGGATGATGTTAGCTAAGAGGAAAAATAGAAAAAAGAGAAGAAAACTTTTCCTTCACTGTGTATGTTTGTGTGGGACTGGGGATTAAAAGGTGGAGGAAGTGGATTGAGCTCTTATTTTGATAAGCGGGTTTTTACAGATGAGGAAACTGAGGTCCAGAAGAGGCAAGTGGGATTTGCTCAAAGTCATGGACCCAGTAAGTGATAAAACCAAGACTCAAACCCAGGCCCTCTAACTCCAAACCCAGTATTTTTTCCCCCTCTAGGCTGCACTGGGTAAAGACGTTAATCCTTTTGTCATTAGAAATGATTCCCTTAGGCAGAATTTAGGCCTGAATCAAGCACAATCCATTTTAGAAGAGGCTGAGCCTACTGATGAATGAATCAATGTGGATAGTTCACTGCTAGCCACCACCACTGAAAACAATTTGAGCATAAGCAGTGCTGACAGCTTTGCCATGAAAAACTTAAATATTGTCAGCAGTAGAATTTCCAGACATAAATCATAACACATGGTGGGTGATATGTAAGAAACAGAAATTGGTGACAATGAAGGACAGTAATATATCTTTATAATGTTTATATATGTGTGTAATGCACATTGTAGGTACATATATATCCATATGTACACACAATATACATATATGCACAAACTTTAGAAAGAACATTTTATTTTCTATTCTAGTTAGCAGACTTCTTCCTAACCACACAAACCATCGAAAGCTGGTGGGAGGTAAAATTCAAGTTTAAGCAACTGTATGATTTTCATTTAATTAAATGGAATATGAACAGCCAAAACTAGTGTAGTGCTTTGAAAATGTCCTGTAGATCATTTAAGGGGAATGAAACTTGATGTTTATAATTGCATAGCAATGAATGCCAACAAAACTAGAAATTAATATTACAAAATTAAGCTGCCAGTGAGTTCATATGAGCACTCAACAACTAATGGAGACATTTAAATGTGTCATGAAAATTAAGTCAACATTCTTTCTTGGTATTTGTAATTGGTAGGAGACATGAAAAACAAATCATCTGATTCAAATAAGTCTATATTACTGCATTATTAAAGGTACACTATTACCCTGTGCCAGGGAGGTGATGTTTGGTCAAAGAGGTCAAACATTTGAAATTCTAAGTAAATCACTGGCTTACCTCCCATGCAGCTTTGTGGAAGTTTCTTCACTTCTGTGGCCCTGGGTTTTTCTTTGCAACATAGGAATCTAAGAAACATTTTTAAAGGAAATGATGCTCCATGAATGAAAAAAATCTGCACATATAATATGTGAGATTTTTAAAAGGATTATAATTGTAAGCATTTCACTCAGAGATTCTGAGGTGAAATCTTACATACTTTGGACAGGTCATTTTATTTATATAATGGGTTATATAAAGTCAAGGTCATTTAATCCTAAAAGTCCACTTTAGCTTAAATATCTCAGGTAATATATCAAATACTTCAGATGAAAAAGTTCGTTTTTTTGGTCAGGTATACTTAAGCAATTACAGATGTGTCAGAGCTGACCTTCCACTGGTGTTTGGGACCCAGTTTGTCCAATTTATTTGTCTTCAGCTGAGGATACCTCTACTTCACCATCATCATGACCGCCATCATCACAGTCACTTACTTTGAAGTTTCAGAAGAATGCCCTCTATAAACTTGCATTATAACTCAGTAAAATGAGTAAGTTTTTCCCATTTGCGTAAGCTGCCCAATCTAGTGCATGTCATCAGACATGCCTAGGTAGGGGTAGGTAAGATAGAAGGCTATCTAGGGTGCAAAGCATAGAAGGGCACAACAAGGAATATGTTAAAGACTACATACTTTTAATCTTTATTTTCTTTTTATTTTAAATGTGTGCATAGATGATCATCATGACAAACACAAAATAAAATAGGCATTTCCATATACACAATAGAATAAAAAAGGTATATTGCACATTTGACTTTAGATTTTATTTTTCTTTTAAGTATGTAACTTGCTTGCTTGCTTGCCTATGTTTCTTTCTGGTCTTCCTTCTGTTCTTTTCTCTGCATTAAAAAAATAAGATGTTGCCATGACCCTCTTTTATTTTTTTTCCCACCACCCTGTTGCCATCTTTCTCACTTCTCTGACACCTCTCCCCCCCAAATAGACACGATTAAGCAAAATCAATTTGCTCATCAGCCAGTCCAAAGATGCATGTCTCCTTCTGTGACTAGTTCATTATCACTTTGTCAGGAGATGGGTAGCATGCGGTGGTTTGTGGTATGCTGGGAACTATTTAACAACTAGCTAGAGGTGAGGGGGAGGGAGGCTGGAATGTACATATGACACACTTTCAAATTTAGTCTTCAATATTAATATTTTCTCACCTTCTTAAGTCTAGACAATCAACAAAACACCAAACCAAGCTCTAATTTGTAACATTTGCTTATTTCCAAAGTGTAAGGGCCCTTACTGAAAATTTAACAACCAGCTCCTGTGCTGGCTCCACCACAACCCTGGGCGTTTTTCATTATTGCCAAGCCTCTGGAATCATAGTTGATCATAAATGCATGTATTTTCAATACCAGAAAATTCTTCTCTCAACAGAAACGTATTTATGTTATGCTAAGTGCTCCAGCAAAGGCTCGAATTCTTCATAAAGCAGAGACATGAAGTAGGTACAGATTTCAAATGTGGGGAGATGAGATTTTGAAACTTTATCAAGAGATAAAGTAGTACTATGGCTGTCAGCAGTCAGTCGATAAACATTTATTAAGTGCCTACTATGTGCTGGTGCACACTGTGCGAAGCACTGGAAATACATATATGAAAAAAGAGACAGTCCCTGCCCTCCAGGAGCTTCCAATCCAGCTGAAGGGGGCAGTGCAAAACAGAGTACCTAGGGCTGGGGCAGGATGTTTCTGGAGTCAAAATTTAGCAGAGCAGCTGATAAGAAATGAAATTAGCTGGAAAATTCTGAGCCCTCTACAAATCGAGGTTTTGGGAGGAGTTTATTGCTTCTACCTGCTGCCCTCTAATCAGAGAGAAGAGGCACAGGAGGATGCTGAGGAAGGGTTGAATATGAACACTGTATCATTCCCCGTGATCATGAGATTTCAGGTGATGGGCTCATCCTGGGGGAAGCATGTATCTATAATCAGCACCATGACTGATTGCTTTATGCCTATTTATATCCGGCAGACCTCCTGATAGTGGGTAAACCAAGCCTAATTTCAAATAAAGATGTAAGAACAAAGGACTATAGGAAGCACCACACAAATTTGTATCTACAAGGTAGGAAAGAGGAGCAAGGTGGTAAGGAGGAGTGTGTCCTGAATTTGGAATCAAGGACCTGAGTTCTAATCCTGCCTCTGATGCTTTTTATCCAGGTAACCTTGGATGACTCCTCTGGGCCTCAGTTTCTTCATCTGTAAGATAAGGGCGTTAGATTAGATCATTTCTAAACTACCTTCCTCTAGGTGGCATAGTGGATAGAGTGCCAAGCCTAGTCAGCATGCCTCTTCTTCCTGAGTTAAAATCTGGTTGAAGACACTTGCTACCTGTGTGACCCTGGGCAAGTTACTTACCCTGTTTGCCTCAGTTTCCTCATCTGTAAAATGAGCCAGAGAAGGAAATGACAAACCATTCCAGTATCTTTGCCAAGAAAACCCCAAACAGGGTCAAGAAGAGTTAGACACAACTGAAAACGACTGAACAACATGCTACCTCTTAGCTCTAAATTTTTCAGATAATTCTCTATGCCTGTCTGTGGCATAAATTTCACAATAAGCTGTATTATTCTCTAACATTTTCTTTAATGTTTAGAATTTTGTTTGTAATTTTAACATTAGATGCTATCATAGAACGATTAAATATTATCAAAACAGTCTCTATTCACCAAGGATTTATTGATGGTCTTCTAACTGTATGGCACTGGGCTAGGTACCATGAGGTACAATAAGGTACAAAGATGAATGCATAAGTTTCAGTTCCCACCCTCAAGGAACTCTCTGTCTAGTAAGGGAAATAAGAATTGTACACAAATAACTAATAACAAAGGATAGAACATGAGAAGTGATATTACTAGAGAGATACAAGGGGTTATGCGAATGCAAAGGAGAGAGAGGTCATTTTTTATGGGAATATATCAGAACATGCTTGGTGGAGAAGGAATCAATCAATGGACAAGCAAATTCAAAGCTTCTAAAGTGGGATTTGCCTTGAAAGGTGGATGAGATTTTAACCGATGGAAGTGCAAAGGGCGGCATTATAGATGGAGGGGCATAGCACAGACAAGTGAAGAGTTGCACACACTTGATAAGAAAACAGAAGTTCTTGAGGGTAGGCATTGTTTCCTTCTCTACATTTGTATTCCCAGTGCTTTGTACATAGTAGGTGCTTAATACATACTTGTTGACTGATTGATTGATTGAATGAATGAATGAATCAATGAATAAGAATGAGCTTGGCTGGAACATAGAATATAGGAGGAGAACAGTCTGGAAAGTTAGGTCAGAACTAGATTGTGGAGGGTTTCAAATGTCTAATTGCAAAGTTTGGACTTAATTCTGTAGTCAGTGAGGAAGCAATAAACTTTTACGTGCAAAGCAATGATGTTATAAGAAGTAATAAATGTGATTTTTTTTCTATTTAAATATTCAAACCTGTAGTCTTTTTACTCAATCATTTTGCATTCTTTGCAGAACACACTGCCATTTTATTTCTAAAGTTAGGTCCTTTTTTTGCAGTATTTTTTGCCTTAGTATAACTGGAGACAAGCTATTTGTCCTTTTTTTTCTGTTCTGGAAGATTTATCATGTTTTCATTACAATTATAATAATATCACTATCATTATTTATCATGCTTTTTTATACCTAATAACAATAGCATCATTATTACTCATGTTACTATATTACACTTACTATATTATATTATTACTTATATTTCCTTTATCATAAGTTTAATTTCTGATTAGATTACAAATAAAATGCTGATCCCTATCAAATAAAACAAGAATTAGTAACCTCCTAATGTTCAGAGTAGCAAAAAGTATTTTCCTGATTTCTGTGCATTTGACATATAGAAAGCCTGCTTGGTGGCTGGACTTGGATTTAGGAAAACCTGAGTTCAAATCATCCCTCTGCTACTTATAACCTATTAAACAAGGGCTAGTCCTGTAAGTTCTCAAAGTCTGTTGCTTAATCTATAAAATGAGGACAAAGATGGCTATAAAACCTCGGGGTTATTTTGGGTCCTGAGTTGTTAATAACATATGTAAGAGATTTGCAAAATGTAAAGCGCTATATGAATGATAGCTGCTATCAATTTCTCCAAAATCTCCAGGATCTGTAGTTCCATCATTGTGGGTATTCCTACTGATGCCGATTGTATCTCCTCTAGACCTTAGATTGTTTTAAAGCTTTTGTGTGGTCCCATTTTATTTTTCAAATTGCATGAATCTGATAGGACAAGAGTGATTAAGTTAAGAAGAATCACAAGCATCTAAGTTGAGCCAGTAGCACCAAACCAAGCCCTTTAAAATGTGCCGTTTGAACGTGGGAGGTAGGAACAAAGAGATTTAACACAGAATTCACTTGAATTGGTTTTCCTAAGCCCAGTTTGGGCTCCTCATTTGCACTTAATCGGAGGAATATAGCTCTTGGCTTTTAGCATAGTTGTTTAGATGATCTAAAAATAAAGTTAAGTGATTTTAAAAGAAAGCACATTTATCAGTTTTCCACCATAGAATGTATCTCTAATCACATAGCATTTGTGACACAGAGATACAGTGTTTGGTTTAGATTTTTCCAGCCAGTCTCTTTGCATCATGGACCTTTTGTAGGTTTTGGAGGGAGGGATTCAGAAAGCTACAAAAATGATTAAATGGGAACCTCTCAAGTACTGAATGAAAATGTGAGTCATCTTCCATTTAATTTGCTGAAGACTAACATGCTGTCTAAAGGGGCCTTTCAGGGCACACAACTTATTTCTTCATTCTTTAGTTCTCAGGTTGCAGAAATCAGAGGCAGTTGACTTAGTATATGTCATTATTCACCCAGAACTAGCTTAATGGATGAAAAACGCCAAAGATTGCACTAAACTTTCTTCAACTATGAAGGCATAAACAAGACCATCTATCTTACTTTATCTCTGTTTATCCCAAA
This sequence comes from Vombatus ursinus, assembly GCF_900497805.2. Classification (NCBI taxonomy): domain Eukaryota; kingdom Metazoa; phylum Chordata; class Mammalia; order Diprotodontia; family Vombatidae; genus Vombatus; species Vombatus ursinus. The sequence goes on along the minus strand of NW_020955033.1, from coordinate 26,827,284 downwards.
AACAAGCATTGGAGCTTATTGCATTTATAATAATTGCCTGCTGTACCTAAAACTGTCATTTTAGGTCTTACTTTTGAATAAATCATTGTGTCTCCTGATTGCAAAACATGAAGTCCAGAAAGTATCCGAAAGTAACTCAGGTCCACCTCTCATGATGCCATTGAGTAATCCATGAATAATTAAATCACCCACACAGTCCATCCACTGTTTGAGGGAAGAACCTGAGGCTGTGGAGGAAAGAGGCAGATACAGTTAACCCTTTAAAATCATATATGTCAGCTATTTAGTGATACTGCATTGAATTCATTCTGTATGTTTGCAGTATCCTTTACAGTAACCAGCTGGAAAGGTAGATGGAAAAGAAGAAAGCAACATAATAAACTATATACACTTAAACTAAGCTTTACAAAGCTGTAAACCAAGGACATTCCCAAACACAGACTTAATGTAGATGAAATAAATACACTTTAAAGAATTATTTTTCTTCATTTTTACATCAACCAGTCAATAAACATTTATTAAGCACCTACTGTGTGCCAGGCACTGTACTAAACACTGGTGCTGCAAAGACAAAAATGAAACATTATCAAGGAATTGACGTTCTAAGGGAATATGTAAAAGGTAGCAAATGGAAGCAAGCCTTCATTATCAAATACCTTACATGCAGCACCTGGCAGTAGGTTTCTTTGAATACTTGGGCAGCAGCATATTTTCCAAGGTTTGCCTATGATGTGAGTGAAGTATCTGAATTCCTGGTTAGTGTTAGTGGGTTAATCACAGGGCATGAATCCCTATAAATGACGAACTTGATTTTAACTGAACAGTGAGCCAACTGCTAGAATGTGCTATACGGAGTGACTGAAGTCCTAGTATTCATTCTTGACTGAACTATGAACTAAATAGAAGTTATTGGCCCCTTCCCTCCTAAGAGTGTAGTTAACCAGGTCAAACAGAAACCAAATATACGTGATTAAAAAAACACTTCTGAAATAGAACAAAGATGGAGCATCAATACAATCTCCAAACCAAGGCTGGACCAAGCATAGATTCATTAAGTCCCTGCTGGAAGACTATGGCAGCAAAGAGCCCTGGTATCACTGCTACTGTCCACAGGCCAGCAGCTCTCTCTGTGGCTCTGGATTGGCAATGAAACTATCACTTAGAATTCTTTCTTACTGTCATAACCGCTACGTACTTTCAGACCAGCCGTAGAGTCAGAGTTATGAAGGACCTTAGAGAGATCTTCTGGCTCAATGTTTTATTCCATGCAGGAATTCTTCATTCTTAGGATGAATGGGGGGAGGGGAGGGGAAAGGAGAAGGAAGAAAAAAAAGTAAAAAATAAAGAAAGTTACATGAAAACTTTATTATATATATAAGAGGCATAATAAGTTGTACATAATAGATTTGCAGTGCAATCGTCTTTTAAAAATTCTACCATGTTATGGAAATGCTTGTTTTATTTCATAAATAAAAATAAATAAAAATTAAAAAAAAAGAATAAAGGGGGAGTATGGCATGGGGGAAAGATTGGTGACTCTTGAATCAGAGACCCTGGGTTCAAATCCTGCTTCTATGACTGATAAATTCAGTAAGTCACTTAACCCTTTCTGGGCTTTGGTATCTTCTCCTTCAAAATGAGGTAGTTTGACTAGCTGAGCTCTAAGGTTCAGTCCTAGATATGTGATTATACTTAATAACCCATATTTTTATTGTACCTTTAAGGTTTACAAATTGCTGTGAGATAGATATTTTTTGGCTGTTGTTGACTCCTCTCAATTGGGTTCAACTCTTCATGACCCCATTTGGGGTTTTCTTGGCAAAGATACCGGAGTGGTTTGCCGTTTCCTTCTCCTCATTTTACAGATGAAGAAACTGAAGCAAAAGGGGTTAAATGATTTGCCCAGAGTCACCCACCCAGCTAGTAAGTGGATTTGAACTCAGGTCCTTCTGACTCCAGGCCCAGCACTCTATCTGTTGTGCCAGTTAATACCTCCTCAATATAAATTAACCAAATACAGCTTTGACGAAGGGATATTTACAGAAAGTTGTGGCATGGCCCGAAGTACAGGCAGAGTAGACTACACATGTTTGAAGGACTGGGTCACCATAGCCCAACCCTCTGCTACATGTATGTTATTTTCCTGATTCTTCTTGCTTTGTGCCAATCCATTTAAGTCTTCCCAATGCTTCTCTGAATCATATATTATGGTGCAGAATACGCCATGTGCCATAACTTGTTTAGTCATCATCTAATCAATGAGCACTTATTTTGTTACAATTAAATTATTTTGTTACAATTAAATTCCTAATAATTAAAAAGTATAATGGCTGCTTGTGAGGTAGTGAGTTCCCTTTTACTCAAAGTGTTCAAGCAGGGGCAAAATGACCCCTGGCCAGGGATGTTGGGATAGGATAAATGACCTCTATGGACCCTTCTATTCAAACCCTGGGAATCTACCAGTTGATGATGGATCATTTAGTTTCCTTTAGCAAAGCTACAGAGATGACAGTTTTTGTTTTCCTCAACATTTACTTTGATGTTTTAATTTCTAATAGATATAGATAAACAAAAGCTCTTTGTTGGGTTCTCCATAATTTTAATAGTTTTAAGGAGTCCTAGGACTAAAACGTTTGAACACAGATGTATTAAAGGATCTTTAATCTCATTGGTATTGGTTCTCCAATTTCCTAAGGGAGATTATATCAACCTCATCCTGTATAATTTTGGTCCATGTTCTCCCTTAAATGCTCCATAGGAGATTTACCCCATGTTTTGCCCTTCCTTTTATTGTTTTAGTATCTTGAGGAGTATCAATGCACCATTTGGGTTATCTTGTTTTGCATCAATTAAGTTTTTTAAAAGTAACATGGGCTGCTTGTGAAATAGTGAGCTCCCTTTCATGGGAAGCGTTCAAGCAGGGGCTGACTGAGTATTGCAAAAGATGTTATAAAGAGGCTCATGGAACATAGGGAAATTGTTGTCTCTCATTCACATCATATGATTGGAGCATCTAATGTTACTTATACTACTTCTCATAGGCAGGTCTCCCTTAGTAATATGCTACCCTCTGCTTATAGTCATCACAAGTTAAGTCAGTAGGCATTTATTAAATACCTACTATGTGCCAGGCATTGTGCTAAGTCCTGGCAATACAGAGAAAGGCAAAAATAGTCCCTGTGCTCAAAGAGCTCATTCACTGTTTAATGGGGAGACAACATGCAAATAATTATGTACAAACAAGATATATTCACCCTAAATTGGAAATGATTCAGGGAGAGAACAAGGGGGCACTAGCATTAAGAGGACTACAAGTCCTTCTGTGGCTCTTTTTATTTTTTGTGATTATAATTTTCCCAAGATCATGGTGTTACATAATTTGCATCCATTTGGTATCATGGAAAAAATATCACTGTTGAAGAGATAGGTTGCTGTGACAGCAAGCCTCTGTTTTTGGGATCACTAGCAACACTAAACCAAGAAAAGGATCAAAGTACACAAGACATCTGTCTGATAATACAGCAAATAACCTGCATTTAAATATTTGAAATTAAGGAACAGAGAGGGGGGGCTGGATGGAAGTACCAGAGACGCTCCTGAGTTTCACAGATTGCCTCCAAAAAATCATTCCCCTCCATTTGAAAATGTTTTTTTTTCCTGGCATCTAGAAGACTCTGAATTCCACAAACATAGTAAAATAAGCTCTACTTGAACTTGTGTTACTATGTAAAAGCAAGACTCAAGGAATAAATCACCAGTAGAATTCAGTTCAACATACCATATCGCATGATCTCGAGCCAGCTTGGCTCTGTGCCAGTTACCAAGGAGAGTTGGAAGGGAAAAAAATCACATTTCAAAACAGTCCAACAAAATATAGCATACCCCATAGGTATTAAAACTCTAAAATGCATCTGCCAAAGTCAAAAACTATGTTCTCCTTGATATAAATCTTAAATTAAACACTTTTATTGTTATTTAATTTGTTAAGGTCACCTCTTCCCTGCAGACAAGTTGCTGTCTAAGACAGGAATCAAGTTCAGGCAACTTCAGTCTCTGGGTCTTAAATCTCAACCAAATCCTTATTTGTTTAGGAATCTAGTCCTTGCTTTGGCTTTGAATATGTCAAAGACAGTACTGGAAAAGTGGCAGGCTGTTCGGGAGACCTGTCTGAGAAGGGGATCAAGTTAGATGCAGCTTTCTTAGGGAAGGATTAAGTTTGGGTTTGAGAAGCCAAAAGGAAGATTTTGAAAAGATTCTGGCACACTTGCCTGTTGTGCCATGACATCCACAAAGATGGTTAGGGATGCACTTAGCTTGTCTCTTCATGTCTTGAGAAAAATGTTAGGAGACACCGCAAGGTTGTGTGTGCTGAGTCAAACATCATTGAACCCATTTGGGCCTTAGAAAAGCCATTGTATGCCTGCCATAGCTGAGAACATTTTTTATAAAAGAAAATTCATTTTTAACCACTTATCTTGTCTGCTAGACTGACCCACACTCAGACATAATCCTGTTGAGTTATGCCATATTCCCCAATTTTATTCCCTGATCCTCTGTGGCTCTCTGTACCTCCTGAGCACTTTTTGGATGATCTGTTTGTGAAGGGAGCTGACAGGAAATCAGTCTACTTGACTTTTGGGTGTAAGCACCTGGGCAAGGGCAGCAGACACAGGAGCCAGGACATTCATACCCCTTTAAATATTGTGTAACAAGCATGAGTGTAAGCAACTTGATTGTCTGTCCTATCAACAGACAAGGTTTTTCACTTAATTGTAGAGCGACCCGAGCCTCTCATCAATTCAACTCACAGGAACTATTAGCCAAAATGGATAGAAAGGTTACCATTCCTTTTGTCAACAAACTTTTTACATAGAACATAAAACTGTGGATCTACGTGGCAGAAAAACCAATTCACTCATGTACTCAGGGTATCCTCACAGACCCAATCTTCTTAACTTCCTCACAATAAGTAGGATTGGCAAAATAAAAGACTATAGAAAAGGCAGAGAAAAGGTGTTATAGACTTCAGACCCAGTCTTAAGATATATTTTCTCACAATAAATGAGCACTCCAAGTATACAGTCTCATCCATTTGGGTGCCTTTGGGGGAAAGGAGTCATAATTTTCTGGATTGGTTGGTCAGTCAATAAACATTTATTAATTTCCTACTATCTGTTGGACATTGGGTTAAGCTTTGGATCACTGAAGATGATGCATTTTTTATTTCAGTTAGCCAAATAATTTATCTTCATAGACCCATCCTAAGATCACAAAGGAACCCAGTGGAAATAAAAAAACAAATCAGTGGATTATGACAACTGAGTATATTTGTGATGCAAATCAAGATCAGATGTAATAATGATGATGAATAATAATTTTCTTAGAGCTCCCAGAGACCTAGATATGGTATGATAAGGCTTAATTTTCCTCATTAAATGTGTTTGGCTGTAGTTTTAAAAAGCAGCAAAATCTGCCCTACACAACCACACCTAATTTAAACTTTAAAATGAGAAGTCTTAGAGTTCAGTGCTCATAGAATAGGGAGGCAACAGTCCACTGGAATGTTAAGCATTTGTACTTATCTGTATTTAGGAGGAGGATTTTAGGCTACTTAGAAGCTAGCCTGGCCTACATAATTTTTAATGCTTAGTTGTTTTCAAATTTGTCTTAAACATTTTTCTTGTTAAGTGACCAAAGAATTCCACACAACAAGGAAATTACCTGCACTTCTTTGGTTTGTAGTATGCTTTCACTGGATAAGCAGAGCAGTATAAAGGAAAAAGCACTGGACATGAAGTAAAAAAATCTTCTCCTACCCTTGTGCACTCACATATAGTGGGGCCATTGCCCTCCATTGTTCTTTCTGCTGCCAAGTTGTCACCTTTCTAATCAGTCCTTACTCAGCTGCCAAAATTAATCTTCAAATGGCACAGGTCTGCCAGTTATTTCATTACTTTACTCAAAAAGATTCAGTGGCTCCCTATTGCCTTTAAGATAAAATATAATTCTTTAACCTGTACTTGAGGTCCTCTCAAAACTGGCTCCAACCTTCCTTTCCAACCTTATTCACATTGCCCTACTCCACTCACTCAACATTCCAGGCAGCTTGGGTGGCTAGTTGTTCTGGAGTCTTTTCCAGCTTTTTCCTGCCTCTGCTCTTTGATAGAGGCTATCCCTTATAAGGAAGATTCCTTCCTTATCTCTGTCTTTTGAAATCTTTCTTTTCCTTCTAAGCTCAGCTACCATATCACCTCCTCCATAAAGATTTCCGTAATTCCCAAGATCTGTGATGTCAAACTCAAATAGAAACTCAAACCAAATAGGGCCACTAGTCCATACATAAGGAGCCATGCTGTCTCATAGTGACTTAGTTTTAAAATATGATATTTATCTATGTTTTCTTATAATCTTATTTATTTTGTTAAATATTTCCCAAATATATTTTAACCTGGTTCAGGCCACACTCGGAAGTCTTGTGGGATGCTTTTGGCCTGCAGACCATATGTTTGCAACCTCTACACTAGATGGAGTTGATTTTTTTCCTACTATTTTCCTAGTAGCCTGGGTCTCTTCTTTGCCCCTGGTATTATAACTGCATATATGTAGCATCCCACCCTTGCAGTAGATTATAAGGTCAGTCCTTGAAGGCAGGACTGTTTCATTTTTTAAGTTTTTATATCTCCAGAACATAGAATATTGTACCTTGCTCACAATCAGTAAATATTTGCTGGTTGAATTGTCTGTTGAAATCCACAAGACTTTCCCTGATCCCTGAAGGTAAAGGGGATCACTCCCTCTCTTCTTTCCCAAGTCTTTCCTGCTATGTTTTGATTTTTCCTCTACATTGAACACATTCTAATTAGTATTATAATTATTTGCATACATGTCTCATTCACCTACTAGAATGTAAACTACTGGCAGTGTCCTTTTCCATCTTTGTGTCCCTGTCTGGTACAATGCTTTGCACATAGTTGGAATTTAATAAATATTTGTTGAATTGACTGAAGGGCTCACCTCTGCCATTTACTAGCTGCATAATTGTGAGTCATTTAACCTCTGAGCCTATTTCCTCATCTCTAAAATGGGAATAATACTACTACATACCTCTCAGGTCTGTTGTGAAGAAAGCTTTGAATACGTCAGAGAAAGTATTAGAAAAGTGACAGACTACTCAGGAAACAGATCTAAAAAGATACCTGGATTTATCTATCTCTATTACATATTACATAAATGTAAACTATTAGTATTATTTCTAGACATTTTTAATTAGACTTGAAGCTCCCCATCCTAGAGAAGAAGATTAAGAAAGCTGTCATCAAAACACCCTCTGATGTTTACTGGAATTTATGTCAGGTACATTGGATGTGAGAATATACTTAGGAAATAACAGTCTGTATTCATCCATGTTCAACATATGTGAAGGAAAGAATGCCCATAAGATCAGTTGTTTGAAAATATCCTAACCACCTAAGCAGATACTTATTGAGCCACATTTCACTTCCAATATTATTTTCCAGTGCTAACATATCAGTTTTCTACCTTTTGTTTATTTGTAGACGATTTTGCAGAGGAGGAGGAGGTGCAGTCCTTCGGTTACAAGAGGTTTGGTAAGTAATGAATACCGTCTCCCATTCCTTGTGCGTTGTTGCTGAGATAGAGTAAAGAATTGTGGAGTAATCCGAACAAGATCAGCATTGGGCATGTGCTAGCAGAGACTTTTCTGATGGACTCCTCCGGTTCCAGGGATCTGTTTTATATTTAGTTTGACAAAGGGATGTCCGTCAGTGGCTGATGTAACTGAAACTGGTGCCAGTAGATGAGCTGTTATGATGTAAGTTGAAGGGAGATGTATCTTGTGGAAGAAATGCATTTTTCTTTGGGAATAAACCTCTAACAACTGTAAAGCCCATTGGGGATAGTAGCAACTAGAAAAAGAGTTAGGGTGATGGAATATCCAAGGGGCTGCTTACTGAATATAAGACTGACATTTTAGCTAGGTGAAGAAGCAGTAAGAATGGGACATGTAAACTTTTAATAAGGCAGAGGTTAAACACACGAGATTTCTTGATTCAACTGTTAAGAGAACAGCTGTATTTCCCTTATGTGACCTGCTACTCATTTCTCAACCAAACCCCAACCTCACCATTATCTCAGTTAACATCAACTTATCCACAGTAGTAATGCCATTCTGGTCCTCTTACAGAACAAAGAACAACAAACAAAAAAATGTTCCTTCGGGCTTCTTGAGCAGGATACAAACTGGAAGTCATGAGGCAGCCATGGAGGAACTGTCTGTCTTGAGAATGCATTTCATGGATCCTCTATTTTGATTTTTCAGATGCTTAGAAAGCAAACAAAACAAAACAAAACAAAAAAACCAAAACCATTGCAGGATTTAAAGAAAGTATAATGAGAAACAAGTTCCATCTGTCTAGATGGCTTTTATGGTGGGGGCAGATAGGAAAGAGAGACAGAGAAGGAGACATGGAAAGGAGAGGAGAGAATGAGAGAGGGAGAAGGAAAGAGAGAGAGGCAGAGACAGACAGAGACAGAAGACAGAGACAGGAAGAGACAGAATCAGAGAGACACAAGAAAGACACTGGAGAGAGACAGAGACAGACTACCCTTTGATTAAAGTTAACAATTCCCAGCTGTACTAGCTCCCTACTTGTTTTTACCTTTTTTCCTTCTAAATGTCCCTTCCCAAGTACAGCTCCCCCCCTTACTTTTTTTCTTCCTTTGTCACTTTCCGGGTAAATAGTGTTTTTAGATTGGAATACAGTTGTATTAAACCCACTGTTCTTCTATAAGCACACAGACAGGGTAGCATATTCTGCTATTTATGGTGAACCTCTCTCTACCCCTGGCCAAGGCTGCAGAGTCAATATTTCTGGCATGTGCAGTTGTGTTATTCTGTTTGGGAGTTCACTGAAGTGGGGGAGAGGCAAGGGAGAATGAAGATGAAACCAGAAACTATTAAAGAAGGCACTCAGAAAAGAGAAAAAGAAATAGGCAAGATAAGGGAAAATAATACAGCAGCAGTGATTGGTAGACAGACAGATACAAAATACAAGAGAGAAAAGCAATTAGGAAAAAAAATTGAGATACCTGTGAGCATAGGATATCACCAAAAGTATTTTGAACAGTGAACAAAAAGAATTCCTTTGGCAACATTGACTTTGAGAGAAATTTTATTTATCACTTGCTGGAGAAAGTTTCATTGCTCTTAAATTGTAGAGAGATTAATGGGAGCATTGTAAAAAGCAAGAAAAAATAAAATAAAAAAATTGGAGGGATTAATTTACGATAACTAAGGAACCAAACATGTGAGTAGAAGTTGCTTAACAGTGATGACCAAAGGGAAAAATGATAACAGCCTACAAATATTGGAATAGTGTACACTCCAAGAAGTGAAAGGAATGATACCGGGTGGTACTACTTACCGGGAAGAGTAGGATGAAGTTATGAATGGGAAAATTGAATCAAGATAAAGAATCTTGACGATTTTAAGATAAATTCATGGGGGTCTTGTTCAGGATGAAGTTAAGTTTTACAGCTGGAAGGGATCTAGGACTTTGTGTAGTCCAATTCCTTCATTTTACAAAAGAGGAAACTGAGACCCAGGGAGAGGTGATCTGACTTGCCTGAAGTTAGATAAGGCATTGTACTACATACGCCAGTGCTTAGCAAAGTGCCTGGCACATAGGGAGCCCTTAATATAAGTATTTTTTGACTGAATAGAACTGGATGTAGCCTACACTCAGCATAGCCACTATAACATGTCAACATGTCAGCATACTTCAAAGTTGAGTTTATGGAGAGATATAAATTAACATATATATGTATATATATACATATTATTTAATATATACCTCCGCAAACTATAATGTGCTAGCTGGAAGTAGCTAGGTGGTGCAGTGGATAGAGCACCAAATCTGAAGTCAAGAAGACCCGAGTTCAAATGTGGCCTGGGACAATTACTTGCTGTGTGACCCTGGGCAAGTCACTTAATGCTGTTTATTTATCTCAGTTTACTTATGTGTCAAATGAACTGGAGAAGGAAATGGCAAACCCCTCTAGTATCTTTGCCAAGAAAGCCCCAAATGAGGATATGACTGAACAAGAACCTAAAGTGCTAGATACAATACCTAAAAAATGATATAGGAATGAATCAATCTGGTGTTGAGTATGGTCAGACTGGATAATATGGATGACTTAGCTCACTGATTATAGTATATCTTCCTTAATACAATGAACATACGAAAATCTGAATTTAGAAAAATTATGGAGATATTTACAACATAAAACATTAATAAAAGATTCACTACAGAGGTTCTTTAAATAACATGCTCCTTTACCATACTTAATATATTTTATTTACGAAAAATACAGTCTTGCATGGACCTATTTATTGCAGAAAATAAGGGACAGGTGTTATATTGTAATCCTATTGGTGTTATTTTATCAGTTAATCAGCAAGCATTTATTAAGTGTTTACTATGTGGTAAGTACTGTGTTAGACACTGGAGAGCCAAAGACAAAAATGAAACAGTATCTTTCCTTAAGAAGTTTACATGTTCTGGGGAGAAAACAAGTGCACACAAAGTATACCCAAAAAATAAACATAATGTAATGGGGGAAGGGACCTTTAGGAGCTAGCGGCTGAGTGGCTCAGGAAAGGTCTAATATGGGAGCTGGTGCTTGAATTGAGCATGGAAGGAAAGTAGGGATTCTAAAACATGACGCTGAAGAGGGAATGCTTTCCTGACATGAGGGGATGGTGTATGCCAAAGCATGGAGATGGAGATAGGTTGTTGCGTATGAAGAATAGCCAAGAAGGCCATTTTGGTTGTACCTTAGTGTGCTTGACGAGGAGTAATGTGTGGAAAGGCAAGTTGGAGCCAGTTTGTGAAGAGCTTGGAATGCTGAATGGAGGAGGTCGTCTTTGATGCTACAGGAGAGCTAGAGCCACTGGAGTTTATCAAGCAGGGAATGAAATGGTCAGTCCAACAGGTCAATTCAATACAGTCAACAATAAATGAACAAAATAGACATTTATTTCCTATTGTATATATACGATTTTAATGTCATCCCCAATTATTCAGGGACTGGTTATTGAGCAGTAATGTAGGATAGGGGATAGAATGCTGGACTAGCAGTCAGGAAGACAGGCCTCATACACTGTATAACTTGGAACAAACCGCTTAATCTGTGTGCCTCAATTTCCTCATCTGTAAAATTAGGGGGTTAAACTCAACAGTCTCTAACATCCTTTCCAGCTATAAAACCTATGCTTTTTTTTAAACTATGGAGAAATTCTTGCTCCCCTCTGGGTCTCAGTTTCCTCTTCTGTAGGAGGAAGGGGTTAGATTAAATGATGTCTAAGGTTCTTTCCAGCTGTATCATTCTAGGGATGACTAATTAACCTCAGGCTTATCCAGGCCATTTTTCTGATCTCCCGTTGTTTGTTAACACCTTTTTCTGAGCAAAGCTAAAGTGTATGGTGAGGGGGGCAGCTAGGTGGCACAGTGGATAGAGCACCAGCCCTGAAGTCAGGAGGACCTGAGTTCAAATCCGGCCTCAGACCAAACACTTGACATTTACTAGCTGTGTGACCCTACGCAAGTCACTTAACCCCAATTGCCCAAAAATTTTAAAAAAGTAGAATAAAGTGTATAGTGAGGCTGAAACAAGCCAATTTGCCACTTGTTAAGTCACTCTGATAAAAGCTTTAATGAGGAAAATGTAGAAGGATTAACTATCTGGAAGTTGGAGATTTCTGTTGATTTCAGCTGTCAGCTTTCCCTGACCCTTGGATAGATGAGCCTGGATAGAGAGGTATTAGTATGTAAATGATTTGGGATAGTTTATTATCTGTTAATTTTTAAAAATGTCTTTTATGGAAACTGAATCAGAGTATAAGTTATTCTCTTCCCCTTTTCCTCATTATCATTATCTTACAATGTCTTGAATGACATTGGAAAATTTTATTATTATTAGAGTTAGCAAAAAGAAGAGAATTAGTTCATATTTTAAAGGCATCAGTTCAAAATGTTGGAATGTATTTGATATAATGATCCAAAAATGTCTTCCAAAAGTTATGGGTTAGTCATACGATTAATATGAACACATCCCCCAGTTTTTTTTTTCATTAAAATGATCTTGGGAAGGAGAAGGAAAAATGCCAGTTCATTTCCAAGGTGTGAATGGTAAAGTGTGGAGTTCTGGATTATCCCTTCATTTGCATTTGGAAACTTACACTTGGAATTCTGCTATTGAGTTTCTCTAAATGGAATCCAAGAAATGAAGAAATTCATAACAGAGATAATTTCAGAAAAGCAAATTCAATAATCCTTAAAAGATAAAATTTCCAAAGATTTCTGAGGCATTCTTAAAATTCTATAACTCCTTATTTATTAGAGGAATTAGATAATGGTAAGAATTTAACATTTTGCGTTTCCTCACATACAAGGTCATATTTACTAATAAACAGTGAATGCTTTTCTCAAAAACTACCAATGTATAGGTAATTCTTCTTCTTCTTCCTCTTCTTCCTCTTCTTCCTCTTCTTCTTCTTCTTCTTCTTCTTCTTCTTCTTCTTCTTCTTCTTCCTGATTTGTGATTTCATTAGTACTGAGAGCTCCGGGGGAGGAAACCCCTTTAGTAATGCAGATGGGCAGCTATTATGCAATTTAATAGTCTTAGAGAGTTGCCTGGGACACTGTGAAGTTAAGCGACTTACCCAGTTACATCTCTAGTAAGTGACAGAACTCAAGGACTTGAACCCAAGTTGTCCTGGCCCCCAGGCTAATCGTCTAGACCAAGGGTTGGGAACTTGCAGCCTCAAGGCCACATGTGGCCCTCTAGGTCCTCAAGTGTGGCCCTTTGACTGAATCCAAACTTCACAGAACCTTCCTCAGTGGCCTTGAGGCCACAGGTTCCCCACCGCTGGTCTAGACATACTACCATGCTGCCTCTCAGTGACTTAAATATGCTATTTTTGGATTGCTCTTTACAATATTCAAAGCACTTTCACATGCATTATTCCATTTGATCTTCATATCAAACCTGTGGGGCACACAGGGCAGATATAATCATTATCATCATCATTATTCTAATTTTAAAGATGAGGACACTAAAGCACAAAAAGGTCAGGTGAACTGTCAAAAGTTTTGTTCAAAGCTGTTACACAGCTGGTAAGTGGGATAAATTAGAGATAGTCTTCAGAGGGAAGGCACTACCCAAGCTTGAGACCCCGACCTCTGATCCCAAGCTCAACTCCTTTACCACTTCCCAATGTTGCATCTCTACACGGGCTTAATCCTTAGCTTATTTCTTATGTAGAAATGTTATCCATGTCTAGACAGTAGCTAAGTGACAGACCACTTAGGAGATGGGATAAGGTTCTTCTCTTAAGGTCTCAGTTTCTTCCTCCATCAACTGGAAATAATAATCTCTTCTCTGATCACCTCACAGGGGTCTAGTGAGGGCAAAAGAAGACAATATAGGCTAGAGCATTATGAATTTAAGAGGTGTCATTGTGATAATGATGATGATGATGATGATGATGACAATAATGTAGTTGCTCTCCATTTGAAGTATTTTATTATGCTGAATGGAGTTGTGATCCTGGGCAAGCTGTAACCTCCATCTGCCTTAATTTCCTCATCTGAAACATGGGGGTGATAATAGCATCCACTTCCCAGGATTGTTGTAAGAATAAAAAAAGATGATATTTGTACAGCCCTTTGCAAACCTTAAAGATAAATGCCAGCTGGGCATGGGGAGAGTGGAAAAGTATTTGCCTGGCAACCAGGTGAACTCAGCACTAGTTCCAAGCTCCACCACTTATTAACTATGTGGCTTTAGACAAATCAGCTAATTACTATGTGACTCAGTTTGCTCATCTGTAAAATGGGGTGAATGGATTTGATTATGTCTCTATTATCCCTTCTATCACTGGCATTCTTTGATTTGATGACACGGTGCCCTTTGTGGGCTTGATGGGGCTCCAGAGCACATGACTTCTGAATTCCAAGAGTCCCCAAGTTGGTGCTTAGATCATGGAAAAAGACAAAAGGATTTAAACTCACTCTTAGCATCCTGTCCTTCTCCCTGTGGCAGGCAGCCTTGGTGGTGCTTTCCTTCTGAGGTTATCACCAATTCATCTTATATGTGTCTTGTTTGTACATAGTTACTTGTATGTTGTCTCTCCCATTAGACTGTGAGATTTTAAGGGCAGAGACTAGGTTTTGGGTGTTTTGTTTTGGTTTGGTTTGGTTTTGCCTTCCTTTATATCTCCAGTGCTTAGCACAGTGCCCAGCACGAAGTAGGCACTTAATGTGTGTTGACTTGTTGACTTGACTCAGTAGTGAGGAGCAGACCTTTGGAGCATAGTCACTAGATTTTCAAGTTCCTTTGTTCTGTGATATAGCCTTGCCTGTCTCCCTGACCTCATCTCCCTGGTCCATGATGGGGAAGTGATGGAGATAAATCCAACCTTGCTTGCTTCATTGCATTGGGCTTTCTTTTGTTGTTTTTGGAATACAAATTCATTTAATAACAGGATGCTCAAAGTTTGAATGACGGAAGACCAGGAGATACGTTGCTGAGCCTATGAAAAACATGGGTAAAAGTCCTGTAGATATAAAAGTTTACATTGAGTAATTGTGGGCAGCTGGAAACATTTGTTGGTCAGTGTTTGGCAAACAAAACTCTAACCAAATTGCTTCCCTGGGGCTCAGCTTTAGGGATTATTAATAGCCATAGTGTGTTTGTTGTCATTAGTCACATCACAGGAGAGAAACAGATCCATAAGGTTGCAAGTTGTGAAACAATAACAACAAATAGGAGGAAGTCATTCTCTGTGAAGTGGAACTCAGTTCTTTGTGGAAATGAAGTGATAAAGTCTCAAGGAAAAAACCTGGAGAATAGGATTTATGGGATAGAGGTTTGTTGTTGGGCTTTTTTTAAAAGGCACATCCTGTGTATCTGGGACCACCTCCCCTGCCAATAGACACGAATGTGCATTCCAATTTGACCTAAAAGAACCTTACTTGCTCACAGCTTCACATGCATATGCCTATTTGTTTCTTAAACTGTAAGAAATTTAATACTTAAACTACTTATTTTCCTTGTACTATCTAGGATGATTGTGAAGAAAGTGTTTTCTTTTTTTAAAAATACATTTTATTGATGCCATTTGCTCTTATATTGCCTAAATTTCTTCCTATATATCTCTCCCCCTCCTCTGTCCAGAAAGCCATCCCATCCCAAAGACTTTTTTTAAAAAGACAAAGAACAAGAAGAAAAAAATCAATCAAATCAATCAATTCATCAAAAAAGTCTGAAAATATATGCAATGTCCCACTCTCCTGATACTACCCTCTCTTCCCCCATATACCTCTACAAAGGAGTTGGAGAAGGTATCTTCTCACATGCTTTCTTTGGGTCAAGCTTGTTCTTTGTAATTTTGAAATATTCATTTTTAATTGTTTGTGGTCGCTTTTTCCATTCATATTATTGTAGTCGTTTGGGCTCTGTTTACTTCACTCTGCATCAATTTATGCCTTGCTCTGCTTCTCTGCATTCATCATATTTGTTGTTTCTTACAGCACAGTAATATTTCATTAAATTTATGTACCGTAACTTGTCTAGCCATTCCCCATTTGATAGTCAGCTTTGTGGTTTCCAGTTCTGTGATACCACAAAAATGCCAAGATTTTGTATATATCTACATACACACACACATATATATACACATATATACATACATATGTACACACATGCATATACACACATGTATATATATATATACAGAGAGAGAGAGATTTTCTTCTTATCGATGGCCTCCTTGAAGTATAAGCCTAGTAATGGAGTCTCTGGGTCGGGGCATGGACATTTTAGTCACTTTAATCACATAATTCCAAATTGCTTTCCAAAATGACTATACTAATTCACAGCTTATATTACATTAATGTTCCTATGGAAGAAAGTATTTTCTATAAAGTACTAGATATATGAAAATTATTATTATTATCCATAGCCACTGATATGTAAGGGCCTTGTTATCCCTCTCTTTAATGTCCCCCCTTTCAAAATAATTTTAAATGAACAATCATTTTATTAAGCGGTTTAACTGGCAAAGTGATAGGTATATAGTAGGGCTCAATAACTATTTATTGAATTGGACCAGTCCTGAGACTTCACTATCTCCAACCTCCCCTTCCCAGGCCCTTGTTCATTACACACCTCCCAGTACACAAACACAATATATAAAACTTGCATTTTGTACCTATTGTCAACTCCCTGAGTTGCTACCTGACAGGAAACTAAGAGGGTGCTGAAGAAATAAGAGTGTGGTGGATTATTTGGGTTTTCTTTTGAAAAAGAGAAAACATTCATCCTTAGCTATTTTCCTGTCATCAGAAGTGATGATTCCTTCTTCGAGGCAAGGTGAAGTTTCTAGTTTCAGTGGAGAAAAAAAAAACCCTGAAGTGGTTTCCTGAGTAGATGGTGCTAAGGGCAAACAGTCTGATGTCCCAGTTGGGTTGCCTTGCTTGGACTTTGGGGACCCAACTGCCCTTCTGAAAGCATCTCCCTGACTGGGCTTTCAGATTTGAGTAGAGAAATGCCTTTGAAGTCATCTGTTTCAGAAAACAAACTATTGCTTTCCTCTCACATTCCTCTCACCACCCTCCTCCCCAAAGACTGACACCAGCAACATTAACCCTTTCCCCTGATAAGAATGTTAGGAATTTCCATCATTTCCTGTGGGGAATGACTAAATGAGCCCAGTGTGAGGGCTGTCCTTTCAGCAGTACCTTTTCCAAACATCTTTAAACAGAAAGAATGAAAAAAAAGTCAGAGGGATGAAACTGAAAAGAGAAATGTGTTAAAGAACAATAGAACATAAGTCTGGCTTGGTGCCCATGTGAATTTTTTTTTTAATAGAGCTATGAAGTAAGCATCTCTTCATAGATATCAATAACTCTAGCATTTATGTTCTGTAAATCATAATGAATTCAGCTATTCCTGAGTCTATGAGAATTTACATGCAATATAATCTAAGGAGCAGGCACAAAAAGAAGGCATCAGACATAATTTCTTTTAACTGTTCAAATAATAAGACTGTTGGATGGGACCTCAGTGGGTCATCTAGTCCATTCCCCTGCTTCTGGAAGGACAACACTCATAGCATTTTAGAAAGGTAGCTATCTATCAGTTTTCTTTAAACGCTCTTGGAAAAGAATTTTCTAAAGAAATTTATTTACTTATTTCTCAGATTAAGGCAGCAGAGTAGAAAGATTGATATAGTAGATAGACTACTGGTCTTGGAGACAGGAAGACCTGAGTTCAAATCCTGCTTCAGACACTAGCTATGAGACCTTAGGCAAATCATTTAACTTCTTTGTGTCTCAGTTTCCTTATCTGTAAAATGAGAGGCTGGACTTAAAGACCTCTAAGGTCCCTTACAGCTCTAATTTTATGATCCTATAAGTCAGGAAGGTCTAGGTTCAAATTTTGCCCCTAATACTTACTAATCCTGTGACTCTAGGCTCTTAACTAGCCATGTGACCCAAACTCTGTGAGCCTCCAATGATTCTGTAAGACATATTTACTGTGTCATAGACTTATTTAGACAATCATAAAATCTGGGGTTTGGGAGGCTCCAAAGTGCCCTTTTATTGTCCATCCCATTAATTATAATTTTGCAAAAAAAAAAAAAGAAAAGGAATCTAACCTGTTTTTTTCCTCAAACATGAATAATAAATTTGTTTTTGGTTTCTACTATGGCTTTTGGAAGAGACAGCTTAGACTGTGAATTGAGTTTTTCACAACTTCCATTTTTCAATAGTATCTCATAGCTTTTGCTGGAGAAGTAAAATAGTTTAGTGAATGTATGTAGACCAAATCAACAGTAGCTCATCATTACATAATGGCTGTAGTACTGAACACAGCAGTCAAAATTGCCCCACTGTTTCAATTATAATTCCCACCCCAAACCTTCCTGGTTTTCAGTTGCTCATGAATTTGGGTGAGGAGGTGGGGTAGGGAATCTGTATTTCCTACACTTGGTCTTAAGCTGAATATGTTTTGTTTTTTTTGGAAAGGTTTAGCTGTTTTTTGGTTGACAGCATGAAAAAATTAGGATTTTTTTCAGTGGTGGATTATAGGGGATACGATGGGAAAGAAATCAATCCTTTTGGGAAAAAAATTCAAGCAACTAAAAACAATTCAGCAGAGTTTTGAAAGTTTGCTTATAGTAATGTCAATTGCTCAGAAACCTTTCATAAAATACAGGGCAGCCATGGCTGCTGCTCTGAGGCCAGGTTCTGGGGAAATTCATGATTAAGGATGCTATCCATGGTCAATCCAAGAAAAACTGTGTCTTTGGCATTTTCCATTTTCTGTTTTTTGTGGGTGAGTTTTTTTTTTGGTGGACTTCTTCCTATTTTAGGTGAATCTAGTCCTTAGAGCCAGCTTCCCTACAGTCATCTTTTATTCCTTTCCACCTGTCTTTCCTACCCCAGGCTTCAGTGCTCAAGTGGATCATTCTCCCCTTCTTTCCTTCACATTCAACATTTGCCTTTCCTGTTTCCTATTTGCCTCAGTGTCATGATCTGGTCCCTGTTAATATAATTAAGGCAGGATCTCTTAACCTTGGGTTCAAAGGTGTCTGTGGATAGATTCCATGGGGTCAATGAACTTGAATGGGAAAAATTGCATTTTTATTTCAACGCTACTGGTTTCTTTGGTAATCTGATATATTTTATTTTATTCATTTAAGACCATTCTGAGAGGGGATCCATAGGCTTCACCTCTGCCAAAGAGGACAATGACACAGAAAAGTTAAGCACACCAGGTTAAGGGATATAGGTCAGTCAGTCAACATGCATTTATTAAATATTTACTACATAGTAAGGCACAAGGGGAAGGAGAGGAGAAGAGGGATTGGGGAAGACCGAGAAAGACCTTTTGAAGAAGGTAGGATCTGAACTGTGACCTGAAAGAAGAAAGGGAAGCCCAGAGCAGGAAGTGAGGAGGCAGGGTATTCTAGGTTTAAGGCATGGAGTAGAGAGCTATAGTGTTAAGGGCATGGAATAGCAAGAAGGATGGTGTAGCTGAATTATAGACGACATGGAAGGACTAAAGCATATGAAGACTGGAAAAGTAGGAAGGGGCCAGGATAACTCATGAGGCCTCTTGAAGACAAAGACTAGAGGCAATCAAATAGAGTTAATGATTTAAAATTTTGTTAATTCAAATGCATAGCCAATGGAGAAAAAATTTGAATGGGAATGGTGGTTTGCAAGAAGTGGGCCTCTTTGCATCCTTCCAATGCCATTTCATACTTGAAGCCTAGGGTGGCTCCATCATTTCCCTCTCCAATCTATCCTTTGGCTATGAAAATAATTTTCCTAATGTTCAGGTCTAACCATGTCACTCCCCTTCTTAAAATCCTTCAGGGACTCCCTATTACTTTAAAAATTGATGGTGGGGGAGAGGGTCTACAAATTCCTTAGCCTAGCAATTAGGGGACTCTGCATTCTAGCTCTAATTTATTTTTGTAGCCTTATTATCTACATTCTATTTTTTTTTTGGCTAGGCAATGGAGTTAAGTGACTTGCCCAGGGTCACACAGCTAGTAAGTGTTATGTGTCTGAGACTGGATTTGAACTCAGTCCTCCTGAATCCAGAGCCTGTGTTCTATCCACTGTACCACCTGGTTGCCCTATTATCTACATTCTATATCCTAGCCAAATGGGATGATTAGATATTCCATGATCTTAACCTTTTATCTTTTATATCCATGCATTTCCACAGATTACACCACATACCTAGAATATACTGCCTCTTCATCTCTTCCTTTGAAACCTTTCTCTTCCTTCAGGGTTCAGCTAGGATGAAACCTTCACCAAGCCTTCCCTGATTCTCCCTCATTTTCTTAGCTCTCTTTGGTCTTCCCTTTATCACTCTCCTTTTCTACACGGTGTCGTACTTACTTGTAAGTATGTCATAACCTCCTTCTCCCTCCCCCCATTAGATTGCAAACTCCTTGAAGACAGGAATTATGTGATTTTTTTTTTTTCATCTTCATGGCTCCAGTACTTAGGACAGGCCCTTGTATAAAGCAGTTTCTTGAATAAAAGGTTATTTTATTTAAAGCTAGATTTATCTCAGCCTCTCCCCTGGCATTTGAAGTGTTCCTTGGTCAGGCCAGTATGTTACTACAGAGAGCTAGGGCCATTCTTGTAAACTACTCTTGTCAAACCTCATGTTCTTCATGTTTTCCTTCATCCAAAGAGTAGCTATGGGGTCTCTCATAGTATCCAAATTCATTCCAAAAGGTATTTATTAAGCAGCTACTGTGTTTGGGCACAGTGCTAGGCTTTTGGGATAAAATGACAAAACAAAGAAACAATCCCTACCTTAATATAGCTTAAATTCTGCAGAGGAAGGGGGGAATACTAGTTCCTTTAACCTCCTCCTTACCTATGTAGTACTAGAAGGGTTAATCACTCCTGCTGGGGCTGCTGCTATTTCTTCTACTCTCAGCAAATTCTTCCTGGAAGACTGCCATGGATTTCTCAGAGCTGCAGGGTCTCACACCATTCTTTGTTTTATTATTGTCATTATCATTGGCATTTAGCATTAGTGTGGTATTAGAATGAATAAAAGACCTGAAGATGCTCTGACTCACACCATTTGAAATTACCTGTAAGACATCATGTCCTAAGTGTGTTGTTTGTTTTATAATCTGATACCATTTCATTTCTGCCTTTTAATCTTGGCTCCAAGAGATTTGGAGCAATTTAAACTACTGACCAAATCATGTTCTTCTTATTCTAATCATGTTTGAAGTCTCACTCTAGGAAATCTTGAATCATCCTCAGCTTTATTCTTCCTGTTTCTTAATAAAGTTTTTACTTACTTCCTTTGTACTTGTCAGTGAAAATACAGAGTCTTAAAACAATTAATATTACCAGGCCTGTTTGGCAAAGAAAGTCCAGCAAAAGCGTTTTCTGACAAGATTGTGGCCATTGCTAGGGATAATTTTTCATATAAATCTCCCCCTTAAATATATTTTAGAAATCAATTTGGGGGGGTATAAACTGTGTAGCAATATATGGACATTTATATCAAACATTTTCTTCATCAGTCTAAAAAAAGAATTTTATAATCTGATCTTTTCTATCAAATAAAACAAAAAAATGTTTTTAGGAGGGGAAAATTTTTTTTTCTGATTTTTTTTTCTGTTTTCTCTCTCCTAATCAAAAACTTTACATTTCTAATTATCTTACCAATTAGTCACATGATGGTGACTCAAGACAGATTTCCCAAAGTAAACCCTAAAGTATGTTTACAATGACAATGTCATTGTGACATGGAACTTCATGTCAAGGATTCAGGAAGGTGGGAGTAGGGGAAAGGAACAAAAAGGAATTTTTTTAAAAAAGCACCCATTGGGTCACAGGGAAAGTGAGTACAGAGAGACAAACAAGAACTTGAAGAAAAATGTAGGTGAAAGCTGGTAGGCCTTAAGGAGCACTCCTTTCATGAGATTTGCAGAGAAATTGAGACAAGCAAGACTCTTTAAAATGGGAAAGTGACCTTCTTAGTCAATGAGACATAAAAATTACACGACATTTATTAGCCATCAATAATTTGCTGGGCATCATGAATAATTTTTTAAAAGCAGAAGGCCTTTTTTTTAGTGTAAGTTAATGAAAAACACAAAGACTCATATAAACAATGATGGACTTGCATAAAAGAAAAAAATAATAGCCAATTATAAAAATGCCTCCCCTCCCACCAGCAGGATTTCCAAAAGTACAATAGGGGGCACCCCAAGCTAGGGGGAAATAGATGCTGCCTCTGTTCTTTCACCCTCTTCCTCCTTCCTGGAGGGGAATTAGGGACTAGAAGATTGACAAATTTAAATGTTTTGGAGAAAAAAAATGTTAAACATTTCTTCCTACCCCACATTCTTCCCATCCTCTATTTCTCTCCTTCATGAATACACTCATCCACTTAACTAAGGGTTTTTATTCAAGACCCTGTCTTCTTGTGCCCAACAGCAGGGATACCATACTAAGACAGAGATCCTGCCTGGCATAAGCCCTAGAAAGTCATTTGAGGAAGGTGTTTCCTTTCCCAATTGCTTCATATGTCTTGAATTGTTGAAACTCTTAAGTGTTAACATATGAACGCATGCTAATATTAACAGTGGCTTTTAATTGGCTCTGGAAATATTTAATAAGCTAATTTGGTTCAAAGGTACTAACTTTTTATAGGAGGAAAATCTTGGAAAGACATAAAGTTATCTGAGAGCCCAAGAATAGGAATACATTAACAGAGTTGGAGAGAGAAAGAACTAGGAATTTTCCATCTATAAAATGGACACAGTACTTTTTAGTATCATACAATTAGGGACATCATGTGAACTGGTGTTTTAATGTGAATTGAACTTTGAAGCTGTATGTCATCATTCAATCTATGTCATACTTATAAGAAAAATATGGGATTATAAGTGGGCTTAAAAGCTAAACTTTAAACATTTGGTAAAAATTAACAAGTGGAAAATTCATACCAATCCATCCTTGGTTCCAGATTGGAGCGGTTCATTCCAATCTGTCTGTTCTATGTTCTTTTCATGTACTTTCTCAATCCCATAAAGATATATAGCAAGGCTTTTGTGTCTTGAGTCAATCTTCTTTCAAATTAAAATATGAAAGAGTTCATTCCCCACCAATCATATTAAATCAATTGGGTCATTCTTCAAATGTATGTATCTGCAAATTAATAGAACTATAATGTTGCCATTAACAACAATCTCAAGGAAATGAATTCAGTAATCTGGTCATATTTATCATGTTATGAAATTTTTGTTTGTGCTTTTCAAGTTAATGAAAGACATGCTGAATGAAAATCTTAACCACACTGGTTATCATCAAACAAGTATCACATTAGCTGACAATCCAAAGAGACTGTGGTTTTTCAAATCCCCTCTTACCTATGGAAATATTCCCTGTTCTAGTTGGTGACTTTATAGAAGACAGTGTACCAAGTGGTCCTATAAATCTTGGGACTTTCCCCCTTTTGTCTCCTAAATTCTATAACAAGAGTGAGCCCCTTTTCCTGAGCGAGTTCAATTCTCTAATCTCTTGCATAACCAGTGTTTCCTTCGATGCTTTTCAAATTTGTGAGCAGATGATCATGCTATAAAATTAAGAAACTCATGTTGGCAAGCTAGGAAGAATGAGTTTTCTTGAACATTAGTAGTTTTGGTTGGGAGTAGGGTAGGGTCATCTATGTGGAAGACTCCATTCCTCTAATATCACCATACTTCCCTAGAGGCTAACCCTTGAGTCTGGAGGAGGCTTCCAAAGACTGGAACTGAGGTTATATGACTTCCTCAAGGTTGGGTTGGGGCAGTCGGTTATGGAAACAGGGACTTGGAATTAAGGTGGTTCTGCAAGATAGTTTAAGAGAGAAATGAACAGACTAGCTCTAGGGAGAGATTAGAGGAACTGCTAGAGTCAGGAAAGTGGTAGTTAGGATACCACTCTGAGGCCCCTTTGAAGGTCTCCACAAAACTCCAAAATAACTTGCCTTCCTGCTTTTCCATTTTAAAAAATGGCGTTTGGTGGGCCTCCTGCTCCTACATCTCTCCTTCACACTATCTGAAATGCTTCATTTCATTTCACATGGGGTCACCTTAATATGAATTGGGTTAATTATATTGCTAAACACCTCATCCCTATCTGAAAAAAACAGTTGTACCAAAGGAGGTGGAATTTTAACAAAGATGGGAAGTGAAAGGAGAAGCCATTTGGGATAAAGGTGTTTTGGGGAGTGAAAGATATTCTGTGCTCTGTCTCTGACCCTTTTCTCTTTTTTTCTTTACATTTTTTCACTTGGTAACCCTGTCAGTTACCCATGGGTTCACTTGCCATCTCTATGCAGATGACTTAGATCTATATTTATTTAGTCCTAGTCTCTCTCTTGAGTTACAGTCCTGAATCACCAGGACTCCACTAGACATTTCAAACCAGCTGTCCCGTAGACATCTTAAATTCAACATGTTCAAAAAAAGACAAGTAGAAATAGCTCAATATTGCTTTAGCACCCAGCCAAGGGAGCATGCCTAGAAAGCTGCAGACCCCAAGAATGCTAAGGGCTGCTGTGCTTACTGAAAGAGTACATGTATAATGCTTCTGCTTTACTAAAAGAACTTAAAGCTACCTAAGAAGCCTGAGAGTTGCAGAAAAGTAGCTTCTTCCAGGGAAAGAGTAAACAGCCTTTGAAGAGGACCAAGTGATTTGGAGTAATTCAATTCAATAATTCATTAAGCATTTATTAAGCCCCTACTATGTACTATGAGTAGGTTGTTATTTTGATTGTGTAACAATCCATTTAACAGTGTGCTTTTGTCTTTCTTTTTGAGTAAATTATCATGTTAAGATTATTATGGCTTTTGCCTTCTCATTTAGCTAATATTTCATGTTAAGAATTAACTGTGCCATTGTGACTGCTTTATATAAGTGGGAAGTGCTCCAGTGGGGGCTCAGAAACTACAGTTTCATACATTCGAACCTAGAAGTGTAAAGCAGAAACTCACAATTTGGTATGCCTTCAGCAGTTCTTAAGGATCACCTGTTATTAGTTACATTAGGGGAGAGGGATGATCATTCATCATCTTTTTTTTTGGATTGTTTTCTAGACACAGTTAAGCCTTGTACAGTGGATAGAGTGCTGGGCTTTGAGTCAGGAAGATCTGAGTTCAAATCTGGCCTCAGACACTTACTAGCTGTGTGACCCTAGGCAAGTTCCTTAACTTCTGTTTGTCTCAGTTTTCTCCACTACAAATTGGAGATAAGAACAGTTCCTGCCTCCCAGGGTTGTTGTGAGAGTCAAATGGGATAATATTTGTAAAAAGTGCCTGGCACATTGTAGGCACTACCTAAATGTTCATTCCCTTCCCCATTTTTGGATTCTTTTCCAACCATTGTAAACCTAGATTTTGTTACTGTTGGTATCTAGGTGTATTAGTAGTGTTAGTTTAACATTGGATCCAGAATATGATTTTTCTGCAGTTATCTGGAATTGTGTCTACACAGGCACAGTAAGATAATTTCCACTTGATCACTCAGTTCTTCAGTGGATCTGTGATCTCACCACTGTGGGAGTTCCCATGGTAAAGATCATAATCCATCCATGCCTGCCCTTTCTGTGAAACCTTCATCCATCATCCGTGTCTTTCCACAGATTCACCACAGAAGATTTACCCAAAGGCCTGAAGGTTTTCCTTCTGTTCTCTTGACACCGCATGGAAACCAGTGGAGCATATGGGCTGTCCATCAGTCATCCTTCTCTCTTATTCTTGACAATTGACTACTATCCCATCTTTCCCAGTAATACATTTCTCTGATGTCACACTTTGCACTACTCTCCTACACAGTTCCTCATTGGCAATGTGTAGTTGTGGCTGCCTTCTCATATCTCTTCACTGGCCTTTGGGTATTCCTCAACTTAACTTCTTCAGAGACTGCAGCATTCCATGGCTTGCAGCTATATAACATCATCAGAAGAACATTCGTGTTAGAAGGAAGAACATTTCTTTCAAGGAGAATCCTAGGATCATTTAATAAATTGTGCTATTTCCCAAAAGCAATTCACTCTGCTCTTCTCTGATCCATTTCTAGGTCCATCTCTTTGACCTGCCTTCAACATCATGAAATTTGGGGCAGGGGGTGGCAGAGTGGGAATTGGGGAGATCAAGGATATACAAAGTCTTATACAAAGCTCTAATATATAAATATTTTTTAAAAGAACAGCTGTTAAACTACCCGGAGAAATGAGGGGTAGGAGGAGATAATTACACTTTTCTTCCAAAAGAGGAAAAGTTTAATACTATTTTCCGCTGCTTATTTTGTGGGCACTTGGGAGAGAGGAATCTAGGGGAAAAAGCGAGCAGGAAATGAAATTAACCTAAGGAGAGGGTCATGAATGGAATAGAGACAACCAAGGCAAATGAATCTTTTCTGCCTCTTTCTACCATGGGCCCTCAATAACTGCTCTCAGTCTCAAAGAGTCATGTCTTTGATGCTCTATAAGGCTTAAATCTGAGAGCTGGGAATTTATTTCTCTTAGTGCTTCAGTACTGGCAAAGGAATAATGAAGAGGCTAAGGACTTTTCTTCCTAACTATTTCTTTCTCATATCAATTCTAGCCAAAACCTTCCCACCTCCAATGTTTTTGTGGCAACCAAATCCACATCCATATGCACTTCTTTACATAAGCACCTGACAGTCAAACTGAGAGATGGAGAGATCTCAGGTTCTCTGACATCTTGCCAAAAGGCCTCCTGAGTAGTCAGTCTTCTTGAATGTGGTTTGAAGGGCCATTTTGTTTCCTGTTCTCCATTTCAAAAATGTCCTAGGAAAAGGGAAAAATCAGATCAAATTATGTTTACATAGTACTGATTTTTAGCAAACTAGAGAATGATAGAATTGAAATGTCTTAAGAATGTTTTGACATAAGATGTCATTTAACCTCATGCAGGCCCCCCTGCCCAGGCTAGCTTATGCTTTCCCCAATTTGTGCTGAATTCCCGTTTAAGCCAATCCTGTGGGAGGTATGGCAAGACAAAACTTAGACGTTACTTACGAGGCTCACTTTGGAACTGATGGAACAAAGGAAATTTAATTTAGCTAAACATCCTTGGGAAAACTCAAATGACACCTGTTTTAGCAGATTTTTTTCATCCCTGAAGTGGGAACTGCTTAACTATCCAGAACTTTTGCTTCAAAGGAGTTTCTTTCAGCTTTAATCATTTAAACCCAACTTGTGCAAATCAAGCCCTAACCACTATTTCTCGGCACCCCAGTGGGCCAGAAGAAAGAAATCTTGGAAGTAGCCAGAGTCCCTTAAAACTAACCTATATAGGGCTGGTCATAAGTCACTTCCTCAAAACTTGTGTTTAGAAGCTACCTACACTTAGATTTTTGATGTCTCTGACCAGTAAAAGTGGAATGCTTTAAGAAAATGGAACCTGAGAGAATAGCTCTGTATCAATTGTGATAACTCGGTTATCTATTTGCTTCACCTTATGCTCAGCTGTTTTAAGGAAAGCCCTAGTGTTCAGCTACTTGAGGGCATTTTTAATTTTTCTCTGCACCAGAGTTCAGCAGGGTTCTTTAGGTATGACAATAGGTCCTTAACACTTTCCCCAGGATCACAAAATCTCAGGGATAGATGGAACTTCAGAAAACATCTAGTCCACGCTGAACCTGTTATCTCCTTTATGACTTCTTTCCAAGTGAGCATCCAGCTCTAGCTTAAAGGCCTCTAAGGTCAGGGAACCCAACCCGTTCCATTGGTTGGGAAATTGTTCATTACTACAAGCCCCATGAAACTTCCAGCCATTGCCCCTAATTTTCTGCTGTGAGGCCCAGCAGAATAAGTCCAAATTCTCCTGTTGAGCATCTTTCTTCCTTGCCTTGCCTCTGACCGTCCCTCCAAAACCCCAAGTCCTCATCATGGTGTCAGCAATACCAATAGGACTGTTCATATCACTTGGATGAATAGAGTAACCAATTACAAGCTTTCTAGTGAGATGGAGGACCACTAGGTCTTGACATCTGCCCTGCCACTGTGTCCTACAGTCCTCTGAATCTTATCACCCGCACTGATTATGCTCAGTGTCACTCAACCAGTATGGGTCAGAGTAATAACCCATAAATTCTGGGTTGATAACCCAGGAAATAAACCCAGGTCTTCCTGGCTCTGAGGCCAGTTCTATATCCATCACACCAGGCTTCTTCTCAAGGATGAAGTTGGCAAGAAAGAAATTCATATCCAGAAAATATCATTGCTAAAGACCATCATTGCCACCTACCAGTATGCACTTACAACTCCCTAGAATAGATTGAAACTTATATCAATTTTTGTGGCCATTCAACCAGCTGACACCAGCCTTCCATTTCCCTTTATTCTTATGATATAGTAAAAAGCTAGCATGTGCAGTGATAGCAGGGCTGTACCTGAAGTTGGGAGAGACCTGCTTTTGAATGTCACCTCTGACACTTAATAGCTGGGTGTTCATGGGCTCATTCTATCTCTGTCTTGGTCTCTGTCTCTCTCTCAGTTTTAGTTTCCTCATCTGTACAAAGGAGATGATATAAAAAAATACCCATGACATGAGAAATCAATTGAAATACTAGGAGCTAGGTGGCACAGTAGGTACAGCCTGAACATGAGTAGGGAAGACCTAAATTCAAATCTGGCCTCAGATGCTTACTAGCAGTGTGACCATGGGCAAATCACGTAATGGCCATCTGCCTCAATTTTCTCATTTGTAAAATGGGGATAATAACACCTACCTCCTAAGGTTGTTCTGAGGATAAAATGAGATAATATTTGTTAAGCATTTTGCAAACTTTAATAAGTGCTAGCTATTATTATTACCATGCTACATAAATTTCAAATAACATTATTACTGTTGTTGAAAAAAAAAAAAAGGAAAGATCTGGCTTCCCTCCCCTCTGCTCCTTTGTTGCTCTGGCATAACTCTTTCTAACCATCAAATCACTTCCATTATTCTTTTAAAATCCTAACCCTCAAATCCACCTCTCACACAAGGAATCTCAAGGCTAGATCACTATGGGCATTGTAGATTTTAGATTCCCCTTCAAAGATGCTTTTTAGGATTTCAGCAAACATAGAGTAGTTTGGGGTTGACCTGTTAGCAGCACCAGGCCCGAGACTGGGGAGAAAGTTTGTGAAAGGCAGCACCACCATCCCAACATTCAATTTGGGAAGCTGAGACTGAACCTCATTTATCTGAGATTCCTGGGCTGGCTCTTTTCATTGTGGCCCCACCTCCCTCCCATTAGAAGCAAAGTCTCCTTCCTTTATCTTCTTCAACCTTCTTTTTTTTTTTTTTTTTAGGCAATTGGGGGTTAAGTGACTTGCCCAGAGTCACACAGCTAGTAAGTGTCAAGTGTTTGGTCTGAGGCCGGATTTGAACTCAGGTCCTCCTGACTTCAGGACCGGTGCTCTATCCACTGTGCCACCTAGCTGCCCCCGGCTTCTTCAACCTTCTCTTCCATTCCTGGACTTAAATGAAACCTTGTCTTCCCAGGAAAAAAAAAAAAAACAACTTCCCAGCTCCCAATAACCTCTCTTGTGGGGTCCTCATCTTCTTTCTTGACTCAACAGCAGAGTACATAGCAAGTTATTCCTAGTTCACTAAAGCAACCAGTCTACAACCAAATGTTTAAAAAACACAGCAATTTTTACTACTTCCTAGAAGGCACCACAACAAATCTAATTCTCCTGAGTTCCCCAGCCTGATGCTTTTGTTTCTCAAAGTAGCTAACAAGACAAGGTTAACTTCATCTTGCTTTATCCATGGTTCTGTGAGTCTCATCTTATGGAAAGGTCTTTCTTATGGAGTAGTCTTCTTCTCACGTCTTCTACCTCTGCCTTTATAGTGGAAACAAGTGGTAGTATTGTGCCTGCTCCAGCTGCTTCTTTAAAGTTAAAAAAAACCTCTAAAATTAAACGGATGATCTGTCAACATAAACAAAAAAATCAAATAAATATACAAAACAAGGAAATCTTGCTGAAGCCTCTTAGCCTTTAATGAGGCAGAACCCAAAGAATTAACAAACAACAGGAAAAATAAGATGCAGTTGTTCTATATTTCCTTCCAGATCTGTCCAAAATTCCACCATCATCAGCTCCCCTCCCCTCTTTCCTCATGGACTAAGATTTAGCAGACACATCAGAGGTACAGTCCTGAAGTAAATAATGAATCCTGTTTAGAACACTTCTAACATGGTCATCCACACTCTACCTGAAGATCTCTAGTGATAAGAATCTGGAGGTAGCCCATTCAATTTGTGGGGATAACTGTAATTGTTAGGAAACATTTCCTTTTGTTGAACTAAAATTTGCCTCTCTGTAACTTCTAGTAGTTGATTCTAATTCTTCCCTCCAGAACTAAGCAGAAAAGTTCTCTCTCTCTCTCTCTCTCTCTCTCTCTCTCTCTTTCCCTCTCTCTCCCTCTCTCTGTCTCAACAGTTATTGTTAGTTATTTTTTCGGTCATGTCTTACTGCATGATCCCGAGTGGTTTGCCATTTCTTTCTCCAACTCATTTTACAGAGGAGGAAACTGAGATAAACAGGGTCAAATGACTTTCTTAGGGTCACACAGTTAGTAAGTGTCTGAGGCTGGGTTTAAACTCAGGTCCTCCTGATTCCAGAGCCAGTGCTCTATCCACTGTGCCACTTAGCTGCCCACTGTACCACTTCAAATATTCAAAAGCTGATTTCATTTCCCATAACCTTATCCCAGAACTCATCATTCCTTCTCTTGCATTCATGCGTTTGCACAAGTAACATTCCCATAGCCAGCCCCAGACCTGAAATCCTCCTGATTGGCATTACTTAGGGATTCATCTTAATCCTTGTAGTGAGTCTCAGCTCATCCTCTGCCTCCTATAAAACCTTGCCTGATTATGCCAGCTATTGCTCTCAGATCACCCTTTTTTACCCCCAGATCACCTTGTATTATCATTATCTACACAAATGCTGTTCTCTCCTTAAAAAGCATAAACTACCTGAGAACAGACTGATGCATCTTCTTTTTATCCCCAGAATCTAGGAGAGTGGTTCAAACAGAATAGGCATTTAATAAATGTTTAATTGAATTTAATTGTCTATTGACATCTTCCTAGCCACAAGAGGCCTTATCTCTTTGCCAATCTTTGTAGAGTTGTAGGATCAGAATTCTTGGCAGCAACCCTTATGAAATATATATAATGTAGTGATGTCTTCTTTTTCAAATGCCTACACATGAGGTACATGGAACCACTGGTGTTTACATGATTCAACACAGTGAAAGAGCAAAGTTTAGACAACAGAACCACACAATATAACTTGGCTTGAATAAAGCCTCCTAAAGGCAGTGAAATTCCTAAATTTATCTCCAAAGTGAAGAAAACTAAGATTTGAACTGATGTATAGAATAACACAAGGGAAGGATGAAGAAGGTGGGGGAAATCAGAAAGCTTTAGGATTTGCAATGCATCAAGTATCCTAACACATTCTGTGGCCTGTCCCAAGTGGCCTCCTAGAAGAAAACCTTCCATAATGAGGCAGAATAAGCATGAGTCACCTGTGATCTCTTTCTGGGATGTCTACAGAGGGACTTTATGTGAGTTTAAATAACAGATCCAGTCAAAAACCTGCTGCTGCCCTAATACTATTGTTTATTAAGCTCAGTTCCAGGTCAGAAGAATCATTTTTTTTCTTTTCCTCTCTCTCTTATTGGAGGATTCCTGAAGTAGAAGCTTAATCAGCTTAATGAATCATCATTCAGCACTTAATTTTTTTTAAGCAAGAATTTCAGGGCATTCTCCCCTGGTAAGTATTGGAAGGTCACAGAGTGAGTTGATTGGCTAAAAAAACTGAATAATGCCGAAGGATGATGAATGAGGGGAAAAAATCTGATAAACTGATGCATGTGTTTAGCATATGATTTCATTAAATTTCCAAGTTGATTTTAGGGCTGCTTTAAGTGCTTTCAGAGGGACCTGAACATGCCACCTCTCCTTCTAAGCTCTCCTGACTCACAATTGTAGGAAGAGGAGCCAGAAAGGGGCTTCCTCTGGCTGGCTTTTCTTCTCTCACTGCTAATTCTTGGAAGTGAAGGAGGAGGTGGGAAGAGCCATTTGTAGCAACCTGGAGATATTTGCCTATCTTGGTCATGGCAAAGTCCTAGGGTTTTCATCCTTAACAAACTTTTAAGTAAACAAAATTTGCTTTTGAGATGCCTCACAATCTGTCCCTCCTCCCCAACCGTTTTCCCCACTTTCAGCACACCCTGCTGTTCCCCCTTCCTAGTCATCCGTTTCATGTAGTCCTGGATCCCTTCTATTGAGAAAGGTGATTAGATAAACCAATTCACACTTAGTTGTTAACGACAATGTGCTATTCTTCCTGAGGTATTTGCTGGGGTTTTTTTTGTTTGTTTGTTTTTGTTGTTGTTGTTTGTTTGTTTTTTGTTTTTTGGTGAGGCAATTAGGGTTGAGTGACTTGCCCAGGGTCACACAGCTAGTGTCATGTGTTTGGTCTGAGGCCAGATTTGAACTCAGATCCTCCTGACTCCAAGGCCCTGTGTTCTATCCATTTCGCCACCTATCTGCCCCAGTATTTGCTTTTTAAAAGGCCTTCAGGGACAGGGCAAAATTTAACTCAAAGGGGTGACTCCCTAGGGATCATATTTTAGATACCCGAGCTGAGCCTTTATACCAGGATTTGGAGCAATGGAGATCAGTAGGTAGAACAGTTTAGGAAAGAGGGAGTGTTGTTGTTCAGTCTTTTCAGTTGTGTCTCAGTCTTCATGACCTCATTTGGGGTTTTCTTGGCAAAGATACTGGAGT
Organism: Vombatus ursinus; assembly: GCF_900497805.2. Taxonomy (NCBI): domain Eukaryota; kingdom Metazoa; phylum Chordata; class Mammalia; order Diprotodontia; family Vombatidae; genus Vombatus; species Vombatus ursinus. The sequence goes on along the minus strand of NW_020955033.1, from coordinate 26,794,828 downwards.
GGTTTGCCATTTCCTTCTCCAGCTCATTTTACAGATGAGGAAACTGTGACAAACAGGGTTAAATGATTTGCTCAGGGTCACACAGCTAGCAAATGTGTGAGGTCAGATTTGAACTCATGACGATGAGTCTTCCTGACCCCAAGCCCATTATTCTATCCACTATGCCACCTAGCTGCACCAAATGCACGTAAATGCATGGATTCAGAAGATATTTAAAGAGAGGAGAGTAGGTACTACTTTCCCCTTAAATCACATCAATTGGGCAGCCACCTATGTCATTCAAGTATTAGGCACTCCTTCACCTTTGTATAGTATAACAGTTAACTGAATTATTGTTGACTTTAAGACGAGGTCTGTCCAGTAATCAGTCAATTAGTCATTTAGCAACCTTCAGTGAGATGAGGACTATGTTCAAAGTACCAAATAAGGTCAGGTGAAGGATACAGAGGAAGTAGGGCTCGTGGTTCTTGACCTTGAGAAACTTGCATAAGTAGGTCAGACATTAATAAATATGTAGACATTTGAGTAACAGCAACAAAACATAACTAGCCTGCTGAAGAGGAAAAACTTAAGGGGAACGTGATTTTTGTCTTTAACTATCTAAAGGGCTCTGCATGGAGAGATAAGATTTATTCCTTGTGGCTCCTGAGGTCAGAACTAGGACAGTGGATAGGAGATGTAAGGCCACAGAGTCTAGCTAAGCATAATGGATAGCTTTTTAACACTTAGAGTTGTCCATGATGTAATAGGATCTCTCAGAGTTCCAAATTCCCTGTAACAAGAATGTTTCAAGCATTGGCTGGATTATCTATCAGAGTTGTTGTAGAAAGGACTCCTGCATCAGGCAAGAGTTTGGACTTGAGAACCAAGGTCCCTTCCAACTCTCAAATCTCAACACATGACAATTTTGCAGAGATAGAGGCAAGTCCAGAGTGATGAGGGAAGTATGAAAGCTTGAACATGAAGAACTAGGTGGAGAGGGATCCACTAGGTGGATTTAAGCATCATAGACAGCAGTCCTATGGTGACAATGGACAGGAGAGAGCATATCTTTGTGATCCAAGGCAGTTGGCTTAAATGGTTAAAGAACTATGTGGAGCCCAGTGACAGATGGTGCATCTGTTGCCTAAAAACTAGCCTCACCAACATTTAAAGGGCCTTGCCACCAAAAGACTGTCCACTAGCAGATGAATTTCTTTTAGCCATGGCAACTTGTAAAAAGTGCCTGTGAGGGTGTAGAGGCAGCATGGGTAGAGGGCTAGAGGGCTGGCTTTAATAGCAAGAAAATCTAGAATCAAGTCCTGCCTTTGAGACACACTGGTTGTGCAAGGATGGTACTAAACCTCTTGGGACTCCAGGCAGTTGTCCAGAGTTATAAAGTTGCTGCTGTTCTATCACTGAGGAAAATTTCTATAGCCGGAATTCTTGACAAAAATGAAATCACCAGCCCAGGATGAAAGACCTCCAAAAATTTGGAGTTTTGACCAACTTCAACTGATGGACACCCATATAAATCAATGACAATAAAATTATACTTTTATACAGTACTTTAAGGTTTACTAAACATTTTTTCTAACACTAACCCCACAGAGAAAGCAGTACAAATACTATTGTTCCCATCTTATAATCTAGAGGAGAAAACATACTCTGAGAGGTTGCATGACTTGCTGTGAATAGCACAACTAGCAAAATGCAAGGTTAGGATGCAAACCCAGGTCTTCGGGCTTCAACCATAACCGTCCTTGTACTGTACCACATTGCCTTTTGGATGCTTGAAGTGCTGTAATTAAACTGGGAAGAGCTGGCACGCCTGAATCAGTAGGAGCTACGGTAAGATGATCATAACTTGTTTAATACGGGAGACACAGTGAAATGGTTTCCCTCCCAGTCTTCCTTCAATGCTTCAACAGTTCATAGAATGCATGCCCTCATTGATGTGGATGCTGTCTTCATTGATGCAGGTCTTCATTCATCTGGGACTGCCCATTCTTGATGAATGGCAGAGATCTTCCACAAATGAGACACCCTTTATGCTGGAGGCTTTCTTCTAGGATCTTTTCACATTTCATGAGTACCTTGTAGAGTACTCGGGGTGTCCATCTCATATCCCTCGTCCCCACTACAAGATCACTAGGCCCTCTCCATTTCAAATCATGCATTTCCTTGATGATATTTCTTTTACAACTTTTTAGGCATATGTCATCATTGGAAATATGCTTCAGCCTACTTGTACCCATGATGTGTCTCTTCGTTTTGGATGACCCAAATTTAGATTGCTTGGAGGCCATGGTGTTTCAAGATTCTCAACCCTACAACAATGCTGGGAGAAAATTTGTGTTGAGATGTGTCTTTGCATTGTTGGCTAGCTTGAGATCATTCAAAACACTATACAAAGTAACATTTGCAATCTAGTCCACTGTCTTCCTCTTGTTCAATTCTAGGCCTAGGGGCAGCTAGGTGATGCAGTGGATAGAGCACCGGCCTTGGAGTCTGGAGGAACTGAGTTCAAATCCAGTCTCAGACCAGACACTTGACACTTACTATCTGTGTGTCCCTGGGCAAGTCACTTAACCCCAATTGCCTCGCAAAAAAAAAATAAAATAAAAATTCTAGGCCCAACTTGTTCACCTGCAGTTATTGTCCTCCCAAAATGTACCAACATGCTAACTCCATCCACAACTGTCCATCCAATTGTATGTCATATTTGAAACAATAGACATTTTCTATCCTTTTAGTTTTACTTTATGGATTGTTAATCTGATCTCATTTGAGTAATCATGAAGTACTGTGATATTTTAAGACTTGATTCATTTAGTAGGAAGTTAGCATTATGCCATGGAAAGCATGTTGAATTTGATGTCTCTGAATTGGATTCAAACCCTGGCTCTGCCACTTACTACGTGATTTTGGAAAAGTCATTTAACTTCTCTAGAGCTCAGTATCCTCCTCTCTAAAATGAGTGAGTTAGGGGCACCTAGGTGGCACAGTGGATAAAGCACTGGCCCTGAAGTCAGGAAGACCTGAGTTCAAATCTGGCTTCAGACCAAACACTTGACATTTACTAGCTGTGGGACCCTGGGCAAGTCACTTAACCCCAATTGCCTAACAATAAATAAATAAATAAAATGAGTGAGTTGATTAGAAGACCTTTAAGGTCCCTTCTGGTGCTAAATCTAGAATCCTAAAGACATCCCTGTCCTAGATATCATCTGCAAATAGAAGTATGTGGAGAACTTCTCCACTTATAGGAAATCCACTCTTATTTGGGCCTCAAGTAGGACATCTTCCATGACAATGCCCAATATTTCTGGCAAGCAGACATCTTCTAGTTCTACTCCATCACTGAGGTTTTAATAACTTGACAGTTGCTGAACAGAGTTATCTCCATGATTCTGTTTATGAAGGAATCTTAGCATAAGGTTAGTACAGCATTAGTAGAATTTTAGCATACATATGAAAGTCTCCTTGTTAGAGAAGAGCCTTTATGGACTGAAGTTTTCTGATTTCCCAAAATCTCCTCTGCTCCCCTTCAGCTTTGCCACAATGAAAAATGTGGTGTATCTGGCAAGCCACATCTTCATGAAGTCACAAGACATGTTTATGTAACTTAGTCAAAAGAACTTGAAAATATAAATTTGCAGCTCTTCAGACATAATGGAGCTTTTGAAAGACAATCTATATCCTGTCAGTGAGATATGCTATTCCCTTAATCATCAGCTCCAAATATCCCGAGATCCAGTTATTATTGGCAATGATGTCCTCTAATGCTGAATGAAGACAGTTTTATTTCCCTGGGCTCAGCTTGGTGTGGAGTGCTTGCTGAGAGAGGCAAAAAGTGGGAAATAGTATAGCAACCCAACAGAGACATCTTACAATTATGGAGAATGTTCCACCCTTGCTAGAGGGTTCTCAATTGACTTCATTTGCACATTACAAAAATGAAAAGAAAAAAAAGATACATTTCCTGACTTCTACCTTGTTCTTTTTTTTGTTTTGTTTTGTTTTGCTTTGGTTTTTTGTTTTGTTTTGTTTCACAGGGGCGGGGGGGGGTGTCCGATTTTAACAGTTATCCCACCACTGTGCTCAACATAGTCCATATATTCATTGGCCACTTTCCGAACATGAAACATAAAATGCTTCCATTGCATTTTCCATTGCACAGCTTGGACACAGCTCACCATGGTCTATATCCTGTACTTGACTTCGTTGGAGGAGAACATGGGTGTCGGACATTATTCAAGGCAGGGTTAAAAACATCTGCAGTTTAGAAATCAGCAGAGTTCCCTGGGGGAGAGTGTTAAATCCAGAGTGTGCTGATCTGTTTCCTGTCTTTGTTATGATTTCTTCACTGTAACTGAATATCCCTCTGAGCTGCAGTGAATGAGTGGCCCTGGCGCAGCTGTGTCATCAGGCCAAGGACTGTTGGCTTAGCGGACTCCTTTCACGCTTACACAGCTAGCTTCCATAATCCCAGAGTCAGTCCTATTCATTTACAGGTTAAGCCACTCCTTGTCTTAAGATCGATGGACTTTGCTATACACTCCATTCGGTGATTCCATGCTGGGGAAATATAATCTAATTAAAAGTAATTAGGAGTGGGGGTTGAGACTGGAAAGCAATTACTTGGCCTTCTTGAGTCTTACCTAAAGAAAATTCATAGGTCCATGAATATGCCTCTTACTTAGCTTTAAAAAAAATGGTCTGGAAAGATATGTGGGAAAGCAGTATTACAATTAAGCATCTGAAGGGATTTCCTGGTTAATCCTTAGAATTGTAAGAGGGCTAAACATTCTACAGGAATAAATGAAGGAATGGAATCTTGGGGGCTGGGGGTATTATAGTCAATGGAAACTTACCTACCTAATGCATTGTTTTACTTTTACTTTCTGGAAAATGGTTTAATAATGCCTTCTGATATTAAGGGCCACATCAACTCTAAATATATAATTTCATGGTCCTATGACCCTTATTGTTTTTTCCATGTGTAATCTATCTAGTCTCAAAATGGTGAGCTGCCAGGAATTGACCACTACCAACAGTCCACAACCCAGCTGGAACACTTGTACTCATTTTAAAAATGAGTCATTTAGGGACCTTGAAGATTACATATTCCATTCTTAAAACAAAGAATCAACTGCCAACAGGTTTCCAGTAAGCTAGAAGAGTATTTAACCCAAAGTGGGTTTGGTGACCTTCTTGAACTGAGAAGTGGGGCAGGTTCCAGTGAAGTGTGGGGAACAGATCATGAGTAATGCAAAAAAAAAAAAAAAAAAAATCAGTCCATTTTTTCCAGCTTCAGGGAAGGGGGGCTGGGGAGTGTGGAGGTGGAGGGGAGGAAAGCCAAGCCAGTTTAGCATTTCTATAGAGGTTTCATCTGGGTGGTTTTTCCTTATTGTGCTTAACATTCAGCTGTGGAGGCCCAACATTTGAGCATAAATCTGCACATCACACTATTGACCCAGAATCTCCCAATTCGTTCTTCCTAATGAAGACACCAATGAACATTTTACATGTTTGTAAGAAGGCAATAGACCACAGCACTGCAAGATCAATATTGATGTTCTCAGCCGTGATCCACAGTGATTATCGGTACAGTAAGATTTCAATATTATTTTAGGGCTGCAATGATACTCTGATTCCACATAGCTCCAGTGGGTCAAATGATTTTCGATGGTAATGATAACAATAATAGTTAACATTTAGATAGCATTTACCATGTGCCAGGCATGTGCTAAATAAGCTCTTCACAGTAATTATCTCACTTGGTTCTCACATCCAGCACAGGAGGTAGGAGGTACCAGGCCCACAGCCCCCATGGTGTGAGATACGTCAGTTTATTTTTCTAGATCTTATGTCTAAATTCCATTTCATAATAGTAATGACACCATATTAATATAAAAATAATTCATCCATCAGCAGCATGCCTTATAATACCACAGGAGACTTTACATACTGTCTAACTGTATGCCCTGTTGTATATGTGACTTTCTCAAGCATGCCATTTAAAATATTTTGCACTAATTTTGTATCATTATAAAATTCCAGTGCCTTTCATCTAGCTACAGCATCGTCAGGGGATATGAAACAACACCGTCTATCACAGTGTTGTCTAATCCTCAACTGGATGGGTTTGGGGCCGTCGTACAGTGGAAAGAGTGGAAAGAGTGCTCGGTGAGGAGTAAGAGTACTTGGGCTCAAATCCCAGCTGTCACCACCTATGCAACCTTGGTCAAATCACTTAACTTTTTGGATCTCAGTTTCTTCATCTGTAAGATTTAGGGTTTGGGCTAGATATTCTGCAGCTCAAAATCTGTAAAACTATGATCACCATTGAGGAACATTATCTACAATAATAAAAGGCCTTTATTGGGAAAGACGTTAGTGACACATCGCTGATCTTCCAAGTACACTGCAAAATGTCCTCCTCCACCCTTCCACATCCTTCCTATATTTAACTTCACAGACACATGAAGGAAGAAGAGACGGGAAGGGAATAAGCACTGAATATGTGGGAGGTGTTTAAAAAAATATTATCCCGTTTGATCCTCAGAACAGCTCTAGGAGGTAGATGCTATTATTATCACCATTTTACAGCTGAGGAAACTGAGACAAACAGAGGTTGTGACTCATCCAGTGTGACACAACGAGTAAGTATCTGAGGCTGGATTTGAACTCCAGTCTTCCAGATTCTCGGCCCAGCCTTTTGTTCACTGCACCGCCAGCTACTTCTGCATGTAGTTTCTCCTTCGTTGTTTGTTGTTTAGTTGTTTTCAGTCATGTATGATTCTTTGTGACCCCTTTTGGGGGTTTTCTGGGCAAAGATACTGGAGCGGTTTGCCATTTCCTTTTCCAGCTCACTTTCCAGATGAGGAAACTGAGGCAAACAGGGTTAAGTGACTTGCCCAGGGTCACACAGTTAATAAGTGTCTGAGGCCAGATTTGAACTCAGGCCTTCCTGACTCCAGGCCCTGGCACTCCATCTGCTGCATCACCCAGCTGCCCAGCTTCTACCTACACCAACAGAAATTATAATACCTCTTTGCCTTGTTAGATGGGGTTAGTGTGGTTAGTGAGTTGGGATAGCCAAAAAAACAAAACAAAGCACCACTATGTAGCCACTCTAGTTAAGAGCTTCTCCAAGTTCAGTTTAGCTAATCCTTGGACAACAGATGTACTTGGATCAGACTTTGAGCCTTCCAGCTGGAGCTCCACTGGCATAGCCCTCAAGAACTCAGGCTCACCAAACTGGTAAGGTGAGTCATGTCCATCAAGTCTTTATTCAGCGTTGTAACTCACAGCAGCCTTTCCCTGGCCAGCCCCACCTGACTAAAGCTTCCTTGGCACTCTATCTGCTTAGTAAGTCAATGCTTATCTTGCACTAGATTTATTTAATTTGTGGATTTGACTTTGCATTGCTTTTCTAGTAGTTGATACATGCGTGTTTTCTCCCTGAGTTTACTGCATATTCTTCATAAACAGGAACTCTGTTGGTTCTTTCTTTTGTACTGTCCCTTTCTAGGGCCTTTCTTCACACAGTAGGTACACAAGGCACTACTGTTGAAAGAACTGGAAAATTATGGAAAGGAAGCCTGTCTTTGGGGAGATGACTTCAGCTGCCTGACCATAGTTAGGCAGCATTCTGTCTTTATTATTTTAATAGTTACTAATGCAATGAGAATTTTACAGCTTGTGTTCATTTCTGTGTTTTGGACTTAATATGACTCTAGTTCCTTGTGCTCATTATGTGATTTCTAAGATTAGTTATAATGGTCTCTTTAAATCATAGAAGTCTTTTCAGCAGAGACGTTGGAATGATTAACTCCCATTTTTTCAGGGTTTTTTTTCATGGTAAAAGTTGAGAAAAGGTAAAAATGTGTTGGTTGCCACAATTTGAATTTTAAAAGCCCATTCCTAAAGACTGAAATTCATATTTTAAGACTTAAATGCCAAATAACCTATGAGAGTCATGCCCCACTATCCAACCACATGTACCCTTCCTTTCCCTTTTCTTTTCCTTTCTATTTCCTTGATTCCTACTCTTTTTTTCCTCATTGATGACTTCTCAAATTGTAGTAGTCCTCACCAAGTTCTAGGTGCCCCAAAAGTGAACCATCAGAAGCAGATGTAGTTAATGTTCAGGTGATACTCTGAGAAAAGGGTTGTCACGAATACAGGTTCAAATTCCAGGACATCCCTCCTCTTACTGATCTCCCAGTAGAAATCCATCCCAGTAATAATATGGCAGTAATTAAGAATTCTTACTTGCTGAATTCACTGGCACCTTTAAGTAGGGGAAGTTGGGTTGATGTGAAGGAAGCAGAAAAATAAACCACCAAGCCCTAGAGACCTCTCTTTGTTGTTGAGAAATTCAACTATGTATTAGAAGATGGATTTGGCATTTATAATAAAAATGACTCTAGTTTCATGCTGATTTTCAGGACGATGTCTTTTGGTTACATTCTTTAAACTTGTAGAATATTAATTTAGAATTCTCTTGGGTAAGGCTTCTAACTGTGTTGCCTCTGTGAGGGCACTGGTTCAAGGAGGCAAGAGAATGAATGGCACGTACCCCATAGCCTTCTCTATTACCAGCCCAAAGGGGTGTTGAGAAGCTTAGGGTTCTGAGTTTCACTTGCATGGCATAGCAGAAGATAAAGGTTTGGTGATGTTCAGAGAGAAGAAAGCAGGCCAAAAGACACTGGCAGACATTTTTTTAACTGAAAAATGAAGGGCAATGCTTAGAGACCTATTTATTTTTGCCCCTATCTCCTGTTTTTGTTTGGACATTTTGTTCAGAGTAACTAAAGCTATAGCTCTTCCTTGTTGCACTGAAGGCAAAGCCCAGGATCACAGAACTATGGCAATGATAAGAACTATTTAAAAATAAATAATGATGATGAGTTTCTTAGGAAAAGAGGCCAAACTGTTTTAAAATCAAAATACTAGAAAACAAAAGATTTACATTCTTAGTAACAAGGAGAATAAAATAAAATGAGCCACGTATATGAATTGTAGACAGCTTCAAAATAAGGCATTTTTGTATCCTAAGTGAAGTTTGAAAATAATACCCCCTGCATTTGGAGATCATACTCCCTGGGTATAAGTGTCCATGAAAAGCTGAGCCTTGTCTGTATCCTATATAACTCAGCTTTTTACAGTGACATTTTAACAAATCTATCATTTCATTACTGTGGGTCACTCCTTCCAAGGGAAAAAGATTGTGACCTCTTCTGGTTCTGTGCAATTCCTGTTTCGTGCCTTTTCATAAATCCCTCATAAAGGAGTCATCCAACATACTGGAGGCCTTCCTCTGGTTACTTTGCTCTCTCGGAAGCACCAAGTTAGCATTTAAATGGTTCTGGTCCATCTATTGTCTCTCCTTCCTGCCCCATGACTGTCCTACCTGCTTTTCAAATCATATCTTCCCTTGATGTTATCTACACCCTTTCTGTACATTTTTTCCTTAGAAGTCATCTTTTATAACATGCTTCCTACTATTGATGTCCTATCTTTTGCACTTTTTTTATAAAGAAAACTTTATTTGGTGCATACATTTTTAATATGATACAGTTATTAAATCTTTATCAGAGCACAGATAAATAAATTAGTGAGATTCCTGATTTTTTTCTCAGCAATAGCAGTTTTATTCTCAATATAGTTTTGTTTTTTGTTTTCTTTTTATGCTTTTTGGTGAAGCAATTGGGATTAAGTGACTTGCCCAGGGTCACACAGCTAGTAAATATCAAGTGTCTGAGGCTGGATTTGAACTCAGGTCCTCCTGATTCCAAGGCCAGAGCTCTATCCACTGCACCACCTAGCTGCCCCCTTAGTATAGTTTTTGAAAGAGATATCTGCATATTATGTTCAGCCTCCAGTTTATTTCTTGCTTTGGATTTGATTGAGATGCTGAATCCTGATTTATAGGTATAAGGTTTTATAAACAGTATTAAGGCTTTTTGAGCATGTTTAGTAAGAATGAGACATATTTCTCTAAGAGTAGAGAGAAAAACTTTTAACTTCATTTCTTGGAAATCAGTTTGGTGTTTGTTTACTATGGAAATCCATTATCTCATAGTTAACTGAATTGTTGCTGATATTTTTCGAGGTCACGAAAAAGATTTCCTTTTCAAACCTCTTTCACTTGGTTTTGGTCCGTAGGAACTATTCTTTTAACTGTCTTTTTCAGATTTATCATATGTACTATAATGTCCCCCCCCTCCCCCCGCTTCCTGCTTCACTCCTCTCACTTACCATTCCTTCTCTAATCCACGTGTTTTTTCCCTAACATTACTACTTTTGGAATATTTCTATAGGATAATAAAGTTTTTCCCAAGTATTTCCTGTGTCCCCTTGATAAGCTGCTTATACCCACTGAGGGTGACATATATACCCCAAGTTGGAGTCCATACTTTATCTTACTGGCACATACAGAGCTTGCAGTCCACTAAAATTCATTCCTGTAGCTATATGTCTATGTGTGTGTGTATATATACACATGCATACATATACACAAACACATACATGTTCATACATACATACAGCTTTCTGTCCTTGTCTCTCCCATTCAGAATTTTTGTAATTGACTTTTTGACTCCAAGTGTAATATTTCATATCAATTCTTACTAAGTTTCATCTTTTACAATTCATACTATCATTCCAGTCTGAGATCTTTTGTTTTGTGACTCCGTTAACTAGCATATTAGCTGTCCATTCTAGGTTGATCCCATTTGCAAATTTGGTAAACATTCTCTCTATACCTTCATCTCAGGCACTGATAAATACGTTGATATGAAATCAACATAGACTTTAGCTCTCTATGCATTAAAATACACTGACTCTGATATATTAAATAGAAGCAAAATAAAAGTTGAGTTGTTTTCCTTCTCTCCATTGTCCTTCATCATCACGTATAACCTTTCCCTCCAAGTAACAGTCCTATCCCTTCCTTGTGCCTTCTATAATCTCTAACATAGCTAAAGAAAAGATCCTTGTAATTTCCCTAGCGTTAATTGAAAGATTCAGCTCATGCTGTGTTTTAGTCTTCTTAATCTAATTCGTGTAAAAAATTTTATTAATTTCTTTTTTTTTTACGTTACCAGAATTTCCCCCAGTATCCCTCTCCATCCCCACCTGAGAGTGCTATCCCATTTAACAAATAATATTTATTTTTTAAAAAGAAAAAGAAGGAAACAAAAATTGGCAAAATTATCAACAGTTGGCATGTGTCTGAAAGTATGTGCCGTGTATCACACTTGTGTACCTCTCATCTCTGCATAGGAGTAGGCAGTCTTCTCATACCTCTTTTGATCCATACTTGTTCTTTCTGATTTTACAGGATTCTCTTTTGATTTTTTCCCCCAATTTACATTGCTGTAGTTATCATGTATATTATTTTCTTGTCTCTGCTTACTTCACTCTGCATCAGTTCATACAGATCTTTCCATGCTTTTCTGTATATATCATATTCATCATTTTTTGCGCATAGTAATATTCCATTGGGGAAACTAGATGGCATAGTGGATAGAGTGCTGGGTCTGGAGTTAGGAAGATTCATCTTCTTGAGGTCAAATCTGTCCTCGGATACTTAGCTGCTGTGTGATCCCGGGCAAGTCACTTATCCTTGTTTACCTCAGTTTCCTCATCAAGCTCACTCTGAACACAGCACAACCACTCTTGTAGTGGCTGACCACAAGGTCTGGCATTGGTTGCACTCTGAGGTGTGCCAAGTTCTCAAAACTTCTTCACCTTTCCAGTCTTCTTACACCTTACTCCCTGACCTTTCTTGTTTGATTCAGTGACACTGGCTTCCTGATTGATCCACGAACAAGAGAAGCCACCTCTCAGCTGTGGACATTGTCTCTGGCCCTCCTCCATGCCTGGAATGCTTTCTCTCCTAGGTTCTGACTCAACTTTTTTTCTTTTTTTTAAATAAGTTTTTGTCGATGTCTTTTGTTTTTTACATCACCATAGTTTCCCTCAGTATCTCTCCCCTTCCTCCTCCCAGAAAGTTATTACATATAACAAATAGTATTTTAAGATAAAAAAGAAAGAGGGAAAAATCAACATAATTAAATCAACACATCACAAAAATCTGAATTTATGTGTAATATGCAACACTTGTGGGTCTCTTGCCTCTGAAAAGCAGTAGTAGGGTAGGAGTATCTTCTCATATCTCTTCTTTTGAGTCATGCTTATTCTCTTTAATTTTGCAACATTCGTTTTTAACTTTTTTGTGGTTGTTCTTTCCATTTACATTGTTGTAATCATTGTGTATATTGTTTTCTCGTGCTTGCTTCACTGTGCATAAGTTCATGTAGACTAGAGGTTTCCAAACTTATTTGGCCTACTGCCCCCTTTAAAAAAAAAACAGCTCAGCAACCCCCTGGAAATCTGCTTTTTTTTAACCCTTTAACAGTTATTTTTTGAAATTTGTGCCATTTCAAAATATATATATATATATATACTTTTTTAAATGACACATCTTAAATTTAATAATTTATTATAAATTTGTGGGGTTTTTCCTGCACTGAAATTTTGATGATGCAATATTGCATCATGTAACTATATAGTATCGTATATAAAGAAGTCATTACATGTACATATTCCTGCTGATGCATGCTGGTCTTCCTGACAGTGCACAACACACTCACCTGCCAACACTTGCTTGTTAAGACCCATCAGTGGACTTGACCACTGATAGGTTATAACTTGCATTTTGTGCATTTGTTTGGAAAATAATGTAATAACTATTCTGTAACACAACAAATGAAACATATACAAATGGTTTTTCAAAATTTTCTTCTCTTCTTTCCTTATGCTTCCACCACCCCCTTCTTTTTATTAAACACCCCCCAATTGCACCAGAGGCTACTACTACCCCCTGGGATTATTCCAGTGCCCCCTTGGGGGGCAGTGTTACCCACTTTGGGAACCTATTTCCATGTCTCTCTGTAGTCATCAAATTTATCCTTTCTAACAACATATTAATATTTCAATATATTCTTGTACCACAATTTGTTTAGCCATTCCTTAGTTGATGGACATTTCCTTTATTTCCAATTCTTTGCTTTCACAAAAAAGGGCTGCTATAAATATTTTAGTATCTATGGAGACTTTCTTCTAATCAATGGCTCTCTGTCCATTGGGCTTTGATATGTATTTGGGGGGTGTCTAGATGTGCTCAGTGACAAATCTGAAAAAAATAATATGAATGTAATGAGCATGTGATGAAAGAAGTTTGGACAACTTCTGCTTTTCCCACTTCCTATTGTTGAGAAAATCCAAGGATGCTTGTACAGAGCAAGAGTTTCTGGATTAGTAACCACGCAGGATGGAGAAGGGCTGGCGAGACTAAGCAAAAGAAGGGTGCACGTCCAATTCACCCTGCCAGAACCACTTTGACACAGTCCGAGAGGTAGGCCAGACATGGACCAGTGTTTGGAAACTGCCTGACTCCTGGTGCCATGCCAAGAAACATGTTCTGGTTGTAAGGGAACTATTATTGCCAAACTCCTGAAGCCAGGCAGCCGCAGCAAAGGCCAAAGAGAAGCTAGAAACAGATGGCGTTGCTGCTCTAGCCTTGAAAGCTATAACTTGATGATCAATTCAGTGACTTCCCTAAGTGGTTCTGAGAGTTTGTGGGGACTGTGAGTCAAATCACTGGAAAGACTTCTCCTAGTGGCTTTGCTAAAGGCCTAAGCTTTTATTAATCCTTTCTGCATTCCTGACTATCCTAAATAAACTTGGTCTTTGCTTAATACCTTTGTTAGTTTGTGTGCTTACCCAGTGGTGCTGAGGATCCTTTGAGAGATGTAAGCCAAATTATTGTGTTCCCAGGGGAACTTCTGGGTAAAGAAATGAACCATCAGATCACTGCTAGAAAGAGGACCCCAAAAATGAATCTGGTCTAATACATCAGAGGTAAAGGTCTGATACTTCTGCCATCATCTTCATCTTGCTCTCCTCCACCACTCTCCAGTATGGCAAACTTGGACTCTGTTCTTGGATCCCATAACTCTGATAAATGAGCTTTTACCTTATCTTGCCCAGAATCAAGCCTCTGTGCCACTTCCCAGTCATTTATACACTATGCTTATGTGCCCATATCCCACCCTTTTCTATTTCCCCTTTATGTGTTCTTTCCCCCCCATTAAAATGCTTATTGAGGGCAAGAATTCTTTTGTTTGTTTCTATTTGTATCCCTAGTGCTTAACTCAGTGGTTGATTCCATAATAAGTATTTAACAAGCTTTGTCTATTGACTCAGAATCCATTTAGAAACTGTGATTCAAATAATTGGTGCAGTTAAATGGCACAGTGCATAGGATGCCAGGCCAGCAGTCAGGCAGACTCGAGTTCAAATCTGATTTCATATACTTACTAGCTTTTCGATGACAAGATAGAGTGAAGGACAGTGAAAAAAATGGAATTAGTTTGATGTGGGAATGGAATGAACCAATTAGATTCTATCTTATGAAAAATGACTCCATCTTGTGCTGCCACATATGTTATCCTCCATCTTGTTGTTTTTCTGCAAATCACCCAGGGGAAACTAGATGGTATAAGCCATCTTTTGTTTTATAAATGCAAATGGATACAATTAATTAGCATTTCTCAATTCCGGGAAAAGAAAGACCCTGAAACTTATTCACTGCCCCCCACCTCCTAACTCAACAGAAACTAACTCTTTCCCCTTCTCAACTTGGAAAGCCTTTAATCTTTCCTCCAATCAGAATAAGATTGCCTAATTTTGTATTATGACTTTTATTTTGTTAATTATTTTCTTTTAATTAATTGATCTTATTTGATCAATTGTTTTTAGTACATGAAAATCTGTCTCACTCTGCGTTCAGCATCTTTGGACTTACTGGGGAGTCCATTGACCTGTTTTGCTAGTATAGTTCGGACTGTTTCCTCAGTTATTATTAATTATCCACCACAGTGACCTCAGGCAAGGTATTTAACCTCTGTTTCTCTCAATTTCCTCATCTATAAATAATAGCACTTTGCTCCCAGGGTTGTTGTCAGGATCAAATGAGATAATATTTGTAAATGGCTTACTAAGCATAGTGCCTGTCACACAGTAAGCACTACATAAATGTTAGCTGTTATTTTCATCATCATCATCATCATTATCATCATCATCAAAATAAATAGCTGATTCTGTCTTGAGTTACACATTCATGATAGCCATTGCTGTCTTTTTTGAGCTACATATGTGCTTTGGAAAGCCAGTGTGTTTACACTATACTTTAAGTCAAGACTATATTTTCACAACGTGCTTGCCAAACTTTGTCATTCTACAATGGAAATTCTGCCAGCACAAATATTAGGAGGATCAGGCTCTCAGTGCACATCCGAATTTATTTGTAAAAGGAAGTTCTGTCTTATTTTTACAATCCCAGACTCTCAACATCACGTTGGAAGCGCTATTGTGTTTATCCGATGATAACTAAAAAGTGTTTGAAAGAATATTATGACCAAAAGAGGTATCATATCTTTGAGAGACACCTAAGGATAATGATATAGATAAGCTTCCAAAAAAAAAAAAAGTACACACTTGTTGACCACCACTTGGATATTAGAAAAGAAACAGGTGGGTTTTTTTCTCTCTTCATAAGTTTCAATGTTTCTAGATTTTGCACAGCAACCTTTTCTGATAACTTGCTTAAAACAAGTTAGCTTTTCCAAAAATAAAGGATTTATTAGAGCAATAGACTTTGAGTCAGGAATACCTGTGTTTAAATTAATTCCCAGACATTTACTAGCTGTGTGACTCTGGGCAAGTCAGTTAACCTCTATTTGCCTCAATTTCTTCATCTGTAAAGCGGAAATAGCAATTGTACCTACTTCACAGGACATTTGTGAAGATCAAATGAGATAATATAGTAAAACTCCTTTGCAAACTTTGAAGTGTTATATAAATGTTGTTGGCTATTAATTAGAAATTTTTTAAGCTAATTTGGAAGAAGGTACAACAATGTCTTATTAAAACAAATCCCTTATAGTCATTGCCTATATTTAATAGTTATTGCAGGTATTTTGCCACATAAGAAAATTTTGAGTCTGTCAACATTTCTTTTCAGTCAGTCAGTTTCTAAGCATTTCCTAAGCCCTTACTATGTGCCAAGTACTGTGCTACTAAGCACTGGGAATACAAAGAAAGGGAAAAATAGTCCCTGCCCTCAAGAACCTTACAGTCCAATTGGGGAGACGACACGCAAACAACTATGTATATGCAAAATATATACAGAATAGATGGAAGTAGTCTCAGAGAGAAAGCACCTGGTGGTGTGGAAGGAGGGGAGTAGAAGGGAAAGATTTGGAAAGACTTGCAGAAAGTCAGATTTGAGCTGAGCCTTGATAGAATCCGGGTAAATTGAGAGGCAAAGGTGGGGAAAGGGATCATTTGAGGAATGAGGATAACCACTGAAAAGGCACAGAGTAGGGAAATGGAGCATCCTATATGATTAACAGGAAGAAGGCAAGGGTTGCTGGGTTGTAAATGTGGAAGGGAGTAAGGTGTGAGAAGATAGGAAGGAGCAAGGCTGTGAAGGGCTTTGAATGCCAGAGAGAGCCTCTTGTATTTAGTTTTGGAATTAGTGAGGAGCCACTAGATTTTATTTGGCAGCGGGGTTGTGTGTGGGGGCAGGGGTAACATTGTCAGGTATATGCTTTTGGAGAATCACTTTAGCAGTTGAGTAGAGGTGTGGGGAGAGACATGAGGCAGGGCAGACCAACCAAAGGGTTATTGCAATAGTCCAAGAATGAGGTGATGAGGGCCTTCACCTGCGCGGCAGTCATTTAAGTGGAGAAAAGTGGATGCATACCAGAGATGTTGTGAAGGTAGAAAGAACAATAATTAGAAGCTCATTGGATATGTGGTGTGGGTACAAGAGAAGAATATCAGGTAATGCTGACATTTCCAAGCCTGGAAGACCGGGAAAATGGTGGTGCCCTTGACAGTGATAGGGAAGTTTGGAAAAGGAGAGTATTTGGGTAAAAAGCCAATGGTTCTGTTCTATTCTGTTCTGAACATGTTGAGTTTAAGAGGACTACAGGATATCCAGTTTGAGATGTCCAAATACTTTCACAAATAAAACAGAAAATGCACCAAGACCTCATCCTCCCAATTCCCCGTTACCACCTATAAAGATCAATTGTAACCACATTGTGAAAGACTTTAAATGTCAAACAAGAGTTTTATCTTATCACAGAGGTAATGGAGAGCCACTAAAGCTTCATGAGTATAGGAAAGAGATGATTAGATGTATACTTTAGTGATATCTCTTTGGCATATGGATGATGTATTAGAGTGGGGAGAGAAGGGACACAGGGAAATTAGTAAGGAGGCTGCTCCAGTAGTCCAGGCAAGAGATGATGGCCTGAACTAGGGTGTTTTAGCTTCCATAGAGAGAAAGGAATGGATTAGGAAGTGTTAAATTAACAAGATTTTGAGGATGCCTCCTCAGTGTATATCTGGAAGCATTATGGTATCCTCAATAGAAACAAGGAAGTTTGGAAGACAGATGGGTTTAGGGAAAAAGACAATGATCTCAGTTTTGGACATGTTAAGTCTGGTGGGACATTCAGGTGGAGGGGAGAGGCATCCAGGAGGGAGATAGAGGCACCATACTGAAGCTCAGGAAAGAGACGAAGCCTGGGTATGTCAGTTTGGGAATCATCTACATAAAGATGATAACTGAATTCATGAGAGCTGATGAAGTCGCCAAGGGAACAAATGGAGAGAGGAAAGAAGGGGGGCCTTGCAGGTCAGGGTTTTAGAGTACATCCCTGCAGTGGGGGAGGGCATAGATGATGACCTTGCAAAGGGGAATAGGAAAGAACAGTTGGATGAGCCACAAAATTGTCATAAAAACCCAGAGAAGAAGTGTTCAGAAAGAGAGTCGTCAATGTTCAAATGCTACAGAGAGGACAAGAGGATGACTGAGGAAAGTTCACTGGATTTAGTGACAAAGAGATCATTAGTCACCTTGGAGAGAACAATTACAGTCAAATGGTGCAGATTGGAAGCCTGATTGTGAGGGGTTGAGGAGTGAGGGGAAGATGAGAAAGCAGAGACAATGACTGGGATTTGGGCCGTGAAAGGGAGAAGAAAAGTAAGATGATAATTCCAGGGGAGAGTTTTACAGTAGTACATTCCCAACTACATGGTTTTAGTTCTTTATTAACTGGAGAGGCAAACTAAATTTAATAATCAGTTTAATTTTAAAAGTTCAATTTAGATTAGTTTGTTTTTTGGTTTTTTTTGGTGAAGCAATTGGGGTTAAGTAACTTGCCCAGAGTCACACAGCTAGTTAAGTGTTATGTGTCTGAGGCTGGATTTGAACTGAGGGCCAGTGCTCTATCCACTGCCCCACCTAGCTGCCCCTGGTTTTGATTTTGTTTGTTTACATATGCATAATATTGTTTCTCTACATCCCTGTGTAAGGTTGTGGGTTTTTTTTTTCCATATGAGGAGATTCCTGTACCTTAAATGAAAACCAAAATTGGATGTGTATTTCTGGGAAATGACATTTCTACTTTTTTCTTTATTGTGAAACATTGACTAAATGAAATATATGTCATTATATGGCATTGAACATGTTGTGGAACTGCTCTTCATTGGACACAGACCAAGCTTCAGTATTCTTAACAGCAACAAATGTTGCTGTTTTTACAAAACATTGTGACATTTTTTAAGATTAACTCCCACAGTGCCTTGTTGGCATTATTCTACTCCCTAGTTTATAATAAACATTCTTGTCCATTTATCAACTGCATTGTTTTTAATATGTTATAAATTTATGAAAACCAACTATTCCTTACATAGCATATAATAAACACTACGCTTATATACAGTGCATATTATTTGCTCCAGACTTGTATGAATAAATAGATACAGAAATTGGCCTGGAAATCTGTGACCTGGTTATTGGAAGGAAAAAAAAAACATTCATACAGAATATACTTACATACACAAATATATGTGTATATATGCCCTTACCCACCAACATCTTCCAAATATATATGAAATTCCTTCATTCCAGGAGGATAGAATAAGACAGAATTCTAAGTGCACCTCACTGTTTAGAATGATGCAGATGTCACCTCTGATTGGTTCTAGCCTCAGTGATTCCAAATAAGTCGTAGAAAGATTTCAATAAATTTAATAAAGCACAACCTACAATTTGGCATTTGGTCTATTTTCTCCTTGATAATTGGGTTGCAGACATCTGAGCCCAAAAATTTCGAAGTGTGGTATACTGTTAAAAGTACTGGATTTACAAGGCAAGACATCAGAGTTCTGAGTACTGGCTTTGCCTTTGGCTAGTTGTGTGACCTCATCTCGGGCAGGTCCCTCCCCTTCTCTAGACTTCAGCTTCCCCTTATGAAAAATGAAAAGGTTAAGCTAGATGACCTTTAAGATCCTTTCCAATTTTAATATTTATTGCATGAAAGATTTTCACTCCCTCAAAATTTAGTGCCTTCTTTGTAGAGGACAGCATTGTCATCTAATAAATATCACAAGATGCTTTGAAGTAAACAAGATGCTGAGAACTAAAAAGCACCAACAGCCGCCAAGAAATAATCATTATCTTTAGGGGAAATCAAGCAATATCTCTTACATCTCTTGCCATTGGAAAGTTTTCTTCCCTTCTTGACTATAAATCTACAAAAATTCACCGAAGCACCAACAATGCTTGTTTAAATTCAATAATAATAAAACTGAGTCCTTTTGAACCAGGTACAACACGATAGAATAGTAATTCACTCCCATTAAACTTTTAAGAGAATAGTGCATATTCTTGTAGGTTTTTGTAATACAGCACCTCAACACACTTTTTGGCGGGGGGGGCTGAAAGCTAGTGCATGAAGCCTGTGTATCCACTTTCTTGCCTGCAATGTGCTGGAAGATAGAATAGTGTTTCTACTTCCGGTTTAGCCAGTGATCTTGAGCCAATCAATTAGTTGCAAATGCCCTTGTTAAACCTGGGACCTAAGTGCCATCTGTCTACCTTATGCAGATGTTAGGAGAGCAAAGTAAGTCAGATATACTAGATTTTGTGGTAGGGGTGTTGTAGAGGGAAATTGGATGAAAGTAGAACATAGGCCAAAGTTGTTTAAAAATCCTTTGAACTGATTACAAAGGAAGAGCTGTTTATGAAACTATTCCTATTGTTTTCTTATTTAGGGATAGTGCTTATTAGGAGAAACATCTAAGACACACATGTGGACAGATTGTTAATAAGACTACAGACTTTTGGTCAAAGGATTCACTTACCAATAAGTGACTGCAGGATCTCCATGGCCACAGGAAGAAATGGTATGCTGACCCCACTCAGCAATCTCAGGGGTTGACTTATTCCCTAGTGACTCTAGAATCCCAGGGGCCTCACATCTGTCATTTGTTCCACTCAGCAGGTTCCTTCGGTGACCCAAGTTACATGTGCTCATTTTCAGGGACAAATTTCCAGAACTTGTGGAGAATAGACATTATGATAGTGTTTATCCAAAGGAAAGCATGAAGAAATCCTTAAAAAAGTGACAGTATTCAAGTCCACCCAAGTATTCTTAGTCTACATAATTCTTGGGAATAATACTACGTTTTCTCTATGTCACATTCATAGTTATGATGAAGGAATTTGTTATTGTGTGAAATTCTTGTTATCTATTTTGCTTTTAGATAGAGATATTATAAAATGATGATGTTTAAAAATAGTAAGTTAAAGGAAATCATAAAATAGTGTCAAATTTAGATGAGACTTCAAAAATTATTTCATCCAGTCCCCTAGACTTCATGAATTGTGCTGAAGTTTTTAATCTTTAAAACTCGCTATGAAGAAAATTCCATAAACTCCTTTAATAGCCTGTTGAAGTACTTAACAATGCTTCTTGCCTGGAAGTTCTTTCTTCTATCTAGCTTGAACATTTCCTGATATAATTTAAGCTTGTTTCCTCTTGTTCTGACACTTTTCAAATTAGGCTAACTATGGTAAAATCCTGGAGAATGCACCAACATCCTCCAATTTAATTGCACTTTTTTTTTTTTTGGTTAGACTTGCCCAGGGTCACACAGCTAGTAAGTGTCAAGTATCTGAGGCCGGATTTGAACTCAGGTCCTCCTGACCTCAGGGCAAGTGCTCTATCAACTGCACCACCTAGCTGCCCCATTAAATGCTTTTTTTTTTTTAACCTGAAGTGAAAGAAAGAGGGAAAACACCAAAGGCACCAAGTTCTAAGCAGCCTTCTCTCTCGTTATTAAAACAGGAAAGTGTAGGTTTCACAGAAATAGAATTATCCCTCATTTCACCTTTTACAGTAGTTATGAAAAAGTAACCTTCTAACTTTTCCAAAGATGCCTCATAACCTGTTAACAGCTTAGACACATACTGGAAAGATCTAGTTCCATAGGTCTGATTGTGTTGTCAAATTCTGTTCTCCAAGAGGTCAAATTGGACATCCTCCACAAAGTAAGCTGAGCAATTTCCCAAAATGCTTGACTTTTAGGTAGAATTTACAAGTAGAAAACCACAGGTGCTTCTGCTCATATCACTGGAATCTATTAAGGCAAAAAGCTATCTTTCCCCTCTCCCCAGTCCTGGAAGAGTGGCTACTACTCTAAATGGTGCTTAGAAAGCAATATCAGAGCTAAGCATATTAGTATGTACCAGAAAAGGGTAGCTGTGTGAGCTAGCAGTGTTATCCTAGAGATTGTGGTCAGGATAAAGGACAAAGGGTCCACATGTGTGGGTGTGTCATCTGCAGGGTTTGGAGAGACCTGGATGGAGTGGGGGATGCATAAAAAGTGACTCCATGTTGACTCCATATCATGAATATCTGTTGCTGCTCCACAGATCTTTCAGCTGCCATTCCACCTGGGCTCATATAGTCTCTCACCAATGTGAGGTTAATAAGTGAACTTAATACGATTGGACAATGTAAAGAGCTAAAAGTATTATCTCTAACAGGAACAGGTGTTAAGGCAGGAAAGACCAATCCAGATAAACTTGGACCAGAGATAATGACACAATTTATTTTCACAGACTCCTTACTATTAAAATATCATAGAGCATTAAAATATCACTGTATGGGGCACAATATATGAAATGAAATGTAAGCTCACAATATATAGTAGAATTTGTCTAATACAGGCTAAATAGAGGGAGGACCAGTTTGGATTTGTTTTTTGAAAAAGTGTTAATTATAAAATATTTTGAAAGAAATGCTTTTTAAGTCCCTGTGAGAATAATGACTAACAATGTTCTGTCATTTTTAAATCCTACTGAACCTGCTTTAATAAATGAATAAGAACGTATAATTAGAAAATTAACTATTTTATGAAAATAGTACTGCTAAAGTTTTAGAAGGGTCTGAAAACAATTTGTTTTCATGATCAGGCAAAAATTATTCTTGGAATTTTGTTTCCCCATTGATTTATTTAGCAAACCTGTCCTTGTGGACAGCACTAAGACAAATTTTAGCTGAACCTGTGTCCTAACGATCATAAATGTTGAATTGGTGGTGTCCAAACTGATGAGATTTTTATAGTATGATGTAGGCAACTTTTATGAGTGAGAAAGATCAAGAAAAAGAAACAGAAGGACAGAGTAATAATGTTTTTACCAGGGTCTTCTGAAATCCACATGAAATGGAATCTGCTGAGACATGAGTTTTGCCACATTGAAAGAACAAGTGCATGTTTTTACACTTCTGGCACTGATTTCATTCTGTTCTCTGCATGAACATTATTGCACTGGTCAGGTTTGATGACTTTATTATATGTGCAGTCCAGAATGCCAAGTTTCATGTGGAAAAGCCATTTTCAATAGAAATAAATGAACTGTGAGAGCTGCAGGAAAAGAAGAAAGCAATAAGAGAGACTGGACTCCATTTAGAAATAATGTATATGAAAAGGATCTCCATTGGTCTGTTTTCAGCTGACAAATAGGAAAAAAATGAGGGGTGAAACCTTGTCCTTGATCTGGGAAAGCCCTGAACATGTGATCCTCCTCACTGTTAAATCACGTTCTATGATCCACCTCCTCCAGATACCCAATCTTAGAGTTCTGAGGTATAATGGGCTGAGTTCAAGATGTAGTTTCTGACTTAATTCTAAATTTCTTGACTTAAAAATATCTGAAAACATAATAGATTTGTTAATTTTTATGATCTGTATGTTTTTATCTCTGGAATTCCTTGCATTTTTTTCATTCTACCCCCAAATTTTTTTTTCACCTTTTGTCATACCCTCTGTTCCTGCTAGAGAAAAAAGGTATTCTTTCACAAAAACTGAATGTATAAAAATGTAATCAGTTTTTTTTAGATGGGTCAATTTCCCAGAAAGAAATTATCCTCCTGAAAATTACTACATGGAACTTAATGTTTAAGATGAACTTATTTTTCCCTTAAATAGTTATATTAAATAACTTTGGCAATAGGTTAAATTTAAAAAAAAAACTTGTAAGTCTATCAATATTTTCACCTTCCATAGAATTTTTACTGTCTTCAACTGTCAGTACAACACCCTATCATCATTTAACTTAACATTTAATGATTACAACTATTGGACCTACAGGGAATGGGGCACTGCACCTTCTCCTTCACTAAGAGGCATATCTATTTTGGATACACACCTGGTGTGGACCAGGTTCAGTTCTGCAAGGGCCCAGTCTCCAATGAGATGATCACACTCCTTTTCTCAGGCTCTTTGATCTACTAAACCGCAATCTTGCTCCCCAAGGGAATATTTACTTAAAGGTTAGGTTTGATTTATGTCTAAAATCTTCTCAAAGAGAAGAAATGTGCTCAGTGTTCAATATGAATCAAGTATGGGACAGGTATTTATTCCCTACACATAAAAGAAATACTACATACCAAATATTCACGAATATGCCTTGACAGAAAGACTTAAAACAGGATACATTAACTTTAGTTTATAACTACTGTTATACTACTCTCCTAAGAGATTAAGACTTAAATCTCATCAGACCATAGAGCAATTTAGGAGCCTGATGAATAGGCATTATTACATTTCATCTGGGATCTGTAAAGCCCCTCCTCTATCAATGACTTCAGGCCATCCAGGCCAGTGCTTAGTCTTCTCTTGTTGGTGGTCATCTTCTCTGATGTAGAAACCTCCCTCCAATGCAAACAAGAAACCAACCAGGACCTCAAGAACTTCCAAATTCATAAGATAATCTCTAAACACACATAGTTCATTTCAAGATTGATGTTCAATTACCAATGTATACTTAGGAAAGAAACATCAAACAGAAGCATCAGATAGGTCTCTGTGATCTAGTGGTAGGTTTGTCTGTGTAGTACATGTACATTAGCTGCCACGTACTCATAGCTGCATGTTGGTCAGTTTGGAGAAATGGGTGAGCTGCCCTTTCCCCTAACCCTCACAGAAAGTCATAGAGTTACGTGGTACCACCTGGAGAGTGGAAGGGAGTCATGGGTGGAATCATCAACATGTTCTAGGGATTGCTTCCTGATGTTCCTAAACACTGAACTAACATGCATGGTTGACTGCAAGTAGGCAGGAAAGCCTTGAGGATTCATCATGCAATCCCTGGTTATAATCAAATTTAAAGTTGGGAGGGACCTTAGAAATCATCTAATCCAAGCTCATTATGTAGCTGAGGAAACTAAAGTCTGAAGACATCATATGACTTTCCCAAGGTGAAACAGCTGTCATAAGATCACAGATTTAGGGTTGAAAGAGAACTTTGAGGTCATCAAGTTCAACCCTTTAATTTATAGATGAGGGAATTGAGACCCAGAAAGGTTTAATAACTCGCATAGGGTCACACAGCTAGTGAGAATCTGAGGTAGTGTTTAAACCCAGTATTACTGATTTCAAATCCAGTGCTTGATTCACTCTACCAGACATGTCCAACATACAACCCGCAGCACTCCTGAGTGTGGCCTGAACCAGATTAAAATGTAATTAGGAGATATTTAGCAAAATAAATAAAAGCACAATAAAACATAGATAATATTACATTTTAAAACTAAATCAATATGTGGCCTGCAGGGATCCTTATACATGGTTTTGTTGTTGTTGTTCAGTCAGATCCAACCCTTCATGACCCCATTTGAGATTTTCTTGGCAAAGACACTGGAGTGGTTTGCCATTTCCTTCTCCAGATCATTTTACAATGAGGAACTGAGGCAAACAGGGTTAAGTGACTTACCCAGAGTCACACAGCTGGTAAGTGTCTGAGGTCAGATTTGAACGCAGGAAGATGAGTCTTCCTGACTCCAAACCTGGAGTTCTGTGCACTATGGCGCCACCTAGCTGCCCCATATGTGATTTTAGTGGCCCCCATCTCTATCTGAGTTTGATGCCACTGCACTATACTATTCTGCCTCTCAAGTAGTAAGGATTGGGGGAGAAATGAGACTTGAACTTAAGACTTCTGACTCCAATCCCATGCTCATCTCTATCTATTACGTTAGGATTGTCATCCTATCAGAATGCATACTTCTTGGTTACATCCTCCTTTTGTGTCAACATGTGCATTGCTGTGATAAAAGAACAGAAGCATATACTGTAGCCAAATATATTTTAGAGATCACCAACAAATGCAAGTCCCCCCCTTTGCAACATAAAAAAATCCAACATGTCTTTAAGAAAATGTCATTTTTACCCAAAATTAAGACGCAAAACCCAGCAGGTTTTTCAGCCAGAAAATTAAAGTGGGTTCACCTCATAAACCAAAAGAGATGGAAATGGAGAAGATGAAGAGCTTACTGAGTTTCCTTTAAGCCTGACATTTGTTTTCTTTTCAGCCACAGGGAAATAGATATGCCTGTTTATTTGGATATTGTGGGTCTGCTGGTCATAATTTAGCTCCTATTCCGAAAGGGGTACTTGAAAGATAATTTAACACTATGAAATTTAACAAGCATTTATTAAGTACCTATTATGTGCCAGGTCCTGGGCTACATTTGGTGTCGTGTTCTATTAGGGATATTAGAAACCATGAAAATCAGATTCTGTACCTTAGGAGCCTGCTGTCCAGTTGTGGAGAAAAGCTATACTGGGGGAAAGGGGAATGAATTAAACAAACGCAGTCTATAAGAAGTGCCAAGGGATGCTAATAGTGAATATGTATAATTGGAGTCCAGAGGAGGAATATCTCCCTATGAGCTGAAGTGATTAGAGAAAGTTTTTAGAGAAAAATCGAAATGGACCTTTACAAATGGGTATACTTCCAGCAGGTGAAAAAAAGATACCAAAAAGCATTTCAGCAGGGCAGAAAGGGAAGTGAATGAGCACAAAGGAAGGAATGCATGAGGCATATTTAGGAAATAGTGTGTGGCCAGCATGCCTAAAGCAGAAGGTCTTTGTGGGGTTGATGTCACAAATAAGCTTGGAAATGAAGGCTGGTTTCTGGTGTGTTAGGTCTTGATGCCACAAAGAAGTTTGGACTTTATCTAAGGGAGGCTTTGAAGGGTTTTGTGTAGTGGCATGATGGAAATGGTATTTTAGGATATCAAATATGGACAAAGTATGCATGAAAAATTGGAAGGGGAGAGATCAGAAGCAAGGAGAGTAATTGGGAAGCTATTACAACTATTTAGATATGAAGTGGTATAGGGGTGGCAATGGAAAGGGATAGAAATGAGAGACACTACAAAAGAAAAATGAAGAGGACTTGGGGATTGATTGGATATGAGAGGCATAGGGGAGAGAGACATGTAAAAGATAAACCTGAGATTTTTTAAACCTGAGCAACTAGGAGAATTGAAGTATAATTAATAGAAATAAAGAAGTTAGGACAGAGAGTGGAAAGCAGGGGAAGAGATGATGAGTGACATTTAAGAGCTGTTTAGTTTCATGTGATCAGGGCAACCAAGAGGAAAAGTAGAGCAGGAAGTTACCTATGTGGGACCAGAGCTCAGAAGAGAGGGTTAGAAATTTACTAGGGAATGTCATCTGCACAGAGGTGCTAGCTGAAGCTATCCTCCTAGAGGAGATGAGAGAGAGAGAGAGAGAGAGAGAGAGAGAGAGAGAGAGAGAGAGAGAGAGAGAGAGAGAGAGAGAACAATGATAGAAGAGTAAAGAGCAGAGGATTGAGGTCTGAGCTTTGGTGAGCACCCAATTTGGGGGAGGAAGACAAAGAAATAGACAGAGAAGAAGGAGGACCAGGTTATTGTGATTTCAAGGAAAACAAGAAAGGAAGAAATTCCAAGGAGGGAGCTCCATCAAGTGAAACAGATAGTTGAAAGAGGTTGAGATTCAGGAAAAGGCCTTTGAATTTGATGATTGGGAGGTCACTGGTGACCTTCCAAAGAACAATTTCAGTAAAAACCAAAATGAAGATGGTTGAAGAATGGGGACAAAGAGGAGGATGTAGAGGAAGTCATTGTAAGCCACACGTTCAAGTGGTTTAGAATTGAATGGAATTAGAGATGAGATGGTAGCCAGAGACAACAAAGGGGTTTTTCAAGTTGAGAGACCAAGGGATATTTAGAAGAATTTTTCACTAATGAGGACCCAGAAATAATTGTGAGACATAAAAAAGTGGAGTGTACTATAGGAAAAGGACAGATAAAGCCAGAAATTCAGGATTGAGGGTTCGTATATGAGAAGGGTTAAGGTAGAAGGGATACTACTAAAGAAAGACAGGATTGAAGTGGATAGCTGTGGATTCTGCATTAGGCTGGGAATTAGGTAATCAAGAAGGTAAATAATGGACTGGGTGAATAGGGAAATGAAATCACTAGAAGTTCAGGTGAGATCAGTAATTATGGGAGAAGTAGTAGTTGTGGTCAAAGAGTTACAGCACCAAGTTTGAGATTACAAAGGTAGGATAGTGCCATGGGATGACTAAGGTCAGTTTATGGCCACACTGCTTAATGTTATGAGAGTGGAGATGACATTATAGCCCTTGATTTGCTATTCTGGAGTTATCCTCAAATCTTAACTCTCTCACCTCCCTCAATTCTACCTCCACATCTTTTGCATTGATCCCCTTCTCTCCCCTCACAAAGCCACTCCTCCCAGTCCAGATGTTCATCCTCTCTCACCTGGACTTCAGCCTCTCCCCTCTCCAATTTTTCCTCCACACAGTTGCCAAATTAAAATGCTTAAAGCACAGGTCTAACCGTGCCACTCTACTGCATAAGAAGCATTGGAGACTCCCTATCACTTCTAAGATAAAATATATTCTTCTGCTTGGAATGTAAAACCCCATATCATCTAACTAGCACTAACATCTTTTTAGATTGATTTCACATTACTCCCACTTTTACGCACTCTGCACCATAGCCAAACTGGCTTACTTGCTGTTCTCAGTATAAAGACACCACTATTTCTCACCACTGAACATAGTCTATTGTCCATGCCAGTAATGCCCTCACTCTTAACCTCCATCTATTGGAATTCCTTTCTCCCTTCAAGGTCCAAATCAAGCACTATCTCCTACACAGATATTGTTGTTTGTCCTTCGTTCTCGAAGAGGACCATGACATCAGGGAGGTGATGCCGTAATGTGCAAGTGAATTGGATTTAACGAGAGAGGGCGAGGCCTCTTCTGGTCCTTCCCCTTCCCCCCACAGTTGTTAGTGCAGTACCTCTCCAAAATTATTGTGTAGTTTTATTATACACATTTTGTATGTAATTATCTGCGCACTTGTCATGTCCTAGTAGAATACAAGCTTCTTGAGGTCTTTGTATTTCCAGTGGCTAGTACAGTGCCTAACACATAACAGGTGTTCAATAAGTGCTTATTGAGTTGAATTGAATTAAATTCACAACCAGGACAGTCTGTTTTTAATGCCTTTCTTAGTACAAAGTACTGTGCAAATCCAGAAATGCTAAATTTTGTAATCCATATAATTTTTCAGGTTGAAGATCCTTTTCATTCTATGGATTGCATTCCTTTTCTTACTAGGAGACAATATTCTTTAATTCAATGATCTCCAATGGTGTTGCTCCCCTGGCTTTCTAGCAGATGTATAAAATAGCATTTTTGATCTGTACAGCATTTTACAGTTTACAAAATGCCTTCACATGGTACTTTGGTTTTCACAACATCCCTGTGAGATAGCCAGGGAAGGAAGAGTCAAGTCTTCATTTTGCAGCATAGGAAACTGATTCAGATATATTTAATGATGTGATAGATTGGTAGTCTTTATATCCTCAGCACTTGTTTGACCCATCTCACTGATGTAAGAACAACCTAAAATGTGAATTATAGAACAAAAGTCCCTCAGTGAATATTAACCTGCTTGTACTTTCACAGAAAACTAAAGTTTGGAGACTGGTCCAGGAAAGTTATGAGTTAAGTAAGGTCATGGACAAAGTATCTTTATTCTTCTCTTTGTTGTCATTTGCTACCCTCAGCTGTGAGAATGTACAGATGTTTGCCTCACAGACTCCAGCTGTAGGCCATGGAAGGAGCCAGATTCTTCCCCTTTCCTTCTCTTCCTTTTTTTCCCCTCTCAACTATTTATAATGCTTAAAGATCCCAAGGAATAGACTTGGATATGTAGGCAACAAACAATACCTCGACTCCCTATGAATTAAATTATGGAGAAATACAAACCTAGACTGAGTGGCAAGGGAACTTCTGAGTTCAAGTCAAGAGATGGAACTTTTTCTTTATATAAGAGAAAAATTATGAAGGCATTTATTTTGCTTTTGCTGTTCTATGTACTAGTCCCACATGTTCTGGGCCCTGGGCAAGGTCTGAATCATCAGCTGACATAGGACTTGGGAACCTCTCAGGCCAGTTAAGAACACATTTCTCACCCAAGGAAACATTTAGATAGCTCACAGTTGTGTTCTTGCCTTCCCATCAACAACTCATTAATTTGTAATGACAATATCCTTCAATAAATTTGGCTCCAGATACATAAATTTTGTGCATGGACTGTCTTTCATTTCTCTGATGTGGCCTCTAGATTGCTTTTAAAATTACCAGTTTAGAAAGCATTTTCTTCTACATAGTGAGAAATTGGACAGGAGAAGTCAACTGTCTCCAACAAACCTTTCCAAACTAAATCACATGGCCCAAGACCACAAAGATGGAACTCAAGTGCTAATCCAATGTTCATTTCCTTAAAATGTAAACTCTGTAAAAGATATATTGTACTAGAAAGTAAAATAGCTTTGTTTTGTAGACATGTTACAATAATTGATACTTACACAGCATTTTAAGATTCATTACTTTAAGCACATTATCTTATTTGATGTTCATAGCAGTCACATGGATAGAGTAACATTATTATACTCATTTTACAGATGAAGAACCGGTGACAATAACAATAGCTGACATTTATACAATAATAATAGCTATGTAAGGTAACATTATTATTCCCATTTTACAGGTGAAGAAACTGTGACTTAATAATAATAGCTGGCATTTATAAGGCTTGCAAAGTGCTTTACATATGTAAATTCATTTTATCTTCATGACAATCCCATGAAGTAGGTTCTACTATTATTCCTATTTTATAGATAAGGAAACTTAGGCAAAGAGAGGTTAAGTGACTTGCCCAAGATCACATAGCTTCTAAAGCCACAGAGTTAACATTTGAATCCAGGCCTTTTTACTCAGCAAGGCATAGTGGAAAGAAAAAGAAAACAAGCAATTACTAGGTAGCTACTATCTCTCAGACACTGAGCTAAGCACTTCATTAATATTATTTCATTTGATCCTCACAAAACCCCTGTGAGGTAGAGTTTATTATGATCCCCATTTTTCAATTGAGGAAACTGAGACATACAGAGGTTAAATAATTTGCCCGGGGCCGTACAGTTAGGAAGTATCTGAAGCCAGATTTGAACTCAGGTGTTCCTGATTCTGAGCCCAGGGTTTTATCTATTGTGCCACCTACCTGCCCCAGGTGTGTAGTCAAAAGACCTGGGTTTAAACCCTGGCTCTGCCATTTACTAGCTAAGTGACCTTAAGCATTTAAACTTTGAGGGCTTCTGTTTCCTCATCACTCAATGATTTCTGAAGTCTTTCTCAGCTTACGTTCTGTGATTCCATGACTCCAAGCCCAGTGCTCTTTCTCCTCCACCACACTTCCTCTCCTGTCTTGGTTTGCAGCCAGCCCATTTTTGAATTTGGCATAAGAGACAACAACTTTCTGGGCTCAGTTTTCTAGATGCTTATCTTCTTAGCATGCCATTTGGGAGTCTGTTACTGACAGAAGCATAACAATTTTTAGTTTATAATGAAATTAGATTCATCTATATTTTAGAGGGGAAACCACACATTCTATCCAACACATCAAAAAACTGGTTTTGGGTCAGGAATGGAGGCCCTTGAGCAAAGAGCAGGGAAAGGGCCTGTGGGTGGAGGGAAAAAACAAAGTTAGATGGGAATGAAGAGGTAAGTAAAAGGCTAAGCATGCTGCCAAATGAGATCAGCACTGGGGCAGGATAGAAGAAGAATAGCTTCAGAGTTTATCTATTTCTTCCTCCCTACCCAGGGCCATTGCTGATACCTTAGATCCCTTCCTGCACTGGCCCTGAGGGGAGGTTAGAAGTAGGGACAAGGTAAGATAGTAGGTTGTCGCAGGTAGCAACTGGTTCAGACAGAAGGCATTTGACAGGGTCTTTCATAATATTCAAGGTCATGATGGAGAGATGTAAGCAAGTTAATAGCATACTTTGGTGGTTGAAAAACTGAACCCCCAAACTAGTAACTATTGGAGAAAAATAAGTTAGAAAAGCAGTCTCCAGTGGCATGTCATAGGACTCCAATGGGGCTCTAGCAATGCACTGTTCAACAATTTTATCACATCTGGATGGAGGCATCCAACTGCCAGGCTTATTTAATGTGCAGGTGACACAGACCTGAAAAGAATAGTTAACACCTTAGATGACAGTCAGAATTCAAAGACAACAGATTAGAATATGGGCTAAATCTAGTTAAATAAAATTTAATAGAAATTTTTAAAGTCTTACATTTGGGTTTTTAAAAAAATCAATTTCACAAATATGAAATGGAAGAAGTATGGTTAAAAGCATATCATGTTTTGAAAAAGCTTAGGAATTTTTAGTGGGCTATAAGCACAATATGAGTTAACCATGTGATACAGCAGCCAGAAATGTTAATGTAATCTTAGGCTGCCTTGAGAGGTGATGGTCCCGCTACGTTCTACCCTAGTCAGACTATATATCAAGTGCTCTCTTCAATTCTGGGCCCCACATTTTAGGAAAGATGTTGATAATCTGGACAGTGACCAGACTGGTGGGAGGCTGCAAGATCATACCATATGACAATCAGATAAAGGATCTGGGATGTTTGTTCTGGAGAAGACTGAGAGGGGATATGATGGCTTTCTTTGAATATTTAAAGGACTAGTGGAATGGGCAGTTTTGACTTGCAGATAGTGCCTTATCATGGAAGACCACTTGTTGGGAAGGTAGCTGGGAGAATTCAGACTTTAGGTTTCGGTTAGACAAAATTAATTCTGAGTTCCCTTTGAACTCTGTGACTTTAAGATTCTAGTGAAAAATGTTGTAAAAAATGGGTCACATCCTGACAAATCTCCTTCCATATGTATTTTAAATCTACCACATTTATGTTTTAAACTCTGACACTGGGTCATAGAATGTTAGCGCTGGGAGGGACCTTATACATCTAGTTCAACTGCCTCATTTTAGAGATGAGACACTGAAGCATAATATTGGGGCCTGACTTCAGAAAGTTATAAAAGTGGTAAGATATGCTAAATATAAGCATATATGTGTATATGTGTATATATGTGCACATCTGTTATATACGTGTGTATGTGTGTGTACATTTATATAGAGTGTTCCCAAAGTCTTAGTGTAGTTTTACTCTTCAAAAACTTATATGTATGTATGTATGAGACATGTATGTATACTTAAATGTGCACACATATTCATGTCTGTGTATATATATATATACATATCATGGACATATATACATATACTATGTACATACATATACACTATGTAAGAGTATACCTGGTGAAACTTCAGCAAAGTCTGGAGGGGAAAAAACAAAAACATAAAAATGTAAATGGGAAGGCCTTCAGATGCAAAATAAAAATTCCATACTTTAGTAAGGGTCTTGAACGGCACATGAAGGGGCCAGCAAAGATGCACTTGCTCCTGGCCATGGGTTGCATCCTTATCTTTGCTCCTCTCTCCTTATCTGCGTAAGACCCTGATAAGACTTGTCTGGAGAATATAACTGACTGAAGTGGTATTGGTAAGCATAACCCAAGGAAGAGTCCTTGGCTGAAGGCTACCAAAACCATCACTAAAGAAGGAATAACTGTCTCATATGAGAGTTTACTGGGGTGGGGAATCTTTGACTGAATCCAAACTTCACAGAACAAATCCCCTTATAAAAGGATTTGTTCTGTAAAACTTGGACTTAGTCAAAAGGCTGCACCCAAGGACCTAGAAGGCCACATGTGACCTTGAGGTCACAGGTTCCCCCTCCCTGGAATCTAGATCTCTTCCACCTCCTGCCTGGAGGTGACAAAACTCAGAACCAAGGCTCTGAGAGGGTTAAAGAGGGGAGGCTTCTGCCAAACCTGGGCTAAGGGCCATTACTCTAGTTGAAAGAGCGCATTCACACACATGTATCCATATATATGCACATATACAGAGACATAAAAGTAGTGCTTTTAATTAAATGCAAACATTTTTAAAAATTTATTAAGCATATCTCTCAACTTACTTCAACTAAACTATAGAAATTTGCTTAGTGTTTTATCACTTGTGCATCAATTGAGAACAAAATTATTAGCCCTATAACCATAAAAAAATTTTTTAAAAGTATGAAAGTAAAATATAGGGACATCTTTGGCTGAGAATGATTATAGCTTATCTGGGCTTCTTAGGGAAATTAATTATTTGCATTGATAAGAAGTTATGATCTACCTTTGATTCATACCCCTTTATGTACTTTAAAAAAAAATTATGAACTAAAGGTAACTTCTGTTGGAAAAGGAAGAGGAGGGAGAGGGAGGCAGAAATGAGGATTTGTGTGGTCATCGGTTATAATTTTATGTCTGTGAATGTGTACTATGGAGTGAGAAGTCAAAAGCTTTGCATCCAGCTTTTTCAGACTATTTCATTTATAATCAATGAGATACTTTATCTATTTTCCTGGCTTCTATAACTATTTGCTCTTAATTGGGTTATAGTTTGCCCACAGATCTCCCATTCCAAAGACTTTTTCAAGTGCTATAACAAAATCTCTCCATCTGTTCTCTCACCTCACCCTACTCAAATCAGAATAAAACTTTTTAATCCGAGGAATTATTTTCTGTCCTTCCTGATTGAACAGTGAAACCTACTAAAGAAAAAGGATTTGCCTTGCCATCTGCTATCTGCTGAACAACTTAATGACAACTTTTCTATTCCTGACCTCACAAGGAAACCAACTTAGATCTATGAAAGAAGATAGGATAAAATAAGTTTGTGGGGGAAAAATCTGTTAAGTGGAGAGTCATGGGACAGGTCATCCTGGGCAGGGGAAAGAATGTTGGAGAAATGAAAATCCAGTGCAGGTGGCCACCCCAAAGCTAGTTTAACTTGGGTCAATTATGATCTCTTCCAGCTGTTAGAATATATATAGAGGTACAATGACCCAGATGTTCTCTACTTTGTCTTCTTCATACCAAAGTGTTTTTTCTTTACTTATTACATCATCAATGAAGCCTAATGGAATTAAGATTTACTTTGGGGCCAGTGGAAAGAAGGAACTATGAATATTTAGTTGGGTGGATCCAGTAGGACCTACCTAGTGGACCACAGGATAAGAAAGTACCCACTGTCCCTCATACTTCTTTCACATTGAATCCATCTTTCTTCTCTATCTCATCCTTCTTCTGTCATTCCCTCCTCTCACTTTATAATCTCTTCTTAGAATGGCTGTTCATTTAGGTGGCTATCAGACTGTACCCAAGAGAACTGTGACTTCAAGCCCTGTCACTCTTTTTTTTTTAGACCTGAAGAAAATCTATTCTAGGAAACAAATATATGGTTGTGATTAATCTGGTCTCTCTAGGTTAATTGGGACAAGGAGTAGCCATAGCATGAGCTTACATTTAGTGTCCCTCAAACTGAAGCTCAGGACCTCAAATCCAATCATTTGTGGAAGAAGGAGGCGGAGGAGGAGGAGGAAAAGAAGAAGAAGAAGAAGAAGAAGAAGAAGAAGAAGAAGAAGAAGAAGAAGAAGAAGAAGAAGAAATCCATAGCTCAAGAAGGAGGAAATTTATAGGCCAATAGTTGACTGTCCTTAAAACTTCCTATAGGAAGAACTGAACCTCCAACAGACTTCTGACTCACTCCTCCCCTATAATTTGTTATTTGCTAAATAAGCAGGGATTTAGCAAAGAGAAAGTGCCCATCCCTAAACCTTAATTCCCTTTTAATGTAGGGGCTGCTTATGCATTATTTCTACCACTGATTGAGACTCTTCTATGTAGCGCAAGTTAGTGGAAAAGAAAGGCAAATATGAAGACAAATGGTTGATGGATAACTTAGAGGTTATTAGTTTCACAGGGGTCATCTGGCAGACATAGTAACTATGCCAATTAGTTACAGATTTTTTATTTCAATTCCCCCCTGCCCCCAGAGATAACATGGGTGCATTGAAGATGAAGGGGAAAGGTGGCCAGTTATTAAGGGCATCTAACTGTCAGGAAGACAAGAGGCTTTTGTGACTACTTAAGATGAGCAGTCTGGATTTCAGTCCAGGAAATATCTGTTCTGCATTATCAGACAGGAGAATGCAAAGTTGCAGAAAACTATTGAACAAAACCAAACAAAATAACAATCATAATATTTTTATTCCAACATTTTTGCATTTTGAAAATGTTAACTTTTACTTTACTGCTAGTAATAATAATTCACGTTTATTTCAATATGTACAAAGGAAATGAATTGAAGGCTGTAACTGCAATGCCAAATATCCAAATGAAAAATTTAAAAATGTAATACAAAACCTGGCTGGTTTGTCTATACAATGCCTAGTATCTGATTATTTGGATTCTTTCTTGCTCTTTGGTTTATAGAAAAAGAATCCTATACCACATAAATAAATGTGTGATTATCCATAGAAATGAGCCTGCAATGTGGTCTACAATACGCAATAAAAAGCTAGCTAATTTGGTCAAGGATATAACAATGTGTGCTGCAACAGTCCCTTATGTTGTCATTCATAATAATCATGTATAGAGTGAAGAAATATTAACATTTAACATTAATTAGCCATTAGTTATGACACCAAATATATCCTTAATAATTTGAATCTTAAAATAGGACTTGCTTCCAAGACCAAATATGGATCATTCAGAGTTCTTGGAAGGTATTGAACCCAGAGCCTCCAAGTTTTAATTTTGAATCACTTCATATCGTATTATATTATATCACAGTGGTAATTGTACAGAGAAATAGACATTTCATTAAATAATCCAATATAATAAATAAGAAAACATCTTCTAGAATAGAATGTTTACCTTTTATGTGTTAAAAATGTAAAACCTATGTCTAAGATTGTTATTAGTAATTACATAACTTATAAGGAAGATTGGGGTAGACCAGAGCATGATATGACTTCAAAAAGCAAAGCCATTCAAGTACAGCTAAAAGAGCAATTATCTTTTACAAATGAGGTGCAACAGGAAGAACCATTAGAGAGGAATTAGATAGGGCAGGGGAGCTGTTAATTCTGGAAACCTACTCTCATCAGTAATGGGTTTAAGAGGGAGAAAATAGAAGATATAAAAATTTTAGAAGAGTTTAAAAATCTAAATTTAGAAAGAAATAAAACTCTAAGGGGATAGAGAAGGGGGAGAGGATAAAGGAGAGATCTTTAGAGGGGAGGGTGTGGGAATAGGTTAAAAGAGGGATATAGAATGGGGTTTAGATTTAAGGGAATGGGAGGATAAGGGATGGATTGCTGGAGTAGGGGTAGGTCAAGTAATAGGAGAGCAAGGTATCAGGTAGAAGTAAATGAGTTAGGAGAGATAGGAAAAAAGAGATATGCACAAAAGAAAACATCTTTTGTAGACTGAGGGAAGAGTAATATGTATCTATTCAAGACATTTGTCACAAGTATATAGAAACTGTGTTTAATAAAATATAAATTCACATAAATGTGTCGCTCAATGCATACTTGCTTTTTGCCATTATTTTCTCAATTAATAGATATTAATAGTATACCTACTATCATGTTTGGGGTCTGTGAAACTTTTCAATCAAAAAGGGTTCCTCAAAATTGAAGGAGTAGATATTTGCCAAGGTCTTTTCCATGTCTACTATATGATGCAGTGAGATTAATAAGGAATTGGAGCTCTTTGAATGATTTTAGTTTGAGGTCCCAAACTACCTCTGGGAAGAGATGTACAAAAGGCTCTTTGAAGTTACAGCTGGAGCTCCAGTGAGAGGTCAGGGCTAGGGATAGATGTTTGGGAATAATCTATGTGGAGATGCTCCCTGAAACCAAGGAAACAGATGAGATCACAAAAGGGGATAGTGCAGAGAGAAGAGGAAAAGGATAAGAACTAGGGGAATATCTATAATTAGAGAGGAGAAAAGAGGGAATGATGAAGACAGAAGGAGCAAGTAGAGAGGTAGGAGAAGGAGGATAGTATCATGTCAAAGAAGCCAAGACTCTAGATGGGTCAGTGTTGAATCCTAAAGCTCAGATTAAGCTAAAAAAGAAAAGGCCATTGGATTTGCTACCTTTGAGAGAACCATCTTAGCAGAGCAGAGAGAAGGTGGTGGCTTGGAAGTGATATCAAAGTAGAAGACATGGACTTTTAGGATGGGGTGACTTGAGCAGGTTCACAGGAGGAGGAAACTAATCTAGTCAAGATGGAAAGATTGATGGAGCCAGCTCTCTGAAGAAATGGGAGGTATGGGCTCAAGAACACAAGTGGACCTAGCCTTGGTGAGAAAGAAGGAGCAAAGAGGAGCACATATTTCTCCAAGATTCAATTAGAAAAGGTTTGAGATGGAGAGAAGGGACACTGAGGAGTTTAAATCATTGCATATTCTCAGTAAGGTAGGGAATGATTTCATCTGCTAAAAGTGAAGAGATAGGCCAGGAATTAGCCCCTTGAGAGAGGACAAAGTATTTGAAACAGCCACTGGATAAACCTAGAGATGGATTAAAAACACAATTGGAATCTAGCTCATTCAAACTAGCATGATTTTGTGGGAAACCCAGTCAACTCAGTTCTGTGAATTTCTCCACCAGTGCAAAAGCCCAGGACCAAGAATGGAAAAGGTAAGCAGTAAGGTTACGCAGAGTTAGGGAGCAGTAAAATGGAAATGGCAGAAGGCCCAGATTGGGTAGGGAGACAAATGAAAGTAGAATAAGGGAACTGGTTTGGAATATTAGAGAAGGTAGAGAGATTGAAGATGCTAAGGAACCAAGGTTCAATAAGAGGGGTCAAATAAGAAAAAGAGATTGTAAGAAAGAAAAAAATCTTGACTACAAGAGATTAACAAGAAAATTTTGAATTCCATATGAAATCCTCATGGATTATTATCAATCATTTTGAGTTTCTATTTTTTTAAATATGAGAGGTTTTCAAGATTGAAAATACAAAGCATGAAAGAAACCAAAGAAATTCAAAAAGTCTCCCTTTTGATTGGTTTATTTCTCCATAATAACCCATTGCTATCTAAATTCAGTTTGCAATAGGGAACACGTTTTGAAATTGCTTTTCTTCCTTTCTTCTAGCCAGTGAGGATTTAATGATTTATAGGTAGTAGTCTA
The DNA here is from genome assembly GCF_900497805.2 of Vombatus ursinus. NCBI lineage: Eukaryota > Metazoa > Chordata > Mammalia > Diprotodontia > Vombatidae > Vombatus > Vombatus ursinus. The sequence goes on along the minus strand of NW_020955033.1, from coordinate 26,756,082 downwards.
AAAGAATTCTCTGCAAACACATGATACTTGATTATTTATTAACAGTAATAATAACAACAACGTCATACATTTGCATAATGAGTCAATAGGAGTTTGTTTTTTCAAGGGAGTTCATTCTTATGGGGCATAACCCTTTATAAGGTTGCTTTTTAATGTTGCAAAGACGTTGACAGCCCACAGAGTCCGGTCTGCTCCCTAACATAATAGCCCTGGAGCCTCTAGTCAGATTACAAATGGGCCTGAGTCAAGTATGAAAATCCCTTAATTATGGCAGGGGGTACTCTCTAAAATAGTCTGACTCTCAGGCTGGGTGACAATCTGACTTCTAGGCTCTATTCCACACTTCCGTAAGATGATTGTTTGGTTAACATGCTAGACTCAGAGACAAAACAGCACTAACCCATTCATTTGAGGATCCTAAAGAATTCTGGGGCCCCAAAGTGGTCTCTCCCAAGCAGCCCCAGCAAGGCCCATCCTGATGGAAATCTTCAGAGATCCCTGGGCTACTGCTTACAGGTGGGGAATCTCTCTAAAGAACTGAACTCCCAAGCAGATGGAGGTAGTGGTTTTGCCTTGAAGGAAAAGAGAGGAATTAGATTAAAGCAAATAAATGTTGATTATTTTAAGGATATGAATAATTGATCCTTAAAAAGTGAGTCTTGAGAGGCATCTCTGAAGCAAAACTGAAAATTGGGCCACTGTGCCTCCTTGGAATTTTTCTCTTTGGATAATCAAGTGCGTTTAGATTCATTTCAGCCTCCCACTGATTTGGCTGGGTCTGGCAGGATTCTTTGGAAGGCCTATCAGATTTAAACACTAAATCTAGGAACAACACAGTGGAGTTTCAATCTATTTTAAAAGCCATTATCATCATTATTATTGTTGATATTTTTCCAGTATAAAAACTATTTAATGTGAGTATTATACTATGAAGAAATGATAGATGCCAGGCTTGCACCTACCTAATTCAAGGACCCAAAAAGATACACAACCATCTTTGAAAAGTATGACTTTTTAAATGATTTCCCTCTCCTCAAAAAAACCCCTTAAACTGCTGGCTTACGTCGGCTCCCCTACCAGCCCACCCACTCCTAATCTCTTACTTGTTCCTTTGACTATTGAGACTTGGGACCCAGAGGATGAAAGGGTGGGCCAGGAGTTGTCGTTGGAGATAAGTAACTTTGATAAACAAACTTTCTCAGAACATTTAGTCATAAAATGTCTGTAGCTATCCTTAGCTCCAGTCTTAAGCCTTACTCATTCTGCACACCACTTGCTATTATTCTCTCCCATGGCACTCTTTCTATCTCCACACATTTACACCAACTCTTCTCCATGACTGAATTGCTCAGCCCTTTCACCTGTGCCTCTTCTACTCCCTGGCTTCTTTCATGACGCGGCTCAAATCCTACCTTCAACCAGAAATTTTTACCTACCCTCGGCCCACACCTTCTGCCCCCGCGTGGTGCCGTCCGACTGAGGGTTACCTTCCCTAGATCTTATGTGTACAGTCATTGAGACATTGTCTCCCTGCTAGCACGTGAACGCCCTGAAAACAGGCTATTTTTGACCCTTTCTTGTATCCCAGGCACTTAACACTGTATCTGGCATATGGAACACATTTATTAAATCTTGCTGATTGATAGATTGAAAAATATTGATTGATAGACCTCCAGATCTATAAAACTCTTACTTCTCATCTCTGCCTCTGGTTTCTCTGGCTTCCTTCAAATCAGTTCAAATCTCATCATTTGCTGGAGGCTTTTCCTAGTCTTCCCCCACCTACCCCTCAGGGACTGATTACTTCCCACCTATTCTGTCTATATCTTGTGAGTACTTTTTTTTATTCATATGTTTTTTATTCATATGTTGTTTTTTATTCATATATTATCTCCCTCCTTAGAATACATGCCCCTTGAGGATAGGGACTGTTTTTACTTTTCTTTGTTATCTTCAGCACTTAGCACAGTGCCTGACACACAGTAGCCCCTTAATAAATTCTTTTTGATTGATTATTAAAAGTTATTATTATTAAGATTATTGAGGACTAGTTTAACAGTAGGTAGACAAGAATTATTAAAATTTTAGATCCGAAATCCTAGAATATTAAAGTTGTAGGGCACCTTAGAATGTATCCCGTTTAACTCCTAAACATTTTGTCCAAGGTCACACAGCGAATGCTGGCAAGTAAGGACTAAAATCACCAAATTTTAGAGCTAGAACTTTTAGTCATCCTACTTATTCTAGACATGAGAGAAGAGGAGCCCAGAGAAGTTGTGATATGCCTCAGATCACAAAACTGGGACCAGAGCCCAAGTTTCTTCTACTCTTGGTCCAATGTTCTTTCTACTACCCCACACTGCCTAAGAGTAATGAATTCAATTGAGATTGGATTCCTTGTTTCTGTCTGATTTTCCTGAAAAATAGCCACAAACTACACTGGGTTGACATTTTATCTTCAGAAATATGTATGCAATAAGGTATGCAATATGTAGTAGAAAAGCTAGCTAAGTTGATCAAAGACAATATAGTGTGTGCTGTGGCAGTCAGTCGTGTCATTCACAAAAATCCCAGGGTATTGTTTGGCACAAAAAGATAATTAATTGTAGCATCAAATACATATTCCATAATTTGGACTTTAATATAGAAGGAGCTTCCAAGTGCAGGCACTGGCAATTCACAGTTCTAAGAAATTATTGAATCCAGAGTCTCCATGTTTTAACTTTCAACTCCTTCTTATCATATCATGCATACAGAAAAAAAAATAATTAAAATCCTCTGTAACCCTATTACCTTTTCAAAGCAACTTCCCTTTGATTCCGTGATTATATGAAATTTTTACATACAGTGCCAAGTTAATAATACAAATATTCACTTTGTGCCAAGCCAGAGTGTTTTTTTTTTCCAACTGGGATTTAACACATACGGTCCAGATTTATCTTGTGTATTTTTCCACTTGAGGTTTATATCTACTCTTATGTTCACATTTTCAAAAAGAAAAAGTAGGTGTCTAGAATGATGATGTGTCTGTTATATGTATATGTCATATTTGAAGCAGAACATGGGTTTATCCATAAAGCAGATTATTGTCACTCTCTATACGAGGTAATGTTGAGTAGAATTTGCACAATTCCTGGATAAATGAAATCCATGTAGAAAGAGTCTCTAATGATTGAAAAACAAAAATGAGCCAAAATCTCCCTTCTGAATTATCCAGTTTAATGTTTGAATTGATCATATTAATTCATTAATCCAAATTCAGTCAACTGACTGATCCCTTATATACAGAGCACTGAGACAATGTTAAATGACCTATCCTGGTCAATCCAATGAAGAGACAACACCAATATACACTTAAAAAATAGGAATTCATATATGATTCCTTTCTCACATATAGATTCCCAGAGAAACCATTCTAGGTATGATATATTCCATGTGTCAACACTTACTTAAAACCATAGCTTATGTGTTCCTACCATTGTGTTTACTTTCATCAGCTAATAGTACAAATATGGCTCTAGTTCAAACAGAAGATATTTAATGAAATATCATAGCAATTAAAATGTTAAGAAAAGATTCCCCTATGCATATCTGCGGTATATACTCTCCCATAGGTGGCTTAACACTAGTGGGAGGACACACATTCAGAGAACTCTCGTACGGCCAAGGAACAAGCATGAAGGGTACACAAAGATAGAGCACCTATGACCAGGGAACATGTGTGAAGAGGCACACACCAAGAACCCGTGGGACCAGAACACAAACATTGAGAATATATATGGCCTAGATATACTCATAACCAGTGAAACTCATGATATCAGCATGCTTCCCTCTGCTACTTTCTGCTTGGCATCATCTCTGCTCTCCACTGGGATACATCACTCTATTGATCTTGTGGTTGGTATTATACCTTGCTCCCTACTACCAATTTCTAGAGTTCATCTCTTCAGGGCCACTTGCTAGCAATTTTGGCACATATCAGAAAGTCTTAATTAATTAATTAAGACTTTCTGATATGTACCAAAAGTAATTAATTAATTAATTAACAGCTGATAATAGATGGCAGCTCTTTGGTCATAAAGAGATTATGAGACACCATATCCAGCTAAGGAGGGGTCAAACAAATTCCAAACTGAGTACTCCAGGCTAAGATTAGTTTTTTCCTTTAAATTACCCTTATTTGTGTCTTAATCAAAGTCCAAAATGACTAATTTGATTTAGGTTTAGGAAGTTCTGGTAACTCTCATTTAAAACCTTAAGGGAATTATATGCCCTTCAAATTGATTCCCTTGATCTTCTCTCTCCTCCTCTCTCAGACAAAAGTCAATGGCTTTCTGGAAGCTGGGTAAGAAACCCATTTATCTCCTAAAAATCTCTCTGGGCTGGCATGCAAATGAACCTAAGCAAGCACAAAAGCTAAGGAAGGAGGTAAGGTTATCATCCTCTAACTTCCTGGCCTATCATCTTGCCTTTACTATGTACATCACTACCAAAAAAAGAAAACCAACCTAAAACAAAACAAAATAAAATAAAAGGTACAGAATCTTGGCTAGTGAAAAATCTGTCTTCCTAAATTTCAAACACGAACATCTAACGATTTATAAATCTTACTGATTTGTACTTGAAATTACTAATTGCCAACTCTTCCCTTGACACAGAATAGACAAGATATAGCTGGACTCCAGGATGCAGAATGGGTGGTACATTACATTGACAGCTGCTGATTTGGCAGTTCAGTTCTTGCCTGGTCCATCTAATCCCAGTAAACCTTACTAAGCACTTTGACTAGACTTCTCTCCATGGACTTAGGACATGGCTACATATTCAGGATTTTACTTCTCATTGAGCCCATAAAGATGATGGTTGATTTATTAAAACAGTTTTAAAATTTGGGCCTGAGGATTTTCGAAATGGACATTTAAAGAAAATTTAATTTATAAACATAATGCCTTATACAAAATGGGTACTTGATAAGTATTTGTTGAATTGGATGCACTCTGTTATTCAGTTTTTAGCCCTTAAAAATGCTTTTCTATATGAGTATGGACTTATAATTAAGGTTTACATAACTCTGTAAGGATGACAGTAATCTCATTAGTTTAGATGCTGCATATTGTTTTAATGCTAAGAGAAACCAAGTATTACTTGAAATTTACTTTTCAATAACAATTTTTATGTATGGAGCTCGATCCACAGATTGATATGAGTATGTACATGTAGTTAGTAATAGTTTTTGTCTGTAATACTGCATTACTACAAATTTTTAATCTGCTGAATGTCTGACTATTCTTTAAAAAGCATATCAAATGACACTTCTTCTAAGAAGTCTTGTCTGATTGCTATAGTCAGTAATGACTTCCTCTTCCTCCCTTGGACTTTAGACAGCACATTACTTGTACCTCTCCTAAGTATTTACATATTATTTTGTGCTATAGTTGTGTGTCATATCTCCTATTAGACTAGAAGTCTTATGAAGGCAAGGACTGTGCCTCATCTAAATATTATATCTCCCTCAGCAGTGTTCTGTACATAGTGTAAAGTTAATCAATGTTTATGGAATGTAGCATAAATTTCAAAATTTTTTTTAAATTAGATTTTTATTTATATCTTTTATTTTTACATTATCTACAGTACTCCCTCTATACCACTCCCTTCCTTCTCCCAGAGAACTGTCCCTTATGACAAAAATGTTTTTAAAATAGAAAATTTCAAAATCATCACAATGAACAAGGAAAACTCTGTTTTTCAAAGTATACTTTAGTGAGTAAAGAAATATTTTCAACAGGCTATTTTAATAGCAGTATTATGCAATACAGCGTCATAGGATTTAGAGCTGGAAAGGATCTCAAGTCATCTGGTCCAACCTCCTTACTTTTACAGAAAAGAAATGAAGAACCTAGAAGGTAAATCAACTTGCCCAAGGTCAAATAAACAATGACTAATAGAGCCAGGTTTAAAACTCAGGTCTTCTGATTCCAAAAGAATATTATACATTTCCCATAGATTGTGTAAATTACACGCTGTACAGTACTAGATATAATTGTTATGTACCAAACTGTAAACAGACAAACTTGCAATCTACATCTTACCGATAGACACTAAGACAGAAATATAGATATCTAGAACCATAGAAATTCAAGCTAAAAGAAACCTTAGAAATCATACAGACTAATCTCTCATTTTAGAAATCACAAGATCAAGGGCAGCTAGGTGGTGCAGTGGATAGAGCACTGGCCCTGAAGTCAGGAGGACCTGAGTTCAAATCCAGCCCCAGACTAAACACTTAACACTTACTAGCTGTGTGACCCTGCGCAAGTCACTTAACCCCAATTGCCTTTAAAAAAAACAAAGAAATCACAAGATCACAGAATATCCAAGCTGGAATGGAGAAAAGGAATCTTATGTATTACCTATAGGGGAAAAGAAACAGATCACAAGACTGGCAGAGGGGCATAATATGGTAGTAATGGGAGGGTTTTAATTATCTAAACATCTGCTGCAGTTTTCCTTCTTCCTAAAACATAGTCGCTACCTATTTCTAGTCTTACTTTAAGGATAGTTTCATCCTTTAAAAGGTGGAGGAAGTCTACATCCTCATTTGGTAGATCACAGAATCACACACTCAGTGAAAGGGACCACAGCTACTATCCAGGTGTGGGAAACTTGTGGCCTCGAGGCCACATGTGGCCCTCTATGTCCTCAAGTGCAGCCCTTTGACTGAATTCAAACATCACAGAACAAATCCCCCCACTCTCAGAGTCTATCTATTCAACCAGTTTTAAATCCATCTAATTATATTATTATCTAATCCTCATTTCTCCAATTTTTTCCACTAGAATAACATAAGATACTTTATCAAATGTTTTGCTAAAATCCTAGTATACAGTATCTGCAGAGTTCTCTTAATTTATCAATATAGTAACAATGTCAGAAAAACAGAATAAGGTTAGCCTGACATGACCTGTTCTTACTAAAGTCATGCAGGTTCTTTATAATCACTGCTTCCTCTTTAGGTGTTCATTAACCATCTCTTTAATAATAGGTTCTGGAATTTTCTCAGAAATCAAAGTGATGTTCACTGACCTAGAATTAGCAGATTATTCTCTTCTTTTTTTTTTGTTTTTTTTGAAAATTGGGACAAATTTGCCCTTCTTCAATCCTGTAATTCCTTTCCCATTTTCTACAATCTTTTAAATACCTCTTAGAGTAGCTCTGTGATCACATTCACCAGCTCTTTTACTACCTGAGGATACTATTGATTGGAGCCAGGTGACTTTAATTCATCAAGGGCTGCTAAGTGCCCTTTTTCGATTTATATTGGTTACTAATTCCCTATTAATCATTTCATACTTATATTATATTGTTGTTGTTGTTGTTTAGCCATTTTTTAGTCATTTCTGACTCTTTGTGACCTCATAAGTGGTTTACCATTTACTTCTGAAGTTCATCTTTGCAGATGAGGAACTGAGGTAGACAGGGTTAAGTTACTTACCCAAGGTCACACAACTAGTGTCTGAAGCTGTATTTGAATTTAGGAAGACGAGTCTTCCTGACTTCAGGCCCCACAGTCTATCCACTGTACCACCTAGCTGCCCATATTATGTGTCATCGCCCTAGTAGCCATTTTGGTTCTAACCCTTTCTTTTCTTTGGAAAAATCTTCCTTTTCTTTTGTTTTCTTCTTGGCAAAGAAACTGTATCAGTTTGGCCTTTTCTCTGTTTTCATTTATCATCATCCTTTCAGGTACATATCATCTGAAGAGAGTCCTATCCCTTTTTTTGATCCTTCTTTTCCCCCTACTTAAGCTAAATATTAATCCCCTCTTTGTCATCCTTAGCTTTCCTGAATAGGGTCTGTGTAATAGATAGACAGGTGGTCTCAGAGTCAGAAAGACTTGGGGTTTAAGTTCTCCTCTGTTACATACTGGCTGTGTGACTTTCTCAGTGGCCCCAGGCTACTCTCTAAGCCAGGAATATCAAACTTGAGGCCATGGGCGTCCAGCAGTGGCAAAACTCCTGAGTACCACCCAAACCAGATTAAGATGTAATTGGAATATGATTAACACAATAAATAAAAATACAATACAACATAGATAATGTTAATTTGAGATTTTCTAGGGCAATATACATCCCACAGAGACCACTTTCTATTTTAGTTTGACACCACTAATCCAAGACTATCCATTGAAAAACAAGAACCTGAACCAATTTTTTCCAAAGCTTTTCTCACTAGCCTTTGCTCATTCTGAGTTTTATCCTATGAAACTCTTCTTTTAGGTCTGTGATATACTTTTGTATTCATTCTCAGTTACCTGCCTTCGCATGCATCTTCTGTACGTATATTTTTAAGATCCAAATTGGTTAGTGAGTTCTCTGAGGATCCACAATGGCCTCTTCAAATAACTCCTCCTTTTCCTCCTCATCAGAATTTTCCCTTTGTTTCTTCCCAATCTCATACTTGAAAATTTGTCATCCTTCCTGCTCTCCCTTCTCCCTGTAGAATTTGCATCCATGGGGTCCTTCCTGCCTTTCCTCTGTAGCCTTTGAAATCAATTCTTCTCAAATCCAGGATACATGCCTGGTGATGCCTGGATTTCCTCTCCTTCTCTGGCACAAAGTCTAGGAGGTAATGGTCACTGCACACTAGCCCTAAAGTTCCCATTATTTCCACCCCAGCAACTAGTTCCTCTCTGTTAGTGAGAATCAGATCCAGAATAGAATTTCCTCTTGTTGGTTTCTCCATCTTTTAAACACAGAAATTACCATTAAAGCAACACTAGAAATTGTTAGCTACTCTCTTTCTAGGTAGGGAGCAACCTCCAGTAGATATCTAGATAATTTAAATTCCTCTGTCACTATATTACATCATGCCCCTATGCCAGTATGATGGCCTCTTTCCTGAACTCTTCATATATTTAATTTTTTTTTATCAAGGATGGTTATAATATATTCTGATGCTATTTTCCTCCCCAGATTTTTCTTTACCCAGAGGCTCTTCACCATCTCCCCTTTCCTTACATGAATTTAACCTCCTTAATATCCAAGGAGGAAACAAGACCTGGAGTGGTTAAGTGACTTTCCCACAGTCACATTGGAGGAAGTAACAGAAGTCAGTTTTGAATCCAGATCTTCTGAACTCTGGAGTTCAAGTGGACCTCAGAGCCATGACCTCCACCATACTCTAGCACCCTTTCAAGATATAGTCCTTTACCTCTCCTCAAGTTCACAACCAAACAGTTAGAAAAAGCAGTCCGCACTCATTGCCTTCACTTCCTCACCCCTCATTCTCTTCATAACACCTTGCAGTCTGGCACCCAACCTCACCACTCAGTTAAAATCATTTTCCCAAAGATTACCAATAATGTCTTAATAGCTAAATCCTATGTCTTTTTTTAAAATCATTCTCTGTTCTTTTTTAAAACTCCTCTTCAACGTCACTCTATTCCACCTCAAATTATCTTATATACACTTATCTGTATACATATTGTGGTCTCCTGGAGAACATAAGCTCCTGGAGAGGAGCCACTCTTTCCCTCCTTTACCCCCTCCTTAGTATACTATAGACTTAGCTCTTCCTAGGCATGGTCTTTGGAGTTTGGATTTGAAGGGTTCAGCAAAACAACGGTAGGGTAGCAGGGCAGGAAGATACCTGGAGTGAAGTCAGCATGTAACAATGTTTTCTGTACAGTTTGTGTTATGGCTGAGGCCATTGTAATCCAGAAAAATTGAAACCATCAACTTTCTACTTTGTTTAAAGCAAGTTACTCTCTCCACTCCTTATGATTACAAAAGCATCTTACTGCCATCCCCTAAACAGGTTTTAAGGAAACCTTGGTGAGGCTTCATTGAGGACAGGAACTGCAAAGGCAGCTGGCACAGTAGAAAGACCATTGACTTTGAGAAGAAGTGAAAGTGAATCCTGGTTTGCTACCTGTGTTAACTTAATCAAGTCACTTAACTTCTCCAGTAGACTTTAAGAATGAGAAAGAGGTTTCTGCTTACATTTTTGTTTACTTAAAAAAATTTTAAATGTGAACTATAGAGGAAGAGCTAAGCCATTATTGGCTGTTAGAATCAGCAGGTTATTATTACTGCATGTTATGTCATATGGAATAATCTATAAAATAATAATAATTTCTGTTTCTATACTTCTCTTAGTTCAGGTTTCTCAAAGCACTTCTCCAGCATTCACCAATCTACCTTAAACACACTATAATTAAGTTGATCATTGTCAGATATTATTGCCTGGTATTATCATTGTCTTCTGTCCTTAATTTTTATTTTATTTTATTTTTTATTTTATTTCATCTTCCCACTCTATCCCTATCTCACAGGGTTCAGAATCTCTCCAGATTACCATATGAATACTATTTAAACTTGCCCATTACTCTGTGGAATTTGAAGGCAGTTAGAAGGGAGTAGAAGGAGAGTTTCTTTTACCTAGCATGTTCCAGTCATTTATCTAGTTCTGGTTTCCAAAATTCAATAGGGATATCAAAAATTTGAAGTCATTCCAGAAATAGTTGAGGAGCCTCAACAATAGTTTAAAAAAACTAGCAGATCAGCCATATGTGGAAGGGTTTGTGATTACTTCCCTTGAAAAGAAAAGTAGCAATATCAATATTTATTCAACAAATGTTTATGAAGCATCTACCATGTGCACTTATTCCCCTTCACTCTGTTCAATCAGTCACCAGGTCTTATCATTTCCATCTCCTTGACGTCTCTTCTTTTATCTATCTTCTATCTCCTTACCCATAGCACAGTTACTCTAGTGTGAGCCTTTGTCACCTCTTGCTTAGAGGTATGACGGTACACTTGACTATAATAAGGAAGCTCAAAAGAGGGGTAGGTTTGGGGAGAAAGTTCTGTTTTGGACATGTTGAGTTTGAGATGCCTATGTGAGGTCCAGTTCAAAATGTTTATCAGGCAATTTGTAATGAGGGACTTGAACTCATGAGAAAAACTAGGGCTAAATATATGGATCTGGCAGTCATTGACACATGTCAGAACCCTGGTCAAAAACCTTCTGTTGTCTCCTCTCAAATAAAATGCAAACTCAGACTGTCATTCAAGGCTCTCCACAGTTTTACTCTAACCTAGCTTTCCAGTTTTCTGATGTTACTTCCCCTGAATGTACTCTTTACTCCAGCTCAACAGTTACTCTTCATAGTTCCCCAAACTTATCCTGCCATCCCCAGTCTCCATGTTTTGAAGCATGCCAACCCTGACATCTAGAATGGATTCTCCTTTTCCACTGAGCCCATTCCTACCTTTTGGCATCTTTCTTATCCTTCAAAGTCTAGCCCAGGGGTGGGGAACCTGCAGCCTTGAGACTACATGTGGCCCTCTAGATTCTCAAGTGTAGCCCATTGACGGAATCCAAACTTCACAGAACAAATCCCCTTAATAAAAAGATTTGTTCTGTAAAACTTGAACTCAATCAAAAGGCTGCACCCAAAGACCTAGAAGGCCACATGTAGCCTCAAGGCCACAGGGTCCCCACCCCTGGTCTAACCCATAGATGACAAGTAAGAGTCAAAATCACTGACTACAAGTTTCCTGCAACCTCTAATTCAGACACTCCTGAGAGAACAGGGAAGGGCTCAGAAGGTACTATAAAGAGCACAACTATTACTGACCTTGTGACAACCTTGTGACACAAGGTCACCATTTCTCAGCCCTGTAACTTAGTCTTGGCCTAAGACCTCAGGCAGCTTACAGCATAGCCCATTGACAGAGGACTTTCCCCAGAAATACATACAACACAGGAAAACACAGATCTGATTATGGTATTTCCTACATGAAACCCTTCCTAATCCCCCAACCCCCTTCTAAGTAGAAATATTCATTCTCTCCTCAAACTTCTCAGGCCACTCTTCCCTTTCCTATGCAAGTTATCATTTACTAATTTATAGTGTAATTATTTGCTTGCATCACTCAAGCCCCACTACGAGATTATAAGTTCTCTGAGAACAGAGAGTGAGTGGTTTTTAGGTTGTTATTGTTGTTTTTTAATCTATATCTCCAGTGTTGCTTAGCAGAGTTCCTTGAACAGAGTAGAACTTAATAAATACTGACAAACTTGAAATAAATTTGCTAACTCTAGAACAAATCCCAGAGAACTTGTGGGATTTGGCTCCTTGAAGGCAGAATCTGTGTCTTATTTTGTTGTTGTTTTATCCCTACCCCTAGTGCTATATTCTGTGCAGAGAAAATAAGTAATATATAGGGTTTTTTAACTGCATTGGAGATTTGTAAGAATATGAAAGGTGTCTCACTTCCTTGATAATACAGGCAGATTCAGCAAACAGAGGCTTAAGTTCATTTTTTTAGGGAAGGATACTCGGCTGTCCTTTCTCAAATTCAGCACCATCTATCTTTTGAAAAAGGACAGGGTTGTGGGGGTAGGGTAAGGTCCTTCAGGACTGGACCAACCCTTTAGCGTCTCCTCCAGTGCCTGGAAGGCTACCCCGGCCATTTATAAAAAGACAAGAGGTAGCGTAGGGATCTCACAAGTTTCCGTGAAGGTAACAAATGAAGTTTGATGTCCTGATAACCCAATTCCTTGCCTGGCTAAAGTTGTCAATAGAAACCATGTTGCATATGAGACTGGGAGAACTCAGAGTAGTCAGTACAGGAAGGCTTTAGACTGGAGCTGGGCTGTCCTTTGTTGCATGAAAAAGTAGAAAGCTAAGTCGAAATCTCCGAGCTAGGAGTGGGACTATTTTCAGCTTTCTCAGAGATAGCATCTGTAAATAATCAGGCAGAAGCCTTTCTATAAAATAACACAGCAAAACCTCAAAGAGGATTCTAAGTCTGCAACATTTAAACAAGATTTTTAACCCGTGGGGGAGCCAAGATCAACACAGAGCTTCCTGCACATAAAAGCCTGGAATTTCATTGCAGTGTGGGGACAAAAGCGACAATCACTTTTTCACTTTTCTGAATCAAATGCTGTTTAATGTTACTGTGAGGATGGGTAGAATGGAGTTAGGCCTGTGGATTTGATAAGTCTTGGAAGCACTACGTATATGCCACCTGTACATGGGGGTATACAGCTACCATATATGAGAAAGAAAAAGAAAACGGGCATTTAGCCAGACTAGTAAGACTGATGGAAGTCAGGGAGGGAAAAAAAGAGGAAAAGAAAAAGATCACTTCAAGGGCAGGCTACTCGACATAATTTGTAACTGGACTTTGACTCTTCACAGAATCATATAATCAGTGAAGTTTATAGTATAAAATGTTCTGCCTCTGAGGATGCTCTGCCTAAAAACAACCCCTGGGACACAGCTGTAAACACCCATCCAGATGAAGCACAATTGAAGCCAATTTATTGTCATTTCTAATTCCTGCTCCATGGGGAGAAGGAGCAAGAACCCAGCCCACGTGTGTGTGGGGGAGAGAACAAGTAGTCAGTCTGGGACTTGAGCTGAGGTGAGTGAGTAGGAGGGCTGCAAACTGCATGTTGATAAACTGAAGAGGCTTTCTATGATAAACTGAAGAGGCTTCTCCTGAGCAATCAATGACCCAGAGACTTCTTGGCCCCAGCAGATTGTGGGACCCCATGAGCACACTGCTGCTGGACAAGGCTCACCCAGAAATGATCAGGAACTCCGAGAGGCTCTTAAATTCATCCTTACTAGGAGGGTCTATGCAATGTGTACCATGGGTGGGAAACCTGTAGCCTTGAGGCCACATGTGGCCCTCTAGGTCCTCAAGTGCAGCCCTTTGCCTGAATCCAAACTTCACAGAACAAATCCCCTTAATAAAAGGATTTGTTCTGGAAAACTTGGACTCAGTCAAACTCACCCAAAGATCTAGAAGGTCACATGTGGCCTCGAGGCTGCAGGTTCCCTACCCCTGTAGGCAGTCTTGTGGTGTGAGAATCTATTTGGCCTCAGAGGGCAGAATTAGATTTAGAAGCAATGGGTAGAAGTCAGGGAGAGGTAGATTTTGCTCAACATATGGAAAAACTTGCTAACAATGCTATCTGTCCAGAAGTTGAGTGAACTGACTTGGGAGTACAATTCAATTAAAAATATATACATACAAACATATCTCTACATATCTATATCTATCTATGTAATTCTGCATAAAACATGGTGCTAGAGTTGGGGATTTTTAAAAAAAGATACAAATCCTATCTTCAAGGAAGCAAACTCCAAAAGCTCCCTGGGACTTGTTCTAGGGTTAGCAAATCTAATTGAAATTAGTAAGCATTTATTAAGTTTTGTTCTGTGAGAGTAACTGCTAGATAGCACTAGAGATGCAAAGTTTTATGTTTCTTTTTAAAAATCATCTCTACTGTTAAGGAGCGTGCCATATTATAGTGGGGCATGAGTATGTATAACAATAATAGACAGATACATAGATAGATAAACAACATATAACAAATAACAATAGTACAAGTTAGTAAATGAGAGTCCCCCATCTCTAGAGGCCTTCACTTAACCATTAGGTGACTACTTGTCTGGGATATTACAGAAGACTTTCCTACTCAAAATTGGACTTCATGATGTCCAACTCAAGAGATCCTATGATTCTGAGACACCTTCCTAATTAGAAGGATCTTTTCCTATTGTTCTATAATGTTATCAGAAATTTTCTCCATCAAAGTAATTCATAAATGACCTTCAAGAGACCTGTGCATTGTCACCAGGTCAAGGCATTCAATTACTTTGGAGGGGAGATATATTAGTTAGTTGATACATTAACATAGCTCATCTTGAAGGAAGAGACATATTATTCTTCTCTAGAAGTCCCCACTAAAATCCTACTATATTATCTCATTGTAGTTTGGAGATGACTTTGGGATTCCAAAGGTTAGGGCCAGTACTACAAGTTCTAATGAGCCATACCAAGTTGCAAAGGCTTTCATTACAGGCCTAGCAACTGGCTATTTGTCTTTCATCCAAGGATAAGACTCACTAAATGTGTAGAATCTCATTACCAGAAAGCTGGCTGCTAGGTGGCAAATTTTTTAGCCACTACAATCCATAAAAATGGATTTAGCCACTATACTCCATAAAAATCTGTAATGGGCAGAGAGGTGGTAAAGTAGACAAAGTGCTGCCTGGGTCTGGATTCAAATCCAGCCTTAAACACTTACCAGCTGTGTGACCCCAGACACGTCACTTAACCCTTTGCCTCAGTTTTTTCCTTGTAAAATGAGCTGGCAAAGGAAATGGTAAACCACTCCAGTATCTTTGCAAGAAAACCCCAAATGGGGTCACAAATAGTCAGAAGCAACTGAAATGCCTAAACAACAACAAAAACAATCTGTAGTAGTGGGAGGAGTTCTCAGAGGTCAATAAAATCATGGATTTCATTATGATTTATAGGACTTTGAAGTGTAAGGGACCTTTGAAAACATCTAGTTCAGGGGTGGGGAACCTGTGGCCTTGAAGCTTCACATGGCCTTCTAGGTGTTTGGGTGCAGCATTTTGACTGAGTCCAAGTTTTATAGAACAAATCCTTTTATTAAGGATTATATTATTTCACAGATGCATAAAATGAGGCCCAGTATGGGAAGTGACTTGCAAGTATCCCCTCACACCCAAAGTGCATAGGAGGTAAGTGCTGAAGGAAATAGAATTAAATTCCTCAAAGGCAGGGATCACATCTTCTCCTTTTGTACCCATCACAATGCCTAACGAAGTATCAAACACATCAGGCATTTAATGAGTTCAATGAGCATGGTGTAGTGGATATAGAGAAACATTCTCAGAGTCAATGAAAATCTGGGTCCAAGTCTTGCTTCCGATGTAGGCTGTGTAGGCTGTGTGACCATAGGCAAATCACTTAACCTCTCAGTGCTCTAGGCAAGTCTGTAATACTATAAGTGGAAGAAGAAGGGCCTGTCTACTTTGGGAGTTCTGAATACCAATGGAGTCTCAGGTTCAGTCTCTAGCTTTATCTGTTGGAGTGAATGAAGGCTAAAGTCACACTGACCTGAGCACAAAGAATTTAGTGGTAGGTTCACAGTGCCTACCAGTAAATATATTTTCTCATATCTTCTCCAAAGCCAACCATGGTCATTATGATGCTATAGTATTCAATCTCCTTTTCTTTTTTTTCTTCCTTTTTTTTTTAAATGTACATTATTGTAATTCTAGGTTTTGATTACTTAACATAGCATTAGTTCATAAAAATCTTCCCATGCTTCTCTGAATTCTTCATATTTGTTGCTTATTGTAGCGTAATAATACTACATTATATTTATGTACCACAGCTTGTCTAACCATCCCCCGATTGATGAGCATCTACCTTATTTCTATATCTTGGCTATCACAAAAATTGTTGCTATATTATTTTTTGCATATGTGTGACCTTCTGTCTTACATCTTCTTGGGGTGTATACCTAGCAGTGGTATTTACATATCAATGGATATTTAATATTTCATTAATACTCTTTTCTTTCTTGTCATTTATGATACCACTATAATTCTTCCCACAAAGATATCCCAACAAACAAAAAATAAACAGAAATTTTAAAAGCACCCTTCTTTGTAACAAATGAGTATATAGTATATGTAAAATAGTACATATACTATACATATATACTATATAAATCCACACATTGGCTATTTCAGAAAATGTATGTTTTATTGTGGTACCTCTAGTCTATCATCTCTGTGTCAGGAGTTAGGAGATATGATTCATTATTGGCCTTTTGAAGTCATGGCTGTTCATTGAATTTATCAAAGTTCTTAATTCTTTCAAAGTTGTTTTCTTTTATAATGGTTGTAATTAATGTAAAAATTGCTTTCCTAATTTACTTAATTCCCTCTGCATTAGTTTATACAAGTTTGCTTAGGTATCCCTGTTGTTTTCATTGTTTCTTACAGTGCAGTTATATTCATATGTAATAATTTGCTCAGCCATTCGCTAATTGATGGACAATCCTTTGTTTCCAGTTCTTTGCTACCATGAAAAGTACTGCCATAAATATTTGTTGACATATGAATCTTTTCCCTCTTTTATTCTTTCAACTCTTTGGGGTATAAGACTAGAAGTGATATCACTAAGTAAAAGGGTATGAACAAAATAGTAATATAGTATCTAGTTCCAGAATGCTTTCTAGAATGGTTGGATACATTCACAGATCTGCTAACAGTATATTAGTGTGCCCAAATAAGTAGACTGTTGATGGTGCCCTATGGTGACAAATAAGTTGGGCAAAAGGACAGACTTTAGGGAAAATCCACAAAAGACATTGATTTGGTGAAAGAGAGATCAAGAACAGAGAAGTCCTTTGATTTGCCATTGCTAAAATGCTTTCTTTTATGTTTTTAAAAACACTGAACAAAACACTGTTATATACACTGTAATTGGGTTTATTAATATTAGCCCATGACTTAGGTGTGATCAAAAATATTTCTACTGGTTTTTCTTTCTTTTTTTTTTTGCTTGCAGTTAAAAAATATTATGGTACAAGGGGAAATTATATGACCAGTAGGACTGCCACTTTGACCTTGAAACATTTGGTTAGGAGTGATCCATCTTATTTATCCCTGGAATAAGATCCATCTAAGAGTTTTAATCAACTATGGACATATTAGGTAATACTCCTCATTCTCCTGATGTCTAGGTCCCAGTAGAGTAGGCCACTATCCAATGAATCAATTGGTTCAACCTATAGATGAGACCATTCCAATGACCATCCATTTGTTTTGACAGGCAATATCTTGATGTCACGTAGACTGGATCAAGAAAAAAAAATCCATTTCCATTTGTGTCCCTGTGTAGACACCAACAGCATGCCATTTGACCAGAGTGTCTGTGCTTATGTTTGTCAGCTGTGAATTCAGCTGAGATACTTAAAAATACACTTACTGACAGAAGTATGGTCGGTTTCAAATAAATAAATAGAAAGCATCCCAAAGGCAAGAATTTCTAGAGGAGACCACTGTCACTGCAAGCTGGCTGTTGGAATCTTTCAAATGTTTCTATGAAGTGAGATAAAGTGCCACTTATCTTCAGTATGGGTGGCAGAGTTCTGCTTAAATGTGGTTATTGCACAGACTTTCTGTGTATGACTTATATTGTGGAAATAGGTGATTTAAACCACTAACTTCCTAAATTAAAGACATAAAAGTCAGACATATAATTTCTTCAATTACACACCCATATTTTTCCTACATTCCTTTGGATCTTTCATGTCTGTCTTCTGCTACTTTTATATCCTCTTCATAAGAAATGAGCACTAGGGAGCATGGACCAGTAACTGCAAGGGGATGAAAAAGTGCATTCCCTTTTTCCTGCATTTATTTTTAATGAGCATTATTTTCTTGGAGAAAATTAAAATCACTCTGCTTAAAAATCATTTCACTGTGAACTCTGCTGGCATATCTCTCTTAACACTGTTCCAATCAATATTATTTCATAATTCTAAGGCTATTAGGGAACACAAATATGAGGAATATAAAGAAATATGGAAAGATGTTTATGAGATAATTTAGAGAATGAGAAGAAAACTGAAGCAGAAGGTCAATATAAACTTTGACTATGACTACATAAAAGAGAAAAAAATATGTACAAATACAAAAGCTAATAGACAGCCAATGGAAGTGTCTGCTGACACTTGGAAACAGTCTTTGCTATACAGAGTAATGAGGAGTGCTATATCAGGAGTTTTCTATCTAGGGCAAATTCAGAGGAAGCCAGAGAACCCAGTTAGTCACATGCAATTAAGCATAAAAACATGCATGCACAGACAGAGCATTGGGAGAATTATTAGTCAGAATCAACCCTTATTGTCTACTTTAGTAGAGATAATTTCTGCAACCTAATCCTGTATCTTGCTCCATTTGGACTGGGCCCCTTGGATGTTGTCAACCTCAGTTTTGACCCTTCTGCCTCTCCAGACAATGTTTTCCATGTCTGGCTCTTCAGTTTCATGAGCTACATCTTGCTTGCCCTCCTACTGGGAGGTTTTGGTTTTGTTTTATTTTGTTTTGTTTTGTTTTGTTTTGTTTTGTTTTGTTTTGTTTTGTT
>NW_020955033.1:26454019-26737071 GCF_900497805.2 Vombatus ursinus | reverse complement strand
TTTTGTTTTGTTTTGTTTTGTTTTGTTTTGTTTTGTTTTGTTTTGTTTTGTGGAACACTTTTGGGCCCTTTCCTACTAGGAATCTCCTGACTTTTGTGATATTGTACTCCACAATCTGGCAAATTTCAACCACTACCATGAAACCTGCCTAGTTAAAGCCCATGACCGCCCCAGGCCTGGCCCTGGTTCTGGATTAAGTCAGAGGGAACATCAAAGAAGAAAATACACAAAGAGTAACAAAATTATTAAAGATGTCTGCAAGTCAGAAGTAACTTTTTAGAGTTTAATTAGTTATAACTTTCACCATAGTTCTATTCCAATGATCCATAATGGTCTGAGGTTCTTGGAGGTGCTGTCTGAGAAAAGGTAAACTTTGAAAAGTTCAATAAATCTGGGAAAACTTTGGCTATGCATCCAGTGATAGACTGGACCTTTGTGTTCTAAAGACCAGCCCAGCTCAAGACTAGAATGATGGCCACCAGGAAAGAGTTTTTTCCAGCAGCTCGCTAAGACAAGTCTAAAGGAATTGTAGTCTACAAGTAGAGAGTATTCACAACAATGAAGTCACAGATCCATGAAATATTGAAGTAATTAGATGTAAATATAAATTTAATCAACTTTGTTTTTGTTTAAAATTAATTTTACAATAAATTACCCATTTAAGAAAAAAACACAAAAAAATCTCTAACCACACCTTACCCTAACAAGCAAAATCCTACCATAACATCATTTAGCTAATCTCCCTATTTATAAGATTGTTCGTAATTCTGTCCATAAACGTCATTTCACACAAAATTATGTTTTTTCAGAACATTATCAGGGTTAGTAAAGTTATTCCCATAATAAATTCTGCAAATTATAAGATAGTAATACCTCTAAGGACAGAAGAAAGTAGTTTTTAGATGGCTTAGCACCTGGTTTCCCTTGGATTTGATTAAACATGGCCCTGATCTATCTTGCAGTCTAATTTCCTGCTCTTCCACTTCATATACTCCAGTCTCCAGGCAAACTAGATTCTTCATGATTCCATGATCACCTGTCACACTTTCCTGCCTTTATGCCCTTGCCCACATACCTTGAAAGTCCCTCTTCCTTATTTCCATCTGCTGAAATTCTACTTATCCTTCCAGATCAAGATCAAATGCCACCTCTTCTAGGAAGCCTTCCTTCTTCCTCCCAGTCATAAATGATCTTTCCCCACTCTGAGCTCTCATAGCTTGTGCCCTTCATGGACTTAATCATGTCTTATTTTGTATATGTCATCTCCCCTACCAGATCATAAGCCACTTAAGGGCAGGGACTAGGCTCTATTTGTGTTTTTTTCCTCCTTCAGTGACTATCGCAATGCATGATATATTATAAGCATTTAGCAAATATTTGTCATCATTGTCGAATCAAATTGATTTAAATCACTAGATGAGAGCTCAATTTAAGTAGATATTTAAGAAGAGTCAACACTACTTCTCCACAAAAAGGGCAGAAGAATTATATGTGTGTGTGTGTGTACATACACACACATACATATACCACTCCATATTTATCTAAGCTTATCCTTAGAAGATCTAATCTGTTGTACACGTGTACATGTACATGTACATGATATATACTTGAAGCTTTTAATTCTAGGTAGAACATGACAGGATTTGTACTTTGCTGCTATAACCTTCAAGAACTCATGGTTACCTCCATCAGGCATTTGAATAGGACTTTTGTGGAAATCAATGGACATTGCAGTTTTAGAAAGTGTATACCACCATTCAATTTCAAGTAGCAGTTCATTGTGACATTTTTCTAAATGAATAGCACAGAGAGAGAAGATTTCTGAAAATTATAGAAATCTGGAGCTTTACAGGATCTTTACAGTTCCTCTAGTGAAACTCTAGCGGTGTGATTCTAAATGTTCAACAACCATCTCTTTGGGGAAAAAAAAAAACAAAAGTGCAGACAACACACTTTTAAGTTTAATCTGCATTATTAAAATTTTTCACTTTCTAAATCATACCTATCAAAATCCTGGAGTCTTGACAATATTCCCATAATGCAGCCAAAACCAGATTAAATGTAATTGGGAAATATTTAACAGAATAAATAAAAATAGAACAGAACATAGTTGATGTTCATATGTGTTTTCCTAAATCAATATGCTGCCCACAGGGATCCTAATGTGTGGTTTAGTAGCCCCATGTTCTAGATAATTGACTCAACTTGAGATATCCCCTTAAATGTGTCATTCTGAGGATGAGTTTAATCACTTTGGTTTCTTTAAGTCCTCCCAAGTTATCTTTTATAAAATAGTATGTTATCTTGCCCAGCATATTGAAGAAGCAGTTTTTAATTAGTAACAATAAGTATACATGATGTTTCTAGAGCATTAACCTCTGTCTAATGGCTGTGCATAGCTTTTTTTTTAAATGAGAATTAAAATTATGTCCAAATATTTAGTTCCTTCTTTCACCATATTTCATTCAAAGGAAGAGATGCAGCCCTGGCTGTTCTTTCGCCATGCAATATTTTGTAGGGTTTTTTTTCACTTTCCTTATTCATATGTGAGAAAGAACTGAGAGGGTTATGAGTTAGCAGTCATTTCTAGGACTCTCTAGTGAATTATATCCAGAAGAACGGAGGATTTTGCTGTATTTTCCACATTCTGAGACATATGTTTTTATGGACTATAATCTCATTTTAGTGACACACACTTTCATAAATTTCAGGGAAATATTTTATCATTTCTTGTTTTGATGGATACACCCACTAACATCACCAAATATCACATATGCCAGAAGGAGAATATTATTCTTTATTAACCCCAGATCATACCCTGCCTTTATTCAGAAGATAGATATTATTCATATTTCATATCATAACATAGTATAGACTCATAAAGGTAACATTTCTATAGGAACTAATCTTCCTGTGACTGTAGTTAAGTACCAGTGAAAATTATAGTTATTTCTTTTTTCCTCAAAGAACTTTTCATGTTTTTTTCTCCTGTTCTCAAAGATGATCTGCTTACATTTCTAAGTATATGTAAAAACCAGTGGTTTTTTTTTTAAAGATAGAGGATTTAATAATTTTTAGCATCAAATCAAGTGCTGGAATGAGTGCATTTGCTTCACCCAAGATAGCAAAGTTCTCTAGTCCTCAGGTTCCTCATTCATTCATTCATGCTATAAATGTTTATAAAGGGCTAATTTTGTGGAAAGTATTTTCCAAGGCACTGGGGAAAGTACAAAGCTTAGATAAAACAGTGCCTGTCTTCATAGGATGTACAGTCTAGTCAGGAGAGAATTAACTCACATGTATTACGTAACATTTTAAGTTTACAAAGCACTGTCCTCACAGAACACAAACTGTTAACACACAACTATAATACATATTACATGACAAGTGAGTTAGAAAGTTAGGAAAAATTGCTGTTTGATGTCTTCAGGAGAAAGTCATTACCAAGGAGTTCAGGGAAGGAGGACAATAAGGGAAGGCTGCTGAGTTGACCTTTTAAAGGGTAGATAGGCATTCAAGAGACAGAGAGAGACATTTCTCTTCTAGGCATAAGGAAGAGCTAGAACAAAGACAGATGAGTTGGAGAGCATATAGCATATTCAGAGAGAATACACTGATTTGATTAAAGTATAAATTATGGGGAAGGAAATATTCTGAGATGAAGTTAAAAAGGTAAAATAACAGTAGGTCAGAGAAAACATTGAATGCTGCATGAAATAATTTGAACTTGTCTCTGAAGGCAATAGGGAGCCATTGAAGATTTTTGAGCAGAAGATCATCATAATTATGTACATAAAATGATGATTCTGTCAACTGTGTGATGATGGCTTGTAGGTGGAAAGAGAGTAAAGGTCAGAAGCCCTGTTAGGAGGTTATATCAATAATCTAGGTGGGGGTAATGAGGACCTGTACTGTGGTAGTAGAAGTGAGAATAAAAAGAAATAAGCTCATGCAGGAGCTTGCATAACTGAAAGAGATAGGACTTGGTAGCTGGATAGGAGAAGCTAAAGGAAAATAAATAAATAAATGAACAAATGAAGGAATGAACGAACAAACAAACAAACAAATAAATAAACAAACAACACCAAGGTTGTGGACCTGGGAGGCATGGTAAATGCTGGTGCTACATATAAAAACAGAGAAGTTTAAAAGGGTAACCAATTTAGAAGAAAACACAATATGATTGAGGAGGCAGTAGAACATTCAGATACATCTGTCCTGAAAGCAGATCACAGAATCACAAAATTACAGAGCCGGCTCATCCAACCAGCATCTGACCAAGAATAATATCTCCTTAACTGCATAGTAGCATTCCATTCCATTAATGCATCACAATTTATTTTTAAATATTTTCCCATAGTTGAACTCTTAGGTTGCTTCATGTTTTTTTTTTTTTACAATTGCACATAATGCTGATATGAAAATCTTTGAACAGTTATCTTTGGTGTTATTTTCAACAAAACTTTCAGGTATCAATACTAGCAATGAAGTTATTGGGTCAAAAGGTGTGTTCTGAATACGAGTGTTAAAAGGTGAATTTTTAAAATATCCTCTGCAACATTCACAACATCTTTCCCCTTAGGACGAAGAATTTCTGGTGCAGGAACTGTTATCTCTGGAGACAGCCTCTTCCGCTTTTGGACAGCTCTAATCATTGAGAAGTTTTTCCTTGCATCAAATCTAAATATTGTTTTTTGCAACTTCCATCCATTGCTCCTATTTCTGACCATGGGCCAAGTAAAAAAAAAAGTCTAATTCTTCTTCCACATGACAGCCATCTGAATACTTAAAGACAACTCTAACATTCCTCTACATCTTTTCTGAGCAAAATATTGAGAGTTCCTTTAATGGATGCTCATTTGACATGCTCTTGATGCCCCTCACCATGCTGGCTGCCTTCCTCTGGGTGGTGTTTAGCTTCCTGAGCTTCCTTCCTAAAATGTAGCAGTCATAACTGAAAACAACACTCCAGATGTTATACAGAATATAAATGAACTATTACCTCCCTATTTTAGACAATATGTGTCTCAATTCAGAATAGTATGCACTTTGTATTATTAACCTATATTGAGCTTGCAGTCCACTAAAATCCTATGGGATTTTTGTCACATGATCTATTGTCTAATCAAGCTTTCTTCATTTTTTACTAATAAGGTTGATTTCTTAAACCCAATTATTCCCTATTAAATTTCATCTTACTAGATTCAACCTATCACATTCCAGCCTTTCAAGACATTTTTGTATCCTATCTCTCATTCAACATATTAGCATACTTAATGTCATCTGTAAATTTATTAAGTATGCCATCCATTTATGTATTCATCCAAGACATTTATAAAAACATTAAACAGCACAACACAACACAGCACTAAGGACAAATCCCTAAGACACTCCACTACATGCCTCCCTCTAGTTGATATCCAGTCACCAATGGCAACCCTTTGGGTCTAGTCATTTGACCAAATTCACCTAATTGTGCTACTATCTAGCCCACATCTCTCCCCAAATCTAGCATACCTGGTAGGCTGTGCCCAGCTTTCCTCTTTTCTACTTCATATTCTAAGTTGAAATGACTACTTCCTCCCAGTCTCATCATTTCTATTTCAGCAACTGGTTCTCCTTGTTATCTGGAATCAGATCAAGAAGAGCAGTTCTTGCTCTTTTATCACTAGGATACAGGATTGTTCATCATGAGAGGTCAGGCAAGACTAGATATAAGAATTTTTGAGCCATTTGTGAACAAAGGTATGTGACTATCTGATCTTAAAAATCTTTTCCAGCTCTAAGATTCATGTTTCATGTGCCTGTTTCTACTTTTCTAGCTTCATGCACGTAGAATAGAATGAAGGTTCTACATAGAGTAGTATTATAACGACAGTCATTTGTGGGTAAAACTTTCTTTGCAGGGGAAAGAATGAAAAGACCCTAAGGTAACTGAAGAATACAAAAGAAGAAGTCTAAAAGATAGGAGAAACTTTTCTCTTTGTACTTTGCCTGGACTTCACTTTTGCACCCATCTCACTCCGCTGAATTAGTTATCTGTGTAGATACTTTTAACTTTTAGTAGATTGTAAATTTCTCTAGAGCAGGATGAGCTGACAGGCTTTGCTGAGGATGCTTCCAGTGGCCCTCAGCATCTAGAGATGGAGAGGTGGGGGAAGAGGCAAAAGTGAAATTTGGCACAATGGCATGTTCTACTTCATCATCGATCTTTACCTATAGCATATATCTGTATCTTTAGTACCCAGGACAGTACATTGCTCGAGTTCACTGGGATAGGTGATTTCCAATGAGAAAACTCTACCCATGCAATTTATAAACTTAAGAGTGTTGCCAGGCGCACTGAAAGATTAAATAATTTGCTCAGGGTCACACAAGTAATGTGTGTCAGAGGTTTTATTTAAACCTAGGTTTTCTTGACAGTCAAAAAGTATTTATTAAATACTTATGATATGCCAGGCACTGCACTAAGCACTGGGGATACAACAAAAAGTATGTCATTGTTCCTCTTAGAAAACAAAGGACAAACAACCACAAAAGATAGTTCCAGATCTCAGGGAGCTTACAGTCTAATGGACACTGAGGTCAGCACTCTATCCATGCTGTCACACTGCCAACTTAACATGGGCTTTTCATAGTACTATTTCTACATAGTAGGTATTTAATAACCATTTGTGAAATGGAACAGAGAACAGAGAAAATAGAGGAGGTTAACTAAGCTCTTCCAATGAGAAAGAATTAATAAGGAAAAACCCCCTAGCCTCAGGAAGCTCAAAGCTTTGTGTTATTGGCTTGGGAGAGGACAAAAACTTTTAGAATTCAGTTACTACAGGATTGGCCAATATTTCTTAAAACTTGCTGATAACAAATGCGTTAGAGATGATGTCACTAAAGGAACTTATGATGATGATAAGGTTGAAGATACCATTATTCCAAATCTCACCCTTGCCTCTTCCCCTCACCTCTCCATCTGCAGATGCTGAGGGTCACCATGAGTAGAATCTGTTGGCTCACCCTTTTGCTTTCCTGATATGACAGCATGATGGTGTTTCTGAAAGTTTGGCTCCAAATACCACTAAATACATTCTTAGAGAGAGGGAAAGTCATGACAGGAGAGAATGGAAGAGGTACAGAAATAAGAAGGAAAAAAGACTGCATTTGTCATCATTGGCCCAGCCAGATTGTTCATTTAGTCTGTAAAAGGTTTTTTCACCACCTGCATCAGAGGATGAGGAGAAGAAAGTGCTTGGCAAACTTCAAGCGCTTCACACTCCTCCACTCGGATGTGAGTTTGCATTGGATTATAATGCCTCCAAATGCAAGGGCAGAAGTTTAAGACCTGCAGTGATTACTGCATAGGCTGGCCAAACATTTTACAAATGACGGCCCACTGTGGTCACAGAGGAAACCAGGAAGAGAATGAATAGTGGAGAGGAAATCATCACCAAAATCCAAAGAGTCAAAGTTCATGTGCTATTAAAAGTGGGTCCTCGACATCTTTAGACACAAAAGGATGCAGCACATATTCTGCATAATTGCTAAATATCTCCTGAATGGCTCAGACAGCACAACCTTCCTTCAAAATGTCCTCGTATCAGCCCTTTCTAATTGTGAATACCATTGCCACACCATAGAGGAAGCATCTTAATTTTCACATAAGCTAAGAAAACAACCCAAGAGCCCTATGACAATCCCAGAACTACATAATCTGAATTCAAATGTGGACTTAACTCCATCCTCATGATGGAAAAGATTCCCAGCCAGAGTGGAAGTACAGAAGCTGCTTTCCCTGAATCGTGGGAATTCCTCCAGTATACAATAACAAGACAATTAAGGGAAACATTGAGTGAACACTTAAAAAGACCCACAACTCACAGCAATTATTGCAGCAACTCTCCCATTACATGCTGTGCTCAGGCTCTGACCTGATCTGTCTTTCTTTTCCTCCTTCCCCTCAAATCATAATGAACTTTTAAAACTCAGTTCTGCTTAATGTTTCTACCATACAATGACAAACCAGTGACCAGTATTTCTTCAATAGCTATTCATTGGTAGTATACCAGACTCTGAGTTTATTTATTTGATTTAAAAAAAAATAGACCAAATTCCATGTTTGTTATGCCAACAAAAACAAAAGGTCAGTTCTGAATTTCTGTCAGGCCTACTATGATCTATGTCTTTAAGAAAAAAGAAAGCAGAACTATGAGATTCTCTCCCTCATACAAAGAGGTTTAATCTATCGGTCATGCAGAGAGGATATTTCAATAATATTCTACTTTATCATCTATATTTACCTATCTATAAATATATTTATTTATATATCTATATTTACCTATATCATATATCTATATGCTCAGTACCCAGTACAGTACGTTGCTCATTGGACTTTACTAGTGATTTCACTGGTATAGGGAATTCCCAATGAGAAAACTCTATCCATGCAACTTATAATCTTACAGCATTGCCAGGGTCCCTGATACACACACACACACACACACACACACACGCGCGTGCGTGCGCATGCACATATACACATACATACATATACATATTTCATAAACTCACAATTTTTTTCCTAATTTCCCTACTATGATGATGACTCTGATGGCTATAGCGAAAATCATTCACCTAAAGCAAAGCTGGTACTATTCATCACAACTTCTACTTCTTTTTCACTTCAGCTCAATCTTAGAACCAACATGGCTAAGACAGATGTATTGACTGGTTAAAGAGGACAGGTGGAAACAAATTACAACATAATCTAGTTCATATGTCATCGTGACAGGCAGCCAAAGAGGACCTTCCAGGTTATTGCATAATTAGCAGGAAATGCTGAACAGTTTTTCTTAGCTCCACATAAGCCAATTTCCTTTTCCCTTGTGAATGTATAGCTGCTAACCCAATGCCATATAAAACCTTCCTTCCTGTAATCTAAGGTTCAAAGCATTTGAATTTCGTATTCTGAATTCAGAGAAGTCTTGTAATCAGCATTCTTAAGTTGCATTTAAAAAGGCCCAGTGTCCAAGAATGGGGTAGCAACAGTCCCACTATATTCTGCCATGGAAAGACCATATCTGCAGTACCATATTCAGTTCTAAATTACACATTTTAGGAAGGACATTGACAAATTGGAGTGTGTCCTGAGAAGTACAACCAGGATGGTGAATAGCCTCAAGCTCTATTAAGGGAGCTGGTGATTTTTAGCCTAGAGAATAGAAGACTAGAGTAGAAGTCGGGACAGGATGGCAGATGACATCTCTACTTCCAAGTATTTGAGGGACTGTCATTTAGAAGAGTAATTAGACTTATTCTGTCTGGTTCCAAAAGACAAAATTACAAGCAATGGGTAGAAGTTAAAAAGGTAAATTTAGGCTTGATATAAGGAAAAATTCCCAACAATTAGAGCTCTCCAAAAGTCCAATTTACTGCCTCAGGAAAGAGTGGGCTCCCCATCACTGAGCATCTTCAAATGAAGACTCATCTGTTGGGTATGTTGGAGAGTGGATTCTTATTCAGGTATAGTGTAGATTGGTTGACCTCTGACATTCTGTAATCAGTACGACTGACAGGTTTTCTAGTGAGTGAGTGAAAAGAAAAAGAAAAAGCAAATGATTGAAAGCGTAATCATTTATCTTTGTATATAAGCTACTGAAAATTCAAACTGCTCTTTCTAGAACAGGAAGTCAATCTAACTGATTATGAAATTAGCCCTGTTTTAGAATAGTGGCCAATCTAATTGACAATAAAAATAGTAGTTGAGGTGTTCAACTCAATTCAATTTAATAAGCATTTATTAAATGTCTAGTATTTGTCAGGAACTATGCTAAGAGCTGGGGGTACAAAGATGAGATCAAATAGTCCCTGTCCTTAAGGAACTTATATTTTCTGGGTGAGGGAGGGACATGCCTTGTTCACAGATAAGTAACTACAAGCTATATACAAAGTAATTTCCAAGGGAAGAGCACTGATCCCATATGAGGGGCAGTTTATTAATAATGGAACCAGAGCCTTAGAAGGCATAATGGAAGAGTTGGAAACAGGTAAAGACACAAGGCAGATAGGCTTAACATGAACATGAGGATGAGGATGAGGTAGCAGGACATAGTAGCCAAGGAAAAGAGTGTCTGCTGAGCCAGCTTATAACTTGGAATTCAAAAGCACAGGGTTGTTGAGTGGAGTAATAAAGGAATAATTTAGCTGACCCTTCATGCTAACAAAAATAATGTTGAAATGTTCATTAATCCCTAAGAAATGGGAGGAGGTATTTGGCCAGTTGCTTTTAATAGTACTCCTAGACGATATGGTGGGCAGCTAGGTAACACAGTGTATAGAGCTTTGGGACTGGAGTCAGGAAGACCTGAGTCAAAATCCAGCCTCAGACACTTAATAGCTATGTGACCCTAGGCAAGTCATTTGACCCAGTTTGCCTCAGTTTCCTCATCTGTAAAATGAGCTGGAGAAAGAAATGGCAAAGCACTCCAGTATCTTTGCCAAGGAAACTCCAAATGAGGGGCAGCTAGGTGGCTCAGTGCATAGAGTACTGGCCCTGGATTCAGGAGGACCTGAGTTCAAATCCAGCCTCAGACACATAACATTCACTAGCTGTGTGACCCTGGGCAAGTCACTTAACCCCATTGTCTAAACCAAAAAAAAAAAAAAGAAAACTCCAAATGGGGTCATGAAGGGTCAGATATGATGATATGACTGAAATGACTACGCAACAAAGGCTATATGGTAATTATCATCATGTGTTTCAGTAGGATTATTGTATTTCTTGTATTTCTGTGTTGTGCTATTAGTATAATAAAAAGTTCCACAACAAATTAAATCATCTTGATCTGCCACGGAAATTATTAGAAGTAGCAAAATGAATCATGAGTTCCAGGGCATAAAGGGCTATAGGGAAAGGTCAGACTGAGCTTGGAAATGGCAAAACAGAATCTGATAAATGGAGTTCCCACTTGATACTGCCTGCATAAGGGAGACAGATATTTTTAGCCTCTAGACTTGAGAGTGAAAGAACTCAATTAGGTATGTATATATAAAGTACCTTAAAGTGTATGCCTGGTAGGTGGTGATTTAGCTAACTGTATGTTTTTGCACATTGGATGCTATTTACTCCTAGATCCTATCCAACCCATCCTTTCCACTCCCATGCAACTCTTCTAGGTCAGGGTCCCATCACCTCCCAAACGAACTACTGTAAAATCCTCTAACTGGTCTCCTAGCTTCTCCCCTAGACCTTCTTCAGTCCATCCTTCACATTGCTGCCAGAGTAAGTTTGCCAAAGGCCCACTTGGAACACATCATTCCTCTTTTCAAAAAGCTTCAGTAAAAGGTTCCCCATTGTTTACTAAATAATGTCCATTTGCTTACTATGACACAGTAGTCATATAAGCCATTAGTGAGTTTGTAATAAGCATGTGTTCCACTTCAAAGCTTATTACAAATACATTTTGAATTAGACTTTTGAAAATGACTGCCGTTATAAAATCTTATCCTGGTTCCACTTATCTCACTCAGTATCACTTTTTATACAAGTCTTTTCAGGTTTCTCTGAAACCATCCCACTTATCATTTCTTATAGCACAATAGTATTCCTCTATATTCATATAACACAAATTTCAGAGTAAGACACACATTTATGCCCATTGTGGAAATTTGTTTTGCTTGACTATACATATTTTCTATACAGATTTTCATTTCCGTTTTTCAGTTGAGGAGAATATAAAAGAAAGAAAACAAGTGCTTTTTAATTTTTAAAAAATAATATTTAACTTTATAAGAGAAAACTATTGCTAATATCTACTCTTTGCTGAAGCAATACAAATGGGCAGAGAGAAGTTAAAGAATATACTATATATATATTTCGTATATATATTCTTTATATATGTATATATAATCAGAGTGTATATATATATATATATATATATCCAGTATAGGTGTGTGTATATATGTGTGTGTTTGCATGTGTGTATATATATGCATATACATGTGTACATAGGATATATATATACACACACACACTGAAGAAAGAGTATATTCCCAAACATTTTGCCCAGTAGGATTCAGAGAAGTAACACTCGTAGATGCAAAGGGATCTTATCAACTCAGGAATTGTTGCCCACCAATGATATAGATTATAATCCATCCATTCTTTACCCATCTGATGATACTCTTATCTATGTCCCTCCCATAAGTTTGTCACAGGAAGTCTACCCAATGTTCTGGAGGTCTTCCTTGCTTTTTGCTGGCATTCCAGGGGTACCACTGGAGTACTCTGGCTGTCCACCTGTATTTTCTCATTCTTGCCACATGACTAGCTCATCTTTTTTCCTATCACATAAGTTTTGATGTTTTCTACATGGTGTTGTTCAGTCATTTTTCAGTCATGTCCAACTGTTTGTGACCTCATTTGGAGTTTTCTTGGCAAAGATACTGGAGTGGTTTGCCATTTCCTCCTCCAGCTCATATTACAGATAAGTAAACTGAGGGAAACAGGGTTAAGTGATTTATCCAGAGTAACACAGCTAGTAGGCACCTGAGGCCAGATTTGAACTCAGGAAACTGAGTATTCTTGATCCGAGGCCCAGTACTCTATCCACTGCAACATTTAGCTGCATCTTTTACATAATAGGCCCTTAATAAATGCTAGTTGACTGACTGACTTTGGAGTTCACTAGTTATATGTTGCAGCCTACTCACACCATACCTTCAGTGTGATATTCATCTTTAGTTCTTTGGAGGCAGTTGTATTCAATATCTTGCTGTCATATGCCAACACCAATAGACTACTAATATTTAAAAGATGAATCTTTGCTTTCTTGAGAAGCTTGGAGTCATTAAAGGAGCTTTGCAATTTCCTGATGGTATGCAGCTCATTCTTACCCTTCCGTCCAACTCTGGTCCAATTCAGTATCCATCTGATCTGTCTGTATCATTCTACACACTAAAGGACCAGTTATGTAGGATTTCCATCTAAATGTAGATTGAAATCTGGATAATGGATATTCTTTATGCACTTGATCTTTCCTGTGTGGATGTTCAGGCCAAATTCTTTTGAGTGATTGCAGATCTTTTCAGGGAGGTTCCATAATATCCTCAGGCTTGAAGCAATTAGGAAAGTTTCATCTGTATATAGGAGCACCTGGAGGACCTTACCATCCACAGGAAATCCTTCTTAAACCTGAACTCAGTGCTGGATCTCCTCCAACACAGTGGTTGTTTTGCAAGCATACACTTCCCTGTTTCATGCCTCATTTGATTTTCTTATCAGAGAGTTATTAAACAGAGTTATTTCTTCTGTTACACTTTCTAAGGAATCTTGAATGATTTTGATGTATAGACATGAGTTACCTTATTGTGACAGAGCCTGTAAGGTAGCCTTTTGTTATACTAAGTCAAATGCTTTTTCATAATCAACAAATAATAAGCACAGTGGGGTGAGATCTTATGTTCTCTATATAGTTTTCTACTAATTAGGAAATGGTAAAGATGAGGTTCATTGTTGAATATAATTTGGGGCAGCTTTCTTGTTCTCTATTAATAATCTCATTGAGGATGGCCTCAGTTTTTGTATAGATGACTTTAATAAAGATTGCATGTACATGGAAGAGTAGGTGTATGGGTTAGTAATTAGTGTTTTTTGTTAAAAAGGTCTGCGTTTTTCCCCATGCCTTTGGTATTTTCCCTGTCTTCATATATCTACTATATCAGCATCATTCTCTTCTGTATGTACTTCATCCATTCTGGATGTTTCCCCCATTTTCCTGTCATTGATGCTGTTTCTACCTCCCCTATAAGCATATCAGTAGCTGTGATATTAGAATTCAAGCACAGTTGCTCCTTGATGGATAAAACAGTTATGATGATCTTTGTAAGTCTTTTCCATTCTTTTTCTGTTTATAATCCTTCTTTCATTTATATACTTGGATGCCATTGGAATGACTTTACTTAGTTGTATATCTTGCCAAGCTTGCTTGTAACTGATTTTACTTTATATTGCTTCTGTCTGTTTTATGAGATTATACTGCTCTTCATCATCTGTCATCCTTCTCTCTAAGATTTTACAAATGAATTTATATTCTAACCCAGTGTTGCTTTTGGCAGTCATCTCTTTCCATTTAGGAAGTAAGTTAGATGTTTGCTGTTTAAGGTACTTTCTAGGCTCTTTTGGTCTCCTGTGGGGGCAATTCATTTATACTGGTTAAACTTTTATATAAAAATTTTATAGACAGTGTCTCTATCCTTTTTATTGTCCATTTCCAATTTTTATTTTTAATTTAAGGTTAAGTTGTTTCGATATATCCCATATCTTTTCCTTATTGTTCTATCTTGTTCTTGTTGTTGTTGTTTGTTTGTTTGTTCGTTTGTTTTTACTAATTCTGAGATCATTTCTCACAAGTTAATGATCTAACTGTACACAGATAGATGACTCAGGGATAATTCCACATCAATAACAAGACTTTTCCTTTCTGTTAACATATAAACTATTTTCTTTATGGTGTTATTTGCTCCTCATTAGGTCTAGCATTGACCAATTCTTCTCTTGCAGAAAATGTTCATGCAATAGGAGCATAAGACTTCTGGGTAATCTGTAAGTCATTGGCCTCTCTCATTCTATTTCCCGTACCACATTTTCCCATATATTTCCCCATCCTCACCTTTTCTCACCTTTTCACTGGAGTCACCAAGTGTTGGAATGTGTATTGATTTGGAAGATCTTATCAAGTTCCTTATGGAATATGTCTACTTATCATTATACTTATCATAAGTTGTATGATATTTGATGAACAAATTTCCCATAAAATAATGTTTCTTACTAATTTTAAGTACAAGATAAAACCTACGTCAACACTCTCTTTCCATCTCAAAAGAGTACTGGTGAACTGTGCTTTCATGTGAATACATCTTCCTTCCTTTTTTTCCTGGTTTCATTTATAGCAAGAGGTCAATATTGATATGATTCATCTTCTCCATAAATATATCTACTCATTAGTCATTAGACAAAGATCTTATATTGAGAGTATCAATAGTCAAATTAAAGTTGATTAAAGGCTTGAAAACTATATGATTAATATCATCTGCCACCTTTCCTGCCAGTCTGTCACCATCATTGAAGAAACTGAAGAGACCACATAAGACTGAGGGCCATTTTTTCTTTTTTCTTTGTTTCATAGTTTGCTGTGGCAAAAAAAAAAAAATCTGTCACCTATGGGCCAGCCTCCTGGTGATGAGCCTCTCCCTAGTTTTCTAGGCGGATTCTTGGAAAACAGACTCAGTCTATGGCTAGATATTTTAAGCTTTTTCAGCATGGTAGATCTCTATGCCCCAATGAAGCATCAGAGTAGAATTTTTTTTTGGAGAATCATTCAACTTCATGCCTATAGAATGATACCATGCACTGAACGGTAATTCAAAAGATGCTCTCCCTCTTTTCAGTGGTCCAGTGGCTGTACGTCCAGGAAAAAGCCATAGATTGAAAATCAGGAAGTCCTATGTTCTAGCTATGGTTCTGACGCTGATAAGCTGCGCAACCTTAAGCAAGCACATTATTTCTCTGGGTCTTAGTTTCATCATCTATAAAATAAGATGATGCTCTATATATGATGGCACTTTCAAACTCTAACATTCTGTGATTTCTTTTTACTTATTTCAACTCAATTCACATAAACATTTTTAAGTGCCTGCCCTGGACACGTAGAGTGGTGGGTGCTTGGGATACAAAGTTGAAATGGTCCTTGCTATTGAGTAGTTTACAATCTTGTAAGGGCAAAACACATACACACACACACAAAGACACATTCACACACAGAGATAAACACATAACTATATTACCAGGTAGACTATTTATAAGTGTGTAAAGGAGGTTTGAGCAAAGGAGAGAAGGATCACTTTTAGCAGGGGAAACCAAGGAAAATTTCATGGAAGAAATGTCACATTAGCTGAACTTGAAAGAAAAAAATTCAACAAGTAGAGAAAGTACTTTTCAGGCATAGGTGAGGCATGTCCTTAAACTCATGGAGGTAAGAAAGGGCAGAACAGGATTGAGTAAGAGCGAATAGTCCAGCCTGACTGGAACTAAGTACATATAAAGTAGATGGGTATCATGTGAAATGAGGCCAGAAAGTGATTTGAAGAATGAATTGGAGGGGGGAGAGAATGGACAGAGAGACAGGAAGATTTTTCTTCACTGGTTTGTAAGTGAAAACCTAAAAAGTCTGTGCTCGATTAGTAGACTATTTTGAAGCTAACTGCCCTTCAGAAAAACAAACTTCATACCCAGATACATGAGTTGCTAAATGACAGGAAACATTTTCAATGTCACCCACGGTTTTCTACCAATTACTTTGCTAGCTTCTCAATGGGGACTTCTACCCAATAAGAGAATACAGAAGCAGCCTGGTGTCATGGCACAAGCATTTGACATGGTCAAAAGACCTGCATTCTTGCCCCACTTCTTATTGCGATAATGCTTGTATTACCTCCCTCACAGGACTGTTGTGAGGAATGCAATATATGATTGGTTATTGCTAAGTACTCAACAAATGTTTGTGAATTAGATGAGTAAATGAACATTGATTTCACATTTTTGATTGAAAAGCATGTTCAAGAATTCATATGCACAACACACACAGCCAGACCACTCCCTTGTTGATAAGACAGTGAGTGGTACTGGAGTGAAATTATTGTGGCCTAGCCTAGTGTTAGATCTTTGAGAGAACCTATCCTGCATTAAAAAAAAAAATAATCATTTGTCACTTATCAGTAAGTATTGATGGTGACAAATATTTTTGATAACATAGTATGACCAATAAAATTTCATACAGACAAAAAGCAATTAAAAGTATTGCATTTCATTAAACATAGGAGGATTCATTATCTGTACAATGGAGGAGAGGAGAGATTGACTATCAAGGGTCCATGAACTTGTTTTTTCAAATATTTTAATAACTTTACTTCATCATAACTGATTTCCTTTATAATCTTATGTATTTTATTCTAATTGAAAACATTAAGTATATTATTATGAGAAGGGGGCTATAGGCTTCCCCAGACTTTTGGATCCACGATAATAAAAAGGTTAAGAACCATTGAACAAGTCAATTCATTTAATTCACAATGCATTTATTATGAACCTAATATGTGCTAGGTGGTAAAAATAAAATGACCATAGAAAAACTATCCTCTCTTCAAAAGTTGCATTCTACTGGGGGGATGCAACATTACACAGAGTAAATAATTAAACAGAAGGCAATTTGAGGAGAGTACAATGAAGGTGGGGGGAGGAGGAGAATAACAATAGGGGTGGGAGGAGGATGAAAGGTTTCCAGCGCATTGAGACTTAAGGAAGCCAAGGTGAAGGTGAATAGAGATTGTATTCCAGGCAAGAGGGACAGTCTATGAAAGGTGTGAACATAATGTACTAAAAGCAGAAAGTAGACCAGTTTGTCTGGAACATAGACTATTTGAAGAGGAGTAACATGAAATAAGTCTGGAAAGGTAAACTGTAGCCAGGTGGTGAAAAGTTTTAAATGCCAAGCTGTGGAGTTGTATTTATTACTTGAGACCACTGGTGATTCTTGAGTAGTGAAGTGCCATGATCAGACCTCTGCTTTAGGAAGATTATTTTCACAGCTGTATGGAGAGTGGTTTGTAGAAGAAACTGGAAACAGAGCAATTTGGAGGCTATCATAATTATTCAGGCAAGGATGGTTGCAAGCCATGTAAGTGGAAAGAAGGCTAGAGGTTGATGGCTGTGTGAGTGGAGAGAATGACATAGATATGGAATATGTTGTGGAAGCAGAATTGAAAAAACACAGCAACTACTTGGATATAGATGGTGAGGGAAAGGGAGAAGGGAGAACCAAAGATGACTCCAAGGTTATAAACAAACCTGACTGCAAGAATAGTGGTATTCTCAATGGAAGGGGGAGGGAAAAGAAATGAACAATCCTAACTATGCCAGTTTCCAATATATAACTCAAATAATATAATCATAATCTTTCCCTCTTTATGATTCCCTTTCTTCATGTTTCTTCCTCTCTCTATCTCTGTCAGTATTTGGTAATGCTTGAATTCTCTTAGGAGCCCAAGCTTAGCAACAACCATGGATGATTCAGATTTAATGTTGCATTCATCCCCTTTTGAGTTCCAAACTTGACATCTTTTATCTATTTATGAAGGGCAGGCTCTTTTGTTTTGAGAAAGTAATTGAAAAGAAAGATTGTCAAATGAAGAAAGATTATGTGATGTTTTATTTATTGAAAACATAGAAAAGGTTCCATGTGTGGCATGGATCCCTCTGCTCCACTGAAGTGCCGGCATCCTGCGGCTGAGTTTATAATTGTTCTCTGCTCCTCTTGAATCCCACTTCAGGGGCCACATCTGTCTCCCTGACAATCTTCATGACATCGACATATAGCCTCACTGGCAGTGCTCCCTGTAAGCCTCAAATATCCCCCAAATAGCTCCATGTCTACCTTCTGTTTGTTACCTACTATTAACTTTCCCTTCCCCAGATCCTCCCCATTTTTGCCCTGTAACCCTTTGGTGGAGAAACACTTCAATTAACTTCAACAAATATTAACTACTAACTATGTACAAGGCACAAGAACGTTCTTTTTAAGTGGGATGAGACAAAAGGTATAGCCTTGTGGATTACCAAGGCCTGCTGTCCTCCATCTAGTGGGTTTAGGTGAGAAGTTCACGTTTTGAGTTTGCTCAAGCCGCATCCGTCCCTTGCCTAACCAATGCAGGCTCTCTAGGGGCAAAATGCTAGGAAAGCAAGCTAGGGTACTTTCCTCCCAGTTGTCCCCTATGTTTCAAAAGAGCTGGGGATGCCACTTTCCATATAGACTTTGGGAGCAGAAAAGGAGACCAACTCTAAGAAAAATTTCAAGTGGAGTGATTTGACTTTGGTAAGCTCCCATCTCAGGGTGCCTCTTCCACCAACCCTTTCCAAAATGTCCAGTACCTTCACGCTACACCTTGGTCAGTCAGTCAACTAGCAAGCATTTGTAGTTGACCGTCTGACTTCACTGCCTAAAGCTTCTTTGTTACCCCCTCCACATCTCACTCAAGTGCGCCATTCTCTGTTCTCAAGAGCCCTGACTACCCATTCCATATTCCCAAAATTAGCCATTTTTTCTATCCCTTTCTCAAAAAGTCCATTTCTTCTTAAAGGCTGATCTCAACTAAATGTTGGAAGGAAAACAATCTAAGTAAACTAATTAACAGCAAATCCCCCAAACCTTACAGGCATGATTGCTTTTATTTTGGGGGGGGGATTTACATTAGTCATTTCCTTTTAAGCTAAAACAACCTACCCCTTATCCTCCCCACCCCAGTCAATAAAGAAAAGTTTTTAAGGAAAATCAGCAGACACTGTATGAAAACAATAGCATATGTCACATTTCTTATTCATAGTCCCCCATCTCTCTTTCTGAGAGTACAGAGATATGTTTCACTGACACTTCTCTGCAATCAAGGTTGGTTATTACAACTAATCAGAGGTCAATGGTCTTTTAGTTTTGTTTTCATTAAATTATTTTAGTCCTAAAAACTGTATTGTTGTTCTCCTGGTTTTGCTTATTTGGTTCTGTATCAGCTCATACAAGTCTTTCCATTTCTTTTATTCTCTCATTCTCTTATTATAGGCAACTGGGTGGTACAATGGATAGAGTGTGGGACCTACAGTTAGGAAAATCTGAGTTCAAAACCAGCTTCAGAAACTTACTATGCAACCATTTCACCTGTGTCTGCATCAATTCCTTCATCTACAAAATGGAGATAATAATAGTACCTACCTCCCAGGGTTGTTATGAGGATAAAATGAGATGTTTATTGTTTTGAAAACCTTATATAAATGCTAGGTGTAATTATTATTCATCATTTCTTCTGGTACAATAATATTTCATTACATTAGTATACCACAATTTTATATAAATCCTCTTTGTTTTCAGGCTTTCATTTTTTGGTATTTGTTTTATTTTGTTTTTGCTACCACAAAAAATACTACTATGAATGTCTTGGCATATGGCACCTTTGTTTCTGCTCTTGATTTCCTAGGGGAATATGTTCAGTAGTAAGATTATTGAATCAAAGGTTATAAACATATTAGTGACTTTTATCATTTTCTGGACTGGTTGGACCAATTCTTCATTCTACTAACAGAGTGTTAATGTGCCTGCCTTCGCTCAGCTACTCCAACATTAACAAGTTTCATTTTTTAAAATAATCTTTGATACTCTGAATGGTGTTAGACGACAAGTGAGTTGTATTCATTTGTTATTTCTCTCATTATTAGTGATTTTGAGCATCTTACATATAACTGTTGAAAGTTAGCTATTCTTTTTTTTAAACTGTTCATATCTTTTGACTACCTATCTATTGGAAAATAATAATAATAGCATTTATATAGAGGATTGTAAAGATTAAGGACTACAAAACTCTTCATAAATACTATCTCAGTTTATCCTCACAACAATATCAGAAAGGAGGCAGTATTATTATTCCCATTTTACAGATGAGGAAACTGAGGCAGACACTGATGAAATGACTTGCCTAGGGTCACATAGCTAGTAAATTATTGGATTTGAACCTCGGGTGTTCCTGACTCCAGGTCCAGCAATCTAACTACTGTACCACCTAGCTGTTCTTAGTCTTAGATATTATGTCAATTCCCTACATGTCTGCTCTGTTTTAGCTTTTTAAATTAATAATCATTTATTTTCTCTTTTCCTTCCTCACTAGAAAGAAAAACAAAATGCTTGTGATGAATATGCATAGTCAAGTCAAACAAGTTGACACATTGGCCATGTCCAGAAATGCTTGTCTCATTCTAGATATTGAGTGTATCAACTCTTCAAATATTGCATTTAAATACAGAGTTAGCAGTACAGGGTCTCCCAAAAAGTCTTAGTGCAGTTTTAAGTTATTAAAGTATAAAGGTTATTAATCTTCCTAAGGGCCATCGCTTTGAAATACGGGGTTTGGGAATGACAACTTTCCCTTGCATACAATCCTTCCTTCATATTGATTATTTAGAAACATTTTATGTAAATTATTAAAAATAAGTATTATTAAATTATTATTTTATAAATATTAATATTTATATTAATAAATTATAATTATATGTTAATTATATTGATATTTATGGTTTTATTTATCGATTTTACTTATTTTTATTTATTATTAATATTATGTTAATATAATTCTATATTAATTATATTAATAATTAATACATATTTTATTATTATTAAATTAAAAATAATAAGCAAAGTATTCTTTCTGAATGATAATAGTGTTATACATTGTTACAATAACCAGAAGGCAATATAATGGATCTCTAGTTAACTCCTCATCTCTTTTGGACTGAGGGACCACTGAGATTACTAGAAATGTTTGTGTAATGAGATAACAGATTATGTTATAGTAGTTTTTGTTAGACAAATACTGAAGAGGAAGTCAGGAAAGAGCAGAGCTTTCCTTGAGATGTGCCTCAGGTCTTGATTAAGTAGATACACTGGTGCTGCAAGGTGGAGACAAGAAAAAGTTTCCTGTAGAAGGTGGAACTTGAGAAGGAAGCCAGGAAAACTAACAGGATGAGAAGATAGAGCATTTTTGGCATGAAGGACAGCCAGCACAAAGATAGAGCCTTGTTTTGTGATTTTCTCAAAGTAGAATGGGTGGTCCTGATGGTGGAAATAAATTCTGATTGGTTAACAATTAATAAGAGAATGAATATTATAATGGCAGGTGGACCTATTCTAAGGAGGGTCTGGGGTATGAGACTCTGATCACTTAGTCTTGGTCAAAGAGACTTAACTATATTCATATCACCTATCTGACAGAAGGGAGAGAACCCACATTCTCTCAGACCTGTCTAAGTAAAACACAATGGACCAGAATCCATCAATTCACCTAACTTTACCTTTTGAACAGATCTAAGTTCTTCCTCTCAGTATCAGCCCTTAGCTTCAAAGTCTGCCTGAGTAACCTACAGGGGCTGATTTATAAATAAGGAAGTAGAAAAGGCAAAAAAACTTAGGTCCTAATTCAATGATTAGTTATTAAATACAAGAGAGAAATAATCATTTCTCAATCAGAGGGAGAGAGAGA
This sequence comes from Vombatus ursinus, assembly GCF_900497805.2. Taxonomy (NCBI): domain Eukaryota; kingdom Metazoa; phylum Chordata; class Mammalia; order Diprotodontia; family Vombatidae; genus Vombatus; species Vombatus ursinus. Next base: position 26,714,949 of record NW_020955033.1, on the reverse strand, counting down.
AAAAATAAATATTTGTTAAGCATTTATTATGCTCTGGGCACTTTGCTAAGTGCCAGGAATACAAATATATGCTAAGAGAAGGCAATCCTTTCCCTCGAGGAGCTTACATTCCAAAGGAGGAGACAGCACATAAAGGGGAGCTAGCGATGAAGTGGTAAAGTCCAGACAGCAAGGAATGAAGCCTACCTTGCTATTGATAATGATAATGATGGTAAAGATGGAGAAGGGCGGGGCAAGGGCTTTCACTCTGCCTTGAAGAAGCTGGGCTACTATTAGAGAAAAGGAATGACCAGCCTAGTTGGTCAGTCCCCACAAACCAGTACTAAACTCTATTTTTTGTCTTCATTGTTTTGAGAAGCAGTATGATACAGCTGAGACAGCATAGGACTTGGAAAAAGTAAGGCAGCTGTTTTAGTGGCTTGTAAGCTTGTACCATGTTTGTGTTTTTGCCACAGGCAATCAAAAAGGAAGCCTTAAGTAAAGGCAAGAAGGCACCTTGGCTCTTTCGTTTTCAGGGAGGCTGAAGTGGTCCCTAACAGCATGGAAGAAGAAATTAAGGATAAAAACAAACTTTTTAAAAAGAGTATAAGCAAACAGAGGGGGATCTAAATCAGGGGCTTGAGGGTCAGGAAGCTGGGAGATAGAATTGGACACTGGCAAAGGAAGTAGAAGAATGACCTTGTTTGCATCCTGCCACTTAACCTGCAACAAGACCATGGGCAAGTTGTCTAACCTCTTAGCCTTTATTTCCTCCTCTCTCCAATGAGACTATTCATATTCCCACTGCCAATTTCAGAGGCAGTTGAAAGAAAATAACCCTGTAAATTGTAAAATGCCTTATCGGTGTGAGCAATTATTAGAGAGGCGGAGAAGTGTCTCTTTTGACCGAGAGACAAAAAAATCAAGGTTCAAGGCCTGATTTTGCCACATACTACCTGTGTGACCCCAAATAAATTACTTAATCTCTGAGTCTCATATGTAAGATGGTCATGATAATACTTGCACTACCTACCTCAAAGGGTAGTTATGAGGATTAAATAGATAACATATATAAAGTGTTTTGCTACCATAAAGCACTAAATGAATGCCAACTATTAATATTATCTTCCTGTACATTTAGAAGCATAGAATTTTATTGCTGGGAGGAACCTTAGAGATAATCCTTTCATTTTATGTATCAGAATTCTGAGGACTAAACAAGTGAAATAGGTATTCCAAGGTATAGTCAGCAGTGTCTACTGGAAAGAGCAGTAAACTTGGAATCAGAGGCCCCAGATTCAAATCTTAGGTCTGCCATTTATCACCTCTATGACCTTAGACAAGGTACTTAACTTCTCTGAGCCTCAGTTTCTTGATCTGTAAAATAATAAGATTGGACTTTCCACTCTACTGTGGTCTTTTAACTTCATCCTCAGGACTCTGTTCTTCAGTCAGCTTCTCCCTTACCTCATTCCTGTGAATTTTGTTCCACTTGGTAAGACAGAACTTTCCTTGCCCCTAGTCACAATAGCATTGAAGTAGACCTTTATGGGCGGAGCAATGTGGGAAGCAGAGGAACACATTGCCTCTCTATTGACCCTAATGAGTAACTTCACGACCACTTCATCAAGCCCTGCTCTGAGCTCTGTTCTGAATCTGTGGGTGGCTCCCATCTGCCCTTTGAACATGTTCTCGTGTACAATAACAAAAAGTTCATGAGTTTGTCAGGAATGCCTTAGCATACAAGACTATAAACCAATTCCCCTTAAATTCCTACCAGACTGATGACGAAGGGATGTTCTGGAATTGGGTAATGTCAGAGTGAATTTGAATTTCTTCTGTGACCTGTAAACAGTAGACTGAGGATTATATGACAGTCATGTTTGACCGCTTGGTGCTTTTGCTACATTTTTCTAAACTCTAAAGAACAATTGTTAACTAACAAACAAAGCCACAGGAATTATTCCAGCTCAAGAGAAAAAACAGGAAACAACAAAGTCACCTAAATTTACCCATCTATGGTTTCATGTTAATATTGAGTACTTTTTATGCATAAAGATAAAGTTATTCAGAATTTTCACTACAATATTCACATATTGGGTGTTCGTTCTATCCCCACTTGGTTTTTTTTTTAAGTGAATACTAGAGAGGTATCTGGTAACACAGGATGCTCTTCTGCTTATTAAAATTACTTATGAAGCTTAAGATTGAATTTGGTTATCTTTTCCCTATTCCGGAGCCTTGAACAAAACTTTTCATGACCCTGTGTTCTACTATGATTCATATGGAGGTAGAGGAAGGGGAGATTAAAGGTATGACCTGCACAGTTATAAACCTGAATCTATACTCGCAAAGTGAAGTACAGGCAACTGCAAGCTATATAGATAAATAGGCTGGATAATTTATTAGAACTTTCCTCTTATTTTTGTCTCACTTCTCCATTTCACTTAGCCAATTGAGACATGCTTCCACTAAAGTTCTACCCTGATTTCAAAGTGTCACTGACTCCCCCCTTCCCAATCAACAGCATTAGCTGCTTTTAAGGAAATGACCAATAGACTGCTGTAATATCCTGAGCCTCAGTGACTGAACAAACAGAGTCAGCTTTATTCAAGAAGGAGGGGGAGACATGAGAATTTGCAAGCTTGTAACCTTCCAGGTAACTGCCTAGCTAGAAACATTGGAATCCATTTTTAAAAAATGACTCCTACACATTAAGGTTATAATTCTTAACAATGAACCTACAAAACCAGATGTGATAACACATTCTTTTAAGCCCTGTCACAGGGAAGGTTAATGCTGGTAGATTTCTTGAGCTCAGGAGTTCTGAGCTGCAGTAGAGGTGAAGCTGATCAGGTGACCACACTAAGTCAAGCACTCATATGGTGACCACCTGGGAACAGGGATCCAACAGGCTGCCTGTGGAGGGCCAAACCTGCCTGGGTTAGAAATGGAATAGGTTAAAGATTCTAGGGCAGCTAGGTGGCACAGTAGAATCATCTTTCTTAGTTCAAATTGAACCTTAGACACTTACAAGTGTGTGAATCTGGGAAAGTCACTTAACCCTGTTTGTCTCAGTTTCCTTATCTATAAAATGATCTGGAGAAGGAAATGGCAAACCAGTCCAGTATCTTTGCCAAGAAAACCCTCAAATGGCGTTATGAAGAGTTGGATACATGACTGAACAGCAACAAAAAATATTCTATGCTGATTAGCAGTGGGGTAGGACCCCCGAAATTCCAGTCTGGGCAAGATGGACACCCATTCTCCAAAAAACCAACAAAAACAAAAAAAAACACCAAAATTGTGGAATATGAGTAGGCTGTAAGAAACAGCGGACATGAGATATGAAGAAGTGAGGAAAGATGTATACAAATAGTGATACAAAGTGAAATAAGCAGAACCAGGAAACTATATACACAATGATAATGACAAAAGAAAACTGACCTCCAGCACAGAGCCAGACCCCCCCCCAAAAAAAGTGTTGGTGAAGCCTTTTACCTGGCAACAAGCAGCAAAGAGAAGGGGCAGTGGGGGGGGGGTGTAGAATGGCTATTCCCCATTGCTCTACCTGCCAAAGAGCTAGAGAAGAGGATGTGTGTCTCTTCCCAAAATTCTTTTCTCTACTTCTGGGCTACACAAATCTTTCTAGAATCTTTATAGTTTACTCCACAGTTTCACAAGAAGGTTGATGGCAAAACTCATGCTGTCTTCATTCTGAACTCTATGCCAGATTTGAGAATCACTGGGGCCATTGCCACTGTTTAAACATAGGTCACTTTTTCAATCAAGTCACATTGCCCTTTGCTTTTCCCCAAGTTCTGCTTGATTTCAGAGGGCAGTGAGTAGGTAGAAGTTACAAGGAAATTGATTGCAGTTCTGCACAAGGAGGAGCTTTCTACCAAGCAGAGCTGTCCAAAATGTAATGCAGTGCACTGTGACCTATGTATCTTGTCCCTAGGAGTTTTCTAGCTGAGGCTATGTGCCCACCTATCAGAGATGCTACAGAAGGTATTCCTTTTTTTAAAAAAAAATTGTCAATAGCCTGTTTTTATTATATCATCTTTATTTACCAATATATCTTTCCTACTCCATTTCCCGAAGAGTCATTATAACAAAGAAGAAAAAATAAAACAGTTCAGCAAAGCTGATCGGTACCTAAACTGGAGGTAGAGCAGTAAATAGAGTGCTGGGCTGGTAGTCAGAAAGACCTGAGTTCAAATGTAGTCTCAGACACTTACTAGCTGTATGACCATGGGTAAGTCATTTAACCTCTGTTTGCTTCAGTTTCCTCATCTGTAAAATAGGTATAATAATAGTAAGCTGTAGTATGTGCAGTGGCCACACCCCAATAAACCATCTCTGCAGATGGGCTAAACCAGGTTGAGGGTAACCAACAGGCTTCAAACCTGTTGGTAAGTTAAGAGGATGTCTACCCTAAGCATGTGAAAACTTTCCTTGGTAGGATGAGCAGATGGGAACAATTTGTTCCAATGGCCATGAAGGTGGTTAAAGCAGACACTGTGGAGGTCTTAGAGCTTGGTCAGGCATCAAAGATGTCAAGGTCATCCACTGGGCCATAGCTAGCTGTCTTGGTTTTTGTCTTGCTTTTGGACTTCAATGAAGAGAGAGTTAGACTGATGACTTCACACAACTCTGCCTCACTTAAATCCAATTCACTTGCAAGTCAAGACATCACCCATGATGTCATAGGTCCTCTTCAAAAACAAAGAATAAACAGCAACCACCATAATAATAGCAATTACTTCCAAGGGGTGTTGTGAGGATCAAATAAGATAATAATTGTAAAGCACTTAGCACAGTGCCTGGCACGTGGTAAGTGCTATGTAAATGTTATTTATTTATTTATTATTATCAATTAAATCTGACATTGTATTTAATATTCCATACCCAGAGTTTCACCACCACCACCTTCAGAATGTGTTGCCATGAAAGTAAAAGATTGGATTAAAGTCCTTTACAATCCTTTATTTGACAGAGGAACCCCCTCATTATGAAGACGAAGTACCCAGAAGGGTAAAGTGATATTTTTTCAAAGTTGTATGGCTAGTGAATGGCAGATTTGGGCATAGAACCCAAGTCCCCTAACTCTCTGTACAATACTCTCTCCACTACACCGAGCTGCCTCTCACCATGGAAGACCATGTTGGAGTCTCAACTTTGCAACACCAGTATAATTTCACCCCTCTAACCACTCATAGGCTCATCAGAATACAATGATTCAGGATTTTTCCCATGCAGTAGAACATGACCAACCACACACACACAACCTTCTTCCCTTTGTAGCCAGAAAGATTGATGTCTTTGAACTGCCCATCTACCATAACAGCTGTAACTTTGAAGTTAGGGACTGGGTACCCAATGTTTTTGTGTCTCTGAATGCTACCCTCTAAAAAAAAGATGGACCAAAGTGGTCCTACTGGGGAATCTCATTATAAACTGGTTTGTCAACAAAAAGTCCAAAGACATAAACCCCAGCTAGCTCAAGATAATAAGTTTCCAGTATAGAGGGTCATTGTGCTATAGTAAAAATAGGACTAGACTCAGGTCCCAGGAACCCAGGTTTTAATTCTAGTTCTACAATCTGTAGCTAGGTGTATGACCCTGGACAAGTCACTTAATCTCTGTGAGCTTCAGATTCTTACTCAGTAAAAAGGGACTAATACTGCCTGAACTGTATCATAGGGTCATTGTAAGGATCAGTGATAATGCCTGTAAAAATTCTTCGTGAACCATAACACTCTTTTAAAAAAAGTATTATTCCTTAAAACATCATTAAGAATGGGACAATAGCAGGTTTATCAACACTGTAATAGCCTCCTGGTTGGCCTCTGTACTTCCAGTTCACACAATCCATTCTCTATTATTGTTATTGTTGGGTCATTTTCATTCATATCTGACTTCACGACTCCTTTTGGGGTTTTCTTGGCCAAGATACTGGAGTGGTTTGCTATTTCCTTCTCTAGCTCATTTTACAGATGAGGAAACTGAAACAAACAGGGTTAAGTGACTTGCCCAGGGTCAGACAGCTAGGAAATGTCTGAGGCCAGATTTGAACTCAGGAAATTGGGTCTATATCTATAGCCAACAATACAATTTTATGTAATTTAAATGAGCTCATGTTATTTATGAATATCTCTAAACCTTGTTTGGTTAATAATTCTTTCAATAGCCATAGTTGTGAAAGAGTTCATTCTATACACTACTACTAAAGCTTCCTGGGGGGAGCTAGGTGGTGCAGTGGACAGAGCACTGGCCCTGAAGTCAGGAGGACCTGAGTTCAAATCCAGCCTCAGACATATAACACTTACTAGCTGTGTGACCCTGGGCAAGTCACTTAATCCTAATTGCCTCACCAAAAAAAAAAAAAATAAAGCAGTCTTCCTAATACACAACTCTGCTTGTGTCACTCCTCTGTCTAATATCTTCAATACTTCCCCATCACTTACCAACTAAATTATTAACTTTTTAACTTGGCATTCAAGGCCTTATAAAATCTATCTCCGATCCATGTCTCCAATTTTATCTTGTGAAACACCCTTTCGTAGACTCTACCCTGCTGTCATATTAACATATTTACAATTCCTCAAACACAGATTAATTTGTTTGCTTTAAATAGTATTTTATTTTTCCCACAATTATATATTAAGAAAATTTTTACTATTCATTTTTACAAGATTTTGAATTCCAAATTTTTCTGCTTCCCTTTCTCCCTTCCCCTCTTCTGAAAGTGGTAGGCAGTTTGATATAGTTTATACATATGCTATTATGTAAAATATATTTCCATATTCATCACAATTGTCAAAGAAGAAACAGATCAAAAGGAAAAAAAATACAAAAAAGAATAAAGTGGAAAAAATATGCTTTGATCTGCATTCAGAGTCCACCAGTTCTTTATCTGGATGTGGAAAGCATTTTCTTTTGTGAGTCCTTTGTACTTGTCTTGGAGCGTTGTGTTGCTGAGAAGAACTGAGTCATTCATAGCTGATCATCCCACGATGCTGCTGATACTGTATTCAGTGTTTTCCTGGTTCTGCTCACTTCACTTTGCATCAGTAACACAGATTAATTTATCACATGCATGTTATTGTTCATGTTCTTTTATGTGCCTGGAATGCCTTCTCCTCCCTATCTTTACGTAGTAAAGTCCTTTTATCCTTCCAGTCTCTGATCAAATGCCATTTCCTTCACAAAGTCTTTCCTGATAGAAGTGATTTTTCTTTCCTCTGAACTACCACATAGAAATGGGACTAGGGATAGGCAAGGTAAGACTCCATGTAGAGTACAACACAGGGAAATAAGGTGAGGCACAGAGAAGTTAAGAGATTTGATTATGGTCAGACAGCTCATGCCAGCCTTTTCTGATCTTCCCAGTTGCAGGTACTTCCCACTTAGAAATTACCTAATTTTTATTTGGTCTATGTTTTGTACCTACATACATACATATATGTTATTTCCCCTGATACAATGCAGTCATTGAAGACACAGGTTGTTTTGATTTTGTCATTTTATCTCTAACATCTAACACGACACCTGGATTATAAGAGGTACTTAATAAATGCTTGTTGATTAAGCGTCAAAGTCAAGACTCAAAGTTAGGTTCTCCAGCCTTCTTCTTCCCTCTATATCATTTTGGTGCTTCTGCTGCTGCCACTACTGGTTATGGCAAAGATGATGATGGTAGTCATTATATCCCTTAGACTTTGATGACTCACTAGGATATCACCTATTAAAATTATAGTGATTACCTAGATGTGACATTGATTTCATTTGATAGAGTGACTGTGCAGTCAGAGGAGCTGAGTTCAAATACAATCTTTGGTTCTTCTGTCATGAGTCAGAAGAGTCATTTAACTTCCCCAAGCCTCAGTTTCCTCATCTGTAAAATGAGTGGGTCAGACTAAATGACCTCTGAGGTCCCTTCCAGCTCTTTCTATGATCCTGTGAAAAGCTGCAAAAAAAATACCGAAGGCAGCTTTTCATTCAGAAGAATCGATGAAGGATTCAAAGAATTGTTTATGAGACACTAACCAACCTGAGTTATTAAAAAGCTGAATAGGAGAGATAGATAATGCAGGGGGGGACGTGCTTCATTGGACCTTGTGAGAAACTTCTCTAAAGCCCTTGGATTCCTCAAAAGCAAGTTGAATACAGACAGCCTTGGAGGACCTGCAGCCTGGGAAGTGCTGACCATGTGGAGTTCCTAGTTAGGAGATGAGCATTGTTAGGCCTCAATTAAAATGCTGTTAAGAAAAAGCCAAAGTTCAATTCAGAGACCTTCTTTTAGTGCATCCAGTGCATCTGATATTTCTCTGTAGATAAGTTAGAAAGAAAGAGAGTTCCTTTAACCAACAGATGCTCGGTTTAACTTAGGATAAAGAATGAGTCTTAACAAAATGAGGAAGAACAGTTTATTTTTCAGGAAGCTTGAAGCATATGTTCCCAGATGTTGCCTATGCCACATAAGTCAGGGAAAGAAGCTTTAGTCTGCTTGTTTAAAGAAAAAAAAATACACACCAAATTGTTATTTTTAAAAACAGAAAAACAAGCCCTCCAATATAGTAAATGTTGCAGAAATCATAATAAATTGTGGCAGAAATGTCCATTTTACAAAACAAAGTCAGTCACGTCTCATGTTGCATAACAGACAGCCGTGTGTGCAGGCATTTCTGTGCTGATTGAGGACACATTGCCATATTCATAAACATCCATCACAAGTTGGGCCACGCACCTCAGGATTCCTTGCAGGACCACAATGAACATTCTGGCTGTTGAGTGTCCATGTTGGAGCAATTGTTACTCAGTTATCCACGACATCCTATTTGTGTCCAAATAAGCCATCTGAAAACCCACTCCCTCAATGTAAGTAAGCACCTGGGGTGAAATAACCCTTAGGAAACCCAATAAAGAAGAAAGGAAATGTGCAATTTGAAGCCAAAATTGCTTTCTTAAAAGTGCAGTCAAATCAAATGTGAAAAACAATGGCCTTGTTCTGCCAGAGGGATGGATAGTAGCATGTACCCTCCTACGCAAACTACACTTTTTTCCCCTTCAAGTTTTATTACATATTTGAACATAGATTACCAGACATACAATATGGGGGAATTTATAATGGTCTGGAAATGATTAATGCCATGCCATAACTTATTAAAAAACATAACCAGCATAAGTTGGCCTCAAAGCTGCTTTATGTCCTAACGAATCACTTTTCCATCATTTGGTGCCTGAATTATCCAGGTGATTGTTCCTCTGGTCCCTTTGGTTTCTCCTTCCTACGCCACTTGCTGCCTGGTTTTTTATGATTTCTTTCCTTCTCAGCACCACTTAGTCACGCTAAACAGGGGACCTAAAAGAGAAAGGGAAGCTCAAACCATTTAATTTTGCTACTTGTTAGAAGGAAGGAAGCAATGCTGGTTGAATCCCAGGCAGTCATCTGCCCCCAAAGTAATCACTCGAACAGTACAAGAAAAATGAAACTAAGGCTAAACTCATCCAAGTTCTCTTTTCTGTCCAATTAACAAATAGATTTGACTGCTTAACACTGGGGTACATTCTGGTTTACAGGACCACCTTCTTTGTCCAGAAATTTAGGGAGCAGATGGTGCCTTTTTCTGCCTTGATCTCATGGGATTGAGGAACCTGCAGCCTTGAGGCCACATGTGGCCCTCTAGGTCCTCAAGTGTGGCCCTTTGATCAAATCAAAACTTCACAGAACGAATCCCCTTAATAAAAGGATTTGTTTTGTAAAACTTGGACTCGGTCAAAAGGCCACACCCAAGGATCTAGAGGGTCACATCTGCCCACATCAGCCCAGGTGCCATCACCTATCAGAAATTTTTCCTGATCTTCCTAATGGTTAATGCACTCTTCCTCTTGAAATTGCTTTGTTTTTACTTATCTGTACACATGCTGTATACCTGAAATGGAATGTACATTCTGTGGGTCAATCTCTCTCTTACCTTGCCACAAAATGTGAAGCCTTTTGTGATTCCCCCCAACTAGCTAGTGTGGTCCCTCTCTAATGTCCCTGTGTTTATTTTGCATTTATCTGTATTTATTTGTTCTGTGCATGGTTATGTATGCACGTGTTGTCTCCCTCTTTCAAATATAAACTCCTTGAGATCAGGAATTGTTTCATTCTTTGCATTTTGGATCTTCAGAGCTGAGCAGAGTGCCTAGTGCCTAGTCGGCAGTGAATAAATGATTATTGATTAATTGAAATCCGTTTCTTTAAGACTTGTTCATGCTCTTTTAGGAGATCATAAACATGATAGAGAGCTCGGAGAATCATTAAGCTGGAAAAGACTTCAGAAGTCACCAAGTTACCTGCGCCTGAACAGAAATCCTCTTTGACATCAGCCCCAGCATGTAGTCACACAAGCTCTGTTTGAAAGCTTCTCATGCGGGTAGGGAGGACCCCGCTATCCCCCAACATAGCTCATTTTGACCTTGAGCATCTTTGTTAGGAAGGTTTTCCTGACATCAGGACTCATTTTGCTTCCTTGACCCTTCTCTGGATTGTTCCCTATTCTGCCAGACAAAACAAGTCTAATACTCTCTTCCTCGGGACAGCCCTTCAAATACTGGAAAACACCCTCGTGTCCTCCTTGGATTTCAATCTTGTGTTTTCCATGTCATGCTTCACTCTCTAGACTTTACTTCAGCTGCCATCTCCCTCTGCCCTCCCATCCCTCTTCTCCTATTGGTGAGATCCTCCCAGAAGCTCCATTTTGAGGAAGAGCCGAGACCAGTCATGCTTCATTCTCTGGACTTCATTTCCCATGATCCTGCCCAGGTCCCTTCCCCTTCCTGCCTTCAGCTCCCTTTTACATGTTGTCTTACCTCATTAGAACGTAAGACCCTTAAGGGCAAGTACTCTTCCTTTATGCTCATAGTAAAGCACTTCATAAATGCTTGTTGACTTGGCCTGACTTTTCTTCTGAAGCCTTATGTATTTATCCTTGTGAGCCACTGATTTGATCACATAAAACTGTAACAGAATAGGAATTTTTCACTGTATTTCCCAATATCAACATCTGTTATCAGGTTTAACAGCATAGGGAAAAGATTCTGAAAAGATGGGGACAAATAATCTGTGAGTGTCCCCTTCATGCCGCTGACCCGTAAAACTCCCAGGAGGTTTCACAACAGAAAGGTTTCACTCAAGGCATGAAGCATTGAATGCTCCAAAGGCATAGGATCATAATGGGACAGTCAGTCAGCTAGCATTTATTCAGCACCTATTGTGTTCTATAACACTTAGCATTATGCTAAGTGTTATAGAAGCAGTAAAAGGAATAACTTTAACAGTTCCTCTATTTTCTAGTCCACCCTTCTGCCTACCTCTTTGTTGTTGTTGTTGAGTCATTTCAGTCATGCCTGGCTCTTTCTGACCCCATTTGGGGTTTTCTTGGTAAAGATACTGGAGTGGTTTGTCATTTCCTACTCCAGCTCATTTTACAGATGAGGAAACTGGATTACGTGACTTGCCCAGGGTCACACATCTAGTGTCTAAGGCCAGATTTGAACTCACGAAAATGAGTCTTCCTGATTCAAAGCCCAGTGCTCTATCCATTGTGCCTGCCTCTAACCCCACTGCATACTGCTCCTCTATACACACAGAGCATTTCAGTGCACATGCCTATGCAGAAGGCTCACAATTCCTGTCCTATTTCCCTTGACACTACTTCTCATCAGTGACCAGACGAAGGAGCAGCAGACCATTCATTAGTGCTCTGTTGTTTTGTCCACCAATGACACAATATACTTTTTCTATATCTAGTGATGTGGAAAATGTTCTCAAATAAAATAGTCACACAGGCAATGCTATCTGATATTAATTTAGTTTGTTCCTCACAACAGCACTGTGAGATAAGTACTGCATACATTATTATCCCTAATTTATAGATGAGAAAACTGACTCACTATGCCACACCTGCCAAGAGCCTCATCACTACCAAGTGTCAGAAAAGGGATCTGAATGCCCATTTTCCTGAATTTAACTGCAATACTCCAGCTACCCCCTACACTGCCTCTCAATAAACGACAAGGCATAATGGAATGTTGGGTTTTGAATCAGTGGGCCTAATTCTGCCCTACATGTGACTTTGAACAAGTTACTTTGCCCTTCTGGGATTTATTTTCATAATTTTTTACAAGGTAGTAGCAATAGATTATCTCTAAAGTCCCTTTCACCTTTAAACTAGTATCCTATAATTTTTCTAGGTCAGTATTTCAAGTGATACTTGATTTTATTTTATTAATTTTTTTATTTTTAAATTATGGAATAAATCAACATTTCCATAACATAATATGTTAAAAAAGATGACTGCACATGAAACTGCAAATCTATTATGTATAACTTGCTATTCCTTTTAAATATATATATAAAATATTTAACAATGCCTTAGACTGGAGATAAAGTCACCTGACTTCTAAATGTTGATCTGACTTCCTGCTTTTGTTTTTAACCTACTGGGTTCTACCGGATTAATAGAAAAAGAATCAAAAGAATTTATTAGCATTGTATTTGAGGACTGACTTTTCATACGTAGGCCCCCTCTGACTACATACTTTCTTTGGCTTTATGGCTCTTCATATTGTGTTATTTAAACACATGGAATTTCCAAATCGATATATAAACATCCCCAAGTAGCGTGAAAAGAGGCAGTGTGCCGAGAGTGCGGTAAAAACTGTCTGCTTCACACAGGCTCCCAAGGCACATGGAACTTTCAGATGTTCTCAATTTCTGGCCTTCAGTTGGTTTCAATTTTTCTTTTTTTCTTCCTCTTTTTATGAAGTTCACTGATTTCAACTTCGTCAAAGCCTCTGCCATGTTAGAGAATGCTGTATTAGAAGCTGATTGTTCTACAGTGAGAATGTTTATACTTCATTGCTTCAAGGGTACATCATTTATTTAATCAGTATGGGGTACTCCTTCAACTGATTTACACTGTCACCATTAGAGATCCTTGTGAAAAATGCCAACACAATCACACTCTAGGCACCTTCTGGTAGCAAGCCCTTCCAAACTTATCTAGGCTGATCTTTGGCTTGTAAATGAAGTTTTTCCAGTTTAGTAGGACTAGAAATGGCAAAGCCTTCAAGAACCTCTAATCCACAAGGCATCAGAGTAGAACCTTAGCAGAGGAAGAATTTTCATATTCTATATTTATTTCCATATTGATGTCCTCAGCCCCATTTCTTTGTCTTGCAATTCTAGTGTGTATACTTCCCTTTTGTTTTCAAGAGAACTCCAAATCAAGAGATGCGTGAACAGGCAATGGGAGAACTGGACCAGGCCTGGCTTTTTTGCTTTAGAACTGGAGAATCAGCTTTTCTGAGTAGACTTCACTAGCAAAATTGGGGGAAAAAAATCCTCTTGACCTTGTATTTTTAACTACAGAAGTAGGTGGAGAGGGAAATTTTGCTGTTAGCTCTTTTCATCAGATAATGGATATTTTTCTCTGTATTCATGATAAAATTCTGAAAGAAAAGTGTAAATAATGACTCTTAACATTGAAAGTATAGAGAAGTCATTTTTTTATATTTTTTAAACCTAGAGTCAGATGACAAAATAATTTTTTTACTGAAAGGGATAGGACTGCAGTTGTTTATATTATTTTGTAACCCAGGTTTCAAGCCTGAAGCATTTTCTCTCTTTGGTACAGAGATTGATGGATAACTCAAAGCTGCCTGCATACTTGCGGGGTAGAGTTAGTATCAGAACTTTGTAGAGGAGAGTGATTCTTCATCCCTGATTGCACAGAAGTCATCCGCAGTTCCACATTCTTTTCAGGGAGAGAGACCCATAGAGAGAGAGAGCCAACTTTGGAAACCAGGGACATACTGAGCAGCTGGCTTTCCCCTATACATTTGCCTTCCAAGGTCTGTTTATCTCTCTCTCTCTCTCTCTCTCTCTCTCTCTCTCTCTCTCTCTCCCTCCCTCCATCTCTCTGTCTGTCTCTGTCTCTGTCTTTTTCTGTGTGTGTGTGTGTGTCTCTCCAAGTTCCTTCCTGAAACCATGTGTTTTCCAAAGCACTTCCATTACACATCCCCACAACTCTCCTGGAAGCAGGTTTTCCAGCCTCTTCCATGTGAGGAAATGCCATCAGAGGCACTCTGCCCAGGTGCCAGTCTCCAATTACAATTGTTTAACCTCTGGCAAGCACTAAGGGGCCTAAGCTCCCTTTGTTCTGGATCCATTGGATAACCAATGGAAAAGAATTCTCCTATCCTTCCTAGCTCAGTTTCTTATTTTGGAGGAGCTTATGGACTGAAGGTAGGTGGGGTACAGATCAGAGCTTTTCTTAATTTGAAAGTAATGCCATATACACATCACCTTTACAGCTATTTAAGCCAGTTGGACATGTTTAAGTTCTGAAACATCTCTTCACTTTTGAAATGTTCAAAACCAGAGATGATTTAAATGTGGAACCAATTGTAAAACTAAATATAGCTTGCTGGCAAGCACAAAATTCTTTGTATTTTTTTCTTTTTACCAGTCCTTTGGTGACAGAGTGTCAGACTAATATTGTATGGAATACACCTCAGGCTTTTGTCTTAGGGTCCCCAGAGGCCAAGAAGAATGATATTGATGGCAGCCATCCAAGAGTTACGGTCTCCCCAACTCACATTATTCTATCCCTACAAATATCACCCCATCAGATGCAGTGAAATTCAGAGCAGCCAGAGTGGATCATAACTTTCCAGTAGCTAGGGGAAAGCTGAGAGACTGATGGGTGCATCAAGGTGGGATCCACTTCTGAATAGATATAAAGTGTAAAAAGTAACAATATTCCCTGAGTCAAAAGGAAGTAAACAGGAACCATAGCAACAGTAGCAACAGAAGAACAAGGAGAGTGTTTGTAAAAAGACGTTAGAGAATACTGTCCCCTCTGAGGAAGTGTCTCCAAAAGCTGGAGACTCTTCAACGCTATAGATCCAATCTGAGAATTGCTTCTAGACCATATGAGGACCATAATCAGCATGGCCATAGTTGAATCAATCCAGTAAGAGAGAGAGAGAATGAGGCCTTGATGGAATCTGGCAGGCTTTCTATGCCATTGAACCCAAAGGGAATACAGATAGGTTTCCCTATAGCAGGAGTCAACTCTGAAATGATAATAATAACTGACATTTATATAGTGCTTTAAAGTTTGTGAAGCACTTTAAACATCCATTATCTCATTTGATCCTTATTATAACAAATATTATGATTCCTGTTTTACAGTGGTGGAAACTGGGATTCAGAGAGGTTAAACAGTTTATCCATGATCACAAAATTAGTAAAGGGCAGAGGCAGGTTCTGAACCCAGTTTTTATCTAATTCCACATCTAGCACTCTTTTCATTCTATCATATCATCATCGCAAGCCATTGCCAGTCATCTTGACTTTTGCCTTGCCATTGGATTTTGGTGAGTCAAGAAGAGAGAGTAAGGCTGATAATTTTTCACAATTCTACCTCACTTAAACCCAATTCATGCACAAGTCAAGACATCACCTGTGATGTCATTGGTCCTCTTCGACAAAGAAAGACCAACAACAACAACAGCAACAACAACAACATTCTTCAATTCACCAGGAGAGGCAGCATGGTACAGTGGAAAGAATACTGTCACTGGAGTCGAAAGAGCTGATGGTGATTACTACTGCGTCACCTTGAGCAAGTCAAGTTAACCTCTCTGGGCTTCTGGATGTTGTAGTTTTTTCATCTGTAAAACGACAGTATTAAACTAGTTGGCCTCTGAGGTCTCTTGCAGCACTCTATCTATGATATCATGACCATGGGCAGTGGATTGTTTCTAATTTAGGTAAATTAAATTTTTGTGTTTTCATCACTCTTAAAACTTTCTGGGTCACAAGAAGGAAGATGAAAAGAGTGAGGAGGCTTTTCCTTAAATCATGGGTATATCTAAACCAATTCCAATCAGTTCTATGAAGAAAATAATCAAAATCATATTGACTGGTGCTGTGTAGATAAAATGGCTAGTTGTAATCAGCTGGATTTTCCATTTTCCAACCAAGGGATTATGTCTTTGTGTAGACACAATCTAGGTAAGTCATTTTCCTCTCAGTCAGTAATGGTACCACCAGAACTGACTTAGTCCCAAGAACACATGTGGTAAAAATGATGGCCATCACCGTGGAGATATCTATCCTTCAGAATGCTGGAGACCTGGATAGAGAAAGAGCAAATGGGGCATTTGGTCTGTAACTAACAAGCTGAGCTCCAGGTACAATCTGTCCAGCACCATGCCTACCACATAATAGGTGCTTAATAATTGTTTATTGATTGATTGGACAAGAGGATCAAGTTATTCCCTTTCAAAGGTCCACTTTGTCAGTGACTCTTCCTGCTCAGTAGTAACTGAATTGCTTCCTCATTTCAAAGCCCCCAACATTTTTAGGTGTGAGTTGTTTCCTCTAAAGTAAAGTGGCCCTAATCCAACCCCAGTACAAAACTTCTCATTAACTTTCAGAGTCTAATGAGCTCTTTTCTCTCTCTCTCTCTTTCTCTCTCTCTCTCTCTGTCTCTCTCTCTCTCTCTCTCTCTCTCTCCGTACTGTTTCTCTGTCTCCTCGTTCTCTCTCTTCTTTCTCTCATCCCCCCTCTCTCATCCCACTCTATCTCTCATCTGTCTGCCTGTCTGTCACTATCTGTCTCTCTGTTTCTCTCTCTCTCTTTGTCTCTGTCTCTCTCCCTCTCCCCCCCTGCCATACACACATACATTAACCTGGGGGACTGGAGCAGGGAAGAGTCACCACTTTCACTCTTTCAAATTCCTAAATACATTTGCTGTACCCATCCCACCCAAATTCCCTCTCTCATTCAGAGGACCTATATGGAATCTGTCACCTCACTGACAGAACCTCGAAGCTGTGGAAGGTGCCATCTCCATTTAAGAAGCTGCTAGAAAGGTAATTAAAAGGAGCAGTAACCAGAGCCTGCCAGGCCAGTTCTTTGGCACTTTTCTCCAGCATGTTGTGCGCACCAGGTCACTGAGGGCCTGTAAATTGTACGGTAATGGCTGGTTCCTCAGCAGGAATAAACATGTGCTTTCAGTTTTCTAAATGAGTCAGGCGCATGCTGCTGTGAGATAAATGCTGATAGCAAGCAGATGTGAAGTGTGTGCTGCAAAAAGGAGGAGAGAGGGAAAATCATGGGCTGGCATCTTCTACCCTCCTTGAGACTATAGACTGATGCTTAACAGAGTCTGCCCTCTTTAAAAGCAGCAT
The DNA here is from genome assembly GCF_900497805.2 of Vombatus ursinus. NCBI lineage: Eukaryota > Metazoa > Chordata > Mammalia > Diprotodontia > Vombatidae > Vombatus > Vombatus ursinus. Next base: position 26,697,711 of record NW_020955033.1, on the reverse strand, counting down.
CTTTTTTTTTTTTTCCGTAAGAGTAATCTCCATTTCAGCCCTTCAATGTAAACGCATTCTGGCTCCAATTTGTCGGCTGACTCTAATAGCCTCAAAACTTATATAAACTCTAGGTGAGTAATTTCCCCCAAGTACAGTACATCTCTGGAATGCACGTGCTGTGAACTTGAATTAAACTTTTAACCTCAGATTTCTCTGGCAAGGGTTATTATCCACATTTTCATTGTACAGAAAGAAAGTTGAGACCCATGCATGCTGTGTTCTTTCAGCAGTTCAGGTTTGTATTGAGATGCTGGTTTTTCCCCATGAGGTTTTCCCTTGAGAGTCCATTGCTGGGGGTTATAATGAAGACATTGTTTTTGCCAAATGAGGTTATATTCCAATGAAGCAGAGAGAGACTGGTCTGGAAGTAAGGTTTCTCTGCACCCAGATTCCTCCTGTCTGCTTTGTGATGAGTCCTTTTGAGCTGAGTAGATTCAGAACTTATGGCAGGATCTTCATTCCTTCTCAACTTAAATGTGCTTTTCTGATGACTTTCTGAGAGCCAGTTGCAGACCAATACTTATAGCCCTCTGTACAGTAGAACAGAGCACAGAGTTCTACACCAGGAGCAATGCATATTCTTCCATGCTCAGCTTGATTTCTCTTCCTATCTTCTGCTTTCTTCTGGCAACTGAATCAGCAGATGTTAGGATGTTTAACAGCTCCCCGTTTCCAATGCTGAGTTTGAACATCTTTCATTTCTTTACAGTATCTAACCCTGCCCTCGTGTCCTTGAATCCAACATCTGTGGCATACATCCTTGATTAGTCCTTTATCTGAAATGAGCAAACTTCAACTCCTCAAACTTTACTGAGGTAACATTGTCATGGGAATGAATATGTTATCCTGTCCTCCAAAGAGCTACTCTTAATCTGTGCTGTATTTTTGTTTGAAGATGATGGAAAGGTGACATGATATAGTGGAAAGAATACTGGCCTGGGAATCAAGGAAGCTACATTCCCATGACTTTCTCTAAATATCTATGTCACCTTAGACAAATTACTTACTCTCTCTAAACCTCAATTCCCAAACCTGTAAAATGAAGGGCTAAGACTAGATCATCCTTAAGATCACATTTACTCCCAACAACCTATAATTCTGTGAGTTTAACTGTTAGGTTTTTAAGGAACTCAAATTAAAACACGAGATGCAAAAATAGGGGCCTAGGAGGCAGAAGGGAATGTGAAGGTGGCTTTGGAATGTTATTGAAATCCATTCTATTTCAGTGTTCTGATGGAAACACTGTGATGTTATTAATCCCACTTTACATCACATCTTCCAAAGGATTCTTTGGATTCCTGAACAAATGAGAAACATACTTACCAAGCACTGGAAACACGAGAAGAGAAGTAATAGTGTCATTCCCTCCCCAGGAATTGGAATATTTATTGGATAATTAGTTGCTGATGCTAACTTTCCCTAAAACCTCACCCTAGTCCACCATTAGCTGCTCACCTTTCAGAAGTTCTTCTTTCCAATCTTTTTTTTTTTTTTTTTTTTTTTGGTAAGGCAGCAGTGCTAACATGAAGCTTAGGGTATGGAAATGAGGGTCCACTCAAGGTTTCTCACTGATACTAAGCACAACACAATAGAAAGAACATTGGACTATAAGTTGAGAAATCTTACATTAAAGCCTGACTCTGACACTACTCTATGACCATGATCAAGGCACTTCTTATTTTCTGAGCCTAGGTGAAATGGGAATAATAATACTCATCTTATCTGACAGGTTGGGTTTGTTTGATTTTTAAAATTTTGTGAGAAAAGTGCTTTGTAAACTTTTTAAAACGATACGGAAATGTGAATTGGTATTGTGACATTTACCATTGAATGCCAAGTCAGGGATATAGTTTTTCATGTCCCTAACTCTTTTTATTACAGAGTAATTGCTTTTGCAATGTGCAGAATGATTTGGTTTCACAAACATTTTAATGTGACTTTTTTATTATGCTGAAATGAAAGTGATCTTCCCTTCAACAATTTCTCAGAAAAATTGCCCTAGGCCAATTTCAGAAATTTGTTTTCTTTTAATTGCCCATGGTCCAGAATCCTTTGCCATGAGGAATCATAACACACTGAATGTCTTAAGGTGAAAATTCCAGAAGAGTTGGGAGACTCAGACGTGGGTTGTTACCCTTTGATAAGAGCCACCATTTTGTTGTCCTCTTTGCCAATGTTTTGGGATCAGTGTCTATGTATTACAGACAAGTTGTGTTTTTTTTTAAATGAATATTATACTTACCATAATTTGTTGGGTAAGTAAATTTTATATTAAAGTTTTTTTGTTTTGTCTTTTTGCTGGGCAATAGGGCTAAGCAACTTGCCTGAAGTCACACAGCTAATAAGTATCAAGTGTCTGAGGCCGGATTTGAACTCAGGTCCTCCTAACTCCCGGTCCAGCACTCTATCTACTATGTATATCAAAATTTTAAAATAAATTTCCATTTTATCTACAATAACATAATAGCCAATATTTCACAATACACCCTTGGAGAAACATTGGGCTAAACTTTTCCTTTACATTTAGCTTATTCTCTCTTGTAACATAGTTATTTGTATATCATCTCCCTCTCCCAATAAATGGATTATAAGCTCCTTGGTAGAAGGCCTTGCATTAGATCTATCTCTGTAATCCCAGAATTTAGCACAGTACCTCACCGACAATGCTTAATAAGTATTTTTGAATGAATAAATGCATGAATATAAGTTATTGATAATCACAATTATAAACCATAATAAATATTTGCTGAATTGAATTAGATACACCCTCACATGGGTTCTTTCAGAATTATTACAAAAGCATCATCCTGTGTCATCAAAAATGACAAGGATGAGGGAGAATTGTGAATTAGTAGATTGCTTTTCTGAGTACCATAGTATAGTCAAAATAATTTTACCAATATTTTAATTAATACCTGAGGTGTTTACTATCTACATGAGCATAGAAATATCATATCACCCCTCAGTACATCAGGAAGCACTCTAAGAATTTACAAATTGCCAGTCTACTGAGTAACAGATCCCTCTATGCCAATGAATTCACAGGTCTAGACCTGAAGTGCTATCATGGCCCAAACATCTTCTAAAAGTAATCACTTTGTTCTGCAAAGTATTATTAGGGACCAAGTTTGTTTTCTTTTTGTATCTCTAAAAGTACAAAGGTGTGGGGGCAAATTTGGGACCAAGTCTAATTAAAGGTGACTGCTAAAGCAAGACACTAAATAGATAAGCAGTCTTCCTTACCCTAACTCCACCCAGTAAATGACTTACTCCCAGGGAGTGATTATTGTCTACATTATTTTCTACATACTATAGTTTAGCAAAAACCATCCCCTTGTGTTTTTAGGTATGTATATGCATATATGGAGCTAGAGCAGGTATTAAAAATAAGGCAACCTTTGGCAACAAGTATAGAGACTGGTCTGAGAGATATGCTTCAATAACAATGTTTTTAAAAACAAAACTAGAAACCAAGGTGAAAAAAGGTGGAACCACTTCCCTACTGAGATCCAGTTGCTCACAACTGTCTATATAAGGTCATGTTCTGAGCTCATTCCCTGATGAAACATTAGTTTGCTATTGTGGAGAATTTTGAGATCCCCTGAGTAGTGCTGTCTCTTCCTTCCCTCAATCCTTCCTTAAGTGTTCCACCAACCACCAGGTAATGACTTGGGTAGCAGAAGAACTGAGACCATTAACTCTTTCAGACCACTAGAGTATCATTTAGTTCTTTAAGACTGTCATTGACTAAATTACCTCTTTCACAACACAAGGGCATCATTTAGTGAACAGAAGCAGTAATTTGCTAAATGATACCTTTGTGGCTTGAAAGAGTTAATGGAGCTTTCCCAAAAGTCTAATTTACTTCCAGGGTGTAGCTTTTACACCTTAAGATTCTGGCTCAGTTTTCTCATTTTGCTTCTCACAGAAATAGCTCAAAAGAAAGGGATGTGTTGGCGGTCTTTCTTATGTAACAGTGTGTAATATTTATGCAGCAGATACAAGTTCCATTTCCATATTCTCTGGGAAGCTAGGCTTGTCTTGAGATCCTGCTGTGCAAAAAGTCCTGAGAACTTTCCCTAGATGGGACAACATCTTTAAAAATAGTTTGTGCAATGTTGTTGTTGTTGTTGTTGTTGTTTTAATTTGTTGGAGGAAAACTTCAAGCCAAAATTGAACAGATTCCGTCCAAGAGATTAAACACTCCCTTTTCTTTGAAGAAAGTCAATCACTGTGGAACCTCAGAGCATCTGGTCCACGCCATACCTGAGCAGAAATCTCCCCTGTGTTATCCACCAATAAGTGGTTATACAGCTTCTGCATAGAGAACTTCAGTGATAAAGGAAACTTCAGAAGATAATACATGTTTTTTAGCTTCTGGGGACAGCCAGGTGACACAATGGATAGATCACTGTCCCGAAGGTCAAGAAGACCTGGCAAAATTTGACCTTAGATACTTAATAGAAGTTTACCCTGGACAATCACTTAGCCTCTGTCTAATTTAGTTTCCTCACTTGGAAAATGGGGATCATAATAGCAGAGAGTTGTTGTGAGATTCAAATGAGGTAATATTTGTAAAGTGCTTGGCATACAGTAAGCTCTTAATAAATGCTTGTTCTTTCCATCTCTTTCTCCCTCTTTCCATCCCATAATAGTAAATTAACTCTCATTGTGTGTTACTGTACATTTATAAATTTGACCATGAATGATATTTCTAAAACCTTTGGTCTAGCATAATGTCAAAGATCCATTCTAGAGACAATGAAAGCTTTGACATTATGGTCTTGTGGTCATGTGATTTAGCAGAAGTTCCCAAACTTATTTGGTCTACTGCCCCCTTTTTAAAAAAATTACTCAGCATCCCACTGGAAATCTTACAAACCAAGAAAGAAGTCCCAGATTGAGAGCACAATTGCACCCGAGGCTACTACCACCACCACCACCACCACCACCACCCAACATTCCAGCGCCACCAGGGGGCAGTATCGCCCACTTTGGCAACGCCTGATGGAGGAAGGCGCCTAGCTCTAGAACAGGAGTATGATTTGAAGCGGGTAACTTCACAAGGGTAGCACCAGCCAAACAAGCAGTTGCAGGACTAGAGGAACCTCTTCAGACATTGTAGATGGGTCAATGTCCAAAGAGAAGGAGACTCTCCAGCAGCCTGAAGCCCCATGGTTTCCAAGAAAAGGCTGAGTAGTCCTGCTAATTTGGGGCATTTGAGGATTTAACTCTTCTGCTTTCATTGTACCCTCCAAACCAAAGGGAACTGAAAATTGACTATACTTCTTCACTGTGGGAGGACAGGGAGAACTTTGACAGAATGAAAATTGGCAGAATTTTATTGATAATAGTCAATGAAAATAAAACAATCAACTGCAAAATCAACACAAATAACCTAAGAAAGCCCACAAATTTCTCTAAAATTCTAGTGGTTTTTTTTTTAGTTCATATCCAATATGCAAAATAAAAGGCAGTTAGGTGGCACTGTGGAGAGAGTGCCAGGCCTGGAGTCAGGAAGATCTGAATTCAAATCCGGCCTCATACATGTATACTAGCTATGTGACCCTGAGCAAGTCACTGAACCCTGTTTGCTTTGGTTTCCTCATGTGTAAAATGAACTGGACAAGGAAACGACAAACCACTCCAGTATCTTTGCCAAGAAAACCCCAAACAGGGTCACAATGAGTTGGACGTGACTGAACAACAAAACGTGCAAAATAATTATAGACATCAGAACTGTCTTTGTTTTTACTTTGTCCTCTTATTATGAGTATTTCATGTCTTTTGTGGTGAAACATAGAAACATATAGCTCAGAATAAATGTGATCATGAGAAATGGAAATCTAAAATTTTGCATAAAAAGGAATGCAGCACTTAGACAAAATACTAAAATCTCTGGAAAGTTTAGATTTTTTTTTAATAAAGAATGATATAGAGCGGGCGCGGGGGGGGGGGGGTTGGAAATCACTTGCTTTAAACAGTTGAAACTTGTTCATGAGGTGTAATGACCAGATGTTTCTAAACCTGTGGCTGCTATATATCTAAGAATCAGAGCAGATACAGATTGTGGAAAGGGGAAATGGGGAAAGAAGGCAAGGAAAGAGGTTATGCAGTCTCTATTTTTTTAATGCTATTTTAAGGAATATCATAGTCCAGTCGCTTCCATATTCTAAATTCTGAAGGACATTCTTCAGTTCTTTCTGAAGTAAGAGAGCATTTGCTGAAAGTAGAACACATTTCAATCCCCAGAGACTGAAATAACAAATAATTAAGCCTGAGGCTCACTGGGACTAAAGTTTATTGGCAATAAAAGGCAGCTGTGTTGACAACTTTACCAATTAATCTGCCAAATGCTAGCATGTCACATTGTTAGAAAACAGGGCTGGAAATGTCCAGGGATCTGTATAAAACACAGACAGTATCCTCAAAGGACTGCTTGCTGGTCAGCTACTCAGTATCACACCTTCCAGCAGATACAGCGATGTCCTAAATTTTTGGTTCCAGTAGAGGATGAAGGGAAGCACGCCAAGCCATGTAGAATATCCTCAGCCTGTTATAGATTAAGTTATGTGTACATGAAGGCAGCTGTAGATGGTCCTGGTTCTCCCAGGGAAACTGCTAGGTTCAATCCAAATTAAGATGTCTCCAAGATAGTCCATCCTACAATTAGATCAGGAATTCCTCTCCAGGTCTAGAAAATTCCCATTTCTGAACTTAGTCTACTTTGAAATTTTGACAAGGATGACAATAGGTTGGGCAGAGAGAACTACAGGGGGAAGGATGTCATCACTGCCCTTCTCTCAAGGGTAGATTTTAGCAGGTTCTTCAAATTACTAAGGGACAGACTCTTACAAATAGCAGGATATAATAACATCAGCAAACTTGGCCACTACTAAAAATTGACCCAGCTTTCCCATAAATGTTGCCAGCCCTCCAATTTAGCAAATAAATATGGGCTCTGCAGTGCCCGCCCTCATAATTTTACTAATATTAAATCATAGTATATGTGGTAAGTTCTTTTAATGGAAAGAACTTTTAAGGGAAAACATCCTGTATATTTCTACTACTGCTAGTGAACAGAGTACACACCAAACATTTGTCCAAGATAAACATATAATCAATCATTTAATCTGAAAATCTAAGGATCATTAACTTGGAAAACCATATAAATAGCTAGGGTCCCCTCTAAGACATCTGTCTCCTAGATGGCCATAGTGAAGTCATTTCATCTTGCTGTCTTTTATTTTGTGTTACTTCACGAAATTTATTGTTTTGTAGAAAGGGATTTGAAGGATTTCAATCTTCCTGAATACTTATTTCTCTACCCCTGACATCCATATTGTTTATTCATTTGCTTAAGGACCTTTTCCTTGAGAGAGTCATTCTGCTAAATTAAACAAAACAGATGTTTTCCCTTCTGAAATATAGTTAGTTGGTTAGCAAGTATCTACTGAGTATCTACTTAATGCAGAGCACTGAATTATTGTGAGATTTAAAGAATGAGAAGGTACTAATGCTGCATTTAAGGAATTTACAATCTTACTGGAAAAGGCTGTGCTTAAGGTGGCACATATTTACTTCTGGAGTAATAGGCTCTTGCTTCAAGCAATATTGGACAAATGTGAAGAAAAGACATGATTTATTCAATGTGCCCAAATTACATATACAAATAGTTCCCGACTTTCAAACCAGCTTCATTCCAAAAGTTTATGTAAGTCATTTGCAATTCAGTAAAGTATTTTTTCATAGAAATAATCTCAACAAGATGGGTAGGTTTTTAAGAGAGCCATGAAAACCTCTTTTCCCTAGGATATGCCACATTATGTACTTGCGAATGCTGAAACATAAGGCATAAGAAATAATATATATGACAACTTTGCATATGCTATCCCAAACACAAGTCTTATGCATATATAACATAATACAACTCATAACATTGCATGTTGTAATTAAATGGATAGGTCAAATGCAGAGATATCACATATATCCATAGTACATGCATAGCATTAGCGTATTTTAAAAAACACAAGTCAGCAAGACCATAGCACGTAACAAACATATAGGTTTTATATGCAGTAAAATACAACATGTATTGCAACTACATACACTAAATACATTACACAAACTATACCAATGGACATTATCTGGCTCCATGAATAACCATCTCTCTCATTTGTCCCAAGCATCATTATTACCTTGGTCTCTGGCTCAATAGCGCTAGCATTTTTATTGTGACTTCCTGAGCTGATGACTGACCCAAGTTAACTATGAGCATCCTTAGACCTACAGGTTTGTAGTTCCAATCTGGACCATGTGGATGGCCCAGGCTGACCATTATTCTTTTCAATTTATTATTATTATTCAGACTATCAAATATTTTCATGTACTCTTTGTTTCCCAGGGGCCTCCACTGGGAAATATATTAGGCAGGAAAAGGGCTGCTCGTGGGTTCAGTCCTCAATAGAGGTACCCTAGCACCAGTACAAGTTCTGCAGTTTTCCCTTACCTTTAGTGTGTATCAGCATACAGTGTCCTACAAATCTCTATCTGAATCCTTACCACATGAGCCATTTATTACATGATAAACTAAAGCAAGGGTCAGCAAACTATGGCCCATGGGCCACATCTGGCCTACCACCTATTTTCACACAGGGCTGAGAGTTACCATTCTTAACTCACAGCCTTGAATAAAAATGGTAGAAACACAGGCAGCAGGCTGGACCTGGCCTAGAGCCTCCCTCCATGATAGATTCTGACTGACAGACAATCAGCTGGTGGGTGGGTTGTTCTTCTTCTTGTGACATGTTAATATATGTGATCAAGGAGCACGTAAAGGGGATACACACCAGAAATCAATGTGTCAGGGCATAGGTGTGGAGGTCATACACATAGGAAACATGGTCAAGCAAGAATTCAAGCCTTCTCCCATCCTGAAGAGGAGCTGTTAACATCTAGCATCCAGCATTCTCTGCTGAGTATATGTCGTCTATGCTAGAAATCTCTGCTGGCCTTGTGATCAGTGTTCTGATCTCTGCTTCCATCTTCTGGTCTTCGATTCTTTAGGGGCACCAGCTAGATTTTCTTTTCCCTTCTGCTTTGATGCACAGGGCTCTCCCTAAGCAGCACAAACTGACACTATTGAGTCAACCACCACACTAAGCCAGACAGCCAACAAAAACTAGTAGAGTGCCCCCAGACTAAGACTGTCAATTTTTTTAACTGTCCCTTTTTTATAGTTCTAATTCAGGTCCACAATCCCAGACAAATATTGGACTGAATTATATTTCTCGAAACTCCAAGAAAATTCCTCGTAACTCTCCTTTAACCTCTAATTTAGCCTGTTCCCAAAACTTATTCAGGGAACTTTGCAAAACAAAACAAAACCTCCGAAAAGCTGCATGGAAGCTATGACCATAAAATCAGTCTACTGCCCAAATCATCTTTGACTGGTACACAAATGCAGTAGGAAAGAAACAAAAGGACCAGGTAAAGCAACAGTGCCTCTGTCCTTCCTTTATTAGGCATATCTGCCTGCAATAAAAATGCTGACCTTCTTTTGTTTACTTCTGCCCAGCACAGAAATGCTACATCTCAACATGTAATTACATGTGTATAACACCTAACATATGGCCAGCACGTATACTCAAATGTTAGAATATAAGTACTTTTTAAAATCACAGCCAGTAGGATTCTTTAGTTATAATTTAAAAACTGAATATCTTACATTGGCTTTTGCCACCGCAATTAAATTTAACAACTATTTATTAAGCATTTACTATGTGCCAGGAACCATTATGCCTCATTATAGATAGTGGAGTTGCAAAAAAAAAAAAAAAAAACACAATTCTTGCCTCCATGGAGTTTGCAGTCTACTAGGAGAGAAACATAAACAAGGATAACTATGATACAAAGTAGAATGTTATAGAGGCAAAGTATCCTTATAAAAATTGGTGAAGGTAGCACCTGATTTGCATGGTGAAAGAAGAGAAAGATTCTGAAAGATAGTGAAAAATATGGAATACTTCATAGGCATATGTACATGTTTGGATGCAGAAGTGGCAGGTTGAGATTAGACAGTGACTAGTAGTCATTTTGGCTGAAATAGAACACCTGATAGGGAAGCAGTATAAAATAGGTCTGGAAGGACAGTTAGAACCAAATCAAGAGGGGCCTTATAAATTTTATGAATTTATTATATATATTATATATTACATATAATATATATTATATCATATATTTATTTATTTATAAGTTCCAGGCCAAGAAAGTTTGTATTTTATCCCATGGACAATGGTGATCCAGTGAAGATTTTTTACCAGAGAAGTAATATTGTCAGACCTATGGGGAGATTATTTTGGCAACTAAGTGAGGTATGGACTAGAATGACTAGAAGCCAATAACAAATAAAGAGATTATTGAAATGATCCAGGAAGGAGAGGGTAAGGTCCTGAACTGTAGAAATGATAGTTGGAGCAAATAAAAGTTTGATGAATGAAAAGGATATTGTGGAGTTAGAATCAATAGAACTCGGGGCAGCTAGGTGGCACAGTGGATAGAGCACTGGCCCTGAAGTCAGCAGGACCTGAGTTCAAATCCTGCCTCAAACACTTCCTAGCTGTGTGACCCTGGGAAAGTCACTTAACCCCAATTGCCTCCCCACCAAAAATAAATTAAAAGCACATTAAAAAAAGAATCTATAGGACTTGAGGGGGGGAAGGAAGAATATATTATTATTTCAAGGTTATGAGCCATCCATCAAGGACAATTATGGTACCCGCATCAGAAATAAGACTCTCCAGCCTAGAAGTTATATAATAATTTAAAGTTTGCAACACACTTTACATATGTTTTCTCATTTGATCATTATCAACAACTCTGTCAAGTAAATTCTATTAGTATTCTTATTCTATTTAAGAGTTGAGGAAACTGAAGCTGAGAGAGGTTAAGTGAATTGCTCAAGACCTCATAGCTAGTAAATAAATGTTTGCAGCAAGATTCAAACTCAGGTCTTCCTGACTCCAAATTCAGTACTCTATCCACCAAGCCATTTATCTGCCTTGGGAAAAGAAGGAGATTCAGGTGTGACGATAATGAGGTCATGTTTGGACATTTTGAGTTTGAAATGTCTAGTAGGTTGTTGGAGATATGAGGTTATAATTCAAAGTACATATTTTGACTGAATGTAGAGTGTTAGGCCTCATCTGCATGGATCATTGAGGTAGCAAATGCAGAGAAGCGAAGAAAGCTAAAAACAAGCTCCTAAGGGACAGACACCAGGAAGGAGAGGGAGAATGAGCTTGGATCTACTGAAATACCCATTCTCCTTCTTTTCCCTTGTCATCAACTGAATCTTGTTTAAGCCAGTCATGCATGTGAAACCACCAGATGGCTCCTGTCTAGTACATTGACCCAGCCCTTCTTCTGTCTAGATAAAATGAATGAATGTCTCCTCCCACCCCCGACACTGCTTTTTGACACTTGGATCTTCACCTTACCAGAAGGCCTATTGCTGGGCAAGCTGGATTGAACTGTCATGGAAAGAGATTCATGAACTCTCTAGAGAATATGATCATTCTAGCACTCTAAATCACTTGTCAGAGGAAGCAAGAAGCCATCACTTAATGGAACATTAGGAGGACTTTTAGTATTTTGAACTTTGAACTGGATGAGTTGTGGTCTCAACACTAACTCATTTTATTTTTCTCCTCTGTCCTCTTTTCTCTTTCTTTTCCTTTTTTTCTTCCTTCTCCATACTTTCTCTTCATTTCTCATTTTCTCCTGTGTTTCCAAACTGCTGCATTGCATGGACTTGATTTGTTGGAAAATAAGTCTTGTCTCTTGTACACTGTGATTACTTTTTCTGGGCAGTATTGCTAAGCAGTAAAGGAAGAAATTAAAGACTCCTCTAGGCCTGTGTTTAAAATTGTGGAGATTGCCAAAATAGATGAACCCACCTCCTCACCTCCCTACTACTACAGAAGAAAGTGGTGTGGGTGGGCGTAGAAATGCTGGAAAGCATCCCCTGACTTTCAGCATGTTAGTATGATTACATGCTCCTGCCCCTCTGGAGATGCCAATTTCTAGGAGAGATCTTTGAGGAGAACAACCAGATGTTAGGGTTTGATCTCGGAGGTTTGTGTTTTAGAGACTTGAGAATACCTTTGGGAAAGGATGATACAGTGCTTGCAAGACTATGAAGAAAGAAAGGTACAAAGTAATGGGGTAAAGTTTGGGGAGCAAAGGAGAGAGGGCGTGAATAGCAAGCAGCACTGCTGAGACTGGATCGACAGGGATGGATAGATAGGAAAATAAAGGAGGCCAGAGAGTGGGATTTGAGAGGGTTACAATTTAGAAATATAAAAGGAAGAGATAATTAAGGAAAGGAAAAATAAGCCATGAGGTGAATATACAGTGTGTAGGAAAAAGAAAGAAGCTCTTAGAGGTCATCAGAGACTGTTAGACTAGCTTTATCTGAAAATTTAAGGATATATCATAGATTTAGAGCTGAAAGTGACATTAGAAGTCATTGAATCCACCCCCTTATTTTACAGATGAGGAAACTGAGACATAGAGAGATTAAGGACTTACTGGGTTCACACAACTAGTAAATAAACAAGGCAGAATTTGAACCCAGGTCTTTCTGACTCCAAGTCTAGCGCCAATGGTGTCAAAATCAAATAGAAACAGGAGCCACTAAATTATGCATGAAAATCCCTGGCGGCCACATATTGACTTAGAAAACCACCTAGTAACATTATCTTTGTTTTATTGTATTTTTATTTATTTTGTTAAACATTTCCCAATCACATTTTAATTCGGTTCAAGCAACAGTTCTAACAGTGTGATTGACACCTCTGTGTTACACCATGCAGTCCGAAAAATACTTTCTTTATCACATATAATGTTAAGAGGACACATGCAGAAATATGCTCCAATTTACACAAAAAATAAATTCCTAGAAAGTCAACATAAAAAATATTCAAGGTGAATCTTATTGCTTATAGTTACTTAAACTAAAATTTCAGGAAATACCTCCTATGGAATTCACCATCTCAGCTGTAGCCTTCATTGACATTGACTCCATTTATTTACACCACCTATCAATTATGTCTCTTTGCTGTAAAAGCAAAAATCTTGGTAGGTATCTTTCATATACAGTAATAGCATGATTACTAATACACTAGCATATGTCTAAGAAGGTAGTAATAAGAGGTAATCATATGGCATTTTCTTATACCTAGTAGATACTCAGCAAATGTCTACTGAATGAATGACAGAATGAATAACTTATCAGAAACCAGATGGCAAGAAGAGATATTGCCAGGTGTTTGAGATCAGTATCTAATAGGGAATGAAAACACAGTAGATGTTCAGTGAATATGTTAATGAATGAATGAATGAAATGCATGGATCTCCACCTATAGTAAGTTATCTATTTATTTATTTAGTCCACAGAGCATTCCATTTAGAGCTTTTAAAAACTTACATGGTTATGAGGAAAACTCCCAAGGAAATTTATCAATAGTGTGGCCCATGGGAGCTACTTAGTATAAGTCCAATCCCACCTATTGATAAACATTTATGAAGCACCAGTATATATTACTGTGCGCCAAGAGCTGTGGTAGACACTTTGGATACAGAGACAAAAATGAAAATCCCTACCCTGAAGGAGTTTACAGTCTATTGAGAGAAACAACATGTATACACATATATAGTTCATATATACATATATGTATATATACATATGTATGTGTGTATACATATATACATACACATGTGTTGTTTCTCTATCATATGTATATATGTGGGTATGTGTATACAAAGTAAATCTAAGGTAATTTCAGGAAGGAAGCAATAGTAGCTGGAGGGATGAGGAAAATCCACATCTAGGAGATAATCACTAAGCTAGAAGCTCAGCTTGTTATACCCAAATCTTTGCTGTGTCTGAATATGGTTTAATGAACACAGAATTCAGTTTTAGGAAGAATGTTGGGTGATGAGAATCCAGTGTCAATAGAAGAAGGTGTGTTTGTAGGCTTTGGTATTTTCCACCCACAGGTTTCTATAGTATTTTTAAATGTTTCTGTAATGAAGAGAAGTGTAGTGAGTTGGGATTTGCAGTGCCAGGCCTGGCATCCATAATTATGGTTTTGTCATATTTCCAATCTTGGACATCCTTTTTCTCTGCATGACAATTCTGCCAATTCTAAGTGGGGACCAGTGCTCTGGGGAGCCATAAATTCTTGGTGGGTGAAGCAGGATCTCACATGCACCTGCTTTGTGAGAGTCTCTTGGGATTTATATCACCCCAATGTCAGACTGCTTGTCATTGAATTAGAAGGCTAGAGATTCAAGTTCTTTGAACAGTCAGCTTCAGAGAGAACAAGAGGCATTCAAAAACCGAAATGGGCCTCCAGTGCTGCCAGCAGGACCCAGGGATTCCCTCCCCTGCAGCATGACTCCAAAAGCTCAACCAGGCCCAAGTCTCCACAACTGCTTTGGAAAACTCATTTTATTTTAAAAATAGACACGAATGTTGCTTTTCCGCATCCTTGCAGTGGATTTTAATGACAGCACATTTCTGGAGGGCTAATTTGGCTTCTCCTAGTTGGCTGGGTCTATGGTTACAGCATACCCTTCCGAGGGCAGAGGCATGAAACCTATTATTCAGGCCACCCCAGAATATGCTGTTTGAACCAAGTGTTAGGGGTTGCTCAGACAGGAAGTCCTGAAAAGAGGTTTGAACTGGGCTAGAGTATCTATAGATATTTTTCCAAAATAATTAAAACGGATTCTTTTGTGTTTGATTCATCACCAATCAAAAGGTTGTCCACTAAAACCCATTAATATTCCTATTTAATTTCATAGTTGCTGACCCTTGATGTCATTTCTGTGTTATGGACCTCTTTGGCAGTCTGATTAAGCCTATGGACCCCTTCTCAGTATATTTTTAAATGCTTAAAATAAACTACATAGGATTATAAAGGAAACCAATTATAATGAAATACAGTTATCAAAATATTTTTTTTTTAAGTTAACAGATCCAAGTTAAGAGCAGGGAATAAAATCATCATTGCTATGGACTTGACTGAGGAATTTTTTTCTTATTTCAGCTTTGTAGTAGGAGTGGCCTAGGACTACTCTTCCTTTCCTGAAGGACTTCCAATCTGGAACTTTCCTAAGCCCCTGTCTTCTAGCCACACCTGGTTCCCTGTCTCTTTCCTGCTTTTCTCTTCCCCTGTAAGTTGCCCAGCACTCAATGCAACTTTCAGAGGGACCTTCAAACCAGCCCTGGTTCCATTGCTCACATTTTGCATGGAGGCCAAGTAGTAGTTTGGAAAGACCATCTATATGATGGGCTCTGGACTCTGTTCAGTCGATGAGCTTCTACACTCACAAAGCAAGTAGGGAGAGTCATGGTCAGTATCTTACAAAAGTCTCTGAAAAAGTTGGCCCTTGTGTTAAATTGTGATTATGGTGATTCTACTGAACAATGACAGTATTTATCTACTAGGAACTAGGTTGGAACTATAACTTTTCCACCATACATATGATTAGCAGCAATTAGTGTCTCAAAACATCACACATAGAGAAAGGGAGAAGGCATGGTTCTACTGCTGTGGTACTCAAAAACATGACACTTTTGGCCCAATCAGAGGGTTTGACTTGCTGCAGTAGGATTGAGATCCCAGGACAGCAAAAGATCTACTCAGGAAAAAGAAATATTCATTTCACACTAGACGGTGGAGCCCTAGGCTTCTCTAAGGAAGCAAAATGATCCTTTGAAAAGTAATTCACACAGAGTGTCAGCTTCTTGCCAACTCTAATTCAGTGCAATCAGCCAAAAACAGCCAAACTTTGTTTTGGGCTGTGAAAGCAGCTGTTATAATAAACTCCCTTCCTCTCTCTCTCTCCCTCTCTCTCTCTCTCTCTCTCTCTCTCTCTCTCTCTCTCTGTCTCTCTCTCTTTCCTGTGATGGTGGCATGACTGTTTAAAATAGATGTCTCCAACACATGGATTTTCTGGGGTCATGATAATATTTTTAATTTCTGAAACCCAGTAAGTTTCTTCAGAACTTCGGAAATAAAAAAAAGCCACATAGGGTTTCATATTGTATCTGGGGTTTCATATTGTATCTGGGGTTTCATATTGTATCTGTTTAGAATACGTGAGTGTAAAATCCTGTAGGTGGGAGTCCCTTGAAACCTGTACTCTCATCCTTGGGCCTTTGATTGGCAGGGCCAACCTGAGATTTTGAATGCATCCTATATGTTGTGACTTTTAGCTTCCCTTTCCACCCTAGCCTGCATTTCTAGCTGAAGCAAGTCCTTCCCACTGACTGTCCCTGGGGCCCTAGCTAACTAGGTGCTCAACTTCCCAACTGCCTAAAGATAAAACCAGATGTGTAGTGATTATGCTTTTGGTTAACTGCTACTGCTGAATCCCACAGAAAAGAACTGCTAATTTTTCAAGTTTTTAGAGTAGGGTATCTCATAGTAGACCATCTGGACCTCAGTAGTCAACACTGGACTTGTTGGTTGTAACCACGGATGAATTGATTGTTTCCTAGCTTTTCTCGGTGTCTGTACAACCTCTGCCTTTTTTTAAAAGATGGTTTTAATACTTATGTATGCTTCATGCATACTCCCACTTCATCTTTAGCTACTCAGTGTGCTGGCCACATTGACAGCCATGAATCAGGCTGGGTCTTCACATGTTGAGATATGTATAGGTGCTAGAAAATAAGCATTGCTGCAATTTGGGACTTGAGTTAAATCTGGCCTCAGACACACACACACACACACACACACACACACACACCCCAACGACGCTTTGACTGTTTAACTAAAGTACCCAGTGTGTGTGATGGGGAGAGAAGGAAGAATAAATGCAGATAGACATTAGAATCTCCAAGTAAGAGATTTGTTTCAGGCTTGAGTAGGAGGGAGGATATTTTATATTAAAATCTTAATACAATAGAACATAAACTTGATGGATACCCTGTCCAAAATTAATCAATTAATACCCCTTTCCTGGTATTGCCTTTGAATGGCTGGTGAATTACGTAGGTAGTCAACAATGTAAGAATAAAGAACTTACTAGTATAGCTTTGGCTTAAACTTCATTTGGATGAAACTGTCCTCATTGGTGGAGATTGATTACTTAACACTCCAGGTCTTCATGAGGGGCAGAGTTAGTGGAGCTGGTGAGAGCTTGAGAGATAAGAACTAGCACATCATGAAATCACAGAAGTCCTGGCTCCTCCACGTGTTGGCTTCTTTCCAGAACCTTTCTCTTCTTTCAGAAACCTCTCCCTAAAGAAAATGGAGAACTGCATGTCTTCTCTCTCCAAGCTTAAAGCCAGAAGATCAAGATATCTCTTTGCTCAAGCTCTTACCAACTCCACCCCTCCTACAGGTATGGACCATTGAGGAATCAATCTCCACCAGTAAGAAGTTTTGTTGTTGAGGCAACTCAACAACTAAGGCAAACAGGGTTAAGTGACTTGTCTGAGGCCAGATTGGAACTCCAGGAAGACTCATCTTCCTGATTCCAAGCCCAGTGCTCTATCTACTGTGCTACCTACCTGCCCATATTAAGTACCTACTATTTATCAGACACTGTGCTAAGTCTTGAGGATAAAAAAAGCAGCAAAAGATAGTTCCTGCACTCCAGGAGATTACAATCTAATGGGGAAGACAATAAGCAAACATTTATACATAAACAAGCTACATATATAGAGAGAGAATGGGTGGGAGGGAGAGAAAGAGGATAAATAGCAAATAATTTTAAACGGGCAGGCACTAGAATTAAAAGGCATTGGGATAGGCTTCCTGTAGAAGATGGGATTTTAGTTGGGACTCAAAAGAAGCCAGAAAAACCAATAGGTAGAGATGAGGAGGGAGAACATTCCAGACTTGGGGAACAGTCAGTTTAAATGCCAAGAGCCAAGAAATGAAGTGTCTTATTCAGGGAACATCAAGGGGGCCAGTGTCATCAGATCAAAGAGTAAGAGGTGAGGAGCAAGGTATAAGAAGACTGAAAATGTATGACAGGCTAGATTATGAAGGGCTTTAAATGTCAAACAAAGAATTTCGTATTTCATCCTGAGTCACTGGAGTATAGTATCAGAGTTGTGGTGGCAGCATCAGAGGAAAGAAAGGGGCATATTAAAGAGATGTTACAAAGGTAAAATCCATAGGCCTTGATGCCAGATTGGGTATGGTAGAATGAGAGAGAGGGAGGAGTCAAGGATGACACCTAGGTTGCAAACCTGGGGGACTGGGAAGATAATGGTACCCTCAACAATAACAGGGAAGTTTGGAGGGGGGAAGGCTTAGGGGGAAATATAATGAGTTCACGTTTGGATATGTTGAGTTAAAGAGGTCTACTGGACATCCGGTTTGAGATATCTTAGCTGTTAGACTTGTGAGATTGGAGGTGAGGAGAGGAGGTCAGAGAGAGTAGGACAAGATAGGATGCTGGTTGCATCAAGTCTCAGAATATTGCAGAGACTCCTGGATGAGATCCTGAACTACTCAAAAGAGTCTAACTTAACCATCTACACAGGTAAAATGAAGAGGATGAAGAATGCATCTCATCCAGGTTATGATACATAGTTAAAGAATGGAAGGGGCAGCTAGGTGGTGTAATGGATAGAGCTCTAGCCTTAGAGTCAGGAGGACCTGAGTTCAAATTCGACCTCAGACACTTGACACTTACTAACTGTGTGACCCTAGGCAAGTCATTTAACCCCAATCACCTCACCAAAAGGCAAAAAATAATGTACCCTCAGATCAACTTTGAGGCAGCTAGGTGGTACAGTGGATAGAGCACTGACCCTGAGTCAGGAAGACCTGAGTTCAAATCCGGCCTAAGATACTTACTAGCTGTGTGACCCTGGGCAAGTCACTTAACCCTATTGCCTAACCAAAAAAAAAAAAAGAGAACGGAGAGGCAACTTTTAGAGCCCTATTGGGCAATGAGTTGGGCCCCAGACGGAGTAGTCAGTCAGTCTAGATTGCCATTGGGAAATTGCAAAGTTCCTTTAATGACCCCAAACTTTTCCCTGAAACAGGCTCATCTTTTTCATACCTGTAGTCAGTCTGTTTTGTCGTAAAACTGTGAATCATGAAACACTAGTCACTAAAGAATTAAAGTTGAGAACCACCCAAAGGACAATGCAAAGGCAAATCACGACTAAGAGCAAGTAGCAACATCTGACAAACAAGTAATTACAAAGGAGAGGTAGTTTAAAGGATATTATCATATAAATGTAAGAGTTGGGGTAAAAATGTACAAGAATGAAAGATGGCCAATGGATAGCCTAAATGCTCCTTTAGTTTCATTGCAATGTCAAGAGAACTTGAGGAAGGCCCAAAATGTGTTGGAAAACCCTCTGTGGGGGCATCTAGGTGGTGCAGTGGATAGAGCACCAGCCCTGAACTCAGGAGGTCCTGAGTTCAAATCCGACCTCAGACACAAAACACTTACTAGCTGTGTGATCCTGGGCAAGTCACTTAACTCCATTGCCTAGCCAAAAAAAAAACCAAAACTGTTTAGGGGCAGCTAGATGGCACAGTGGATAGAGCACCAGCCCTGGAGTCAGGAGGACCAGAATTCAAATCCATCCTCAGACACCTAACACTCACTAGTTATGTGACCCTGGGCAAGTCACTTAACCCCCATTGCCTCACCAAGAAAGAAAGAAAGAAAGAAAGAAAGAAAGAAAGAAAGAGAAAAAGAAAACCCTTTGTGGCAAATTTACTGGAGGACATGTGTAGCACTGAGGTTTTTACAAAGAAATATTTACTTCAAATAGTAAAATCACAAATATACAAACTTACCCCCGTGACACATGGAAGACGTAATCTCCTGCCCCCTATACTACCTCGGTATCTTCGAAGGGGAAAGAAATTAGTTTCATAACTTAGTTCAATTACTATAGAGCACACAGTCCCAATTTTGAGGGAGCTTGAGTCCCAGGTACCCTGACTTCTCACAGGTTTATACTAGGCTGGCTGGCTGAACCCATGCCACCTGCAATACTGGCTCCAATGCATGGGTCTGATGGGATCACTACTGTAACCTGAAACTCAGACAAATGACGCAAAATAGAGACAAATACCCCTGCCCATTTCTTGGAGCCAGGGTAAAAAGGGGAGAGCAAGGGAAGGAGGTCCTTCCCCTCTCACTGGTTCAGTTCATGGCATCTGCATGCCATATGTGGGTGGATTGTGATTTTCACCCTCTGGACACAAGAAGAAGGGAACACAGGAAAAAGCACAAGTCAGAAAGTTCACCAGAAAAAGAGGGACTGACCATCTCAGTCTTGCCAGTTTTAATGAGACAGGCAGACAATTAAAAGAGGATCCCCCATCCCCTAAAGAAGCCTTCATGTTAGGGAATCTGGATATGCTCCCAAGGCCCCTCAGGGTGCCTCTATGTTAGGCGATCTTGACATGACCAGACAAGCCCAAGTCACATTATATGAGTTGCATGGTCTGGACAAGCCTGTTTTGCCATCTATATTACAAGGATGGTTAGCTTTATGTGTTGTTAGGAAGAATACCCACATTGGTCATCTGACAGGTCCACTGAAGTTTTGGAGTAGACTATTGCCAAAAAAAATTTTTATCACCTGATAGATTATATTCTGGCAATGAACCTCATCATATTTAGCTTTGTTGATCCCTAGATGACAGACACACAAGCCCTCACTAAAATCATATCCAAAGTCTTTCCCACTTTGTAGAAACTGTTAGAGCTGGTGCTTGGTCACTATAACCTCCACAGACCCAAACTCACCTCCTCAAAGCAATGAGGCATCCAAATAAGACTTTGGCAGATGAAATTACACAGCAGAGCCATTTAAAATTTGCAGAATGACTGGATCTTAATACTCAATAATGTATCACTATATTTCGATCACAATTTTGGTTCTTTTAATGTTTTCATCAATAACATCTTCAAATCTTCATTATAATAATAATTATTAATTTATCAAATATTTCTTTGATGTCTACTATGTTTGAAACACTGTGTATGTGCTAGACTCTTAGAGAAGCAATACAAAAAAGCACCAAATGTAATCCCTGGCTTCATAAAGCTCACATTTCAGTAGAAGAGAGAAAAACAAAGCAATAACAATATAAGGGAGAATGTGAAAGTACTACAACAGGACTAGAAAATACTATGGGAGGTCAGAGGAGAGTTTCTTCCTCTGTCCTCTCTGCCCCCCCCCAAGTTAAATGTAAGCTTCAGGAGGTCAGGGGCTATTTAGTTTTCTTTTTATGTCTAGCACCTAGCACAGTGTTTCGTACATAGCAGGTGTTTAAAAATGTTCATTGAATTTAACAGAACTAAGAGAGATCACTTATTTTTTGGTATAGAAAGACTTCATGGAGAAGTTAGAATTTTAGTTTGGCCTTGAAAGATAGCAGAAATAGTTCAACAGAAACAGGTGACAGTAGAGAGGAGATATTCCAGATGGAAAGCTGGGTTTTCACAAAGGCAGGAAAGCCGGGAGTGCGTTCAGGATAGAGTGTGTTTGCAGCAACAAACAATGCAGTTGGGTTGGAAAACAGCTTACCTAAAGGGAAATAGTGGGAGATAAGTCTGGAAAGATAAATTTAGACCAGAGTGTGGCAGGCTAAGGAATATGGATTTCGTTTGGTAGGTTATGAGGAACCATTAAAGGTTTTTGAAGAGTTGAGAGAAGAGTTGGGAGAAAGGAGTGATGGTGACAAGATGTGGAGATATATAAAGGCATAAAAATAATGTGTTACAAACTGACTATATATAGCAACCTAGAATATTTTTTAAAAATTCAGACTGCCTCTTAGACAATTTTAATGCTTCCTAAGGGGCTCTGGTACAAGCAGGTCCCTGCCCCAAGAATAAAGAAAAGCTTAGCAATTAAAGTTTGGTTTGGTTTTTTTAAGCTAAAAAAAAACAAAAACAAAAACAAAAAACCTTAGCAATTAATAGCAGCCACAGCACTACAGTAGAAGAGAACTCAAATGTGGGTTTTGGTTTTTTTACATACCCAATTGACACATGATACATAGTGGACATATCACAATCAGTGACACATTAACATCATATGTTGGTAAATTGAGGGAGGTGGCCTAGAAGATCTCAGAAGATTCCATCCATCTCGATGGTTCTTTCTGTTCTGACAATTTCACTTCTACTTTTACCTTCCAGAGTTTGCTACAGCTAGGTACAAACCATGCTAGATAGGGGTTTACCAAAAAGAACTGGAGAAGTTCTAAGCCCCTGGCAGTAGACTGTGGCTCTGGTAAAGATCCTTTAGTCCATCAGTCACTGTCCTTTCAATATATATGGCATTGTGGAAAGAGAACTGAACTTGAAATCAGGAGACCTGGGTTTGAACCCCACCTTAGACACCCACTAGTTGTGTAACTTTGGACTAGTTTCTCCATTTCTCAGAGCTTCAATCTCTTTATCTGTAAAATGGGAATAATAATGCTAACAGTCCATATTTCACAGGATTACGATAAGGAAAGTGTTTTGTCGACCTTACAATTGGATTAGGTACAAGGCAGAGCAGGGCATCTATTTCCTGTGTGTTTTTAGGAAGTTGTGTTTCAGAGAGAATTCTGAAATATCTTTCTCACAGAAAATGCTTTGGTTCCCCCAAATTCAGTGACACAATGGAGAAGTAGTAAAAAAAAAAGTGGGTATAGCTAGAATAAAGATAAAATAAGTGGGTGGTTGTGATAAATGTCAATTTTATGAATATTTTTTAGGTTCTCAGTGCTTTTTTGAGCCTAAGTACTGGTTATTCAGGAATTTTGGAACGTTCAAAGAAACTAGAGGCTTGAGTAACTTAGTTAACATGTACAAGGACAGTGCTTAAATTGTGTGGGACTTGTTGGGATCCTAACTCTAGGGCTTTATGGGAGAGAAGAATTTGGAAAATATATTGGGGTATATTGTGGAAAGCAAGGTTCACTGTGTTCAGTGTGTGGTTATTTCTAAAAATAATTTGATCAATTCAGAAAACATTTACCAAGCACCTATCACAGTGCTGTGCTGAGCACTAAGGGAAACAAAGATGAATGAGAAGTCTCTGACATTAACGAGTTTATAGTTTAGTAGAAAAAGATATGACATGTAACTGACAGTTCTAATATAAAATATTCTATTAGAGATAGTTACATACCTTTTTTTAAGTCTTTGTACTTTGATTGATTTGTCATTATGGAAATAAAGATGACAGATTTCATCAGAGAGAGCTAATGGTTCCTAATTATGCTTGTTAGGCCATATCATCTGGCCTCTAACTTTCTGGGGTCCCCTTTTCATTGATTTTATACTGTAGTTTCCTGTCCTTCGTGCCACAGAGGCAGCCTTTTGTTACTCTCAGGAATTATAAGTTCACATCTTTATAATGTTCTCAGTTTACAAAGTACTTTTCTCACAAAAGCATCGTGAAGGGGGTAGCATTGGAATTATTGCCACCATTTTGCCCAAATAAGTGCAGATTCTGTGAATATGGCAACACTGGAAGCTTCCAGAGTACAACTGTCACCCAAGGCAGATTACATCCAGTCAAATGACTAGGGGATAAATCTAGGGCATTGTTTGAAGCTCATTGAGATTAAGATTTACTTGCTCAGATCACACAGCTAGTGAATGTCAGCAATGAGATCTGAATCCAAGTCTTAGTGACTCCAAGCCCAGAACCCTATCCACCTCACCACCTCTTATATTTCGTCATCATCCTAAAGATGAAGAAACAGAAGCTCAAATAGGTTTAGTGACTTGTCCAAGGTCACATAGTTTTTTCCTGATTCAACCTAGCATGGAATCTCTGTAGCCCAATGGGGAGAATGGATGTATTGTTCTATGAACTCTCCTAGACTCCACTGGAATGCAAATTCATTAATAGCAAGAAGAGCATTTTCAGGCAATCCCCCCTCCCCCCATTACTTTGTTGTTCATGGCCAGTTGTCACTGTTGCCACATATCTGCCATCTTCCCATCCTGCCTAAGTAAATAATCATATATTTTTTCTATTTTTCTCTGAGAATATTTTTTCAGTCTCTGTTCTGTGTCTCCTTCCATCCTATTCTTGATCCTGTGTATTGCAGGAAACCAACTTCTGGACTAAAGGATCCCACGTGAGCCTGACCCATCTATCAGAGACCTCTGGTTCTTTCATCTCCACTTTCATAAATATCAGTCAGGCATGATTGTGCCCAATTACAATTGACTCTGGAGCAGAGGTAGAATTGTCAGAATGGATCAGATCTCCAGAACTAAAAAGAATCTCTGAGGAGAGCCAACCCCTAGATTTTACAGATATGGAAACAGAACCCCAGAAAGGTACAGTAACTTGGCTTAAAGGACTCTCAGGTAGTCGTAACAGAGACATGACTGGAATTTCATTCTCTTGCTTTCCAGCCCGGTGTTTCTTCAGTTTCCAAATGCCAGTCCCGATCTCCCTCACTAAGCTCAAAGCCAGATTGACTTTACTTTGTGTAATGCTAGCTGCTTTTAA
Source organism: Vombatus ursinus (assembly GCF_900497805.2). Classification (NCBI taxonomy): domain Eukaryota; kingdom Metazoa; phylum Chordata; class Mammalia; order Diprotodontia; family Vombatidae; genus Vombatus; species Vombatus ursinus. The sequence goes on along the minus strand of NW_020955033.1, from coordinate 26,673,134 downwards.
AAGCTTGCAGCTCAATGTTTACGCACGTTCCAGAGCTGTACGTTGCACAAGCAAATTAGAACCTCTGACTTTACTAGCCCCGTCACAACCACAGCTGCACGAGGGCTTTTTCTTTTCTTGTCTCTCCATTTGCCTGTAGTACACGTTCTTCTCCTTTACTAGGTGTTGTTTATTAGGTGTTTTCCCCTAAGTGCTGTATAAAACTGACAGATTTGTTTCAAGGCAGCCAGTAGGCTCAGATTTAGTAGGTGGTTGCCTTTACTAGCTCTGCTGCTGCTGTTGCATAACTGGTTTCAGGAAGGAAGAAGCAATGCAGAATGGTCAGACCTGGAAATCAGAACTGCTGTTTGCTCCTATTTCAGGGACAGCTGTTCAAAGACTTTGGGTGAGCCGCCAATCATGTCTCTGGAACTCACTTCTGATAATCTTCAATTTCCTCAGGAAAATCTGCAGGATAATAGTAGAACCTTTTCTTGCCTCTTTTTGTGCAATGATAATGTTGCTAACCTATCATTAATACGGTACAAGCCTTAAGTTATTTTCCTAATGGTCTTGACAGGTTAAGGATGGTCCACACACTTTCTGACTAAGGGCATAAATTTGTGTGATGGCTTACATTGTCCAATCAACTACATGATGCAAAGATGTGCTCTACTATGGAATATCTCTAGTGGAAGTCTGCTTGTTCCCTTCTAAGTACCCTCAACATATGTTTATCTTTAACAATAAGATTGTGCCCACTTTAAAAATGGATTTTCCTCTTTGGTCTACTGTATATACTGAAAATGTAAGAAAATAAAAGTGACTCAGGCAATGTGGTCCAGAATATGTTCCTTAACATTTCATATAAATAATAAAATAGGCATGTAACTCAGTAGTTACAGATGGGTTTTTTTTACATCTTTTATGGTAGTAACCAAGTCTGAGAGGGCTTCCACACTTTCAAAATCTTCTCTTTCAGATATATTGAGATTTGATCTTACAATGTCCTCACAATTGTCACCTCCAGCATGAACCCACCCTGTTCATTTGGTCTAGTTCAGCTGCTTTTCCATCTTTATTCTCTTCCATTTCATTTCTACCTTCTCCGTAAGCACTAACGGTAACTCCACTGTCTTGGATAGTGAAAGAGTTTGTTATAAAAATCTTTGCTGATCTTTTCCATCTTTCCTGTGTATGCTGTCCTCTTCCAGCTTCATCATTAAATGACTTTGGGACAACTTTGCTTAGTTGGGTCTAAGCTTTCTTTAAACTAGTGTTACCGTCTACTGCTCCTCTTTGCTTTATGATGTGATACTTCATATAGTCTCCTAAAACCATTCTTTGTAATATTTTACAAGTGAGTTGATATCAAGACAGGCATTGCCTTTGACTGCCATATATCTCTGATTTCTAAGGAGGTCACAAGTTTGCTAAGATGGATTTTAGACTCTTTGGTCTCTTTAGTTTGGCTATTGATTTATATCGGTAGTATATTAATATATTTATATCAGATTTATATCTAATCTAGAGTCTTCTATTTTTTTCTCAAAGTATTCATGAGGAATAGGCATGAAGCTTCTGTGCAGTCTACTAATCTTTGTCTACTCTCATTCTTAACTCCTATTCTACTCTTGATCCCTATTCTCCAGTGTGTTTGGTTTGGGGTTTTTTTTTTTCAGGGGGTTTTGCCATTTCTCCTATTCCCATTTTTGCATTGAAGGCACTGAGTATCAAAGTATATGTTGATTTAATTTGAAGGGTCTTTATGAGTTCTTCCTAAAAGTTCTCAGCTTCTTCATCTTTTGAAATAAATGGTGGTAATTAAGCTGCAATTACTTTCATGGTGGTCTTTTTGCAAAGACTTATCATGAGCACTGTAATAGGAGAGAACCAAGTATTTCAGAAAATTATTTTTCTTCTTGCCTTTGGATGCATGATAAAAATCAACTCCATATATCCAACTATTAGAATTTATAGAATATCAGATGGAAGGGACTTTGGAGGTCATCTAGTCCAAACTCTTTATTTTGTGGAAGGAGCTAATAGAGTATTCTTTCAACTGGGCATTGCTACCTCCCAAAACACATGAACCACTTAGACCTTCCAGAATGGGGTGGAAAATCACCCACATTATCAATACAGATAGAAGTACCATCTTAGCCTGAAATTGTCAAGGTGTAGATGATCTGTCATTCTTACGGTGACTATGCTGAATGTTGTTTCATTGTCTGCTCAAACATACCAATTACCTTTGGGGAATGTGCTATTGCACATTTTGCAGTAATACTTTTCTGACATCTGTTCTGCTCTCAAAAATTTATTTACATAGTGTTTTGCAAGTAAATTGTTTACACTTGTTCGTCTATAAATGTAACTGTTTCTCTCACATCTGAAAATCAGCTTCTTTGTTTAATTCAGTTGTTTGTGAAGCCTTTGCAAAGGAACAGCAAAGCTAATGAGTGTCCATTTTCTTATTCATTTTATTCTATTATTCTATTCATTAGCTCTTCTATTAAAGTCTTACTCTGATAGGAGTCCCTCTGAACTGTTATTCTATTTTATTCATCTTATTCTATTCATTAGCTCTTCTCCTGAAGTCTTACTCTGATAGGAGTCCCTCGGAATTCTCAAAAACCTATGTTAGCAGGACGTGAATCCTGAAAGGACATACCAAACTAAAAAATAACCTTCAAAGTCAGGCCTTTTGGTAGGTATCCCTATCATCCAAAGGCTAGCCTAGTTAAGTTCAGAAAGGTGTATTGTTGATTGACCACTGGGCATGAATGTTTTCAGTGAGGTAACTCATGAAGTAGCCTTTACTAAGGCATAAAGGGATTGTGATTATATCAGTGGAGGGAAAAAGTACCCACAGAATCTAGAAATAAACGTTTAAATTTAATGGTTACTCTCTGTACTACTATTTATTTCTGGGTTTATTTTCCAGTTTGCATTTTGGGGCATTAAAAAAATCATAGTTGTCTGACTGATGAGTGCATTTTTTTACTTCCTCATCTGACTGTCCCATTTTAATAATGAGTATGTTACTAGATGAATGGGTTCTACTTCAATGGATCTGTGTGTAAGCTGCATTCCCAGTCTTGGTGGTCTCATTAGCCTGTAAAATAGCTCCCTCCCATTGCCCTCATTAGTTTTCTGCATTCTTTTGCTCATTTAGGTCATTTCCAGTTAAGTGACTCATTTTTCACTCAGGTTTCATAACTAAGTCCAAATTTAACTGTCCCAAAACAGTTAACCAGATTGTTGCTATAATATCCTAACACTAAGATCTGTCTACTTTTCTCTGTTTTCATTTTTTCTTATTCTGAAGAGTCCTCACTCTTATTACAGAATCACAAAATTCGGAAGTTGGAAGCGACCTCAGCAGCCATCTAATTCAATCAATACATGAAAGGAATGCTCACTGTAACGTCTGACAAGTAGTCATCTGAGTTCTGCTCAAAGACTGCCAAGGAGACCCCTCAAGGAAGTCCATTCTCCTTTTGAGACAGGAATTCGTTAGGAAATTTTCCTGACATCAAGCCTAAATTTCCCTCTGTACAACATCCTCCTGGTTCTACCCTCTGGCGCCCGAAAGAACAAATCTAATCCTTCTCTCCCCTAAAAATCCTTCAAATGCCAAAGATAGCTATCATCCCTTCTCCAGTACAAATTGGGCTAAAAATGCCCAATTTCTTTAATTGATCCTCACACGACATGGACTCAAGGCCTTTCACCATTCCAATTGCTCTCCATGAGCCACTCTCCAGCTTATCAGCCTCTTTCTTAAACTGAGGTGCCCTGAACTGGACACAGCACTAAATGAAGCCTAATGAAGGGAGAACTATAGTGGGACTACCACTTCCCTTTGCCTCTCTAAATGAAGTCTAAAAGCTCAGTAGTTTTGTGGGGTTTTTTTACTGTTATATCACACTGCTGACTTTTATTGAGCTTATGGTCCACTGAAACTTTCAGATTTTCTTCAGAATATGTACTTTCCAACCATGCCTCTCCCATCTTGTATTGATGCATTTACTTTTTCATGCCCAGATGTAATCCTTGTTGAATTTCATATTATTAAATTTAACCCAGCGCTATAGCCTGTCAAGGTCTTTTTTGGATCTTGATTCCAGTCAGCTAGGATATTAGCTATTGCTCCAAACTAAACACATCATCTGCAAATTAGATGTCTTTATCTAAGTCCCCAATTTAAAATGTTAAACAGCACAGGGCCAGGGTTACCCACAGGTCTCTGTGTTACCCACTGACATTATACCATGAACAATTACTCTTCAAGATTTACCATCCAACCATTTCTGAAAACATCTCATATTATCATTTGGTCCACATCTCTCCATACTCTCAACAAAAAATAGTATGAGAAACTTTACCAAAAGCTTTGTTAAAATCTAGTTCAATTATATCCACAACATTTCCCTCATCTATTGGTTTAGTAATCCTGTCAAAAAAAAAAGGAAATATAGTTAGTTTGACATGACCTGTTCTTGATGCAGCCAGCCTAGTTCTTTGTAATCACTGCTTCCTCTTTCTAGAGTTTGTCCCCTTTGTAACCATCCATTCTGTACCTCAGTTTCCACAGTTATAAAATGGGGGTTATCATTCTTAGATTATCTACAATGCCTCCCAAGAATCAAAGAAGTCCGAAAAGAAAGAGACTTTGGCTATGGTCTAGTACAAACCCATTACTTTACCAATGAGGATCTCTAGGCCCCAGATGGGGTTAGTGGCTTCCCAAAGTCACACTTGTTTCCTTAAACTATGCACTCAAACAATCTTATATTAAAATTTTCATTCATTTCCCTCAAGGAATTTAAAATCTTACAAAGAGGGCTAAGTCCTGTAAACAAATAACTATGTTATGGAGTAGAGTGTAGTTAGTGCAAAGGACAGGTCCAAATAAAATGGATAGATAAGTATCCAAGGGTCAAAGGCATTGAGTAGCGGTAATCCTGAAAGATTTCAGAAGAATGATTTTTTTGAGTAGGATTTTGATGGAGGAAAGGAATCTGTTTTAATGGAAAGGATCACTTCAATCAGAAGCAATGGCATAAGTCAAAATTAAGAAGGAAAAATAAAAAAAAACAGTGGTCCAAGGACAGAGAGCAAGTTTGCTTGATGAAAATGGAGAGTCTGAGAAGGAAGGTAGAAAGATAAGAGAAGGCCATTTAGAAGACGGTCTTGAAACCCAAGCTAAGGAATTTAGATTGTCTCTGATTAGCAATAGGGAACCACTGTGAATTGCTTAACAGTAGAGTGACATGATCAAGGTGATATTTGAAAAGAAGATAATTCTTGCCAGTGTAAATAGGACAGATTAAAAGGAAAGAGCCTAGGGGCAAGCTCATTATAACTCAGGTTTTTTAATACAATTTCTTCTACACTTCTTTCTTTCCATTGTGACCTCTTCTACCTTGTTTCCTTCAACTCCAGCTGTCAGTTCGTCTTTGGCCTCCTGGCATTTGTCATGGTTTTAACAGTTCATTGGTCCCTATGGAGTTTGACTCTGAGCTCTTCCAGTATACCAGAAACTTCAAAAGAGTTCAACAGACACAGCCACATTACTATGGTTTTAGGCTTAACCTGAGCAAAACTCTCAAGAGCCTTGTGGCTTCCCTTCTCCTCCCAACCCACCCACCCCTAATCCCACATTCCCCAACATTCCTGCCTCACTTAGAAGTGCTTCCCCTGAGACATAAACAGCCCTCTTTTTGGCTTTCTAGAAAAAGTCAAAGGCGTATGGGCTTTGTCTTGTTCAGGGCAGTAGGAAGGTGATTTAACCCTGTATCTTGTCAGAGATCATGAGAACTTACTTACTTGGAAGCGATGGAGGAATTGACTAACCCTTTTAAAAGTGTCCCCACAAAACACTGACAAGAGACAACACAGTTCATCTAAGACTCTGGCAAAGAACCTGGCTTATTATGTCTAGCTTTTGCTACTCCTTTCTGAGAAAGCTTTGGCTACCAAAACATGAGATGTTTTGCTTTCCTTTCCTTTTAATGAGTGTCTCTTAATTAAACCATAGGTGTAACCTGATTCAACAATTTCTCTTCCCTGAGTGGCTTTGCTTGTTTTTTTTTCTTTTCCCGTTGGGAGATGAACTCAGAAATTCCACTTTAGCTACATATAATTAAAAGAGGTGACCACTCATTCACTGTACACTGTATGTGTTGGAATGTGGCACAGTGGGAAGAGAGCATTGTATCTGGAGTCAGGCTTCCTATGTCTGAATACAGATTCCATTGGTTACTTGCTTTGTCACTTAAGCTCTCTGGATGATAGTCACCTCATCTGTAAAATGGAAGATGGGTGTGCACTAGATTCTAGCTCTAAATCCTATGGCTTTCTGTAAAATGTACCACACCAGGCTTTTGTTTGAGCTTTCTTCAAAATACCTATTCAGTCCAATGTATTGTCATAGCCCCAGATACCCAGCAGCCTCTGAGTAACCAGGCTGAAGCTAAACTTTTATGTACCCTTTTAATTAAGAGATTCAGTATTTAATCACAGTACGGCAATGTTCGCCCTATTGTTTGCCACATAATGAAAAAGTTAGGGCTGTTGAAATGTATCAATAAGACAATGGACAATCCATTCAGCGTCCTTGGAATAAAATGAACAGGAACTGAGCCAAAAAGAAAACCAACTGGAATATACAAAGATGTGAGACATCTTGGTTGGGCAGCACACAGTCAGTGAGGGGAGCTCTCCCAGCAATGAGAGCATTTGTATTTGGTGCAGGCAAGGAGAAATTTCTCACAATGCAAATGAAAACCACTTGAGAGGAATAATGGCGTTCCTGTGAGACTCTATATGCTATAGCAAAGGCAAGAAAGTCTCGCTGAAGGTGTCTTTGAAAAGGACAACTTTCATGCCTTGCCTGTTTTGTTTGTTTTGTTTTTAATGAATCATTGAGACCAAGCAAGGATTGGGTCTTTCTGCTTCTTCTCCTGGAGATGAAGCTTTCCTTGATGCCAAAAATTACCCCCTTTAAGTGCATAGGATTCAAAGCTTAGGGTGAAAACTGAGGTGTTTGGTCTCTCGTCAAACCTTCTTCTTAACATTTTTCCTAGTCTGAATATATTTTTAATAAATAAAGAAACACTGTCTTGCTTTGTTCACTTTATACAGAAAGTGATTTTCATTTCCAATCCCTGTACTGTTCCCATTTTCATGATTTTCCACACGGTCTAGGAAAATTGGCATAACAAGGTAAATGGATGTCCAAAGCAGAGAATGACATTTGGAAAACTGAATTACTAACTAATAAATAATAAAAAAAATTTTTTACTAAATAAATACATGTCCTGTCATTTAGTAGATAGCCATTATAAAAAGACAAAGCTAATTCTTTGTGGGCTAAAGTCAAATGTTTCTTATACTTCATTTCTGTTCTAGTGGCATCTAGTAATGTTGAAGTGGCTGACCATGACTTTAGTCACTCTACTACTTTGTTGCCTTTGAGAGCACATTAATTATACGAATTGATCTGAATCATCAATTCTGGCTCTAGAGCCAGATCACTCTCCAAAGCTTATGGGAATACACCACTAGGTAGTAGATTAATAACCTTATAAAGAACCACATGAAAAATAAATGGCAAATCTCAGATCCAATCTTGTGGTTTACTGGATTCTGAAACCTACCAGCTTTCTGAGGCGTGCCTTCAGTAATCTGATCCATGTAATGATCCAGCTCAGATGTGTACTTGTGATAATTAAAACAGACTCAGTAGCCACCCCTACATACCAAGTCCTATAAAATTTGCCCACTTTCCCAATGAGGAAGGGCATTTGTCAGCATTTATCCACCTTCAGGAAAGAGCTGAAGTCCCCTAATTGATGATGGATATAGAAAAAGAAACGTTAGTAAACATGGACTGTGTGGGTGTGGGGGGCTGGGTTCTTTTTTTTTTCTTTTTTTTTCAAAAATTATTCTGAATCACAGACTGGAATGAAACCTGGGCCACAAGCTTAGGGAAGGTTCTTTATGGAGAACCATAGCGGAAAGGAATTCTCCTCTATGCTGAAATATTTGTCTCTGTGAATTATCCTTCCAGTTGAGTTTGAGGCAATCTCCCTAAACATTTCCTCCCCCTTTCTTCTTTTCACTTTAGATATGTGTCATGGGACACATTACTGTAGATACTTGGAGTTTTGACAATGAGGCCAAATTCTTAACCTTTATGGTTCTCCAGGAGGATACTCAATGAGTTAAACAAGATGCCTATAGCTTGAATTGGTCTCCAAACTTCACCTTGCACCAGAAACTTGGATTCTTTAAGATGTATAAAACAAGAGCCAAAAAATGAGTTCAGTGGGAAATGTTTCCATAGGGCCAAGTGTGAGGATGATACACAGGCTTCCATATGCTGTTGGGGCCAGGTTTTTTGATGAGCCAGATCTCTCAGGGGCAGAGGGCAAAAATGCTTCACTTCCTGAAGTAGAATCTCTTATCTTCAACCCTCTGCAGAACAAGTAATCAGGAATCTGCAGATGAGTGTCTTCCTCTTTCCCCCTATCCTCAGGAACCCCCATGTGAGAACAAAGTCCCTAGTATCTTGAAAGTAATGCTAAGAAAATAAACACTACAAAGACTGGTAACAGGGGGATGTCTCTCTTGCATGTTTTTGTGGCCATCTTGGTTCAAGGGGAAGGGGGGTGCCCCAGATATATGAGCCAGCAGGATCTCTTTGTAGCAAGTTTAGTGTGTTTGGCCAGATGTCCTCCCAGTGGAGGGCAGACAGAGAAAGAGAAAACAGAATTCTTATTAAAAATAAGTCACGGGAGGAAAAAAACACAGAGAGAAAGTGTGTCAAGTGGAACAGGGGCCCATGAGGTGCCATCTGATATTGATTAAATGCTGATAAAGTCAACAGAGAGAAATGCACATCATGAGGAAGTGACCCTGGCTCTTCGGAATGCAAACCAGTGACAAATGTCTGGGAGCCAGTCTGCATTAATACCATATGTATTTGATACAGTGCTGAGAGCCCAAAGCTCAAAGGAATAGCAAAAGAGTATGATCTAGCTGAAAGAACACCAGGTGGGAGTCAGGAAACCTGGGTTTTAGTCCCAGAATTTAGTCCCAGAGACTCTGCCACTAATTAACTCTGTAACATTGATCAAGTTACTCCACCGCTCTATGCCTCAGTTTCCTTTTCTGTAAAATGAGAGTTGATCTATGTTCTAAGGTCCCTCGCAGCTCTAATATTTTATGATTGCTAAAAACTAGTTCCCCTAACAGGTGATTTTCATTTATTATCCTCAGGGACAACAATCTTTCATTGGTTCTGAAATTCTTCCAAATCAGTATAATAGATCAGAGAGGAGAGGAATGGAAAAATAATCCTCTTGGGTCCTAAAATTCGAACACAGAGAAACTTTTCAAAAGACCATAAATGTGACTTCCTGTCTCTCTCTATTTGACATCTCCCGAGGATGAGACCCCATTTTGTGCCTCTGTGTTTTACAGTAGGACATGCTGATGTGAACATAAATGGGAAGGAAGGAAAGCACAAGGCTCTTTGACTACATGCTTATAGTACTTTCTCTATCAGCCAATTTCAAAAACATCTTCACTATGACATTGAGGTTGGGTGATACCTAATCCCATTGTAAAGAATGTGCATTCCTTAAATAATTGCTTGGGTTTTTTCTGGGAAATTTAACCATTTTTTAAAAGAAAAAAAGAGACAATGGGTATAGAACTATGGAGACTGCACAGTATAGATGAGTTTGTGTCAGAGAATGAATAATGCAGTCTGTATCTAAAATTTGACTTGGGCTAGCATAACACCTGTCAAAGTGATGAAAGGTAAAAGCAAAAGTTCCTGTTATATACCACCGGAAGTCCTCTGTACAGCTTCAGGGGGCCTCCAACCTTGTCCAGGTGTGTTTAGTTCATTCATTCATTCATTCATTTAGTAAGTATTTGTTGCGTGCCAACTATATGCCTAGTATCATGCTAGGTGTTTCAAAGGATCCAAAAGAAATGCGTCTTATGTTTGACTTTAGCCCCATTTTCTCAGGCCCATGTCTTTTACATTTTACTACACACACAAGGTTCTCCTGAGTAACCTGAGGGGCTTAAGGAATCTTTCTTCTCTACCATTGGCTTGAGCCTCCATTGACTGTGTTCTCCCTATTTTAGGTCCCCATTGATTAGCATCCTAGCTTCATTTAACCACTTAATGGATTCACTTTTACAAAGAAATATTTACTTCAAAGATATAGTGAGGACAAATATACAAACATTACCCTTAATACCTCAAAGGGCATAATCTTCTCACCACCACCCACTCCCTACCATACTGCCTCTCTCACTGGGAAGGGTAGGAAGTTCAGGCTTGCAGATTAGCTCCGTTTCTACATAGGATTAGTTCCACCAAATTCAGGTTCCTGGGCCCCGGACCTTTGTTCCTCAGGCTTTTGCTTCTGGGCTGTCTGTGACCTGGACTCCATAGCTCAGGTTTCCAGGTCAGAGGTTCCATTCCCTCCACCTAGAACAGAAAAGGACAAAGGAAAAAGTCAAAATCCTAGACCCATTTCTCAGGGACATGTGGCCCAAAAGGAGATGGGGAGAGAATTGGACGGAGGAGGTAGCCTTTGGGCCTTCCTTCACCTGTTACTACACAATGTCATCTGTCATGAAAGAATCCTTCACCCTCAGAGAAGAATGCAGAAAAGCCCCAACTATATTCAGGCAGTTTTAAAGGTGCAAACAACCCAGCCACATGTCCAGTGGAAAAAAGGTAGCTCCCAGCCATGTGGTAGGCCAGTAAAGAATGTTCATGCATGCTGAAGTCCTCTGTTCTCCCAGAATCAGGTACCCCCATGTGAGTGATTCCATCCTTGGTAGCTAAAGAATGTGCCAAACCCCTGTTACAAATGCTAGAACTTAAAATCCAAGTAGGAGAAGAATACACATACGTGAATTAAGTAGTTCTGTAAAGAAACCCATGATTAAATGCCAAAAGAAAAGGTTTGGCCAGTGAATACAAAGGATGTGGAAGATCACTGTTGGTCAGAGTAGGCAGAAAAGGCATCAGGAAATGCTTGGAGTTTTGGTCCTTGAATGAAGGGCACTCTTTAGATAGGTAAAAAGCAGGATGTTCCAAGTATAAGGAATAATCTGAACAATCTCAGAGCCCAGGAATGAGTTTAATGTTTTCAAGCAGTAGTAAAGAGATTGGTTTGGCCTGGGTGAAAGTTTCCTCTGAAGGACTGGTGAGAATTGGATGGAGAAGTTTGGGCCAGATTATAGAAAGGTTCTGACTTGCCAGACTCAGGAAAATTCACATTATTCTCTAGCTAATATGGATGTTTTTATTGTTTTTAAGTGGGACAGTGATACGATGAAATTACTATTTGAGAAAGTTTAGTCTAGTAGTGAAGGCAGCTAGATGGCTCTGTGGATCTAGTACTGGACCTAGAGTCGGGAAGACCTGAATTCAAATCCAACCTCAGACATTTACTAGCTATGTGACCCCAGGCAATTCACTTAACATTTGTTTGCCTTAATCCACGGAGAGGGAAATGGAAAACTACTGCAGTGTCTTTGCCAAGACCTGATTATGGGGTCACAAAGAGTCAGACAGGACTGAATAATAACAGCAGTCTAGTAGTAATATGTAGGATGAATTTCAATAGAGAGACAGAGAAACCAGCTAGGAGATATTTGCAGTTATCCAAGAGTGAAGTGATGAGGACTTTAGGGTTTTGCCTGTAGGATTGGAGACAACATGTGTGAATTAATATGATGATGAATTGCATGGCAGGGGGATGGGGGGGCAAGGGAAAGGGAGAGGGGGAGCAGGAGGGAAGGAGGAAGGGGGTGAAGTTCAAAGGACAGAGTCAAAGGTGACTCAGAGGCTGACTTCCTGGACAACTGACTAAAATTGTGGTGATAAGATTGATGGAAATGGGAAAGATAGAAGAAGGAACTAGCTGATTTGCCAAGGAATATGATAAGTTTAGGTTTGAATATGTTGAGTTTGAGTTGACATTAGGATGTTCAACTGAGAATGCTCAACATGCAAATGAAAATGGAAACTAAACTCAGGTGAGAGAGAGGGGCTAGAGATTGAAAGTCATATGCATAGGGATAATATTGTAGTAAGTGATAAGAAAGTACCAATTAACAAGGAGATTATTTCCCAGATCTGTTTTTCTCTTGGGGAGCTGCACCTCTTTCCCCTGTCCCCTAAATGTGTTTGCTAACAGAATTTCTTTTTTGAGAACATCTCATCATCCTTGAGCCTATAAAAACTTGGGCCACAAGATTCTAGTTATCCTTTCTCTGAACTCTGAAATCCATCCCCTCCACCCTGTTCTCTATAATCTCTCCTCTTGGCAACTACACCCATTCCTATGTCTTCAGTTATCACTTCTATGCAATTGACTCCTATGTAGTATCCCCAGCCTCTGAGATCCACTCCTGCATTTCCAGCTAGATATCATCACCTGGGTGTCCTGCCAATATCTCAAACTCAACATGTCCAAAACTGAGCTCATTCCCCCTCTAAAGGCTATCTTCATTCCTTCTCACTTCTCTATTTTTGCCATTGTCACCACCATTCTTATAATCACCTGGGCTAAAAAACCTTTGAGCCATCTTTAACTCATTCCTCTCCCTTACCACCTCTAATCAATTACCATATCCTTTTGATTCTACCTCCACAATACTTCTCACATCCATCCTCTCTCCTCTTCCACTGCTATCATCCTAGTTACAGCTTTCTAATGCGTCTGCTTCCTCCATTCTCTTCCCTTGTCCAATCCAGTCAGTCATCAAGCACATATTAAGCACTAATTATGTGTCAGACAGTGCTAAGCACTGTGGATATAGAGAGAGGCAAAATACTGTCTTTGCTCTCCAGGAGCTCACATTCTAATGAGAGAGACAACAGGTAAATAACGAGGTAAATATAAGACATATATATGTTTGTCTATCTATCTATCTATATATATATACACACACATATATATATTCACATATATATCTATACATGTATAAAGTAGATGGAAGGTGTGTCAGAGGGAAGGCAATAAGGAAAAAGGAGAGGGGGCTACAAGAGGCTCCCTGGAGAAGGTAGGATTTAAGTTAAGTCTTGAAAGAAGCCAAAAAATGAAGACCCACAGCTGGAGATGGAAAGCATTCCAGGCTTGGGGGACAGCCAGTACAAAAGCACAGACAGGAAATGGGGTGTCCTGGGTGAGGAACAGTAAGTAGACAAGCATGACTGCATTTTTAGGGGTATGAAGGGAAGTAAAATATAAAAGGACTGGAAAGGTGGAAAGGGGTCAAGTTGTGACAGGCTTTAAATGCCAAACATAGAGTTGTGGCTGTCTGAGTAGAAATCAGGGAATCGGGGCAGCTAGGTGGTGCAGTGGATAGAGCACCGGCCCTGGAGTCAGGAGGACCTGAGTTCAAATGTGACCTCAGACACATAATACTTCCTAGCTGTGTGACTCTGGGCAAGTCAACCCCAATTGCCTCACTAAAAAAAAAAATCAGGGAATATATACAACAGACATTATGAAGGAAGAAACAAGATTTGGCAATGAATTGCACAAATGAGGTGAGTGAGAATGATAAGTCAAGGACAAGCTGAGGTGGAGTCAGAACACCTAGGAGGGTGGTGGTGCCCTCAATAGCAATAGAAGAGTTGGGAAGAGGGGAGAGTTTGAAGGGGAAGATAATGAGTTTAGTTTTAATCTTGTTGAACCTGAGATATCCAAAAGGCAGTTGATGATACATGACTGGAGCTCAAAAGAATGGCTGGATAAATAGATTTAGGAATCACTTGCAAAGAGACAAATAATTGAATCCATGGTAGTTAATGAGCTCACCAAGTGAGATGTTATAGAGGGGAAAGAGGGCCCAGATTAGAACCTTGGGGGTCACCTACAGGTAGTAGGCAGGACATAGAAGAATACCCAGCAAAAGAAACTAAGAAAGGAGTGGTCAGACAAGTAGAAGAACCAGGAGAGAACAGTGTCATGAAAACTTAAGAGACAAAAGTATCCAAGAGGAGATGGTGATCAAGTATCAAAAGTTGCAAAGAAGTCAAGAAGGGTGAGAATTGAGAGTTTTTTTAAATAGATTTGCCAATTAAGAAACCATCAGTAACTTTGGAAAGGTCAGATTCAATTGAATGATGAAGTTGGAAGCCAGAATGCAGAGGATTTATAACTGAGTGAGAGGTGAGGAGGTGTATGCATCAATTACAGATCTCAAGGTATTTGATTATATATCAATTATTACAAGAATTGTTTATATATCAGTTATAGATCTCATGGAATTTAGCCAAGAAGAGGAAAAGAAAAGGAGCAACAGTTAGCAGCAGTTCTAAGAAGGGTGCTTTTTAAGGATGGGAGAGACATGGACATATTTGTAGCCAACAGGAAAGGAACCAGAAGGTAGGGAGAGACTGAAAATTAGAGAGAGAGAGAGAGAGAGAGAGAGAGATAGTAGAAATGATTGTAGGGGCAATCTTCTGGAAAAGATGGGAGGAGATAGGATCCATGTAGAGAAGTTTGTGAAGAACCACCTCTTCATCAGAGGCAAGATCTATCCTTCATTCATCAGCCAGAGTAATCTTCCTACATCTCATATGTGACTATGCCACATCCCTTAGCATAGATCATTGTACATAATATGCCTGATGAGTTTTTGCTTAAAATGTTCGTTAGAGGAAAAGCATGCAAAGAGAACCAACAAGGGTAGAGGTCATTAAGGACCTATAGGAAAGCCTGGGGTCAGGAAATAGACTGAGTATGCTAAAAACAACAGGATCCTGGTTACTTTACAAGTAAGCAAGGGTTTTCCTCTCCCAAAAAGAGAAGGAGGTTGGGGTGGGGAAGGGTGAAGGAAGGGAAAATTGGAGTGTATAGAACCTTGTTTATGCTTATCCGTACAGTCAACACAATTAATTGCCAAATGAAAAATGAAGGCATTGGGTCAGCAAATATTTGATCCAAATTGTTTGTCTTAAGCAGCAAAATCACCAGATTGAATCCATTCAACTTTTGCCTACGACCCAGAGGCATGTGACACAAGAAGGCATGGGTGTGCCCAAAAACTTAAATTTCAGTCATTATAACAGTCTGTTTTTCTCATCATTTTACAACAAACAGGGCCGAAGATGCTTTTCCACCAAAGAATGTTGCTGTGTATAAAATCACAAGCTGAAGGAGAATAACTTCAACTGTTGCTTAATCCCCATCATTTATCCATCAAGAATTATTGAGCACAATTACAATTGATCAGTCACTTATGTACTGTTACTCCCAAGGGACACTATTAGTAAGAGGCACATAGGAAAACAGATTAAGAAAACAAATGCATTCCTGATAGTCTTTACAACATGATTTTCACATTAAAATATCTAGTGTCTCTCTCCTGTGTTTTTCATCAATTTGGATGGAAATTTCCCGTTTTATGGTTTACTTTCTGTATGTACTTACAGAAATGACAGCTGGTTACTACTCAGACCAGTATGTTCTTTAACAGGTTGAAACGACTATACACTCAAACTTTTCCCTCTCACACCAAGAAAGCAAACTCTTTGTCCCAAAACCAGACCATAACTTATAAATACAGAGTAGTATTCCATATCTTACAGATCTTAACAGTCCAAACACAATGGTTAATTAAACATTCTAGTTTTAAAATGATCTGTGAAAATTTTTTTTTAATTTTTTTAAAAATTAAAAAAAAGAGATCTATGTTTTTACTGAGAGGCAGCATGTTATAGCAGATAGAAGACTAAATAGCCTCAGAACCAGGAAGACCTGGGCTCACATTCAGCCTCTGATGTGTACTGATCCATGGGACAGTCACTTAACCTCTCAGTTCATCAGTGACTCTCTAATAGTTACCAATAGCACAAATCAGCTGTTGATTGGTAGAGGAAGTTTACTCACCAGAAATTCCTTAAACCAGTAAAATCACAGGTCTGGAATTTTTTCTATTTTAACTGAGATTCCATTACAACAAATTCCAAAGGACTATATAGACCAGCTTCGAGACCGCAGATTCCCCACCCATGGTCTAGACTGCTACAGGTAGGTAGGTGGCAGAGTGGATAGAATGCCAGGCTTATCAGAAAGACTCATCTCCCTGAATTCAAATCCAGCCTCAGACACTTACTAGCTATGTGACCCTGGGCAAGTCACTTAACCCTGTTTGCCTCAGTTTTATCATCTGCAAAATTAAGGAAATAGCTAGCCACTCTAGTATCTTTGCCAAGAAAACTCCAAATGGGATCGTGAAGAGTCAGACATGACTGAAATAACCAAACAACAACAACAACAACAAAATCTAGACTCTTCCACTGTGCTACAAATTCTCTTTTGTCAAATATTGTGAAAAATAAATGGACTGGGATTTGAAACACTTTTGTCATAGCAATTTTCACTGAAATATTATCATTGTAATGAGATTTTATTCTACATGAAATAAAACCATGTACTATTTCCTAATTGTATGGAATATAATCATTATTGCATATGGAGAGTCCCTCATATTGCTATCATGATACGCAGGGAATATATCCATTTTTAAAATACTACTTGTAACTGTTTTTGTTCAGTCATATCCAACTCTTCATGTCCCCATTTGAGTTTTTCTTGGTGAAGATATTGAAGCAGTTTGCCATTTCCTTCTCCAGCTCATTTGACAGATAAGGAAACTGAGGCAAACAGGGTTAATGACTTGTAAAGGGTAACGCAGCTAGTAAGTGTCTGAGGCTGGATTTAAACCCAGGTCTTCCTGACTCCAGGCCTGCCCTCTATCTACTGCACCACCTAGCTGCCCCATTACTTAGTATAGATACACAAATGCATCATCTTTGTATATATAGTTTGATCCTCTTAATCATTCTGTGTATTTGAATACATACTAGACTAAAAACTTTGACATGACACCGCTGGGCACAGTTCTTAAAATATATCTTCTCTTACAGGTATTCAAGAAGGAACACAATGTACCAAATGTAAAAATAACTGGGCCCTGAAGTTTTCTATCATATTATTATATATCCTGTGTGCCTTGTTAACAATCACAGTAGCCATTCTTGGATACAAAGGTACGTACCATATGAATTTTCCCTTCCAATAGCAAGTTAACTAATTATGAAAAGAAAAGTGATTTATCTACAAATATAAAAATGAAGTATCTTACTTATATTAAACTTAGTAACATAACTTCAGGCTCTGTACCCTTGTCACTTTAGGACAACCATATTGTCGAAGGTGCAAAAACATCAGGGATTTCGGAGATGATTCCCCTACCTATGTGAGGATTTTTGTTTTTCAGGTCTTTGGTGTTGTATAATTTTCCTTGTCTGTGAAGTGAATTATCATTTCCAGCTACACTGTCTTCCTCAGTCTTTTCCTGTCCTATCTTAGTGGTCATATGAAAAACTTGGAGCCAGCACACAGTAAAGCCACAGTGATGGGGGCCAAATAAAATAAAAAATCTCCATGGTTACTAGTTCCTTCAGCCAGTGTCTACACAGCCACTTCCCCTTTTTTTTCCTTAGCAGATTTACTGTGGTCACAGTTGGTTTGAGCTAGTTTAATGTCTATAATATTTGTAGCATAATATAAACGCTACCGTGAAGAAGTTAAAAGGTAATGTAGGTGACGATCAGAGTTGTAATTCAGTTAGTTAACTTTCCTGAATTAAAGGGAAGGAAAGGTTGTTTTCTTTCCAAACATCTGATATCCCCTTCATTTCATACTCCATAGAATTAATCTGATTGAGTAAAAATTTCTCCTCCAGTTGGAGCATTTTTTTCCCTTGTGTGACTAAAAGTAGAAGTATCATAATTCAAATCACCAGTGGAAAACAACAAAGAATTATGGAACTCTTCCTAGACACATCCATGTTAGGCTCATTTCTCTGATTTCAACACAGAAACAGACATGGACGGAGTCTACTAATCTTAATAACTTTAACTCAGCAGCCAGCTTCAGCTGCCTTCCCTCAAACTGACAGATTGTGCAACCGACACAGGAAAAGGAAAATTCAGAGGCTCGCTAGCTCTCTGCTCCTCTCACTATGCCCACTGCAGCTGCTTTGGAAGCGAGGGGGTGTGTGGGGAAGATCTCCTAATAGGCAAGTATCTTAGCCATTTCCTCACACCTTTTGTTCTCTTCAGAACAATACCTGTCACATGCACAGCTAGGCATTTTCCTGAAGTATTCTTCAGCCTGCCCCCTAATGCCAAGCATACTCAGAAAAAAAAAAAAAAGCATAGCGTGGAACTTCCCATTTATCCTGCAATAAATTGAGACAATAAAGAATTGGGAAAATTATCAGGCCTTTAATTCTCTTTCAGCTGTGGCTGCCTCACCTAAGTAAAGGACACCTGTATTGAGGAAAATGAGGTCCAACAAGTATAAGTTCTCAGGTTATGTAGATAGACACAGACAGACAGACAGACAGACAGACAGACACACACACACACACACACACACACACATATTACGGAACTGGAGTCACCTGAAAGTGTCTCCCCACCTAGGGGGAAAAAACTACTAGAAAAGCAAAGAAAAGCTTTGTTATGAATGATTCACATTAGCCAACTTCATCAAATTAGCCAGCTTTCCATTTTTTTCAGTCTGTGTAAACATGATTAGTGAACCAGTGGCAAAACAGTAACTAAAAATCAATTGGTGACAATTAAGCTTTTATTGAGTCTCTGTAGGGGGCTCCTATAGAACAGTATATTAAGCCTTTGGAGTTGAATATTTATTATAGAAAGAAAAGGCATAGTCCTGGCCTTTGAAGTGCTTACCTCTGTCTTAACATTGGGCTACTTTTTAGTTTTGTTACGAAATAATTCAGAGACACTTGGTGCCTTCTCAAGGCATAAGGAGAAGTCCAAAAGCAAAACTCTCTGCGGCTTTTAGATGTTACTTACTCAGTTTTTATAATCTTAGAAAGGAAAATAATGGGGGAAAAAAGACCTCCTGGGAGCCTTGGACCTTTGCAGTAAGCACCCCTGGCTCTCCAGGTCATTGCTTATGACTGTTTGGCACCATCCAGTTCTTCTGTTTCTTATTTTTTTGAGGCATCATGTTCACAAGTATAACTTTCTTGCGTGGTCCTTGTCCACTTCCTTTCTTTTCAGTTCAGCTATTTGCAAAAACCTGCATATCCCATGACAGTTTCCGTAACCGGATTACACTGGCAGAATCTTAAGCCCAATCGCTCAAAGACTTATTTTGATATCACTTGCTTGTTCTGAATGTACTGGATCTTGAGTCTTGGGGAAATACATTCCAAGGGAACTTTTGAAATTCCACCTCCTGACCTCCCCCATTCACCTCCACCCATTCCCCTTTTGTTTCTCTCCTTCTACAGACCCAAAATTGGACTTTTTTTTTTGAAATAGCATTTCTGCAGCAAAAGGTTTATGTGAACAGCGGGGAATCCTCTAAACTCTTCACTTAAGATGTCCTCAGTATGCCTGTGATTTATGGCTCACAAAGCTGCTTTGAAAACTTCGTTTATTGAAGATTCATCGGATACTCTAGGGAAAGAGCAAAAACCACTAATTCATAAAGTTTTGTGCATTGTTTTTACCTTTCTCCAGACGTGTTTACCCATAAACGCTCCCCTAACCTTTGTAGTTCAGCAGAGCACAAGAGTAAAATAAATAAAATAAACTTTCTGTCATTTTAACCTGTCACTCAATCCAATCCAGCAAACATTTTAAGCACCTACTATGTCCCAGGTACTGTGTGAAGTGCTGAGGAAGATACATAGACAAAAATAGCTCCTGCCTTCAAGGATATGTTCTACAGGGGGAAACATAACATATATTCAGATAAATTAATATAAGGTGTAATTTGAGGAGGAAGGAAGTATTTTGAGCAAATGGGTGGGAGAGGAGTCAGGAAAGGTTTCAAAGTGGAGGTGGCTCCTAAATTGAGCCTTGCTGAAAGATAAGGATTCCAAAAGGTGGATGTGAATTGTTACTGATCCAAAGCCCACAAGCACGTAACTAACTGAGGTATTCCTGAGTATTTTGAATTATTAGTCAAAAAAATCACTGGAACAGCTTTTCAAGGGGAAAGGAGAACCACAGAATTTCAGTCATAGGAGACCCCAGGGGCCATTTAGTACAACCCATATGTGAAAAAGAATCCCTTCTAAGCTATACCAGACAGAAAAAGTTATTGAGCGTTTACTTAAAGACTTCCAGCTAGTAGAAACTCATCTTCCTCCCATTCCTCATTTGGCTAGTTCTAATAGTTAGGAAGTTTTTCCCCATGCTTTTTTGCCCCTTCCATTCATTGTTCCTAGTAATATTAATAAGAACTTAGCACTTTAAGGTTTGCAAAGCACCTTACAAATGTTATCTAATTTTATCCGTACAACATCTCTGGGAAGTAGCTAAAATAATAGTGCTATTTTTTTCCTCCCTTTTTACAGAGAAAGAAACTGTGGCAGACAGAGATTGAGCAACTTGCCCAGGGTCACAAAGCTAGTATATGTCTGAGATCACATTTGAACTCAGATCTCCCTGAATCCAGGTCCAATACTCTAATTCATTCTTCTGCTTAATTTTGAAGAGAGCTGTTCTGGCCCCTCTCTGTCTTTCTTCTCTAGGCTAGGCATACCCCATTCCCTTAACTAATCCTTGAATGGAATGGACTCAGGACCCTTCACTATTTAAAAGTTCTCCAGCTTTTCAATGCCCTTCCTAAAATGGAGCCCCAAAAGCATACAATACTCCAGATGTGGTCTCATAAGGACACAATAGTAGGGCACTATCACCTCCTTATTCCTGGGAGCTATGACTCTCAATACAGCCTAAAGTCACAACCACTTTTTTTGGCTGCCACATTGACATATTCAGCTTGTGGCCCTCTCAGATCCTCAAAACATTTTTCAATAATCTTCCCTCTACTTAGGCTTCCCTCATCTTGTACTTGGAAAGCAGATTTTTTTTAAGCCAAGTGTTACACTTTATATTTATACCTGTTAAGTTTCATCTTATTAGAATCAACCTAATGACTTAGTTAAATCTTTTTTAATCCTAACTCTGTCATCCACTGTGTTTATTATCCCTCTCAGCTTTGTACCATCAACAAACTTGGTAAGAATACCATCTGTGTCTTTATCCAAGTTATTGATAAAAATGTCAAGGAAATGTGGGTCAAGCACAAACACCTGATACACTGGACTCATCCTCCCAGGTTAACATAAAACTGTAATGACTACTCTTCCACTACAGTTATTCAACCGTTTCTGAATCCATCTAATCATACTATTGTCTAGTCCAAATTATTCTATGTTTTCCCTATTAAGAGTATGAAATACTTTGTCAAATGCTATAAAGAAACAGAGACAGACAGAAAGAGAGACAGGGACAAAGAGAGACAGATTAATGGAGAGAGAGAGAAAAAAAGAGGAGAGAAAGGACGGAGTGAGAGAGGAGACAGAGAGAGAGAGAGAAGGAGAGAGAGAAAAAAAGAAAGAGAGAAAGGGGGAAAAAAGAGTGAATCTGGCAGGACCTGTTCTTGATGAAGTCATGTTGCTCTTTGTGATCTTCAATTCTTTTTCTAGATTTCAGTACCCATCCCTTTAATAATACATTCTAGGATTTGGGCAGAAATTGAAATCAATCTGACTGACCTATAGTTTGCAGGCTCCATTTTCTTCCTTTGTTGGAAAATCAGATCATGTTGTCCATCTCTAATCACGTACCTTTTTCCTCATTCTTCACAACCATTCAGAGATCATTGATAATGATTCAACAATCACACAAAGACTTCAACTTTGCCAAAATAGAAATGGCCATTAAATAAGAATTGGACCAAAGATCTGTACTTAAATACATAAACTAGAGGATTGTGATACAGCTGTTGTTGGGATCCAGGCCATGAAACAGTCTTATAATATTATAAGTTGGGGGGTTTTTTGTATTTCCATAATTCAACTTTACTGGATAGTCCAATGTTTTTGCTTCAGTACTTTACAAAATCTATGATCTCATTGGTGAGTGTAATCCTACCACCAATCAGGTTGCCATTCATATTTTCCTGTAAATACTCCGTGGATAACTTATCCAATGCATTGGGTGCCTTCTTTTTGGTCTTTATTTTGTACTACCAATATACCTCACCATCTCTTTTTTGATCAGACAAGTTCCTGATAAGGTCTCTTACTACACTTATTGAGTTTAAGTCGTCATTGGTAACATATTGTATTCCATTTATATCCACCATCATCTTTCCTTTGCTCTTTGATTTATGATTTTAATTCTTTTGAGATCATAGTCTTTCATATTTGGCAGCCATAAAAATCATTAGTAGAATATTGGCATTTAAAGAGATGGTTCTAGTTGAATTTCACTCATAGTGAATTAGGTTTTTTGGGAAGATCCAATGTAGATACATATTTGGGGAGGAATAAGCCAGTCACTGTACTAAGCACTTTACAAATATCATTTCCTATCCTCACAACAACTCTGCAAGGGAGGTGGTATCATGATCCCTATTTTACACCGAGAAAACTGAGACAGAGGTTGAGTGACTTGTCCAAGGTCCACAGCTAAAGTGTCTGAGGTTAGATTTAAACTCAGGTCTTCCTGACTCCAGGTCCAGCACTGTCAACTATATCACCTAGCTGCCACACAATACCCTCTGTCTGGACCTCTTAAGAGATAATTCCACTCTGTTCTTTTCTTTCCCCTCTCCACTTTGTCCTTCATACAGCTAATTTTTGTTATGCAACTAAATCAATATATATATATATATATATGTATGTATATATGTGTGTGTGTGTATATATATATATATATATATATATATATATATATATTAAGCACTTATTGATACAAGATCATTGGTTTGGGCCCTAGGTGACATACAAAGTGCAAATAAGAAATGGTCATTAACATCTTGGAGCTTACAGTCCTTGTTGCCACACAGTAAATACTACATGCCTGTTGACTGACTGGATGAGGTTGGTACTCATACATTAGAGAGTTGCAAACTAAATGTTACTTAATAGATCTGGACTAAGTTTATAAATCTGGCCATGTTACTTCTCTGCTCAGACATCAGATGTCAATTTGTTGACTACTAAGTAAAATAGCCATCACTTGTGGGCTCCCCTGGTATCCATTCAGTGTCAAGAGATCTGGAAAAAAATGCCCAAGTACATTAACTAATTAATGCCCTTTGTAAATAATCTGCAGTTAAACACAGTAAAGAAAGATGAAGGTTGGGCAGACATGGATGGATTGCATTCTGCATCATGGGAGGAAGTACCATCCTTCACAAAATCACAGATCCATCAAAGTACTAAAAATAAAATTTTAACTCCTTTTACTGAAATATAAGGCTTCAGTGTGAAAGGAGAGGGAGTTGCTCCTAGAAAAGGGACATTGCCACATAAAGATAGCAGTTATAGGAAGGAAACAAATGCCAAAAGGGAACATAGGCCTGTGTTTCCGAGACATAGCCAGATGCTCTCTCCAGTCTAAGCTTTGGATACAAATTTGAAGTTCAAACTTGTATCTAGCTTTTAGACAAAGACTTGGCATAGCACTAATAGGAGGCTGCCCCATCACTAGTGGGGTAGACTGGACCACTGAAATGAGAGTATATTCTAAATTAACTAATAAAAAATTAAGAATGAGAGGTAGAGAAGCAAGAATCTTAACTCTATGCCATGCTGTAAAAATCAGCTGGAGTTGGGGCGGCGGGGGAGGCTTAGGGGGCTGTTTCCCATCACAGATTAAGGGAAATCACACTGTACCATAACTCACTAAATGTTCCTTGGCTTACAAGGCAAGACCTCGCCCTCCCTGGGAGCCCGCTGAGTGGGATTTGGGATGAGGAAGAACAAGGACATAAATGTGCCCCAGAGACAGTTGGTTGCCCCTCCCCCCAGTAAACAAAGATACAAGTTCCCTATATTGGCAAGTAACTTCCACAGCTGAATACTGATGAGCAGATAACCAGCTCACTGATTCCTTCACAGGAGTTGCAAGATTGGCCCGGGGTGCGGGGGGGGGGGAGAAGGCGTTTCCTGGGGCGCGGGGGGGAGTGGAAACGGAGTGGGAAGGGAGATAAAAATTGTGACTCAGTGAAATCTGTTTGATTTAGCCACATCCTCTAGGACGCTTCTATGCTAAGGCTCACCTAACCCAGAGACCAAGTATCTACACACAGGTATGCACGCACACTAGTGTGCACACACATGCATAAGCACGCATGCACACACACACAACAGATTTCATGCTGTG
The DNA here is from genome assembly GCF_900497805.2 of Vombatus ursinus. Taxonomy (NCBI): domain Eukaryota; kingdom Metazoa; phylum Chordata; class Mammalia; order Diprotodontia; family Vombatidae; genus Vombatus; species Vombatus ursinus. The sequence goes on along the minus strand of NW_020955033.1, from coordinate 26,648,857 downwards.
GCACAGATAGAATTAAGTTTCCTGGCTCCCTGCCTCATTCCTCATACCTTATTAAGCAATTCAGAGCATATCCTCATTTCAGTCACCCACCAAAACTCACTACCACAGCCCACTACTAATGTGGCAATCATCTAGTACCACATCAGTTCTTTGCTCAGCTCTGAATGTCTGTCACTGACCCTTCGATTGGATGGCACGAATATCCTGCTGCCCCTGCCCCTTCTAGACACTAGCCCTATTCAGGCTCTGAAAGTGTGGGGCAATGGTGGCTGCATACCTATGCTGTTCCCTGTTGGCATCTGTTTATCCCATATTACTATTACACCTGTGTGGCAGTGTCACTTTTCAGGATCAGCTCTCTCCCCTTTTGCATTGCAAAGGCACTCCACAATTTGGCACCACCCTAACTTTCTAGCCTTACATTTAACAACCCCCTAATAGGTACTCTACTCTAGACAAATTGGACTACTGTGTTCCCCAAACATACCGTTTCCCTTCCTTTTTGTGCTCCCACTGTTCCCTCTGCCTAGAATGTCCTCCTTCTTCCTGTCCCTCTCCATCTCTTGGATTCCTTCCCGTCCTTTAAAACACAACTCAAATGTTATCTCTTCCATGAAGCTTTCTCCTATTCTCCCAGTTAATGATAACTTTTTCCTGCTTATACCTCAGACAGAATTTTGGTTTGCATCTCTCTAAGGTACTTCTGTGTAACATTGTATTAAAATTATTTGTGTGTGTGTGTGTGTGTGTGTGTCTGGGAACTACATGAAGATAGAGACTATATCTTTTCTCAACTTTGATCTCCACTAAAGCCCAGCATAGTGCTCTGCATATGGAAGGTGATTAATAAATGTTTTTAATTTAATTCATTTGAACTTAGAGCGGGAAGAAAGCCTAAAGATCATCTTGCCCAATTTCTTTTACAGAGAAAGAAACTGAGATCTTTATTATAGTCAGAGACAAAGTGAGTTGCCTAAGGCAGCACAAGTTATGTGGCAAAAAACTGGGAATAAAACTAGGGTCATTGATTCCCCAGCATTCCGTCTATTGCACCATCCTGTCTCCCTCTTCATACTTTGAGTCCCTAAGGAAGTGCCCTTGTGATAAAAGGTGTGCAATAAATGTTTGTTCTTGATTAAAGAAAAGTATAGAAATGGAATTTCCGCTCAAGTCTTATTCTATGCATCATTATTGTGTGGAGGTGGCTTTGCATTCTCAAAGACTACACCAGGAAAGCACAATTTCTAATAGGTCTAACCAAGCTGAAAAGGCTTCATTTATGGTTCTGGTAAAGTAATGTGTGTTTCATCCAAGGACCAGGCTGCCTAAGGCCCATTACCATAAATTTGACAACTAGATGATGAAATTATTGATCATAGCAATTCATAGAACATGGCAAGATTGCAATCTGCATCAGTGAAGGGGCTATGCCACCAATGAAGTCCTCAATCTGTCAAAATATTGAAAAACCGACAGAATCCTCACAGTGTTTGCCATTTGGTTAAAGAAACAACCCTATGCCTAATAAATGCTAAATACTTAGAGCAAGATGATGATGTGAATAGTAATGTTAGTCCAGTTCCTCTGCACCACCACAAAACAATGGCAAATGTATTAAATCAAATAAAAAAAAAACAACAAGAAAGAAAAGAAAGTTGAAAAAAACTTCACAGGAAAAAGAAACCTGAAAAGAAAAAGAAAAAATAAAGAAATAGTTAAGCAAAAAAAAAAAAAAAAAAAAAAAGCCCTGATATAGTACATGAATATTATTAAAAGTATAGCAAAATCTCCAGAAGGAAAGGACAAGACTGTAATTAAATCAATAATTGAACACTTATTAAGCACCTAGTATGTACCAGGCACTATGCCAAGTGTTAGAGTTTTTAAAAAGAGGCAAAAGATAGTTCCTGCCCTCAAGGAGCTTACAATCTAACAGAGTGACAAAAAGCATAAGAATTAATTAACAGAAGGGAAAGCATTACAAGGAGCTAGGGAAGACTTCTATAGAAGGTGGAATTTTAGTTGGTACTTAAAAGAAGCCAAGAAGTTAGTAGCTGGATAGGAGGAAGGAAAACATTCCAGGCATGGGGGATAGCCAGAGAAAATGCCCAACCAGCTATTATATTTCTAGAAAAAAGAACAGATATACTGAAAGAATGTCCAGAGTGATTTAGAAACACAGTAAGTATAAAAAGGAAGATCTGCTTCTATAAGATTGGAACTAGTTTCACCTAAGGAAAAGTTTAAGATGATAATAATTGACATTTATTGACCTTATAATTGATAAAATAGAAATAGTGGTGGATTAAGCAATGAACTCTTGAGGAACAGGATGGCTCTAGTAGAATGAAAAGTGATCAGATTAAAGAACAAACAACAAAGCAAAATTTTTTAAAGTTGTAAAACTGGGGGCAGCTAGGTGGTGCAGTGGATAGAGCAGCAGCCCTGGAGTCAGGAAGACCTGAGTTCAAATCCAATTTCAGACATTTACTATCTGTGTGACCCTAGAAAAGTCACTTACCCCGATCGCCTCAAAAAATAAATAAATAAAATTATAAAACTGGAAGAATAGGTTAAGTTTCTACCTACCAAAGTAATAGAGCTAGAAAGCACAATGCAGTCAGAAAATCTGAGAATTGTTGGCCTTCCAGAAAAATACAAAGAAACAAAGAGTTGAAGTATTATAGAAAATAATACCCCCCAAAATTGCCTGTATTGGAAAAAGAGAACAGAATGATAACCAATAGGATGTTGAGAGAGGGGAACCCTAGATTTTACCCATCCAGTGACATAATTCTAGAGTTCTAATATCAGGTATAAAGGCTTGAAAGCAGCTGGGTAAAAGCAATTTATGTTATCAAGAGATTCATTTGAATAACTCAATACTATTAAACAAAGACAAGATGTTGTAATAAAATATACAGAAAATCAAGAGAAATTGGCCTGTACTGCAAGACTAATTCTCCTATAAAACCTAAAGATGCTCCTTCTTAGGAAAAATCATTCTTCAATGATGTCAGAAACTTTCATTCTGAAAATTGAGAATTTGATAGGGTCTTTGATAATGAATTAATAATGCCCAAACAAGCTTAAAGAGGAGATTTAAAAAAACTAAAAGATGGGATTAATCATTTTAAAATTAAACTGATAAAGAGAACTAAGAACTTTTTTAGAGACAGTAAAATCAAATTAATAGAACCAAAAATATTAAGGACAAATTCGTAACAATTATAGAGGAAATAAAGAAAATTACCAGAAACTACTCTGCCTAATTATGTGACAGCAAAACTGACAGTCTAAATGAACTGTTTGAATAGCTAAAAAATAATAAGCAAATGCTAAAAATATCAAATTACCTAAATAACCCCTCAAAAAGTAAGTAAACTTCTACAGAAGAAACTCCAGGTATAAAATAGTGAGTTCTGTCATAAATATAAAGATCAAGTAATCTCTATGCTACATAAACTATTTTCAATAACAGAAAGTAAACACTCTATCAAACTGTTTCTGTGAGATAAACTTGGTCCTAATTCCCAAACCAGGAAAGGATAAAGCAGAAAAAGAAAATTCTATTATTATAACAAATTAATATTGAAGCAAAAGCATATTTAAATACTGACAAAGAGATTATAGCTATGTATTTTTTAAATTTACTATGACCAAGTTAGATTTATACCAGAGAGGTAAGTATGGCTCAACATTAGGAAAATAATTGGCATAATAAATATTTTTTAACAGAGCTATGATGTTATTAATGTTAGGAACTTCCATGGAAAAAACTCTTTCTGCCCATGAAGATCAGCACCTGCTCTGCAACTTAGAGACTTAGAGTACTGTGTAGGACACTGAGACACTAACTAGGACACTTAAGTGATTTGTCCAAGATCACATAGCCATTAGGTGTCAGAGGTAAGACCTGAACCCAGGTCTTCCTGACTCTGAGGCCAGTTCTCTATCAACTACATCATACTATCTCTTACAATATGCAATATTAATGTCAAAATAACAAAAACACATGATTATATATTAAAAACAGGAAAAACCATTGATAATAGTACTTATTTTTAAAAAAACATGCCAAAGCTTTGTAAATGACAACAATTTTAAACAAAATTCAGATAAAAAAATTGGTCAATGGTGGTACTAATTTGGAAAGCAATTCACCTGTTCCTTCTTTTTGCTAATAGAAAACTCCTAGAGTATAAATCTTAAGCACTGATTTATGTTGGTTTACATAAGCATTTCAAGAATTGTACATTAGGAGTATTCAACAGGGAATATTTTAGGGATCTGAAGAATATGTTGAAACAAAATTTATTAATAAAATTTTTTCATAGTGGTAGAATGAGGGACTGAGAGGCAGAGAGATCTGAGTTCAAATACTACCTCAAATACCTAATATTTGTGTGCCTTTGACCCAGTAACTTAACCTCACTGAGTCTCAGTTCTCCATTTGTAAAGTGAAAAATTTAGACTAAATATCTTACCTCTCTTCTAGATCTACATCTATACTCATGTGATCCTAAAAGTGCCATGTTGTGTGATATAAATAAAAAGTGTTACAAAGGTTTAGAAAAAGAGAGATCAGTTTAAGGTAGAATAGTTGCAGAAGACTTTAAGTTGAGATAAGACTTGAACTAGGACTTGAAGGATAGGTATGGGTGTGGAAGGTGAAGAGGAGGAGGGCATGAGTTGAAACATAATCATCAAGTATTTTTATAAACATAAAGATAAAATTTGGATCCAGGCTATGGGAAGGGTAAACACCTGGATACTAGGAAAAGGACATGTAGCTGGAGGAGGGGTCAAACTGAAAATATTTTGCAACTCTTGCACACTCATTGGAACACCAGTAATGCAGAAGAGAAATGCTCTGTCAAGAAACAAATGGCCCCACAAAAATGAGCCCTTACAAAACAGGCTGCTGATATCATTTTTCTATCAATGATCCTTCTTCAAGAATTATCTAACAAGGGCCATAGGTTGATAGACTTGTGGTCTCTAGAGTAAGATAACATATGTTTTGTGTTAAACAGTTAATAATAAGGACCAAGGAAAATGCTGTGGGATATTACAGCAAGTGTTAGTTCTGGATCACAACCAGTCTGCTATTTGTATGCAGTAGGCAAGCTGCCATCTTCTCAAGCCTGAAGTTTGGAGCTCTACACTTAAGCTCTATTTTTAAACACAAACATACACAGATACACACAGGACTGCATGGAGCTAGCTCATTAACACTTGTATACAGAGCAAACAGGTAGTTCGCTTGCTAAGCTCAAGTAAAAATGAATACTCTTATTAAAACATCTACTTGTTTTCTTTTTTAAACTCTGTAAACTCAAGGCATCCCTTTCTTTTTTTCTTTCTTTCTTTTTTTACAATTCTATGACTCTTTAAACCAAAATAGAAGAAAAATAAAAGAGAAAAATGAGTGACCATCAGCATATTTAGAGGAGACTCTTACCGTCAGCAAAGTAGGGCGAGTCTTAAGGTCCTTCTTGTGGTTTTAGCACAGGGTGAGGCACATGTTTTGACTGAATCTAAATGTGTAAACATTTAAACTTTTTTTCCCCTGTAACAGCCCACAGTGTAATAATTTTATTTTTGTTTTACTGAGGTAGTTGTAACACTTTGTTCCTAGGGACTAAGAAATGTGCATATGAACAAAACAAATAAGCTAAGGGGGAAAACTAATATAGCTAGATCTATTACTGGACCATCAATATACAGTATTATCAAAAGTTTATCAATAGGCTTCAGTTCTCATGAGGTTCTCTATGATCTGAGGATCAACCTGCATTTTTACCATTGTCACCTGAGGAGTTAATTCTAACACCATGACCTTTCAAGTCACATAACACCTTCCTCCTTCCAGACACAGAAACCAGAGGATCTTCTCAAGGGAAAGGACTGTGGTGGGGCAAAAAAATGACTCTATTCAGGGACAGAAACCAACCACATTGCAGGGAAGTTGGTTACACAAACATATCTTTCATTTTGCTTCCCTTTCATCTTTTAATTATTAGAACATTTGAAAAAATAAAAATGATCTATGCTATATTCACTTGCTTAAAATAAGATGAATAATAATAATTGCTAGCATTTATATAGTTGTTTAAGGTTTGCAAAGCATTTTACATGTTATCTCATTTGATCCTCACAACAACTTTGTAAATTAGTTGCTATTATAATCCCCATTTTATAGATGAGAAAACTGAGGATAAGAAAGATCAAGTAACTTGCCCAGGATCACACAGCTAGTAAGTGCCTGTGAAAGGATTTGAACTCTGGTCTTCCTCACTCCAAGTACAACACTCCATCCACTGCTCTACCTAGCTGCCTAAAAAAAAAAGTTAATGCTGAAAAACATTCTTTAAAAAAAAAATCTATTGCAACCAACAGAGAGGCAACATTGGTATTCAGCTGGAAGCATACTGGTGATCTCTATGAAATGTTGATACAAAATTTGTCAGGAAAAATTTTTCATAGTGGTAGCGTCTTGGACCTGGAGTCAGAAAGACCTAGTACTAAATTCAACATCAGACCCCTTCTAGTTGTGTGACTACAGGTAAGTCAGTTTCTTCATTTGAAAAATAAGAAGAATGGTGCCTATGACATGTATCTCACAGGGTTGCTGTGAGGCTCAAATGAATGGATTTTTTAAAAATGCTTTTTTTAAAAAAAGCATTTATTAAGCACTTACTATAAAGCGTTAAGGATAAAAAAACACAGCAAGATAGTCCCTGCTGTCAAGAAGCTCATTCTAAAAAGAAGACTAAGATAATGTGTTAAAACACTTTGAAGTCTTAAGGTTTTATTGGCAAGGCTATAGAGAAAATGGCCTGATTGGGGAGTGAAGTGAAACATGGCTGGGACTTTTCTGAAATAGTGATCTGAGAAGTCATTAATTAGGAGAATGAGATGGCCTAGGGCAGACATTCCAGAGATGAGAGTTAAACTCCCAGGGCATGATCTTTGGTAGAGCTATAATGCTGTTAGTGAGACTGTGGTGAAAATGGCCGAGACTAGAGAGTGAGTCATATGCAGGCTAAGGGAAGTTAACTAAGAAAAGGATTTAACCAATCAGAATAGCTCAAAGTACCAATCCCACCACAAACCCCATCTCCTCTCTCATTTACTATGTTTTCCTGAGTTCTATTCATACAATTATAACATAATTTTATTGACTAGACAATCCAAAAAGCAGTGAGCATTTTTAACTCAGTATATGCTGTTTCTTACTCACGTATTTATAGCAATGGCTCTAGACTCCATCTTCCAGAATGAAGAAGGCTACATTTCCCTTCAGGATTCTAAGGGTACCTTTGGATAGGCTGGGGTTTCTTTCTCTAATACCATCTGATAGAATTTTCCCCCTCCAATTCCATTGTTTTCCCCCTACACTGTCACACAGCAGTAATTAGCTCTCCAATTCCACTTAACCAATTAATATCAATTAGCTTTCCCAAAAGGATAATTACTGAAAAGATATAGCAAGAACAGAAATCCAAACATTTCTCCAGCTCCTAAAGGCACACTCTCCCCTATGACATCTCAGTTTCTGGGGAGAATGGGCTCAAGCTTAATGTAGTTTCTATACTTCCAAATTCAGCATAGCCACTAGATGAGTCTTAGTCTTGGGTATTCTGGATATAATCCCACCTGTAAACTAGGCTGGGTCACCCAGCTCCTTCCTCAGGACCTCACTGGCCACAAAAGTTTTCATGGACTCCTCTCCTGGATCCCTGGTGGCTTGTCTCCTGATCTTTCAAAAACAGAAAATCACATTGATCACCAATCTCCTTCACCTAAAATCAAGAAATAGATGACAACAAAGACAAAGCAACCTCACTGCCATGCACTCACTCAAAGGTCACACTGGAGCAGCCCCATGGGGAAGATAAAGGACTAAGGTCTCTCTTCCCACCAGGACTTTCAGTAATTTTTGCCTCTTTACTTGAACACAACAGTGAGAAAACATTAAAAGTCAAGAAATAGGCCCTGGTTGACTGTACCCAGCTGTCCTTCTGAATGCACCCCAACTTTGGCTATGCAGCTAATCAACACAGAATTAGCAAATCCCAACCAACTACAGGAACAAATGTTCCAAATTGGGGAACAGGTTACGTCCATTATATGTCATCATGCCTTTCTGGAAGGTCTCTTCCACATGAGGGATTGCATCAGCTCCTCAATACAGCCCCCACCCCATTACATATTTATAGATTCAGGAAAAGAAATAAAATTACAAATACATTTAAACAACTACCATACAGGCTAGGTACCCACATCTTCTTCCAGATTTAGAAGTTTTTAACCCATCTTTAGACACACTCCAAACTCAGGAATTTGGGGAAAGACAGAGTTCAATTCTCTAATCTCATTGTTTTCTCCCCTCCAGGAGCAAGGAAAGGGCAACTTCTCCCTCCTGCTAGGAACTATAAGACTTAGTTCCCAAATGCAGACCCATTCCCAACCTTGAAGAGAAGAAGAAGAGAGGAAACACATAGGCCACAGCTCCAAATACTACCACTTTTTTGTTCACAATTCTGTTGCAGAAGGCAGCCTTTTCTCTCTGACCACCAGCTCTGTTCGTTGACTGAGTTATATAAGATTTCAACAACTTGTCCTGGCTTGTTCATCACCAGCAGAGGGATAGGATGTGCAGTTAAGGGCAAACTAGACATAGGGTGACTTGACCAACCAGCCTTTTCTGTTCCTCTGGGTCCTTGAATCTTGTATGTAGTTATTTGTATGTTGTCTTTCCCCAGCATCCCTAGAATTTCATCTCCTTGAGGACAAGGACCATGTTTTTTACTATATCCTAAATCATTAGCACAGTATCTGATACATAGTAAGCATTTAATAAATGCTTGTTGACCGACTGACTGACTGACTGAAAACATAGGACGGAGAGTCAAATACTTCTGCTTTTTCATTTCTGTTGCAACAGAGACTTGTGTGACCTTGAGTGGGTTAACTTTTCTGACATTGAATGATAGGTCCTATTCAAAAAGCATGTCCCAGCTGCCTGATATGTTAGGAAGGATCATGATAGAATTATAGATGAAAATTGTTTCCTAAATGAGCCATATGTTTGGTGCCTAGATGCTAGGGAAATAAATAAATTATAAATGCCAAATAGAATATGATACTTGGTGGGAATTCCTATGGCATATTAAAATGAAGTTAGGTTCAAGCCAAATGCAAAACATCCAAGACATAGCAAAATATCCCAGAGCAGAAGAGAATATAATATTCTCAAGTGGCAAAATGGAAAGTATACTGAGAATCAGAAGACCTGGGTCTGAGTCCCAGATCTGCCATTCATTAGTTGTGCCACTGTGGGCATATCACTTAGTGTCTCAGAGCCACATTTTTGTCATCAGAAAGATGAGACTAATAATACTTGTCACAGCTACTTCATAGGATTGTTGTAAAAAATAAATGAGACAGCACTGTGAAGGTAATTTGGAAATCATAAAGTGCTATGTAAATGTCAAATATCCACTTATTCATCTAACTGGGGGGTTTTAAGACAATCAAAGCTAAGGATTCATCATTTGTTTTTCCTTATATGACCTTGATTACTTCAGTTTTTGCTCCATTCTGTATCCATCACTCTATTATTCACTAGGTTGTAAATATTCTAATGTGTTGCTATAATGAAACAGCAGCCCATCTTACAACTAAAAAACCAAGCACAAATAAGGTTGCTTATTACTAATGCATTATTTTTCAAATATCAGTTGTGGAGAAAATGGACAACGTCACAGGTGGCATGGAGACATCACATTTAAGATACAACGAGAAGCTCACAGAAGTGGAAAGTGGTCTGAAGAAATTAGGTAATCCATAAATGAAGCAAAACTTATTTCTCTAATTCTAATTTGCATAAATCAGTAAAGCTTTTTCTAGCAGAATTCTTGTACACTCACAGACAGCCTGAAGAATGTTTAGATTTTGCATTGTCAGCACAGTCTTTCTACTGGATGCAGTTCAGAAAAAATTTAAAGCTAAGGATTGGTTTGGGAATAGGTCCAATAAAATCTTTAGTAGGCCAAATAAAATCTTAAGACCTGCCCTGATCTTAAAGTGCTATAAATGCCCTTCATTAAGTGCTCCTTATTAAAGACTCTGTAGGTTTATTTTAATATGCTTCCAGTTATAAATAACAGTTGCATAAATTCGTTTCCTATCAAAAAGAGGGACTGCAAATTCTATTCCTCCATTTTTTATCCAGAGGAAAAAAATCCTTCTGATGATTAAAGAGCAATAAGTTATTTCCCCCCATGATATCCTACCCTGTGGCCTAGAGCAGGGAAGATTCTGAGGGTACCGAGTCATTCAACAATAGTTGTTTGGCAATCCCGATAGTGGGCATGCTTGAAATATATCCATATAAATCAGGTTGTTAAGAGTTCAAGCTACCCAGTTTGAGAACACATGCTTTTCACGCATGTAGATCTAAATCTGTGCATGCCCAGATCATACCTCCCAAAGTTCATACACACCAGTGCATGTCAATTAAAAATCAGACCCAAAAATCAGCCATGACTCTTTAACTCCCTTCAATGACATTTTGTCTCATTAATAATATTTTCTCTTCCAGGAGACCAAACTGGGCAGAAAGCTGTGAGCACCAACACAGAACTTTCCTCCTTCAGATCAGATATACTGGACCTAAGACAACAACTTCGTGAGATTACAGAGAAAACCAGCAAGAATAAGGATGCATTAGAGAAGTTACAGGAGAGCGGGAATATACTGGATGACAGGCAGAGCCAAATGAAAGAAACATTGGAAAATAACTCTTTCCTGATCACCACTGTCAACAAAACCCTACAGGCTTACAATGGCTATGTCAACAATCTGCAGCAAGACACAAGTGTTCTCCAGGGAAACTTGCAGAGCCAAATGCATTCACACAATGTGGTCATCATGAACCTAAACAACCTGAATTTAACACAAGTGCAACAAAGGAACCTAATTAGCAGTCTACAAAGGTCTGTGGATGACACGAGCCAAGCTATCCAACGAATTAAGAATGATTTCCAAAATCTGCAACAGGTTTTCCTTCAAGCAAGGAAGGACACCGATTGGCTTAAGGAGAAAGTACAGAACTTGCAGATGCTGGCTGCCAACAACTCTGCCTTAGCCAAAGCTAACAATGATACTCTAGAGGACATGAATAGCCAACTTAACTCTTTCAATGGTCAATTGGACAATATCACTACTATCTCACAAGCCAATGAACAGAACCTGAAAGACCTCCAAGACTACCACAAAGAGTCAGAGAATAGAACTACCACCAAGTTTAACCAGCTAGAGGAACGATTTCAACTCTTTGAAACAGATATAGTTAATATTATTAGCAATATCAGCTACACGGCCCACCACCTGCGGACGCTGACCAGCAACCTGAATGATGTCAGGACAACTTGTACAGACACCTTAACCAAACATACAGATGATCTAACTGCCTTGAACAATACCCTGGCCAACATTCGTTTGGATTCTACAACTCTCAGAATGCAGCAGGATGTCATGAGATCGAGGTTGGATATTGAAGTAGCCAACTTGTCCGTGATCATGGAAGAAATGAAGCTGGTAGACTCCAAGCATGGTCAACTCATCAAGAATTTTACAATACTACAAGGTAGATGAAAACCTCAGTTTTAGCTTATATTTTTAATTCTGTTCTTGGTGCAAGGCATCACAGCTTGTAGTGGTACTGTGAACTAAAGGTTAGAAGACATTAGCCCAATTTCCCCAGTGCCTCAGCTATTTTCCAGTTATAAGTCAAACCCCTTTATAGGTTACATTAATCCTTCCAAGTCACAAGGATACCATTTATCCAGTTCCTGCCTCATTAAATTAAGTACAGTCCTCAGACCCCAGGCTACAGGACCATATTGTAAGTGAGACTGCAATGTAATGAGGTCCTTTTGGTGATTAGAACCCCGGGACAGAATCCAAAACTGACCCATTTATACCATATTCCACATGAGGGCAAATTGCATTATAACAAGGCTCAACTTTGCAACCTAGTGGCCTGAAAAACCTCATCCTAGTTTGTCTTCAAACTCTTATAAGCATTTGAAGATGAGGTTAAATATGAGGGTCACAAAAAGTTTGGCAGGACCTAGGGACTTCCTCTGTGGATCTGGGTACCCCAGGCTAAGAAACAATGCTGGATAATTCTAGCAAAGTTAATTTTTATGAGGATACCCTGGAGTAAAGCTAATTTGCTTTTTCTGAAAAGCAGTTTATTTACAAGGAATAGGATCAGATAATTTTCTATTAGAAAATATGTAGTAATGTGGCATCAATTAAAAAATGAATATTCAAATACATAGAACTTAATGGATGCTATATATGAAAATCTGAGGATTCAATGTTATTCATATCTGACTTTGACATTTCAAGGGTACATTATTTTTTCATGTATTTCCTCAGCCATTGCAGACTGCATCCCCTCTATCATATAGTAGATAATAGAATGTAAGGTCCTTGAAGGCAGGGACTGATTTGTTGTTGTAGAGCATTCTCAGCACCTAGCACAGTGCTTAGCACTTCACAGGAGCTTAATAAGTATTTTTGTATTTGAAATGAATAGTCTTCAGAGTTGCCATGGCCAAAAAATCCAACATTCTGCATCCAACATGGTGGTGAGGTTCATCAAACTTAACGAGGCTGATTTTAAAATTATAGACATTTGGTCTATCATGCTGGGTGTATTCTCAAAAACTTTTCAATGCATAGCCTTCAAGAATTTAGGGTGATCTTTATCCTCCGAGTCTCTAAATATTAGAAGTATTTAGGTCAAAAAAAATCCTCAGGTATTACCTTTTTATTCAAAATACTTATGGATTAATGGTGCTTCATGTAACAAGTTCTATTTTATGCCTATAATGACTATGAGATGACATTAAGGCTATGCCTGAAATATAAAAAGTTGCCATGAATTCATGGGATCTATCTGGTTTCTATAGTGAATTATTAAATGCATGATTTATCTTTTCCTTTCCCTTCTTAAACTAAACATGGAATGAAACAAAGAGAAGACTGACAATTTATTTATAGCATCAAAAGATAATATTTTTTCTGATTTTGTCATGGACTACTAATACATTAGTCACATCATGTTATACTACATATTTTCCCATAAGCTGTTGTACAATATGGGTTGCTAGCTAAGCAGAGAGAAAAGAAATTAGTAGTTGTATGTTCAGATGCTAGCTTTCCATGAACCATGCCTCTTCTTCTAGGCCCCTAGTGAGAAGCATAACAGGGCCAGGTGTTATGCCCTTAGCCACAGAATTATAGAATTGCAGGATTGTAAAGGACATAAGAGGTAATCTAGTTCAACTCCCACCCACAAAACATATCCTATCTCTAACACCCCTAGCAAGTGACCATCAAAGCTTTGCTTAAAGACTTCAAGTAATGAGAAACACATGGCTTCCTAGTTTAGTCCATTCCATTTTGGAACAGCTCTACTTGTTAGAAAATTCCATGTAAATATCATATATTTGCTCACGTTCTTTTCTTTAATGTCAAATAGAAAAAGTTGAGTCCCTCTTCCACATGAAGGAGGGAAAGGAGCAAACACATATTAAGTTCGTACCATGTGCCAGGCATCGTGCTAATAAGCACTTTATAATTATCTCATTTTTAAAGACACTTATCAGATCCTTCTCCACCACCCCATCACCACCACCACCAGAAGACTTCCCTTCTTCAGGCTAAACCAATCCTCCTGTGAAATGGTTTACCTTGGATTCATTTTAATTTATCAACATCTTTTCTAAAATGTGGTGCCCAAAACTGGACACACTATGCCAGTCATGGCCTGACCAGGACACAGCATAGAAAACTCACCTCTACTCTCGTGCTCTAGACACTATTTTTCTATTAAGGTAGCCCCAGATCATGTTAAAGCTACTCTTTCTCACATGAACTGCTTTCTAGCTGTTTTCTCAATCCTGTATTTGCACAGTTGCTTTATATTCATCCTTATCAAGTCACATCTTGGTACCTGGAATCCACCATTCCCACCCTCAGAGTCCCTTTACATCCCAGTTCTGCCATCCATCAATGTCAAATCCTTTGCCTCTTGAGGCCACTCTTCACACTTTTAGACAGCTCTGATGATTGAAAAGGTTTTCCTTACACTGAGTTAAAATCTGCCATTCAACATCTTGCACCCTTTCTTCTACCTCCGCCCTCTGGGACCAAGTAGAACATGACAGCCCCTCTAACTCTTGAAGACATTATCATTTCTCCTCTAAGCCTTTTCTTCTCTGGGCTAAACATTCACAGTTTCCTTTAACCAATCTTTATATCATGTTGAGGGTGCTGAGCTCTTAGTAGAATCTTAATAAGTTCATGCTGGTTGATTGATTGATTGATTGATTGATTCATCTTGATTGCTGTCTCATGGAAACATTGTAACTTGTCAATGTCTTTCCCAAAACATGGTACCCAGGACTGAACACAATACTCCAGCATGAGTCTCTTCCCACCAAGTCTCAGGGATACTAAGAAATTTTTATTTCCTTGTGTTAAGGCCTCTAGTTGCCTTTATTAGCCATCCTCAGCACACTGATTTACAACCATCTCATTCCATCAGTGCGGGTTTTTTTGGGGGGGATGTGTTTAGCCATTACCTCCTTTTAACATTTGGAGCTTTAAGCAGTTACCAGAACTATGGTACCTGACTTCAGAGTACCTGAAGGAACAAGAAAGTTTTTCCCCAAGTGCTTTGCCCCATTTAAATGTCAGTGTATCAATATGCCAGGCTTGCTTTCTGTCATACTTTGGGGCTGAAGGCAACATGGAATAATGGAAACAGCACTGGCTTTAGACTTATTCCCTGCATGACCTCGAGAAAGTCAACTTTGTTTCTCCAGTCCTCAGTTTCCCACTCTGTAAAATGTGGTTAAACTAGATCACCTCAGAGATCTCTGCTATTTTGTGGACTGGTGATAAGTGTTAAGTATAGTACTAATAGATTAGATTAGCTACTATATGTTCCATAATGCTTCCAAGTTTAGGCTATTTACTTATTCAATCAACAAACACTGATCAAGGACCTCATTTCTTATCTAGACAATCCCCATTTCCAATTATATTAAATCTGTCACTATTATGGCTGCTAGTTATATTTCCCAATTATCTCCTGCTAGTAAATATTGTATTATTACTATTTGATGTAATCCTGAGTTCCATCTACAAAACAAAGAAATACAGTAGGACATTTAGATGTTTTGAAGGAAATGTTTGCTTATGGAAATTGATTCTTCTAGTTAATGAGACCACATAACACATGGGCCACATGAACCAATCAAGAGAAATTTATTTCTATAAATCTTTTTCTTCAGAGTATTTTATTCTCCTATTTTATTTCTTTGTTTTGTAGATAGAAATCTCATCCAAGACAGTGATGAAGTGGTGGAGGATAATAAAGAACCAGGCATTATTGGATTATGTTGGCTTTATGTAATGCCTTTCCTCCACAAAGCTCAAAATACACTAATGCTTTCCTGGCAGGCCTCCTTGTCCACTCTAATCCTGCCTTGCACTTTGCATTTGTTTGCCTTAGACACAAGTACAGCTGTGCAAAATTCTCGGCCTCCTCAAGAAATGAGCCAAAAGAAGCTGCCTTTGCTAAAGCTAAAATGCATCTGAAATTGCAATTAAATACCATGCGGAGTCTTTATACTAGGAAGAAGTTCATTTATAAACAAATGAACCTTTCTAGGAAAATGTTTTGTTTTCACTATAGATGATTTAAGGATTTTTCTATTAACTCCAAACAGAGGACATTCCAGTATTTGTGTCACATGCTTTCGAATAGCGAATTCACTAACAATTGAATCCACTTTTCCTTTTTGTGTTCAGGAACATACAGGTAAAGCCATCTCAGGGCCACCCCCTCCCCAGACTTCACAGTATTTCTCTAAAAGAGTCTGTTCTAAGTAAGCAATCACCTACAGAATTCTTGTGGCTCCAAGTAATTGAGAAGAGGCTTCCTGTTCATTCCAAATCATTGTGTACAGATTAGCAGTGGGGGTAAGGAGTAGTCAAGGAAGCTTCCCCCGTCAAGGATCGCTGAGGAAAGAACACTACATCTACACTTTGTTGTTGTTCAGTCGTTTTTTTGGTCGTGTCTGAGTCTTTGTGACCCCATTTGGGATATCCTTGGCAAAGCTACTGGAGTGGCTTGCCATTTCCTTCTCTAGCCTATTTTACAGATGGGAAACTGAGGCAAACAGCTGTTAAGTGACTTAACCCAGGTTACCCAGCTACTAAGTATCTGAGGTCCCATTTGAACCCAGGTCTTCCTGACTTCAGGCTTGGCACTCTACTACACCATGTATTTTTTTATATTTTCAAAAACCATAAATGTAAATAGTTCATAGTTCTATACAACATCAAGTTTTTTAAAGCTCTTCTCTTCCAACAACCCTGTGAAATGGGTTACATAAGTGGTATTATTTCCTAGGTACCTAACATTCAAAGAGATTAAGCACTTTGCTCAAGATTTGAAACCTCATTTCCTGTGCTCTTTCCACTACCCTTAAATATATATATATGTATATATATATATATATAATGTGTGTGTGTGTGTGTGTGTGTGTGTATATATATATATATATATATACACATACACATAATGGCAGACAGACATGGTGGCATGTACCTGTAATCCCTGCTGAAGCTGGTGGATCACTTGAACTTGAAAGAGAGTTCTGAGCTACTCTAGGGCTAAAGTCGATCAAGTGTTCACACTAAGTCTGGTACCAACATGGTGAGCCCCAGGTAGACGGACCATCAGAGTGTTCAAGGAAGGCATGAACCAGCTCAGGTCAGAAAGGGAGCAGCTCAGAGCTTCCATGCCAATCAACAGTAGGATCAGGCCCATGAGTGTCTGCTGCTCTTCCAATGTCTCCAAAAGAATAAAATAAAATAGGGATAGTGACTGGACCTGGGATTTCATTGGTGGGCTGAGGAAACTCCTCTACAGGCAGGATGCAGCTCCTTCTACATGCAAGTTGACACCTTCTTTGCAATTTCAGTGTGAGAGAGTGGCCCAAGCACCTAGAGGCCAAGAATCACACAGATAATATGTGGCTGAATTGAGGCTTGAACCCAGATCTCCTTGCTTCAAGGCCAGCTTTCTAGCCACTACACTAGGGGTATCAAACTCAAACAGAAAAAAATCCCTTTAGGCTTAGAAAACCACAAATGAATATTATTTATATTACATTGCATTTTTATTTATTTAGTCAATCATTTCCCAATTATATTTTAATCTAGTCAGCAGCACTGGAAAGTTTGTGGGTTGCAAGCAGCCTTCAGCCCATGAGTTTAATACCTCTGTACTACTCCATGCCATTTCTTTCCCTCCCTTCCTCTTCATCCCTCTCCATCCCTTTACCTACCTTTCTCCCTCTCCTCTCCCTCTCCCTCTCTCCCTCTCCCTCTCTCTCCCTCTCCCTCCCTATCTTTCTCTCTCCCTTCCTCCATTCCTCCCTCCCTCTCTCTCTCCCCACAAATAAATGGATCAATTAATGAATAAATTCATAAATAAATGAACAATTTCCCCAAAGCCACCTAAGCCATAAACAACAGTGCCCAAATTCAGACCTAGGTGCTCAGATTTTCCCTTACAGTATTCTACCAGCCCACTGTGCTGTGGAGTTCAGATTTCAGATTAACCAACAGTGGCTCTGTTCAAACACAGATTTTGAAATCTTCTTGTGCTTCTTGACTCTTTCCATTTGAATGCCAATACAGGGCTGGCAAAGTAACTTAGAACATCCTTTTCTCCCTGAACAGCAATTTCTAAGGTCTTGGAATTTCAAGACTTCAGGAGTTCTGGAATCTAGGGAAAAGGGGGAAAATACAAAGCTTCTTAGAGTTCAATTATTGTTCATGCTTACGCGTTTCTGGATTGATTGTGATGACTTTAGCAGGGGAATAGGCATGCTAGCCTTTCAGAATCCTAAGCCAGGGAGCCACCCCTTTGGCCTTGAGATTTAATAACAATTTCAGCCAGTTTGATAGAGAACCAGAGATTAACCTGAAGTACTGCCTGAGCTATCACATTTACCTCTATATACATAGTTTTAACATTTTTCAGCTGAGGGTTAAAAAGCTGTTACTTACATATGCTCAGATACATATATAGTTTCCATTGTTTTGGCTAAAGCCCCTTTTTTGAAGATGGATTTAATTTAAGCTTAACAGCAGCCTAAAAAAAGAAATTGAGGAAGACATAATTAGTCAATGCTTCATGTCATTCCAGATGCTAACGAGTGATGCCAACTTGAGTTTTCCACAGGGACAGACTATGACCCTTCGCATCAATCAGCTACTTTTTATGAGGAGCCAATGCTAACTTTCCAAATGGCATTAGATGTTTTTCTCAATGATCAAATGAATCCATGGCAAACAGGCAAATTCCCAGTCAGGCCCCAATGAAAAGAGTTCACAATGTGCCCTACAGTATGCATATCATGAAATAATACTTTAAACAGTATCTGAAGGCATTCAGGGTCAGCTCTTAAAGCAGTGACTTAGATTCTGGCAGCAACCTGACACTATGGACAAAGACCTCAAAAAAGATATTCTTGACCAAAAGTTCATGTATAATCATACATATTAAAGCACATTTTATTAAGAGAGGCAGAGATGGTTGTAAATATTCCCCTCTATGCCTTTATAAAATGCCCTTGGGGTATTTAACTCCCACCTGACCAAATCTCTTTGGTTAAAGTAGAAATGAACCTCAAATTCAGGGTCAGACCAACTGACGAGGTACAGAAACCTAATCTTTCCCTAATGAGTCCAAAACATTGCACAGGGATAATTTTAGACATTTATCCAGAACAAATTTTCCCCTTGTTTTTCCTCAAATTCTCCATCCTTTACTAGTTCTATAAATCAGTATCATACAAGAATGTATTTACTGCTCATGTTTGGTGCTGACTATGGGAATCTGCTTTTGATATTATCCTTAAGATTGTGAGTCAAGTAAATCAGGAACCATTCCCAGCTCTGAGGGAAATCACTAGAAAACCACAGACTAAGGCCCACTTCTCAAGTGGAAGACCAATTAAAAAACATCAGATCCTGAGGAGACTAGAAACATAGAGCCTCCTGAAGACAAAATAGATAATCCACCTACCTAGCGAGAGTCATCTGGGTAGAGATGACAATTGAACCCATAGAGTCGACAAGATCACCAAAAGAAAGTTTGTAGAACATCCAGGGCAGGGTTGGGGTCATTACATCCAAAACAGCAGAAAAGATACAGAGGTAGGGAAGTGATTTCAGGTTTAGAGTTTTGCAGAGGTCCCTAACTTAAGGATGGGCCCCAGTCAAAAGATACTCCATTTTTAGCCCCGCCCCCGTCCTCCTCATAAGGTTAGGCAAAGTCAGTGACTGCTGCTCATTTTGCAGAGATGTGTGCAGGGTTGAGGGCAGGGAAAGGGAGAGGAGGGGGGAGAGAAAGGGAGAAAACTGTGCCTGGACTCTAGGCCCAAGCCTTCAAATTAGCTTGTGTCCCTGCTGCAGTAGCCTGAATGAAAGAGATGGAAGGGAGGTGGAGTGTGGAGTGTGAGCATTTTAACAAGATCCCTCCACTCTTTATATGAGTATTCAACAGGGTGACAAGCAGCCCTAAGCTGGGCAACTTCGACCCAAAACAGAGTCAGTTGAGAAGAGACAAGGGGCCATCTAGAAGGGAGAGCCAAGAGGCATGTGACAGTGAAGGGATGAAAAGTCTAAGTAAAGAAAGCACTAAATACTCAGCTGGAAAGAATCCTGAGCTCGTTCTCAGCTGTTTGTCAAAGGACTACAAAGCCCTATAGGAGGCCGTGATGTGGAGAGTCTGTGATGACCTGTGACCTGATCACTCATTCCAACAGGAAGGAAGGAAAGAAGGAAGGAAGGAAAAGAAGGAAAGGAAGGAAGGAAGAAAGGAAAGGAAAGGAAGGAAGGACTTGTTAATATTATTTATTAATATTATTACTATATATATACACTTTATAAATATTATCTCATTTGATTCTCACAACAACTCTAGGAGGTAGGTGCTATTATTATCCCCATTTTATAGTTGAGGAAACTAAGGCAAACAGAGGTAAGTGACTTCTCCAGGGTCACACAGCTAGCAAGAGTCTGAGGTTGGATTTGAACTCAGAGCTTCATGACTCCAGGCCAAGTGCTCCATCCTCTATCTACACTATATAGTTGTAGACATACCTTTACCTTTACTTAAGCTGCGTTACTGAAAATCTATGTATAAATCATATTTTTGAAATGCAGTAGAGAAAGTTGTTATTTAAAAGATTTTTTTCATGAACCCTTAAAAAAAACACAACAAAGAATCTTTTGATAAAGTCAACAATTGACCCATAATATTTACTATTCTGTAAGTTTAGATTTTTTCACTTTGGAAATTTTCTATAAAAAATTCTACCAATACTATTCTTTTATCAACCATTATTTATGGAGTTACATTTTTTATTCTGTTTCAGGCCCTCCTGGTCCCCGAGGACCTAAAGGTGACAGGGGACCCCAAGGACCTCTTGGTCCTACTGGTAACAAAGGACAAAAAGGAGAAAAAGGGGAGCCAGGGCCACCAGGCCCAACAGGTGAAAGAGGCCCTGTTGGGCCAATCGGCCCTCCAGGGGACAAAGGTAGTAAGGGCTCCAAAGGATCCCAAGGACCAAAAGGACAAAGAGGATCCCCTGGGAAGACTGGCCCCCCGGGACCAAGTGGAGACCCAGGCCCTCCAGGCCCCGCTGGCAAGGATGGTGCTCCTGGCCCACAGGGTCCCCCTGGCTTCCAAGGATTGCAGGGCACTGTGGGAGAGCCTGGAGTTCCTGGTCCCCGAGGACTTCCTGGACTACCTGGTGTGCCAGGCATGCCGGGTCCAAAGGGCCCACCTGGTCCTCCAGGACCCTCAGGAGCAATGGCACCACTTGCTCTACAGAATGAACCAACACCTGCACCAGAACCTAATGGTAAGTCTGGGTGGCCCCAGAAGAAAGCCAGGAGGGCATCTACCAGGTAGGCCTTGTGGCTTTGACTCTCCTTCATAGAATGTTTACCAGGCTGTGTCCTGCTGTCCCATCTTATTTAGCAGTCAAAGTGTCATGTAGGGCAAGCATGAGAACCCTGCTGCTTTAATAGGCCCGAGCACCACGTGGCGTCACTCAAACCCATACGTTTCATTCTCTCAATGTGAGCAGGTTTTCTCCTCCTTGTTTATTTAGCTGGGTCGGACCTTCAGAAAACATTGCCTTCATTGAAACCTGAGGTTGGCCTCCACATGAGTCTTCTTTTCATTTATTCTCTTCACCCTAGCGACGAAAGTGTTCTTCAATTCACCCCACTAATATTCACACTGAGCCCTCTCTTCCCCATCTGTAGGCAATTCATTCTTCTAAAATATGTGGTAGTTCCTATACTAATAAGTTCATTACAGTTTTAATAGTTCACATATATGTGTATATGTATGTGTATGTATATATGTGTGTATATGTGTGTATATACATTTATACATACATATACCTATATATAGATATGTCACTGTATATGTGTGCATATATACACATATATACACATGTGTACACATACATGTACATACATACATACATACAAGGACAGGCTGTTTGGAAGAGCCCTTGGGTCCAGGAAGAACTGGGTTTTAAATCCCATCTCTAACAATAATTGGCTGTGTACCTCTGGGCAAGTCACAACTTTTCAGTGTCCTAGGCAACTCTAAAACTGTTTATAAATTGCAGGGCAGGGGGTCAGCTAGGTGGTGCAGTGGAAAGAGCACCAACCCTGAAGTCAGGAGGACCTGAGTTCAAATCCAGCCTCAGACACTTACTAGCTAGCTGTGTGACCCAGGGCCAAGTCACTTAACCCCTATTGCCTCCAAAATAGAACAATAATAATAATAAATTGCAGGACAGGTGCCAGTTTGCATTGATAGAGGGAATTTTCTAGTAATGAAATCACAGGTCTGTCTCCCCCCGCCCAAAAAAAATTTGTTAGATTTTAGCCTTAGCTTTTCTCTTCAACCCAGATCTGATTCTGACCAGCAAAGTACTCTTCTTTGAGAAGACTCAGGTTTTCATTATTGCTACCTTGGTTTATTTTCTTTGTCCTCAGTCCTGGGTCCTCACATCCAATTATTTATAGACACCATATGGATTCCAGACTATGGTGCACATCTGTGCCTTCTTCAGTTTTTCCTGTCCTTGAACAGACTAACCCAGATGCAGATCAAATGTAAAGACAGGGAAATAATAGCCCCACAAATAGCTCTTTCCTAAATTGTGTGGTCTCAACTACTGTGTGGAATCTTACAGCTCACTTCTAGGTTAAACTTTGTATTAAGCACATTCATAAAGTTTTGTAATGTGTATGTCTTCATGGGTTCTGCACAACAAAATGCCTGGCTGTACCTTAGATATAGAAGCAACCAGGGCCAACTATATATCTCTTGAATATTCCTGAAAAGGGACATCAAACCCATGCTGTTTTAACCAGTGTTTAAATGTTCATTTTCCTAGGATGCCCCCCTCACTGGAAAAACTACACAGACAAATGCTACTATTTCTCAACAGAAAAAGAAATTTTTCATGATGCAAAACTTTTCTGTGAAGACAAGTCTTCACATCTGATCTTCATAAACACAAGAGAAGAACAGGTATGTCTATGGCAATTTACAGATATTTGGAGACTGGAAATCACATGATTGAAGAGAAGAGAATACAAAGATACTGAACATTCACAGTCAACTAAACATATCCAGAAGGCAAACTCTCAGCATTTATCCAGTAAATAAAAGAGAGGAATTGATGTTATAGAAAGATTTTCTCATCCCCTCTAGTTTGGAAATGAAGAAAGAGTTCATGGAGAAAGTAACATTTGAGCTGGGTCCTAGAGAGTGGGTTGAAATTAATGAGGCAGAGATAAGAAAAAAGCTGTACCTTCCAGACATAGGAATTGGCCTAAGTATAAACATAATTGTGGGAAAATATGAGATGTGTACATGTGTTCAGTTATCTTTCAGTTGTGTGTCTTTGTGATCTCAATGGGGTTTTCTTGGTAGAGATACTGAAGTGGTTTGCCATTTTCTTCTCCAGCTCAAGGAAACTGAGGCAAACAGGATTAAGTGACTTGCCCAGGGTCCCATAGCTAGTAAATGTCTGAGGCCGGATTTGAACTCTGGAAGATGAGCCTTCCTGACTTCAGGCCAGGCACCCAATCCACTGTGCCACCTAACTGTTCAAGATGTGTACTGTGGATACCAAATAGTCCAGTTTGGCTTACTTAGGAGTTGGTTGTACATATAGCAGAAGGTAGGGCAGGAAGAGCACAATAGGCTACATGGAGTATGGCCCTTAGAATGTACCTGCTTGTCTCTACCAAGACCCTCCTGCAATAGCTTCCTGGAGCCCTTCCTACAATGGCTAACCAGGTTTGGAACGCAGAAGAGAAGATGGCAGGAGGGTCAAAGGTTCCAAGGGTTTTTAGCAGGTCATCCTAAAATAATTTATCATCAAAGAAAAGCAACTATCAGAGCCCCAAAAAGGATGTGGAAGGGTACAAGAGAAAAATAAATTTTAAAAATATAATTAGAAATGAAAACAGGGCAGGAGAAAGCAGTTTAATGTATTCTGACAAATATGCTTCTTAAAAACAGGCTGGATTTCTAAATAGTTAAAAAAAAAAGTCAGCTAACTGTCTTAAGGAACAGTAATAATTGTGCTACCATTTGCTTCGCAGCAATGGATAAAAAAGCAGATGGTGGGCAGAGACAGCCTCTGGATCGGCCTTACGGACTCTGAACAGGAGAATGAGTGGAGATGGCTCGACGGAACTACCCCAAAGTATACGTGAGTACTGAAAAGTTTTCTAGAGTTTCATAAAATTCTAAGTCCATCGTTAGATGGTAAGCTCCTGGAGGGCAAGGACTAGCTTTTGCCTCTTTTTCTTTCTCCGGCACTCAGCACGGTGCCTACACATAGAAGGCACTTAACAAACATTTATTGATTGATAGAGTGGTGGTTCAATAACTATCTTTCCCCCCTATTTCCTGTCTTCCTCCTTTGCCATACTACTCAGAGAACTCCCTCCAAATTTATAGGCATTGGTAATTCTATATCAGGAAATTGCTATTGAGCTTTATGATGAGGAGGATGAAAATAAGGATGAGGATGATAATAGCTAACACTTAAATAGTGCCTACTATGTGCCAGGCACTATGCTAAGTATTGTATAAATATTATCCCATTTGAGCCTCACAACAACCTTATGAAGTACTATTTATTATTGTTCCCATTTTACAGTTAAGGAAACTGAGGCAAACCTAGATTAAGTGACTTGCCCAAGGTCACATAGCAAATAAATGTCTGAGGACTCCAGGCCCAGCACTCTATCCATTGAGCCAACTAGATACCTAGCACATTTGGGGAGAAGGGTTTATTTATTGGCCTTTTGTCTTTGCTGTTGTTTTTGGCCAAAAGGAAAATTGAATATTAAATGACAGAATAGAATCACAGTGTGGTACTTTTTGCCAACACACTTTTTTCTAATGTTGTCTTGGGTGCATAATGAAAGCCAGAAGCTTCTTGGCCACTGTAGATTTTCCTCAGCAGCAGTTCCGTTGGCTATTTTGCGGGACGCCTATCCGTGGCACATTATTAGGAAAACTAAGCCCAGTTCATTATCTTGACCTAACATCTAATTATGGAATGAAAACATTAAGCCCTTCTCACAAACTGGAATTTCAGTTGGGCGGCAAAATAATTGAATTTGTGGAAGATCAAAGATTTCTCATAAATCCAAACGAGATACCACTCCTATAAAAACAAGCATAGGACAATGGAAGCTATTTAAATTGACTTCCTGGACCACATTTTATACACAGTATCATCTCCAAACATTCAAACCAATAGGTGTAGCCTCTTTCCTAACCCAAATAGAATCATCTATTAACAAGGGGAAAAATATATAGATTTGAATTTTATTTATTTTCCTGCTTCACCAAAACAGAACATGTAATAACAATCCATTGCTGAGCATGGATGGGTCAAAGCACTTATCTTCTCTCATTTCAGATAAGGGCCCCCTTTCATTGAGGGTAATTTGGTGGTGCAGTGGATAGGACCTGGAGTCAGGAAGACTCATGTTCATGAGTTCAAATTCTGCCTCAGACACTTACTAACTATGTGACCCTGGAAAAGTCACTTAGAAAGCCAGTTTCTCCATGTGTAAAATGAGTTGGAGAAGGAAATGGCACACTACTCCAGTATCTTTGCCAAGAAAAAACCAAATGGGGTCACAAAGAGTCAGACATGACTAAACGACTGAGCAGTAGCAACTCATCTCTGGACAAAAGTAGGCAGACTAGTTCAGAACTGGGAAAGCCTGGCAGGGTTCTTTTCTCAAACTCTCTGATTCTTTATGTCCCTAGCCTGGAGCCCCAAGAAAATGTATTTATAGCTTAAACTGACTCACGTCCAGACACTTCCCAAAAAGGAAGGGGGATAGAAAGGTACTCAATGTACGATGTAAATCAGATATGGGGCAGCTATTTTCTTCCTCCATACAAAAGAAATGCTTGGGACAGCTAGGTGGCACAGTGGATAGAGCACTGACCCTGAAGTCAGGCAAACCTGAGTTCAACCCTGGTCTCAGACCAGACATTTGACACTTACTAGCTATGTGACCCTGGGCAAGTCACTTAACCCCAATTGTCTCGCAAAAAAAAAAATGCTTAACTCAAGAGAGTCACAAATACACATCAACAAAATATTTAAATACACATCCCCCAAGAGGCTAATACTTAAAACATCAAGATATGAAGCAGGGACTGCTAAATTGGCACTTCATATTTCACCTTGGTTCTACATTGTCTAATTAATTCTTCTGCCAAGGCTGACCAGGAGTTGGACTCCTCCTTCTGTTGGTGGTCAGCCTCTCTGAAGCAGAATTCCTTCCTGCCATTAAAGAACCCATGATCTCCAGGCCTTCTTTCAATGTTGCCTCCAAGGCTGGAAATGTCCATGTCAGGGTCACTACTTAGTCAACCTTGCTCAAGAGAAGAACACAAAGCAGAAGTAGTAAGCAGCAGCCAAAGGTCCAGGCTCAGGCTCCCCTAACCCAAAGCATGTGACTTAACTGCCGTGTGCTGGGATGGAGGAAGGGCATGAAGAATTATACTCTTTTACAGAGGAGGAAACAGGCTCAGAGATGGCCAATGACTTGCCCAGTCACACAGTTAGTAAATAAATAGTAGGACCAGAGCTTAAATCCAGTTCTTCTGACTTCATGTCCAGGGATGTTTCCACTAAACCAGATAAAGAGGGAGTATAATTCAAGAACACTCAAGCAGTAATGTGATATTAATTGGCCTTCACAGAGCATGTAGAATTTCAGAATTTAGAAAACATTTTTAAACCAATAACACTTCAGAGGAGCTTTAGGATTGATAAATGTACACACCTAGGAAACAAAGGCAAATGCCAGATGCCTCCAAAAGAATGCCCGGATATTGCAGTAAGACCTTTAGCACATTGAGTGACCATCACCAGTCATCTTGACCTATGTCTTGCCACTGGACTGTGATGACTCTGGAGGAGAGAGTGAGGCTGATGATTTTGCATAGCCCTGCCTCACTTATATCCAATTCACTTGCAAGTCAAGACATCACATTCCTGATGGCATTGGTCAACTTCAAGAACAAGAGAAACAACAACACATTGAGTAGGTACCCTATGGGAGATTCTTGGGAAGACATGAACAAATCCACACAGGATAAGAAGGTGTGAATTGGTTGCAATCTATGCTTTTGGAAGGAGCACACATATTAAGGAGATCAAAGATCCACCAACTGTGTTGCTGAAGTATTGAATCAAATGGCCTGAGTGAAAGAGGGGGACACAAGACTTGAAATTATGAGGATACATCTGCTAGTGAATGCAAAATAAAACTTTTCTTCTTAAGTGCATGATGCAGTAGGAAGCTTTCTAAGGAGATAGTTATTGGATTCATCAAGTAAAACATAGGTAAAAACATCAAATGCGTCAGTCAATTGATAGACATTTACTAAGTACTTACTATGTGTCAGGTATTGTGCTAAGACCTGAAGATGCAAAGAAAAGTAAAAAAAGTCCCTCAAGGAGTTGCTCACAGTTTAATAGCAGAGATAACATGCAAACAACTATGTACAAACCAGCTATCTACAGGATAAATTGGAGATAATCAATAGAGGGAAAGCACTAGAATTAAGAGGCATATGTGAATGTACTTGAAAGTCAGAGGCCATCCTTGAATTTCCTGGCTCTGAGGCTAATTTTCTATCTGGTACATACCATACTGCCTCACACATCCAGCCTGGGTAAGGGTAAAAATCCTTTGAAGTTGCTGTAATAAAAAAAGTGAAGCAAAAGCTACAGAGGAAAATGGCAGAGGAGGGGGAGGGCAGAGGTATAGACCATTAAAGAAAAGAAGATTGGCTTTCTTTGCTTGATAGGATGCCAGGATCATTATTTTTTATTTGGAGAGGTCTCCTCCACAATTGCAGCACTTTCCTCATGCCTATAAATGCAAAAAAAAAGGAAAGAAAAGGGAAAGCTCTGGCTTGGACTATCCAAGAAATCCAATCTTAATCCTTTTCTCTAAGAAAAAGCCGATGCTGGCCCATATGGAATGGATTGAGCAGGAGCAGATCAATCCAAGCCAGCTCTCCCAAGATGAAACCTGGCTCTCCTTCCCCAGGCTCCAGCAAGAATTATGTGCTTTAGGAATGAAGCACCATTGGTAGTACCTGGGACTCAGATAAGTATTAAATAGCAAGCTATCTGGTTTGGAATGCAATCCCCAACCACAGACGCATATTCGGAGACCCTGGGAGAATTGGGCTTTTGCATCATAGCCGCAGTACTCAGATTCTGCTTCTCATTTTCCACAGAAAGGAATAAATGTAAATATAAGAATCTTGAGGTTCAAATTTTAAAGTATAGTATGGCAAGAATAAAATATTCAGAGATAATGCAAGGCCTCCAAAATGAAATACCAAAATGGATAATAATGGATGCTGCATGAACTGAAAGAGAGAGGACTCCACACGTTGTTAAATTGCCTAATCACAGCTTCCTGTGGGAAAATGTAATGAAAAATCATTCATGATATATATCTTACCACATACTTTACTGGAAAAAATGGAAGCAGTCATCACATGTTCCCCTTCCTTCCCATTTCTGCATTTACAATCAGTTCAGCACCCTCCCCTATTCTCTCCTTTGCTCTAGTTTCTGTGGAAGTTTCTAGTTTTCTGTGGTCCTGGTCATTGCCAAGATCATCCCATCTATTTATAATCTTAATTCCATTTCCTCCTGTCCCTTCCAGGTGCTTGCCCCTTTTATTATACACATTCCATCTATCACATCCAGCCTGTTTGTATCTACTTTCTCCTTCCCTGCTGCCAACAAATGCCCCCCAAGTCTCTCCATTCTTTTAAAAAAGAAATTCATTTGACCCTGCCATCCTCTCAACTATCAGCCTGTACCTGTCTTCCTTTTCACAGCCAAAGTTCTAGAAAAAGTCATTTACACCCATTGACTTAACTTTCTCACCTCCCACTCACTTCTCAGTCCTCTGCATTGTGACTTCACTCCATCATTCAAATGACACTGCTCTACCCAAGGTCTCCAACGATCTTTTCATCAATAAAGCCATTGGCCTTTTCTCAATCCTTATCCTACCTTACCTCTCTGCAGAGTTTGACACTGTTGACCCCCTCCCCCTGCCCCCTTCAACTGGATGTTTGTTTTTTTTTTAAATGACACTGTTCTGTCGTGATTGGGGCAGCTAGGTGGCTCAGTGGATAGAATGCTGGGAGTCAAGAAGATGACTCTTCCTGAGTTCAAATCCAGCTTCCTACACTACTCGTGTGACCCCGAGGAAGTCACTTAGTTCTGTCTGCCTCAGTTTCCTCATCTGTAAGAAGGAAATGGCAAACTGCTCCGGTATCTTTGCCAAGAAAACCCCAAATGATGAGTATGAGCCGGTGCACCCTAGAGCAGCAATGCCATGGTCTTTCCCTGGACCCTCAGGGGAATGCTACCCCAGGGTGGGCCAGCATTCTCAGTCCCATGATCTGCCCATACCTGAAGTCACCACATCTTGATATGTAAGATTTTTGTGATATACATTCATGCAATTGTAATGTGCATCAGCATTACAAAAGATGGAAACATAGTCTGTACATACTCTTTCACTCTAATTGTTCATCCTTCTCATGTCTTTGAACTGACTATGATAGAAAAAAAAAATGCCTTAAAGAGTGACTATTTTGTACATTGAAATTGTAGCTAGGATCCCATTGACCAGCAATAAGCTTATCCAGACAAAGGAATAATACTTACACAGCAAAACACCAAGGGCAAGAGCATATTTGGAGGGGCATAAGCAATAACTCACTCCATTTTCACTCATCACAATTCAGCCAGAATAGCAATGGGCCAAACCACCAGGGAGAAATCCTCTTCAGTGCAAACCGCTGTACCAGGAAGGGATTCTCTAGCGAAGGCGTAGTTCTTATTAGTAACACTTCCCAGTTATAAGGCCAGAGCTTCACCAAGGGGAGTTTCTTGGCCATGAAATTTCGGTCGATTTTGTGGGCAGTAAGAAAAAGCACATTGGTTTGGGAGTCTGGAAAGGACCATGGCCAACATTTAGAACTTGAGGGCTGCCTCTCTCTAGATGAAAATGAAATATTCTGGGAACTTTCAGACCAACCAGTATAGCTCTGAGAATGCTGGAACACTTTTAGGAGGTTTTCCTATTTGTGGGTAAGTTTATCAATGTAGTAAAAACAGTTTCAAAGTCTTCTAGTGGACTCAAAACAGGTTATTAAAGCAGAAATGCTTTGTACAAATAACTCCATTCAACTGTGAGCTCCTCAAGGGCAGAAAATGCTTTTGCTTTTTTTGTATTCCTAGCCTGGTATATAGTAGGCACTAAATAAATATTTATTGACTGATTGACAAATGCCTTGCTAGAATTTGCTGCTGATTTATGCCTACCACTGCATGAGATTCAGGCACTTTCCCCATCTATAGCTTCAGCCTCTTGTGCTGTGAGATAGCACTCATAAATATAATATGTAACCAAGGGAAACATTTAAATATGAAAAATGCAAATATATATGCAGGTAGAAAAAAAACAATAAGTGTTTGTGGGATAAAGAGAAGGCTGTTTCCCGGCCTTCAGTTACAATTTATGCTGGAATTCTTCACCAGAATATATATGATATTTATGTGATCTTTATCTGATCTACCCCATTTTTCTCTCCACAGTTGTAAATGTGTTAGGTCACTGTATTTTATTCTGATCCCATGCTATTATTTCTGACAAGTTTTGTCATGCAAACATCCCAATGTGCTTGTCCTTAGGTTAATAATCTCTATGCCTTTCTTTGTATCCTCAACATTTAGCATAGTGCCTGGTACATAGTAGGGGTTTAATAAATGCTTGTTGATAAATTGTCCCTCTGTTGTCCTTACTTCAGCTACATTTCGAGGCCATCTACATTGTATTACTATTGAGAGGACACCATCCTCCCAGTTACCCAGGCTTGAAAACAATGAGTCATCCTTGACTTCTCATTCTCTCTCTCACCCCATCCTATATCCAATCAGTTGCCAAATCTTGTCAATTCTGCCTTCTGGATATCTCTTGGATGTACCCCCCTTCTCTTCTCTGACACTGCCACCATCTTAGTATAGGCCTTCTTCACCTGGACTATTGCAATAGCCTGTTAATTAGTCTCCCAATCTCAAGTCTCTCCCCACTTCAATTCATCCATTCAGCTGTCCAATTGATCTTCCTAAAACGGTAAGTCTGGGGGCAGCTAGTTGGCACAGTGGAAAGAGCACCAGCCCTGGAGTCAGGAGGACCTGAGTTCAAATGTGGCCTCAGACACGTTATACTCACTAGCTGTGTGACTCTGGGCAAGTCACTTAACCTCAATTACCTAACCAAAAAAAAAGAAAAAAACTAAAACGTAGGTCTGACCATGTGACACCCTCCCACACCCAGTGGCTTCTCTTTACCTCCACAATCAAATATAAAATTCTTCATGTAGATTTTAAAGCTCTTCCTTACCTGGCTCCTCCCTACCTTTCTAGTCTTCTTACACCCTACTACCCTCCACATACTCTGGAGTTCGGTGAGACTGACCTTCTTGCTGTTACTCACACACAACACTCCAATCTCCAGGGCATTTTTATCGGCTATCCCCCGTGCCTGGAATGTTCTCCCTCCTTATCTCCACCTCCTAGCTTCCCAGGCTTCCTTCAAGTCTCAGCTGACATCCCACCTTCTGCAAGAAGCCTTTCCCTGTCCTCCTCAAGTGCCTTCCCTCTGAGAATGTTGTTGTTCATTTTTTTTCAGTCATGTCCATGACTCTATTTGAGATTTTCTTAGCAAAGACACTGAAGTGGTTTGCCATTTCCTTCTCCAGCTCATTTTATAGATGAGGAAACTGAGACAAGGTCACACAGCTAGTTTTCTGTGGTCCTGGTCATTGCCAAGATCATCCCATCTATTCATACTCTTAATTCCATTTCCTCCTGTCCCTTCCAGGTGCTTGCCCTAATAAGCTAGTGAATCTTCCAGACTCCAGGCCCAGCTCTCTATATACTGCACCACCTAGCTGCTCCCAATTTATCCCATATGTATATTGTTTGTACATAATTGTTTTCAGGTTGTTTCCCTATTACACTGTGAACTACTTGAGAGTAGTTACTGTTTTTTGCCTTTCTTTATATCCCCACTGCTCAGCACAATGCCTGGCACATAATAATTACTTAATAAATACTAATTGATCAAAATCATAGACCTAAAATAAAGCTTAGAGGTCATCTTGTTCAACTCATACCAGAAGCATGGGCCCCCTGCACGGTGTCCCCATGATTCCTGAACATTATCACTTAAATTTCATATAAAGACCTCTAAGGGGTAGATAATGGACAACTTCCCCACATGGCCCATTCCAGGACAAGTCTACTTGGGAGGCAGTTGATTTGCTTTTCTTCTCATACTGAGCTGGAGTCTAGCTCTGCAGCTGCCATATGCTGATGTTATCTGTCCTCTGGGGACATCCCTGTTTTCTCTGCTCCCAGCCCCAGTTGTTCACTCTGTGTCTGGTTCCGAAGGAAGAACATCAGACGCATGAAAAAAGTTAAAGACTATTTTGTTAGTTAAGATAAAAATTAAAGACAATGCTACTGGATAGCAAGCCCCACAGCACTTCTGTAATTGCCAACCACTTACCCTTTAGTCTATCTATCTCCTCCCATATTAAACTCAGCTGCATGGAAAATAATTTGAAAGTGAAGAACCAAATAAAAACATTTCTATTTGTCCCTTCTGTGTGCTTGACACAATTAACATTTCTTGTTGTTCAGTCATTTTCAGTCATGTCCAACTCTTCATGATCTCATTTGGGGTTTTCTTGGCAAAGATACTGAAGTGGTTTGCCATTTCCTTTTCCAGTTCATTTTTCAGATGAGGAAACTGAGGTGAACAGGGTTAAGTGACTTGCCTGAGGTCACATAGCTAGTAAGTATCTGAGGCTAGATTTGAACTCAGGTCTTCCCAACTTTAGGCCCAGTGCTCTATCCACTGTGCCACATGTGCTAAATGCTTTTTCATTACTTTTCTATGTAAGATTCATCCAGTTTATCAATTAACTGAGAAGTGTATAGGGTAGGGGTAGAGGGGAAGAAGTAGCTATAGTAACCCTTGTTCATACATTTGTGAACCACACAATGGTCTCTGACACTCCAATCCGCTGTGGTGCTCAGCGCACTGAGCAAAATTAAAATATAAGTCCAACCTCACTTGTTTACAAAAATTAGGAGACTGTATGAGTAATATTGTGCTGTTCAATAACTTGTGTACCATTAACACCTGCTGATAAGTCAGACAAGATGACACAAAATCAACAAATACAGAAGATAATGTAAATTCAACAAACACTCTACATTCCAATTCTCTATGCATTTTCCTTACCTTCCTCAACTACCTTTGGGATCTTCCCACCATCCTCAAAATTATCTTTCTACTTTGGGGCTGATATAAGGTAGTTTGTTAGTTAGTTGATAGAAAAAAAGCTTTTACTGAGAATTTCCCAAGTGCCAGGCAATACATCAATTTCTGGGTCATTCCCTGCCCTCAGAGAACTTATATTCTAATAGCAGAAGATAGTACATAAAGGAGAGCTGGAAAGGGAGCAGAGGGAAGCATGGTGTGGACAAGATGAGAAGTGATATTGAAACCTGGTTCTAGGCTAAACAAGGTCAAAACTCAGAGGTTAGTTCATATCTTGTTATAGCCTCCTTCAAATTATCTTTACATTACTAAATAGATTTGAATATGGTCTTTTAATCACTCTTCATAAAGAATACCCCAAAATACACATTTGAGAGGACATTCTACCTTGTGTGTTTTTTTAAACTTGCTGTCAACATTAGGTGTCTTTTGTAAACATGATTTGGAGCTGCTGGTCTCGCCCTTAGAAGTTTCTGATGATATGGGGTGTCCTTGAGTAACCTCAGGACTGCATGTTATGATGGGAAGATGACTCATCGTTTCCGGAAAGCTGTGTGCATCCTTTTCCAGATGTTCTCTCAGACCCTCCACATCAGGCAGGCATGTCCTGAAGCTGATCATGGCATCCTTTCAGGCAGCAACCACAAGCTTCTGTGTAGCAACCTGTTTCTTAGAGAGGGGGAAACAGAAACTATTTCTGAGGGCTGAGATTAGAAGTACATCTAATTTATTAAATGAAAACATAATCAAGAAATGCTAACTCTGCCAAACAAAGATCCTAAGCATTGTTTCAAATTATACAGTCAAAGTTAACACGCCTTCAAATGAAGCCACCCTAAAGAAGTTTTCTTGTTGTTTCTGGTTTTTAATTTCTTGAAAAAACTGAAATATTCATAACAGTGAAATTAAATTTATGTTTCTCAGCTAGGGCAACCGACACAACAACCACCAAAGAAGTCATAGCCATTTGTTTATCATTACAGGGATTTTAGATGCATAAAATATTTCTTTGGATACTGGGGAAACTAGGTGGCAAAGTAGATAGAGCACTGGGCCTGGAGTCAGAAGACCTGAGTTCAAATCCAACCTCAGGCACTGATTAGCTGTGTGATCCTGGGCAAGTCACTTAACCTCTTTTTGACTCAGTTTCCTCATCTGGAAAGTAGGGATAATAATAGCACCTACCTCCTAGGATTGTTATGGGGATCAAATAAGATAATAAGTATAAAGCACTTAGCACATGGCTGGCAAATATTAATTATTATTATTACTCTTAACAATTCTGGTCTTATTTTCAGTTCTTATTTATGTTCATATATTTCAAATCATATAAAGATCCAAATGAATTTTCAAAAGTCTCTCTGCTCAGAAGAAATAAGAAAAAACAATGTGTAGCAATAACATCCTCCCACGTGTACAAATATAAACCACATTCTCCCGTATTTCTCAAAGCCAGTGGAATGAAGACTGAATTTAGAACCTTAAGACTAGGTTCAAATCCTAGCTCTATTACTGTGTGATACTGAGCAAGTCAATTAAGCTCTCTGGGCTCCAGTTTCTTCGTCTGTAAAATGAAAGTATAAGACTACATGACTTCCAAAGTCCCTTATCAAAAACTATGACCTATGTTAAAAATTTATCATTTGACTCATCATGATGAACTACATAATTTATTGAAAGTTGGGGTGTTTTTCCCCCACAGCTCTGCACTGAAATAGCATACTGAGTTGATTTTATTGGGGCAAGGTAAACAAACACCCCAGGGAATGCAACATGGAAATCAGACTTTAGGCCTCCTGACCTTGACATCCCCATTGTATTGACTTGAGAGATTCCCTTCTCAGCAGCTGCACATATGCTTCTCATTCCCAAAAAGAGCATGCACTGTTTTTTAAATAATGTATCTTCATTTCAGGAAAGATACAATGGTTTGATTTTTTAAAAAATTTTTTACTTTTCTTCTCTTGATCAAAGACATTGCACTGTGCAAATAATACTCAATTTTTGTTTTTGCAAAAGAAATTGGAAAACTGGACAACCTGATAACTGGGGTCATGGCCATGGACCAGGAGAAGACTGTGCTGGGCTAATCTATGCTGGGCAGTGGAATGATTTCCAATGTGAAGACATTAACAACTTCATTTGTGAAAAAGACAGGGAGCCAGGTAAGCAGCATGGGGTTCTTAAAAGGAAGAATCGTAGCGCCTGGGTCACTACCAATGGATGTTTTATCCATATAACTTCTATCATTTTTGACTAATCCAATACAACAGCATTTATTAAATTTTCCTATCATAGGGCAACAACATCATTATTTTTTTTTTCAAAAAGAAATTTGTTGGGAAAGAAAAGAAGTATTTGTTTACTGAAAAAAATTAAGAATAAAAAGAGACAATGGCAACATAAGAACCCCAAAGGTCCCCACTGTGCCTTTATGAGATTTTTTTTCACTTTGCTCTATTCTGAATATCTCACATCTCTAACCTAATCTCCTTACACATCTGCTTCTTTTACACTGGAGATTTTAATGCAGTTTCCCTCACCAGAGCTACAACTTATTTAAAAGAATGGGGTCTAAAGCAATCCAAATTTATGATTTATTTGAATCAAGTTTAGCCAATTGATTGTCAGTGGTATAGCCTCTAAGGATGAGCATCTGGCCCTTGAATCTGACTAGTTTGGGGTTTTTTTGGGGGGGGAGTGTCAAAGGTTGTAATTGTTTCCCTTGCTAATTATTCATTTTTTTGAAATTATATATACTTGAGATGGCTCTCAGGTGGGGAGAGGGGCAAGATACAAGAGTAAATCTAGCCTATGTAAAAACAAAAGATATCAGTGAAAATCTATTTTTAAAAAGAAATCATATATATTATTGTTTAAACCATGCATTTTAGAATCTTGAGCAGTAGAACAAATTGGGTAATCTTTGTTATTTTAATATAATGTTAACTTGATTAAATATTAAAACTGGTCTTGTTCCTTTTAGCACCAACTTCTGCGTTATAATAAGCTGTGAAATGACAGACATGGACACAAATTCTGGATATCTCCCAAAAGCAAAGGATGTGCCTTTCTGACTAGATCATCTTCTCACCCCGTGGAAAAAGAAAGCACTGAGAACTGGTTCAACAAAAATTCCTGCTGCAAATCTTTCTTCCCTTCCACCATTACTCAAGGACTTGGGACCTAGTTGATGGTCAGTGCACAGCTGGATGGAATCCCATAGCCTTTCTCAGCCAATAACCACCTAAGTATGTGAGCTCTCACTTCAGAAGCACAGGGATACTCCATTCTGAAAGAGTGTTTTTGTTATTCAGCTATAGGAAAAGCTTAAACATCTACTGTGTAAACAGTGTGTTACATTTGCTAAAATCCCAAATGTAGGAAGATTATACAGATATACATATATATAGGCCAAACTCTTAGTAATAATATGGAATATACTTTTAAGAGCTTTTAAAACTTTGTATTTTTGTACAAAATATTTGCTTTTTTATATATTTTTTCTTTTTTATGGTCATTTTACCAACATAGTACATGAAGCCAAAGAAAACAATAATGGTACTAATAATAACTCATAGAGTTTCTAGTCAGATGCAGCTCTTCCCCATAGTAAAGGATGTTTTTCAGATTTTTTAAAAATTAAACACACATATATATTTATGTATGTGTATATATACATATATGTGTGTATATAAATGTATATATATGCATATACATATATGTATATGGGTGTATCATTTCCAATTCACTAACTTGAAATAGCTTTATAGACTTTGGCAATGAGAAGTTTATGATTTTGTACAGGTCTAGACAGCCAATTATGGTTAAAGTTGGTCTGTGTTGGTCACAGGGCCGATCGCTGCCCAGTGATCCTGCTCTGTCATGTTTAAAAGAAGTGGCTGTCTAAAGGCCATTTTTCATTTCTTTGTATTGGTGGTGTTGGTGGGAAGGTGTTCATTGGAAAATGCAGAAGGTCTCTTGGCCCTCTGAAGGGCTCCACTTATGTTTCTACGGACGTGCCCAGCATCCCAGGAACCCCACAGCAGCAGGCGCGTCCTGCCAAGTGATCCAAGTGTTAGTTCGCCAACAGCGCTGTCTTTGGAAAGACAGAAATAAACTATGTGCTGCCTGAAGTGTTTTCATTTTTTGCGTCAAGTTTCAGAAAGGTAGTTCCAAAGCACATAGGTTCTGAAAATTGAGAATAAATGAAAGTCCACTAAATCACAATCTTGAAAATGAACTTTTCCCAACCCCTCTCTCCTATGAGTCCTTCTCTAATTTCTCCCCTCATTCAGAAAACTAAAGTAAAATATGTCTAAAACAGGCATTGGGTACTGCCCATGCTCAGGGGTAAGGTCTCCACCCACCAGATATCCTACCCTCCCTTCGCCAAGGAGCTGCCTAGGCAGTGCTGCTATCTATCTTAAATAAAATTTTTAAAGAATAAAGAAATAGTTCAACTTTATCAATTATGTGATTTGTCGTCATTTCAACCACTTGCCGTAATTTACGCCACCTGCACATCCCTTTAGTTTTGTGCCTGGAGTTTACTAGAAACAAAACGAACAGTTCACGATAGCGATGCTAGAGGCCTGAAGGTTTAGACTTCCAGCTACCCTGCTCCAAAGCTCAACCTCAAAGGAGTAAGGCTTCTTACGACTCCAAGGCCTTTGTGGGCAAACTTCGCCCCCTTTCTTCCTGTTTTTCATCTGTCAATTGTGATTTGTCTCGAGAAGTAACTTGAAAAAAATCCAAGGAATTCCTAATGTATACATCAGAAAAGAAGGCTAGTGCTGCTTGAACAGCTGAAAATATTCATGCCATAGTCAGTATTTTTCTTCCAACAAGAATGTTTCAATTTTCAGAAGGCAATTGGGAGGCTTTTAATGATTTATTCAATAAAATCAGTTGGTTTAAAACATTATGAGGCAATCAATGTATATATGACTATATATTTGACTGTGTATAGACCAGATGTCTCTCCACACACTCAGAATTTAGGCCATTTTCAAGGGAATACATTGGCAAAAATGTGACATTAACAAATGAAAGAACATATGTCTAGTAGCTCTTTGCAAACTTTAAAGCACTATTTAAATGCTAACAATTATTATTATATGTAATGAGATCTTCAGATACCTGACTTGCTACCTGTTGTGAAGGGATGGAAAATGGTTCCCCAACAGTGGCCTAGGAAAGATGAAAGCTCAGTTCACTAAAAAGGAAAAAAAAAAAAACACACTTTCTCCTTCCTTCCTCTATGATCAATGCTCATCATCTTCCACATCCTTACAATTTCGAATTAGCTTGAGCTGAAGCAGGCAACAAGCAGGAATAGCAGCTACTACCACAAGAAGGTTTTTAAGGAAGTAGAAAATTGTATAAATCAAGTAACTATACTGAGCATGTAGATTTTTGCCCAGACAGCAGAATTTATTTCCACTTGAAAAAAAAAAAGAGCATCTTTTAAACTCAGTCTTGACTTCAATAAGTTCATGCTCCATTTTCATTAGGGAGGTAGGATGGTATTGTATAAAGTGTGCTTGTTCTTTAGTGTCAGAGTAAATGGAGGTGAAAACTGACTATCACTAACCAGCTGGGAAACACTAAATAAATGTCTTCACTGCTCAGTGTTGGTTTTATATGGATATAGGACAGCTCAAAGCTTGGGAGGTGTTTTTCTAGCTTTGTATACATAATAAAAACAAAAAATCTGCCCTTTTAGCTCTTTTCCTTGCTTAGATTTATTTGCATGGCAAGTTCCAAAGTATTTGAGGGTCCCAGAAATAAACTGTGGGGGCTCAAACCCACATAGTTCTGGGGGTTCTTTTGGCAAAGGCCCCTAAAATGGGTTTGGAGATAGAGAATGTATAATAGGGAATTAACTTGGAGTTATAAGGACTTTCTAGCTCTAAGTGAGATAGTGAGATTAAGACATGGATCCTCCTTGCAGGAGAAAGGGAGTTCAAAAATCAGGCTTAACCTGGGGGCAACATGTCTGACTTTTTTCCCTTAGCTAGATATAGTGGCTCGCAGCATCAGCTATAACTAAAGACATGTCAGCCTGTTCCTATAAGGGAAAAGATTTCTAGACATGGCACCCTAGCAGACAGGAGCCAGATGTCCAGTATATTCCCTGAAGAGATGAAGCCCAGAAGCTGGTAACCCATAAACATTTGGCAAACCTAAGACCAGTGGCAGATGTGAAACAGAGAAACATCCAGTGGCAATTACATGATACTAGCAGAGAGCAAGGCCCAGTGAGAATACATTATATATGAAAGAGAGAGAGGAGGGAAAGAGAAAGAGAGGGGCAGCTAGATGGATGCAGTGGATAGAGTACTGGCTCTGGAGTCAAGACGACCTGAGTTCAAATCCAGCCTCAAACACTTGATACTTACTAGCTGTGTGACCCTGGCCAAGTCACTTAACCTCATTGCCTAGCCAAAAAAAAAAAGAGAGAGAGAAGAGAGAGAAGGAGGAGGAGGAAGAAGAAGAAGAAGAAGAAGAAGAGAGAATACCCTATATACCCCACACAAGAACAAAAGAGATCAGAACAGGAGGAGCATCATGATGACATCACCAGCACACACCTTCAGCTGTGTGGAATCAAATGCCCCTCACGTGTACACTCTGGCCGTATATGTTTCCTATATGTGTTCCCCTAAACATAAGTCCCTATGTGTATCCACTCGTTCCAGTGATGTTGCAGGTATGTGGGAGAATATGTAAGAGATTATACCCAAAATTTAGGGAGCATATTCTGCCTAAATAAGGAGGGATTTTTTTTAGTTTTTACTCTATCTTGTAGACTATATATGCTGTATAATATACTATGTATACTATATATTTAGTATATACTAAAAATGTATTTTATATACTATATTGTTTTAGCTG
The DNA here is from genome assembly GCF_900497805.2 of Vombatus ursinus. Lineage (NCBI taxonomy): Eukaryota > Metazoa > Chordata > Mammalia > Diprotodontia > Vombatidae > Vombatus > Vombatus ursinus. The sequence goes on along the minus strand of NW_020955033.1, from coordinate 26,608,801 downwards.
TGTCCAGCTCTTTATGATTCTGTTTGGGGTTTTCTTGGCAAAGATACTGGAGTGGATTGCCATTTCCTTCTCCAGCTCATTTTACAGATGAGGAACTGAAGCAAAAAGAGTTAAGTGACTTGCCCACAGTCACATAGATACTAAGTATCTGAAACCAGATTTGAACTCAGGAAGAGTCTTCCTGACTTCAGGCCCAGCACTCTATCCACTGCACCGCCTTTATATACCATACTATATGACACTACACTATATTTAATTATATTTTATTTTTGCTATAATATTTGCTAAGGGCAAGTTGATAGCTCTGACTGACATGTCAGTTAACTAGTATTTTTTAAGCACCTACCACATACTAAACACTGTGCTAAGTACTGGGGAGAAAATAAAAGGGAAAAAAATAAAACAATCTCTGCTTTCAAGGAGCTAAACTCCTCATCAGGGACTGGAGATTCATGAGCTATGGTTTTGAATATATGTAGACTCACAGTCTACCTTGAATCTGTGATAACTTTTGTGCAGGCACGGTGTGCTGAATGTGCAATGCTTCACAAGCCACAGGTAAAATGGGAATAATATTTAAACTGCCTACAGGATCATTTGGAGGATGAAGTAAGATAATGTTTGTGAAGCATTTTATATACCTTAAAGTACTATATAAAAATGTATGTGCATGTATGCAATCACTACTTGCACTAATATTGAGCTTAAGTCTTCCATAGATGTTCACTGGAAAAAGATAGGTTTGTATATTTTGCCTAGTGAAAAAGAAAATCCCAAATAGGGTCACAAAGAGTCAGACACGACTGAAATGACTGAACAGCAAGAACAATTTTCTCGGCAAAAATAGTGGAGTGGTTTCCTTCTCCAGTGTGTCCCTATTTTACAGATGAGGAACTGAGGCAAATAGGAGTTAAATAACTTGCCTAGGTCACGCAGTTAGCAAGTGTCTGAAGTCAAATTTGAACTCAGATCTCCCTGTCTCCAGGCCCAGTGCTCTATCCACTGCATCTCCTACCTGCCCCAGAATAATATGAGTAGTATGCAAAATACTGAGATATATCTAGGATAGACAAATTGATAAAAAACAGAAATTTAGAGGAAGAAAATGAATTCATAGATAATACTATGACAGACACTAATAATAATGCTTATCAAATGTCAGTTGCATCACTGGTTATTTCCAAAGGCTTTTGCTCACCCAAGAAACACTTCCTGGAAGAAGTTAATTTTGAGAAGGATTCTGAAGGAAAAGATTGCATTATGATTTATTGTGTGCTAGATGATTTGCTTTAAGTTATGTAAAATCTAAAAGTTTTAAATATATATTATGTGCATATCCATCATTATACTAGGCATTATGGAGTTTACAAAAACAGAAGATAGCCTCTGCATTTGGGAGATTATAATCTAGTTAGGAAGACACTAAGTAAGTGCTGTAGAAATTGAGAAGGAAAAATCCAGGTTTTGCCAGCTTGGTTAGTCAGCTGCTAGGTCATTAGTGAATTGAAAGAAGAGAGAAAGCAAACATAGGAGAGAAACTATGTTGCCAAGTCATTGATTCATTGGCAGAAAAGCAGTAAGGGAAGGACAGAGATTGATGGGGAGGCGCATGAAAGAACTCAGATGTTAAAATAGACCCCTTCTACTTACAAAAATGTGAAGGAAAGGAGAACAGCTAAAAGCTGTTCCTTAATAGCAGGATGGTGTCACATCTTTTTCCCCATTAACATGTTCAAAACCCATCCTTTAAAGTACAAAAAAAAATTTATATCACTATCTACATTCTGACGTATCAACACTTTGGGGAAATCTTTTAATGATTGGGCATCATATTTATCTAATAATTCATAAAGAAGCTATCTGAAAAAAACTCTCACAACTTGGTTGCATAACAGCTACTACAATATTTCAACTTAATGGGGAAAGATTCAGAGGAAAAGGTCCCAAAGAACTTTCAGATTCTCTGAATACTGAAAAGCTAGGAAAGGTGATAATATCTCTATTTTGCAATTGACTAAGCCTGTGGAACTACCTCTACATAAAAGGTCCATGTCCAGGATTTGTCACTGCCTCCTCAAGATTCCAGGGCCTTATTAGCACTTAATTTATAAAACAAAGACCTCCCAGATAACCTGAACAGCATTTGGGGGAGATTTATTGCTCTAACCATACAACTATACATTTTTTTTGTAAATAAAGGGTCTCAAATTGAGGTATCAAACACTGTGGCCACATTGTGGCCCCATAACACTCCCACATGCAGCAGAAACCAAATTAAAACATAATTCAGAATTATTTAACAAAATAAATAAAAACACAATAGAACACAGATAATGTTAATATCTGGTTTTCTTAGTCAGTATGTAACCCTCCCCTCAGGGATCCTTCTGTGTATTTTAGTGGCTCCCAGTTTCTGAGTTTGACACCACTGCCCTAAAGGTATTGTCCTTTTACCCTTTTCCAAAGTTTCATTCTTGGGGCAATTTTTATGTTCAAGAAACAGTGTGTGTGATGCGGTAAAAACAGAGTGATGGAGAAAAGCACCCACAAGATGGCTGAGTGTCAGTGACTTAAGTCCAGTTCTCCATGATCATCAGAGCATCAACAAATGCACCAAATCAAAAAATGAGGGGAAAAAAGAGAGGAAGAGCAAAAAAAAAAATTTCCAAGGGAAATACTCACCGAAAAAGCTAACAAGAGACTGAAGAAATGAGTAAGCAAAAAATAAGCCTCAAAACAAAGTTTAAATACCCTAGAGGAAAGAATAGGAGGATAAATCTTCAGAAAAAAAGAATAAAACTACAACAGCAACAACAATTAGATTCCCCCAAAGACATAATGGACCTATTGCAAGACTCTGTAGAGTTATTTAGAAACTCAAGATAAATTATGTGGAGATCTGTCATCAGTCATAGAGGTAATATTATCAAAAGGAGAATGTAATGCAACAAACACGAGAATCAATAGTGCAGAAAGTAAGTTGGAAAATTATATCATAGCAGTAGATTTTAAGAATAAAAGAATAAAGAATATAAAATGAAATAATAAGTAAATAAAATAAATAAATAATAAAAATAATAAATTAAAAATCAAAAGAATATAAAATAAAATGAAAAAGGATAAAATAAGAACCCAGGCAAAACATACAAAGATTACAGAAAAAATAATAGCAATGGCACAACTGGAAGAAAATTTCTAATATTTATAAATCAAAACAATAAAGCTAGAAGGCAGAGCTCAGTGAGATGACCTGAGAATTATTGGTTTCCCCAAAGATATATGAAGAAACTAATCTGATTTGTACATACTAGAAAATCATGCAAGCACATTGTCTGGAAATAATGAAAATATTCAATTCAAATTGAAAATTCAAAGAATCCAAAAGATTCTGATGGAGAAGAACCCTAAACATAATTCATTCAGAAATACGGTCACCAAGAAATTTAATGTCAAAAAACAAATCTGGTGCATAGTTAAGAAGAAGTGATTCACATATCAAAAAGCATCAATCCAAATTACACAATATTTTCCCACAAGGGCAAGAAATAAAGAGAGGCTAGAATGTATTATTGTAGAAAAACAAGAAAAATCAACATACTTTTTTTAAAAATCTACCCTAAAGGGAACAGCATATTTGATCATTCTCAAAAATGGGACCAATTTTCACCCTCCTGCTAAAAGATCCAGTTCTTGCCAGGGCTTTTCATATTCAAAAAAATCAAGAATTAGAAATTTAATAAAGTAAATAGGATTTGAAAGCTAATAAAAAGTGCATGTTGGCCCAAAGTTTATATACTATAAGGAAGTGAAAAAACTATTTTAGTGTTGAAATACTAATGAAGGCTACTGAGAACGTAAAATCTAGAAATAAGAAGAGAGACTCCCATAAGAAAAAAAAAGAGAAATAAATCACTTAGAGGAGGAAAGGAGGCATGGAAATACTTAACACTGATGAACCACTAGATAACCTTGTCCAGTCTCACATCTCCAATTGCCTATTAAACATCTGAAAGTGCATGTTCCATAGATATCTTAAACTCAATGTGTTCAAAACTGAATTCGTTATCTTTCCCTCAAAACTCTCCCCTCTTATTAACTTTTCTATTTCTGGTTACCACCATCCTCTCAGCCCCCAGGCTCACAGCCTAGGTGTCTCATTGAATTTCACCTCCAATATCCAATCTGTTGCCAAATCCTGTTGACTTAACCTTTGCAATATCTCTCCTACAAGCTCCCTTCTCTCCTCTGACATTGCCACCACCTTGGTGCAGGCCCTCAAAACCTCATGCCTGGACTACTATAATAGCTTTTGGATTGGTCTTCCTGCCTCAAGTCTCTCCCTACTCCAATCCACCCTTCACTCTGTTGTTAAATTGAGCTTCCTTCATAAAATTCAAGTCTGACTTAAATTTAAAATGTTCTGTTTGGCATTAAAAAAACCCTACATAACCTTGCTTCTTCATGTCTTTCCAGTCTTCTTACACTTTACTTCCTGTCCCCCCAACATATTCTACAAAATCCAGTGATGCTGACTTTTCCTAGCACAAGACAAAACTGTGTGTATTTTTACCTACCATCCCACATGACTGGAAATCTCTCCCTCTTCATCTCTGCCTTCTGGCTTCCCTGGCTTCCTTCAAGTGCTAGATAAAATCCTAGCTTCTATGAGAAGCTTTTGTCAATCTCTCTTAATGCTTGTGTTGATTATATCCAATTTATCATATATATATATAATTTCTACAGAGTTGTTTGTATATTATTTTCCCCATTAGACTGTGAGCTCCTTGAGAAGGGACTGACTTTTGCCTTTCTTTGTATCCCTACAACTTAGCATGTGTGGTACATAGTAGGCCCTTAATAAACACTTCTTAATTGACTATTGACTGAAAACCCAATTCACAAAATAAAAAAATAAAAAGGAGAATTCATAACAAATGGAGAGGAAAAAAAGAAAGATATTGGTGGCTACTATTTATAGGTACATGTCATCAAAACAGATAATTAAGATGAAATTTCAAAACCTAGTAAAATATATTTTTAAAATATCAAATATCAAAATCAACAGAAACAGAAATAGTTAACCTAACTAACCCAATCTCAGAATAATAAATTAACTAAACCAGAAATAAACTGCCATGGGAACAAAAACAATCCAAAACCAGACAGATTTCCAAGTGAATTCTATCAAGTACCTGACAAATGAACCTATGTTATATAAACTGTTTTCAAAAATGGAGAGGCAATCTATAAGATTCTTTCTATGAGACAAACATATTTCTGATCCTTAGATCAGAGAGGAATAAACGAAAGAAAAGTATGTATCAATATTGCTAAGAAATATTGAGGCAAAAATATTGTGACATTAGCAAAAAGATTATAGCCATATGTCCAAAAAGCTATTCATTGTAATGAAATTGTATTTATAACAGGAATACAAGGATGCATCAACATTAGGAAAATTATTAGCAACATGAATGAAATAGCAAAACACTCCAAATGTCACATGATCATATTAACAGTTTTTTAAAATACAATTCAGCACATATTCATGCTTTTAAAAACACTAAAAGTCATTGGAAAAATGAATCTTTTCTTAACATGATCAAAACCATTTATCTAAAAGTGAAAGTTAGAACTATTAGTAGTCTTTTAATGGAAGTTTTCCCATTTAATAATGGAGTCTTTACTAATAAGATAAGGAGTGAACAAGCATGTCCACTGTCATCTCATTATTAGACAAAAAAAATAGAATTGCTAGTTATAGCAATAAGCCCAGTAAAAGAAGTTAGCAACATGAGACAAAATTACATCTGTTAGTGAATAGTAGGATAGGTTCCTTAGAAAACCCTAGGGAATCAATAGAAAATTAATGGATAATAAAAGAGCTCCATCAAACAGGATGCAAAACAAAGCCACAAAATTATCAACATTGTTGTATTTCTACCAAAAAAGGAAAAAGGAAGAGAAAGAGAAATGTCACTTACAACAACAAATAATGCATTAAATATGTAGAAGTTAATCTACCAAGCAACAAAGATGACCAATTTAAAGACAATTTTCACAAAAATAAAGGAAATCCTATGTAAAAGAAGAGATATTCAATGTTCATGTATATGTCATGCTGTTACAATAAAAAGTGACAGTGATAACCATATTAAACTACAGATTTAACATAATATAAATAAAATTACTAAGGGAATACTTTACAGAAATAGACAAAATAATATGAAAATCCACATAAAGAAACAAAAGGTCAAAAATATCAATAGCGATGATGGAAAAGTAGAAATGACTGGGGGTTGGCATTAACAGAGTTCAAATTACATAATAAAACAATATTTATGAAAATTATTTGGTATTAGATAAAAATAGAAAAGTTGAGCTGTAGGATAAAATAGATAAACATTTTCCTTCTAAATATTTGGAAGGAAAAGTACATAATGGTCTAATTTTCTTTTATAAACCCAAGAACACAAAACACTAAGGAAAGAACTTTTTGTTAAAGAACTGGAGAAGAGCTTGGCATAAAATAGTCTTACATTAACATTTCATACCTTATGCCACAACAAATTCCAAATAGATGAAATATTTAAATATAAAAAGTCATAAAATAAAAAATTTTAGGAGAATGAAAAATTCTCTGTTTGAAACTGTGGGCAGGGGATGAATTCATCTGTGGCACAAAGAATATAATGAAAAGCAAGCAAAAAGACAATTTCAAAGTATATAAAAATAAAAATCCTTTGTACAAATAAAACAGTGGAGCTAGAATAAGAAGAAAAGGGGCAGCTAGGTGGCATAATGGATAGAGTACAGGCCCTGGATTCAGGAGGACTTGAGTTTAAATCTATCCTCAGGCACATAACACTTAACTAGCTGTGTGACCCTGGTCTAATCACTTAATCCCATTGCCTAGCCAAAAAAAAAAAAATTAATTATAGAATAAGAAGAAAAGATACACATTAGTATTTACCTTTGCATTAAATATCTCTATTAAAAGTCAGAAATCCATAATCTGTAGGGATATGATAAATATTTAAGATTAAAGATCATTCCCTAATAAACAAGTGGTCAAAGAATGTGAACAAAATATTCTCAGAAGAAGAAATGTCAACTACCAACAACTGGCTGAAAAAGTTCTCAAACTTAATAATAATCAGATATGAAAATTAAAATAATGCTGATGTATCACTTCACACTCAACAAATTGGCAAAAATAATGGAAGATGGAAAAATTCAGTGCTGGCTAGGCTGTGGAAAAACAGGCAAGTTATTCACTTATGGTAAAACTGTTGTTGGTACAACAATCTGAAATTATGCAAGAATGATTAATGAATTGTTCATAGCCTTTGGTTGAGTGATCACCCTACCCAATTTATACAAAAAGATCATTTATAGCCAGAGGAAAAAAAACTACGCAAAAATATTCATAGTAGCCTTAATTATAACAGCAAAAAATTGGAAACAAATTGTGTGCCCTATGATTATGGAATGACTGAGCAAATTATGGAATATGAGTACAATAGAATATGTTGTACTATAAGAAATGACAAACATCTAGAATTCAAAAATTATGAGAAGTTTTGTTGGAATCGATAGAGTAAAGAAAATGGAATAATATGAACAACATACACAATGACAACTATATACATGAAGACAATTCTGTCAATAAAACTATAATTAAAGCAATAGTCAGCAATAGTTTTATTAATTTATTAAAGTTAGAACACATAAACAAAATATAAGATTGTGCTTTGTTCATATTTAATTGTGATTTTTGCTAAGATGTGTGAGCTATATCAAAACAAAAATTATCAATAAAGAAATGCTTTAAAAAAGTTTTGGCTTTGGAGTCAGGAGAAACCTGAAGTCAAATCCTTACTCTGATACTTTGTAATTGTGGAACCATTTGCAAGTCGCTTACTTTCTCCAAGTCTCATCTGTAAAATGGGGATAATACCTGTAGTAATTAGCTTGCAGGGTTGTTGTGAGGTTAAAATAAGATAGTATATTTGAAGTGAATGACAATATCATAGATGATACTTTTTACCAAAAATAAATATATCAATAAAAGTCAAGCAAGAAGACATTAGCAAATATTAACCCATGTATATGGTTTCTCATCTTTATAAAAATCTTTATTAACATCCTTTTTTCTTTTTTTAATTAAATTTTATTTTCAATGCCGTCTTTATAAAATTTTTATGAAAATACAGAGTAAAAATATCCTGTATGAATGCATTTGTAAGGAACAATTTCCTATAGCAGATCACATCCTATGATCACACAACTGTAAAGAATAAAAGAACATACTATGTTGAGTTTAAATATTTGACTAAGTAGAACAAAATTGAGCTTTGAAGACTCTCCTCAGATAAGATGTCTCACACAGGCAGTTTGCTCCTTTGAAAAAGCCTATCCCTCTAATACCAATGGGAGCTAGGTGGTGCAGTAGATAGAGTGCTGGACCTAAAGACAAGAAGACTCCTCTTCCTGAGTTCAAATCTGGCCTCAGACACTTACTAGCTGTGTGGCCCTGGACAAGTCACTTAGACCTGTTTGCCCCAGTTCCTCATCTGTAAAAATGAGCTGAGGAGGAAATGGCAAACCACTCCAGTATCTTTGCCAAGAAAACCCCCAAATAGGGTCACAGAGTTGGACACGACTGAGAAACAGCTGAACAGCAAATAATACCAATATTTTCTAGTAATGTCTTAGAGAACTGAACTTCTGGAACACAGTAATTTCTGAATTAAAATTGCAGGTGAAAGGGAAAGGACCCAGAAGCTATAGAAGAAACCCTATTAACAATGCCACACTTTGTGTGTAAGAACTAACATAAAAGACATTATTGAGGATATATGGCTTGCAATCTAGCTTTTATTTCTACTGTGCTACTAAAATTGCTGTGTCTAAGGTTACCAAAGACCCTTTTAGCACTAAGGAGAACTGGATTTGGAGTCAGATAACCCAGATTTTACTGCCACTTATTGCTTATGTGATTTTGGATACATCATTTAACCTCTCTGGGTTTCAGTTTCCTCATCTATGAAATGAGATTACACTTGACGAGTTTTAAGGTCCCTTCCGGCTATAAACCTAGGATCATGCTGTTCTACCTATGTTTAAGAGCCAGTTCAAATGTCATCATCTCCTTCACACAGCCTCAAATAGCATTTTGTACTTCTCTAATGCCTTTCTTTGTGTATTATTTGTACTGTACATAATCTGAGAGGCAGGGTGGTAGTGAAGTTAGAAAGCTAATTACAAAACCTTGAAGACCTGGGGCTGAGTCCCTCCTCTATCACATCCTGTCCTTGTAACATTGGACAAGTCACTTAATCTCTCAATGCCCAAGGCATTTTCTAAGACTAAGTTGCAGAGAAGGTGCTAACCTAAAGGAAGTATTAAAGGAAGTGCCCTCACTGTTCTCTATACAAATGAGGTAAGGTCCAGTCCTTATCATTTCCCACTAGAGCAAGAGTTCTTAATTTTTATTGCATCATGGACCCCTCTGGCAATCTTGTGAAACCTATGGACCCCTTCTCAGACTAATGTTTTAAATGCATAAGAAAAAATACATAGGATTACAAAGGAAATAGTAGGTTAATAAAAAAAAAAGATGTAATTCTTCCCATCTAAATTCAATAGAGCTATTAGGCTGTAAGGTCCATGAAAGTGGGCACCATTTTTTTTAATGAAGTTTTTTATCTTTCCCAGGGCCTGACACAGTAGTCTGCACATAGTTAGTGATAACTTGTATTACTCTTTATCCCCCATTCACAACTTGGCCTTTCCTATCTCCTTGATTTTCCTCATACTACTCCCATTTCTGGAAAAAACTTCCCCTGTGTCTCCATGGTGGAGTCCCTTCCTTCCTTCAAGGCTCTTCTCAGAAGTCACTTCTTCCAAGGAGCCTTCCTTGATTATCCACCCCCTCCTCTATGCCCAAGTGAAAGAGACCTCTATGTCTCCTCACATTTCTCATAGTACTTTACTGAATTCTCCGTATTATATGCCACATTCTCCATTGTATCATCATTATATGGATGTCTTTATAACCCCTATTGATTTGAAAACTGGAGGGCAAGATCTATGAACCCTCTGCATCCAGCACTGTGGCATAATGGGCACCTGATGTATGCTTATTGACTAGAATGTAAATGGAATTAATTGAAGTGAATTTATATAAATAGACAGTAGGTGCATTAAGTAGGAGGTGAGAAACCATGGTACAGTGGAAAGAGCATTGTAACTCGAGTCAAGGGGCCTACATTTTAATTTCTTCTCTAATCATCAACTTTTTTTTTTACCTTGCACTTAATAGTATTTTATTTTTTCCAATTACATGTAAAGATACAACATTCATTTTTGTAAGATTTTGAGTTCCAAATTTTTCTCCTTCCCTTGCCTCCCCCTTCCCTAAGACGGAAAGCAATCTGATATAGGTTATACATGTACAACCATGTTAAACATATTTCCACATTAGTCATGAAAGAAGAATCAGAACAAAAAGGAAAAACCACGAGAAAGAAAAAACAAAAACAAAAAAAAGTGAAAGTAATATGCTTCAAACTGCATTCAGACTTCATAGTTCTTTCTCTGGATGTGGATAGCATCTTCCATCATGAGCCTTTTGGAATTATCTTGGTCTGATCACCAACTCTGAAGCCAACTGATGGCTTGTACCTGAGATTCCTGGAGCCCAGGATCAGAGCCTTCTATAGACACTACTCTGTTGAAGCACCTGCATGTAGGACCTCAGGAGAGAAATCTAATTGCTGGCAGCATGGACACTGATGTCTGCTGTGGAGGCTTTAGCATGAATGGAAAAGACCCTGGACAAACACTCTTGCCAGTTGGCTGTTGGGAACTTCTAGGGTTTGGGCCTTCCTGACACTGAGAGGTCAAGGCTTGATCTGAGAAGGATGGAACAGTGTGAAGAATACACAGTCAAAAAATATGAAACAATGCATTCATATTCATGGTTTTTATTAATTTCTAATAGTCTGATTATGGTCCTATGATCTTAAAGAGCTATATTCGAATACACTTGTGTATGAATTCTAAGACAAGCCCAATGGGAATAGTAGTGGAACAGGGGAGTTTATCCCAAAGTACCAGGAGGCTGAGCTATGATCTGATTGGATAATTCACACATAACCTAAGATGAAAATCTAGGACAGCAGCTACTAAAGGGTGGAGCCAAGGCATAATTAACAGCAGATACCAGAGTGCTGCGAGTAAGAAAGACCCCAAGAGCTGGCTGATGCTCCAGAGTACCCTTTGCTATAAGGTGGTGGACATGATTTACAATTTTTAAAAACCAATATAATACAAGGACTTGAGAGAGGACCAATCAGTTTGGCAACAGTGTCCCCTCTCTGTTACAAAGTGTATTATTTTTTTTTTTAAATCCTATCTCTCCTATCAGATCTTGAGTTATTGGTGGCTAGAGCACCAGACTTGCAATTATGGAGAGCTGAGTTTAAATCCTGCCTCAGATGCTTAATAGTCTATGTGTGACCCTGAGCAAGTCACTTAATTTCTCTTAGAATCAGTTTCTACATCAGTAAACACCTAAGACACATGTTTGTTGCAAGAGTTAAACAAGGTAATACATGCAAAGGGTTTTGCAAGCAATATTTGCATTACATGAATGCTAACTCTTATTATTATTAATTTATCATCCCATGGTACCTAGAACAAACACAAAAGGTACTTAACCAATATTTACGTAATACTTTACTTAGTTACTTAAAGTAATACTTTACTTAAATTGTCTTTGTCCCCAGGTGAAATTCAGGGAGTTTCTTCAACGACAAATTTACAAATCAAGTTCCCAAACAAGGACATTCATTCCCTTATTTTATCATTTTTATTTTTTATATATTTGCTCTTCTTCCCACCTTTTCCCCCATCTCTCCACCCAAAGTAAAAAATAGTCATAATAAAAAATAAAACCTTTGTAATAAGAACAGCAAAGTTGCACAGTGGATAGAGTGCCAGACCTAAAGTTAGCTTGAATTCAAATCCTGCTTCAAACATTGACTAGCCATGTGGGTAAACCATTTAATCACTGTCTTCCTCAGTTTCCTCATCTGTAAAGTAAGGATGCTAATAGCATCTACCGTGTAGGGAGGTTTTGAGCACAAAATGAGACAATGCTTCTAAAAGTGCTTTGCAAACCTCAAGGCACCATATAAATGCTAGCTATTATTACTGTGAAAGTTTCATAGTCAAAGAGCCAGGTCAGCAGGAAGCCTGAACGAAGAGGAAGGCCGACAGCCGTCTTGGACAACTTTGGCTTCCACTCCTAAGTTCAGTTTGAGAGGAAAAGTCAATAAAAGTTGTTTTGCTCATGTGCAATGCCACCAGAAATGTTTGCAAAAACAAAAAGAACAACACTTTAATAGTTTTATAAATGTATATTTAAAAAAAAAACCATTCAATAAAACAAAACAAGAAAAAAGAAAAAGTCACTGGTCCATCCTTCCCCACCCCAGGAAGTAGAGGCAGCAAAACAAAATCAGCAGTCTTTCCATCTCCTTCAGCAGAAATGGTTACTATGTTATGTGCCCGGTAAACCCTGAGACATGGTTTTGTTTTTCCTTAATGGTGGTAACTTCTTCTTTCTCTACGGCTAAGCTTGTCCTATTTTCTCAGTATTGGAAAGAGGGAAAAAGAGGAGAATATGTTGATACTGCTGTCAATATTGCTACACGTCCATTAATTTTGTTTGTAATTGTGATTTTTAAAAATGTAGTCTATGGGATTTTCCACCCTCAGTCCCCCAGTTGGGGTGGAAAGTATGGACAAATGAGGATTGAGAATAGGGGCCAGAGGTCTGGTCTCCGAAGTAAGGAAGAGTTTAAAACTAATACTTGAAACTAAGGCTTTGGGATATATACATTAGTTCATCTCCATGAAAGAGTGGAGAAAAGCTAGGGATGGGCCCATCAATAAATACAGATTCTGAATGAAATAGAAGTGTAATCTTGGAAGAAAGGTCATGTAGGGAACATTATTTGTTTGGGGAGGAGGTATCAGAGATGTCTCAGGAGGATTTTCTTTTCTGCATTTGTTTATGAAGTTTCTATGACATAGTCAATTTTTGTGACACTCTTGATCTCATTCAATATTCTCCAGAAGTCTATCACTGCGGTGGGAAATCTGCTGCCTCCAAGCCACATGTGGCCCTCTAGGAGCTCAAGTGAGGCCCTTTGACTGAATCTAAACTTCACAGAACAAATCTTAAATTTAAAGAAAAATTAAATTCATCTTATTGACATTCATGATTATGATTGCCAGCTGTGTATTTCCCTCCATTCTATTTTCTTACACTTTTCCTCCTCTTTTTTCCCCAAACCCTCTTTAAGAGTTTGCTTTGCTTCTGACTAATGCCTCCCTTAATCTACACTCCCTCTTGTTCCTCCTTTCTCCCTTAACTCTTTTCCTTCCTGTTTCTCTGTTGGGCAAGATGTATTTTTGTATCCAATTGTCTGTGTATGTGTGTGTCCTTCACTCCTTTGACCAGTTCAGATGAGAATGAGTTTCAAACATCACCCACTCTTCACACCATTGTCTCCTCCTTGTGCACTACATTTATGAGATAATTTTCCCCATTTTTCCTTTCCCTTCCCCCCAATATATTTCTCTTCCCCACCCTTTCCATCTTTTTTTAAACATCATCAAAACATAACAGAATCACTCCTAGGCCCTCTATCTAGATTTCCCCAGTGCTCCTGCTAACAATAGAGTTCTAAGGGCCTACATGTATCATCTCCCCATATGAAAATGTAAACAGTTTTATTGTTTATTATTATTATTGTTTGTATGTTAAATAATCCTATTCACTTCTGGTCTTTTCATCAGAAATGCTTGTAATAACTGTTTCATTAAAGATCCATTTTTTCCCCTGTAGGATTATAATCAGCTTTTCTGGGTAGGTTATTTTTTGTAAGCCTAGAGCCTTTGCCTTTTGGAATATTATATTCCAAGCTCTCTGCTTCTTGAAGGTACTCACTGCTAAATACTGTATGATCCTGACTGTGACTCCTCAGTACTTGAATTCTTTCTTTGTGGTTATTTGCAGTATTTTCTCCTTGATCTGGGAGTTCTAGATTTTGGCTATACTATTCCTAGTAGTCTTCATTTGGGTATTTCTTTTAGGAGGTGACTGGTAGAGTCTTTTCATTTCTACGCTCTCTGGTTCTCAGACATCTGCGGCATTTCCTATGATTTCTTGAAATATGCTGCTTGGTTATGACTTTTAGATAGGCCAGTGATTTTAAAATTTTCTCTCCTAAACCTATTCTCCTCTCTATTACCCTTGGGGCAGATCTCCACTTTTGACTGCCTTGGATTTATGACACAAAATTGGATAGTGAATGACACCATTCCCACCCTGTACACCAGTTCAGGGACCCTGGGACCTCTTCCTGCCCCAGTGCAAAGCCTTTGTCCTCTTTTGGTGACTGAGCATTGGAACACTCCTTGTAGCAGACCTCAGTGTTCCCAGACCTCTCTCTCTATCTCCTTATGCTCACCTGGGCAGGAAAAATTAGTTGGTGTAATTTTTTTTCTTGGATTTCCCAGATCAGAATTCAGTCTGGTACATTTTCTAGATCTTTGTGGAGATGGTACAATAGGAGAACTGGGCTATTCTTCATTCTTTTCTACCATCTTTACTTCACCTCAATAATAAACCTTTTTTTTTAAAAAAAAGCAAGAAGTATGAAATGGGAATTTGTGGTTTCATATATGATTCTGTTTTTGTGTTCTACTATAATAATTTTTGGTGTTTAAGCTCAAATTTTTAAAAATTATTTTTAAATTTCATTAAAAATTAAAAAAAACTTATTTGAGGCACTGCTAATGTCACTCAGGAAAAAAAATACTAAGAAGGCAGTGTGCTGCTTTCAAAAAAAATAGCGGGAGGGTTTGGGGAGAAAAAGTAACATTTTTTCATCTAGTCAGCTGGGAAATAGGAATCCAGGAAGTAGAAGGTGGTAGCAGTTAGAATCCAACTGATGAGACCAGTAAACTGGGTCAGACAATATCTCAAAGCAGATGGTACCCAAGAGATTCCTTCTCAGAGTCTTCCCTCCAAGTACTGCCCTTCCCAGAGTAATACTTCTTTCCAAGCATACCTATCTTCCAGGATGATTGTAAGGATGAAATGAGATAACGTTTGTGAAGCACTTTGTAATCCATAAAGTACTATATATGAGGCAACGTGGTGTAGTGTTTAGAGCAGAGCATCTTAAACTTTTTCCACTCACGACCCCTTCAGCATTCTTAAACTGTGGGTTGCGACCTCATATGGGGTCCAGAAATATATGGGTTCAGGTCCTGCTTTGGACACATACTGTGTGGCTGTGGGGAATTTCCTTAACCTCTCAGTGCCCCAGGCAACTCTTTAAGAATATGATTTAAGTGGATAGAGCACCGGCCCTGAAGTCAGGAGGACCCGAGTTCAAATCTGGCCTCAGACTAAACACTTGACATGTACTAGCTGTGTGACCTTGGAAAGTCACTTAACCCCTATTGCCTCACTTAAAAAAAAAAAGAATATGATTTAAACATGACTAACATTGAAATATGTTTTGCATAGCAGCACATGTATAACCTGTGTCAAATTATTTGCCTTCCCAATGAGGGGAGAGAGGAGGGAAGGAAGGAGAGAATTTGGATCTCAAAGTTTTAAGATATGAATGTTTAGGGCAGCTAGGTGGCACAGTGGATAGAACACCAGCCCTGGAGTCAGGAGGACCTGAGTTCAAATTTGGCCTCAGACGCATAACACTTACTAGCTGTGTGACCCTGGGCAAGTCACTTGACCCCATTGCCTAGACCAAAAAAATAAAAGAACGTTTAAAATTGCTTTTATGTGTAATTGGGGAAGAAATGAAATAATGAATTTAAAAAAAAATACATTAAAAAGTCAAGTCAAGCATTTATTAAGAGTACCAAAATAATCTTTTCCCTTACAGGGCCCACAGTCTACTGAGAGGGGACAATATACAAACAAATATGTACAGATGAGGGTACAGGATAAGCTGGAGATAATCAATTGAGGGAAGGCACTAGCATTAAGGAAGACTAGAAAAGGCTTCTTGCAGAAGGGAGGAATTTAGCTGAGATTTTTAGGTTACTAAGCAGTTTCACCATGCATTAGCATAGGGAGTTAGCTACACTAACCAAATTCACAGGACCACAAAAAAATGTCCTTCAAATTGGTGACTATTATTAATAATTAAGCTCAGCAAATATAGGTGATTACTTCACACTGAATTCTTTTCTTTTGATTATATGCAGTGAAAAATATTGCTCTAACACATAACAAGCCAAAAGGCACTAATAGTAATCTGAACATCTTCTTATAGATAGACCAGTGATTTTTAATATGCTAATATTTCAACAACAAAAAAGAAAGAAAGAAAGAAAAAGAAAGAAAGAAAGAAAAAAAGAAAGAAAGAAAGAGGGGGAAGCCTGAAAGAAAATCAAGATGCAAAAATACTGTTACTTTTTTTTTTTTAACATGGGGAAGTATGAAAGAAGTCTATTCTGGTAGAGTGAACATTACCATTGAAAATTCATTTAAGTCCTCCAACCCGACCCCCAGTTGTAAGTTTTCGATTATGTTTATGATAGATTAGGAGAAGCTGGCTCCAGTACATATGCTATACTGAGAGAAAAAAAACACATCTGTTCAAAATCATTTGTGGTTGGCTCAACTCTGTAGGTATAACATTTAGAAATTACAGACTACTATAAATTACCTTCTCAAAAAATTTCCGGGTACCATCACAGGCAGCAGAATCATGTGTCTTGCATTTTCCATGGCTCCACAGTAAAAATTGGCACCTTGGTCAAGAAGCCCTGAGGTTTGGGGTTACAGTTCTTTCATTTCTTTGGGAATAATTCTGCTCCCTGGGTAATTCAGCTCACTCAGAAATATTCTCAAAGAATGGGCATCTAGTGAGTACAGAGGAGAGAGATCCAGAAGCAGAGCTATTGATAAACATAGGGGAAGAAGGTCCCTTCCTACTAGAGCAACTCAATTTTGTGTGGGACTAACCCTGCTCCTCACCGTGACAGGCAGATTTCAGTAACCTCCTCTAAGGGGTAGACAAAATCCTGAGGTAGGCAAAGTTTGCCTTCAGGCTCAATCCTTTGCTGTTCTGAATATTTCTTCTTCCTCCTCCTTTCAATTCACTTTCTTCTTACCAAGTAGCCAATATTACCAAGCTTCCCCTTCCCCTCCACCAGGGAGAAAAAACTCTAAAAAATTAATTAATATACATTTTAGTGGCAACGTGTTTATCTTCCCAGGGACATCTGCTAATTTAAAAGTGCATATACTCAGCCAAGGCTGTTGCTCAGACCAAAGGAGTGTCTTTTTTAATGATGAATTTGAGAGAGGGATTCTTTTTTAGCTGACTGGGAGGGGTAGAAGTGAAGACATCTAGGACCTTTCTAGTGCCCATCAATTCAAATTCCCAAGATTAAGACCTGGCCTCACTTAGACGAAAGGCTATAGCCTTTCCTTTTCAGAGCAAAACCCTTTTCCTTTTCAGAGCAAAGCAGGCTTTTCCACCTGGGTGGCACATGCTAGACTTCGAGTCGGGAAGACCTTAATTTAAATCCTGCCTCAGAAATTTATTAGTTGTGTGACCCTGGACAAGTTACTTAACCTCCATCCACCTCATTTTCCTCATCTGTAAAATGGGAATACTAATACCTACCTCCCTGGGTTGTTACAAAGATAAAATTAAATAATATTTTAAAAACCACTCTGCAAATCTTAAAGTTTTATGTAAATGCTAGTTATCACCATCATCATTATTATTCTTTAAAATCATGGACTGCTTTTCATTTTGATTTCACACTCCCAGAACCTACTATCATGCTTTGAACATAGAAAGTGCCAACTAAATGCTTCTTTTTGTTTTTGTGTCCAAAGACCCTGAATATAGGAGACTATTAAAGAAACCATCTTGAGCTATAGAATAGGAAAATCTTAGAAAAGCCTGGAAGTAGGAGCAGCTAGGTGGTGCAGAGTAAGGCCCCAGAGTAAGGAGGACCTGAGTTCAAATTCACTCTCAGACTAGACACTTGACACTTACTAGCTGTGTGACTCTGGGCAAGTCACTTAACCCCAATTGCCTCACCAAAAAAAAAGAAAGAAAAGCCTGGAAGTGTGAAAGGAAACAGCTTCTTATTTTCGTTGCATCTTACTGCCTTCCACAAGCCACTTACCATCATCGTGCAGGCCTCTGTTTTGAAGGAAGGAGAGGATCTGAACCTCAAAGTTTTTAGAAATGAATGTTTAAAACTGTTTTTACATGTAATTGGGGAAGAAAAAAATATGTTAAAAAGTCAAGTCAAGCATTTATTAAGAGTACTAAAATACTTATTAGTTGTGTGACCCTGCACAAGTCACTTAACCCCAATTGCCTTGCCAAAAAAAAACAACAAAAACACCAAAATAGTCTTTTCCCTTATAGAGCTCACAGTCTACTGGGAGGTGACAATATACAAACAAATATGTACAAATGAGGGTACAGGATAAGCTGGAAACGATCAACTGAGGGAAGGAACTAGCATTAAGGAAAATTGGAAAAGGCTTCTTGCAGAAGGACTTCACCCTATGACAAGGATGGAGTTGATGTCAAGATGTTAGTCAGAAAAGAAGTATTTATTAAGTGGCTGTTGTAGAACCACACTGAACACCATACTGAAACAGTCTGTTCTCTCAAGGAGCTCACATTATAACAAGGAGACAACATGCAAACAGCTATATACACAGGATTAACTGGAGATAAACAGAGCAAATGTACTAGTAAGTATTGAGGCAGACCAGGAAAGGTTTCTTGCGGAAGGTGGGATTTTAGCTGAGACTTGAAGGAAGCCAAAAAAAACAAAACAAAACAAAACAAAAAAAAAACCCAGAAGTAGAGAAAAGGAGGGAGAGAATTCCAGGCATAGGGGATGGCCATTGAAAATGCCCAGGAGATAGAGTGTCGTGTGTGGGAGAAAGAGCAAGGCCAGTGTCACTGGACTGTAGAGTACATGGAGGAGAATAAGGTGTAAGACTGGAAAGGTAGGAAGGAGACAAGTTATGAAGAGCTTTAAAAGTGAGAGATTATTTTAATGTTTGATCCATACTTGGAATGCACTCCCTCTTCCCCTGTGCTTCTTAGAAACACTATCTCTTGTCAATGTTGGGCTCAAGTGCAGTTCCTATGAGGCCTTTCCTGATCCCTGCAACTACAAGAGCCCTCCCACTGCCCACCCTCACATACATGATGTATTTGGTATCTACTTTTATGTATATGTGTTGTTTCCTTTCCCCTTCCCACCCGGTTGAAGGTAAATTCAGGTGGTCAGGAACCATTTCACTGTTGCCTTTATATCACCAGTGCCTATCATAGTGTCTTGCAACAGCTGGCACTTAATGAATATTTGCTGCTTGTCTGCTTGTTTGTAACAAAGGGAGTAGATTCTTCCAGGATCCTCCAGCACTTCTATGCCTCCAGATATTTCTAGACTGAAGTATCACCTAGCACCACATAAGCACCCTGCATTATTTAAATGCAATCAAAACTTCTACTGGCTAGGCTTCTGTCAAAATTTTGATTGGAGGCTAATTCAGGAAGAATTAGGGAAAGGGTACAGGACCCTATACTTCTGAAGCAATGCAATTCAGTGAAGTTGGGGAGGGACAAGGGGCACATTTCTTACAGAAGCTATATCATTCAGCTGAATATGTCAGTACCAATGATCGCTTGACAGTTCCAGTAGATCTTTAGATGCTGGAGTCAGGTTCTACAGGAGATTGAAGCAAAAGGAGTATGAATGCCAGAAAAGGAGCAATCAGGTAGGGTTTATAAGCTACAACACACTCATCTTCTCTGTGATGATAGATATCCCTACCACTCTCATATGTGTGCCTTCATGTAGCACTATTACAACAAATGCAACATTGAAAATCCACAAGGAAATTAGAAGTGTAAAAACATAGCTGCTGCCAGAGTTTTTTGCTTGAGCTCAAGAACAAGCAAAGGAAAATATAGCCGTAACTATAAATATCTTCAGAAATTGTTCTACCTTTTATATAGAGATCTGCTGGTATATTGACTTCTGGATTTCACCTGACATGCATTGAGCTTATCAGATGTGTGGTCTAGTTGGTGTTTTTTGTTTGTTTGTTCGTTTGTTTGTTTGTTTTTTCAATTTAAACTAAAGATTTTCTTGCTCTTGGGGGTTTATTCAGTCCTATGTCTTGTCTGAAGTTCGCATTGCTTTCAAATGGTCAGTTCTGGTAGAGGTTTATGTACTGATGGGATTTTTTGAGATCTTCAGACTTCAAGAATCTGATTGAGAAGAATTGGGTTAAAAGGAGAAGAAGCAGAGAAGAGATGCTCTAAAAGTCACCTGCCACCCATTCCTGCCACCTCCACTTCAGCATCCCATTTCATTTCCCTCCAGCTCCCTTTAAACGAGTCCTTTTCCTCCCCTCCCAAACTTTTATCTTCCAACCAGATGTATATTTCAGCAATTATTGGTGATCAATTCAAAAGATGCCAATGTTTCTTAATAATTACCATAATGATAGCTAGCATTTATACAGCATCTAATATGTGCCCTGGCATACTTTACTAAGCACTGTGTAAATATTATCTTATTTGACCCACACAACCCTGAGAGTTAGGTAAAATCCCCATTTACAGATGAAGAAACTAAGGAAAAAAGGTTAAGTTACTTGCCCAAGGTCATACAGTTAGTAAGTGTCTGAGACCAAATTTTAATTCAGGTCTTTCTGATTCCAGTCCCAGAGCCCTATCCACTGTGCCACCTAGTTGGGGACCTAATCAGCTCACTGGCCCTAGGGAAACACCTGTCCAATTCCTTCATTCAGACTATATTTTTATCCATTTGGCCCATTTCCAGGACATAATCCCATCCTTCCAGGATAAGGTGGCCCCAGTGATAAATTTCCCTTCAGATCTAGCTAAAACTGGACAATAGACATCTGCTGTTCATTAAAAAGGATTGTTTTCTAAGCCCAATTCTTGATCTTACTTCAGGCCTTTTTAATTTTTTTTTAAATTTTTAAACAATAGAACATTGTCTCCTTAGGGCTGTTGATCCCAGTACTTTATCTTGATTGTGGTGGTGAAGTGTGCACTTATAGCCCCTTTGATTGAGTCTACTTAAGTCTACTCCCATCTTTGGATGGGAGGGATGAGATTTGGGTGGATTACCAAAGTGCTGAAGGTTTCCTCGTAAAAGAGGTGGCACTTGAGAACAAGAAGCAATTGGCTCTCCCCATTTTCTTTTCCCCATACATAGAAGAGTTTTGACTTCATAATATACATCAGATAGAAAACAACATGGAAAAATATCACACCCATTTTGAATTTTTTTATAAGAAGATGCATAATCAATACTTGGGAGATCTTATTAAAAAAAAAAAAACGGCTCCTCCCTACTGGCCTTATGCTCACTGACAACTTACCAGCCAGTATCATTGTTGGAAAAAAGGAGTGATCTTTTCTTCTTAGATTTTTATATGACCTATAACTCTTCCTGGGACCCCACTGTTATGAAATTCCTGCCTATGACCGCAATTCCAAATGACACTTCCTTAATGATTCTCAAGAACCGGGAAGTCAAAACATTCTCTTTTATGGGCATTTATTCTTTTTGAATGATGTTATAATGGTCAGACTCTTCCATCAAAGGGAGATTTGTTAAAACTGATAAAAGTGCTGTATAGTAAAAACCTTTATTAATCACTTGGTTAAGCTGTCTTCTGTTGGGAGAATTTTTGCATGGGAGTTCTAGCTTCTCTTGGCAGAAGCTGAGGGTCACAACCTGTTGCGTAGCAAAAACAAGGAAGTCTCACAAGACCTCTCCTTTGCTGACACGCAGCTCCCACAGTTGGCTCGGCTCTCCTCTCATTGGGAGAAAAGTCCTACTCACACCCCTGACACGAGGGCTACAGGTGTCCAGCAGACCTGGTGATTGGCTATCACGTGGAGATCATGCTTTGATCAGGTGTTACGAGGGATATAAAAGAAAGCTACTGGCACTTAATGAACAGAGCTTCTGCCATCTTGCTGTCTCCCGCCTCATCAATGCGCCTCTGGGTTAAGAGTACTGAGCTGGTCTCATGCTCACCACTGCAGCGGCCGCGTCAGTCTTCATTAAGGAACCCTATACAAAATGACAGTCTTCTATTTTGCTAAAGGATTTTTTTTTAAAGCATCAAATGGACTCTTTTCCCATTGAAATCCTTCTATTTAAGCATGTTCCTTTTTATTATGTGTCATGAGACAAAGCTCAATGGAAGAACTAAAGGGCTGTGCCATAAGGCACCTGGGGTCTGGTTCAGCATTACAGAAAATTAGGCCCAGTTGTGAGGGAGGAGAATTTGCATGACACTTTAAAAACTCTCCATAGATGCATACTGGGATGCATATTGAATGGATGCCTAGTGGTCAGAACGAGTTGCTACATTTCCCAAGACAGCCTAGCTCTCTCTCATGTTGAACAGGCAGAGGCCTAGTTCACCAAATATTCTAGTTAATCAAGTTTATTGATACTTGACATTTTTGTTCAAGTTAAGCCTGGAAAAAATTCCACGTGGGTTACTGAAGCTCTGAAGGAAGAGGTAGATATAGGCGTTGGGAGCTACTACAGTCTAAATTTTGACTGAATGGCATTCTCTAGTCAGGACATACTGAATGGCTATATATATGTCAAGATAGTGACATCCTAAAATCAAAGTTCAATGGTAAGAAAATGTTTAGAAATACTAATAATTTAGAACTATCTTCATAATACCAGTCTTAACATATACTGTTGGAAAAGTAAATGAGGAAACAATAGATTTAGAAGTATCCAAACAAAAACCTATAAAATAATAATATAACAGGGTCTAGCACGCCAAGGATTTCTCAAAAAGGTGGACAGGAATTGATAGATTTCTCAGATGTCACGAAAAATGAGTTCAAAACTTGCAGAAATACTTCTGGAATAAACAGATACTACTTCACAAAGTAATAAACAAAGCTGACAATGGGTATAAGCCACTGGATTTATTAGTTGAATAAGTTGTTTGTTTTATTTTAAATTGTGTTAATCTCTCCTTTCACTTCCCAGATTTCTATTTTGGAGTTCAGTTGGAGACAAGGGGAGGTAAGTGGTTGGTTTTCTAATTGTTTTTTAGTTGTATGCCCAATTGATTGACCTGTATTTTTTCTCTTTTATGCTAAAAGTGTTTAGATATATAAATTTTTCCTTAAGTATTATTTTGTCTGTATCCCACAAATTTTGGTGTGTTGTCTCATTGTTGTCATAATTTTTAATGAAATTGCTTATTTTTTTCTGTGATTTGTTCTTTGACCCATCCATTCTTTGGGATTCAGTTATTTAGTTTCCAAATGATTTTTAATCTATGCTTCAAAGTCTCCTTATTGAATATAATTTTCATTGCATTATGGTCAGAAAAGGATGCATTCAATAGTTCTGCCTTTCCACATTTGTTTGTGAGATTTTTATGCCCTAACACATAGTTAATTTTTGTGAAGATGCCATGCACAGCTGAGAAATATACTCCTATTACTATTCAATATTCTCCAAAATATTCAATTTGTCATATTTAACTTTTCTAATCTATCATATCTTTTCTAAAAATTTTATTCATCTCTGTAACTTCTTTCTGTTTTACTTATTATAGTATTACAGTTTTACTATCTATTTCTCCCCATAATTTATTTAATTTTTCCTTTAGGAATTTAGATACTATACTCTTTGGTGTGTATATATTCAGTATTAATACTAATTCACCATCTATGGTACCTTTTAGTGAAATGTAGTTTCCCTATTTATCTATTTTAATTAGGTCTATTTTTGCTTTTGCTTTGTCTGAGATCATGATTACCACTTTTTTACTTCAGCTGAAGCATAACAGATTCTACTCCAGTCCCTTATTTTAACTTTATGTGTGTCTTTCTATTTCAAGCAGGTTTCTTGTAAACAACAGACTGTTGGATTCTGGTTTCTAATCCATTCTGATATCTCTTCTATTTTATGAGTGAGCTTATCCCATTCTCATTCACGGTTATGAATGCTAACTGTGTTTTCCCCTGCATTCTATTCTATTATACTTATTATTTTCCGGTCCTCTCTTTGTCTGTTTTGCTTCTGACCACTGCCTCATTTAACCTACACTTCCTTTTATTCTCCTCCTCTCCTTTCTCTTAACCACTCTGCTTCCTACTTCCTTGTTGAGTAAGATGAATTTCTGTACTCAATTGTGTGTGTATGTGTATTTTTCCCTCTTTGAATCAGTTCAGATGAGAGTGAGGTTCAAGCAAATTCCACCCTTCCCTCCCCACCACTTCCCCTGACTTATATAAACTTTCTTGCATGTTCCTCTTCTTCCTCTTCCTTCCTTCATCTCCCTATGCATTTCTCTTCCCCTCTCTTTCATTTTTCTTTTGAAATCATCCAAATATAATAAAATCACACCTAGGTTCTCTGTTTAATTAGATTCCATCTAATGGTGATGATATTCTGAGGGGTTACATGTATCATGTCCCCATATAGTAAATTTAACTTTCTTTGATTACTTATGATTTCTCATTCATATCTTTTTATGCTTCTCTTGAGTCCAATGTTTGAATGTCAAATTTTCTATTTAGCTATTTCATCAGAAATAATGGAAAGTCTTCTATTTCATCAAATATCTATTTTTACTCCTCTAGGATTATACTTGGTTTTGCTGGGTAGGTTATTTTTGTTTGCAATCCTAGATCTTTGACTTCGGGAATATCATACTCCAAGCCTTCCATTTCTATAGTGCTGACTGCAAAATCTTGTGTGATTCTGACTGTAGTTCCATAGTACTTTCTCTTTGACCTAGAAGTTCTGGATCTTGCCTACAATATTCCTGGACATTTTCATTTTGGAGTTTCTTTCAGGAAATGAACAGTGAATTTTTTCAATTTCTACTTTGCCCTCTGGTTTCTTTTTTATTTTTAACAGAAAAATGTTTATTATTTTAAAAAAATAAATTTATTATTTATTTTTAACATTCTCTTTAAAATTTTGAGTTATAAATTCTCTTCCTTCCTCCTATCCCTCCTCCATCCACTGAGAAGGCAAGCAAAATGATATTAATTATAGATATGAAATCATGAAAAACATTTTAATGTCAGTCATATCACCAAAAAGAAAGCAAAAAAAAAAAAAAGAAAGAAAGCATGAAAGTTATTTTTCAATTTGCACTCAGAATTCATCAACTCTCAGGAGGTAGATAGTATTTTTCCATCACAAGTGTTTTGGAATTATCTTGGATCATTTTATTAATCAGAGTTATCAAATCTTTCACAGTTGAGCATCATTGAGACATTGCTGTTACTGTGCACAATGATCTGGTTTTCTCACTTCCCTTTCCATCAATTGATATTGGTCTTCCACGTTGTTGTTTCTCTTGAAACACCTCCCCATCATTTCTTACACACAATAGGACTCCATCACGATCACATGACACAACTTGTCCAGCCATTACCTATTTTCCTTCAACCCCTTCAGCATTTGTCATTTCTGATAGGTGTAAAGTGGTACCCTAAAGTTGTTTTAACTTGAATTTCTCTAATAAATAGTAATATAGAGCATTTTTCCATATGACTATAAATAGCTTTGATTTCTTCTTCTGAAAGCAGACTATTCATATCTTCTAACTATTTTTCAATCATAGAATGGCTCTTATTTTTATACATTTGACTCAGTTCCCTGTATATTTGAGAAGTGAGGCCATTATCAAAGAAACTTGCTATAAAATTTTCTCTTTATTTTTTTTTTAGGCAATTGAGGTTAAGTGACTTGCCCAGGGTCACACAGCTAATAAGTGTCAAGTGTTTGGTCTGAGGCCAGATTTGAACTCAGGTCCTCCTGACTTCAGGGCTGGTGCTCTATCCACTGCACCACCTAGCTGCCCCACTGTAAAAATTTTTGATACTACTTCATTGTTTATGGTTGTTTACAAACATTGTTTATGTTGCTGTTGTTCATCATATCTGATTCTTCATGGCTCTGTGGACCACACTGTCCATGGGGTTTTCTTGGCAAAGATACTGAAATATTTTGCCATTTCCTCTTCAGTGGATTAAGGCAAAGAGAGGTTAAGTGACTTGTCCAATGTCACATAGCTACTAAGTGCCTGAGGCCAACTTTGAACTCAGGTCTTCCTGACTCCAGGTCCAGAGCTCTATCAATTGAGCCACCTAGACGCCCCTCATCTATGGTACTTTTTAGCAAAATATAGTTTCCCTGATTATTTAATTAAGTCTATTTTTATTTTTGCTTTGTCTAAGATTGTGATTACTGCCCCTGCCTTTTTTACTTCAGCTGAAACATAATAGATTCTGCTCCAGTCCTTTATTTTAACTCTGTGTGTATTTTTCTGTTTTAAGTGTGTCTTTCCTAAACAATACATTATTGAATTATGGTGTCTCGTCCATTTCTCTACCCACTTTCGTTTTGTGGGTGAGCTCATTCCATTCACATTCACAGTTCTGATTACTGTGCATTTCCCTCCATCCTATTTTCTTATGTTTAACCTTCTCTCTCTATTCCGTCCCTTACCAGAAGCCTGCTTTGCTTCTGAGCTCTGCTTCTCTTAATCCACCCTCCCTTTGATCATCTCCACCATACCCTTTATCCCCTCACCCTTCCATTTTTCTATTGAGTCAGACAAATCCCTACACCCAACAGAGTGTGTCCACACATAGATGTCCTCCTCTCTTTGAACCAATTCTGATGACAGTGGAGTTCAAGCAGTGTTCACCCCCTCATTTCCCATGCCACTATAAAAGCTCTTCCTTATGCACCTGTTTTATGTGCAAAAAAACTCACTGTTCTACTTGCCCCTTCTCCCAGTGCATCCCTTTTTCTCATTCTTTCTTTTTCTTTTTTAGATAGTCCCAACATAATGAACTCACACTCATGCCCTGTCTATGTAGACTCTTCCCAGCTGCACTAATAATGATAAAGCTCTTTGAAGTTACATGTATCATCTTCCCATATAGGAACATAAGCAATTTAAACGCATGAAGTCTCTTCTGATTTCTCTTTCATGTTTGCCTTTTTATGCTTTTCTTGAGTCTTGTGTTTGAATGTCAAATTTTCTATTCAGCTCTGATTTTTTCATCAGGAATGCTTAAAAGCCCTCTATTTCACTAAATATTCATTTTTTTCTCCTGAAGGATTGCACTCAGTTTTGACACATAGGTTATTCTTTGGCATAATCCTAGCTCCTTTGCCTTCTGAAATATCATATGTCAAGCCCTCTAGTCCTTCAATGTGGAAGCTGCTAAATCTTGTGTGACCCTGACTGGAGCTCCACAGTATTTGAATTGTTTCTTCTGATTGCTCACAATATTTTCTCCTTGACCTGGAAGCTCTGAAATTTGGCTATAATATTCCTGGGAGTTTTCATTTGGGGATTTATTTCAGAAGGTGATCAATGGATTCTTTTCATTTCTATTTTACTCTCTGGATCTAAGATATTGGGGCAGTTTTCCTTGAGAATTTCTTGAAATATGATTTCTAGGCTTTTTTTTTAATCATGGCTTTCAGGTAGTGCAATAATTCTTAAATTATCTCTCCTCAATCTAATTTCCAAGTCAATTATGTTTTTCTAATGAGATATTTTACATTTTCTTCAATTTTTTCATTCTTGTGACTTTATTTTATTGTTTCTTGAGGACTCATGGAGTTATTAGCTTCCATTTGTCCAATTCTAATTTTTAGGACTCATTTTCTTCAGTGACCTTTTGTACCTCTTTTTCCATTTGGCCAATTCTGCTTTTTAAGGAGTTCTTTTACCATTAGGCCAAGTCTGTTTTTTAAGGTTTTATTTTCTTCAATAGTTTTTGTGCCTATTTTACCAAGCTGTTAATTCTCTTTTCATAATTTTCTTATATCAATCTCATTTCTTTTCTTATTTTTTCCTCTGCCACTGTTTTCTCTTTCTTTAACTTTTCCAGAAATTCTTGTTGGCCTTGTGTCTAATTAGCATTTTTTGAGGCCTTGCTTAAAGCTGTGTTCACATTGTTGTCTTTTTCTGAATTTGTGTCTTGGTCTTTCCTGCCACCTGGTAGGTTTTTGCAGTCAAGTTCTGTTTTTGCTATTTGCTCATTTTTCCAGACTGTTTTAAATTTGGAACTTTATTAAAAAGTTGGGCTCTGCTCACCAAGGGTTGGAGAGACACTCTTCCAAGCTTTAGGCTTTTTCGTGCTGCTTTTTTCAGAGCTAGTTCTGGGGGTCTGCACATTTTTGGTGCTTCCAAGGTGGCATTATGTGAGAGTGGTGTTGTCACTGCTTTCCTGGTCTGTACTCTGGTCTTTACCCAGAAAGGGCTCCTGCTCCCCTGAAGCCACAAGTGCTAACACTCCTCTTGGCCCTGGAACTGTGACCAGGTCCCCTACTCTCCCACAGATGTAAGCATTCGCTCTCCCCTCCACAGTGGAGCTGCAACCAGGGCCCCTCTTCCCCTTGTGACAGACCACAAATGCTCCACTCTACCCCGGAACTACAACCCCAAACTCCTTATGGGCAGTAGAGTCGACAATCTGAGACAGCTGCATTCAGAGCCAGCAAAAGGTCACTTGTAATCTCTTTCTGACCATTTTCCTGACCCCTTTATCTATGCTGAGAGTTCCCAAAGCTGCTGCTGTTGCTGCTACCTACCACCTCCAAAGCCTGCCACTGGCACTACCTCTGTGTGCATGCACTCCAGATAGACCTCCACCCTGGTGTCAAAGACCCCTCCTGCCTACCTTCTAAGCTGTCTCAGGTTAGAAAAATATCTCACCCTGACCTTTTGTTTGCTCTGCTGCTCCAAAATTTGATTTGAGTTTAAGTTGTTTGGAAAGAAATGTTGGGAGAGTTCAACTGGGTTGCTGCCTGTCCTCTACCAACTTGACCTCTAATCCCTGCCCTCTGATTTCTAAGACATTTGAGCCATTTCCCATGATTTCTTGAAATAAAATGTCTAGCTTCTTTTTTTATTCATGGCTTTCAGGTAGTCCAGTGATTCTTAAATTATCTCTCCTCAATGTATTTTCCATGTCAGTTATTTTTCCTGTCAAATATCTCACATTTTCTTCTATGTTTTCAGTCTTTTGGTTTCATTTTATTATTTCTTGATGTGTCACAGGATTATTAGCTTCCATTTGGCTAATTCTAATTTTCAGGGAATTTTTTTGGGGGGGCAAGGTTTTATGTCTCTTTTACTAAGCTGTTAATTCTCTTTTGTTAACTTTCCTTTCTTCCTCTACCACTCTTTTTTAGTACTTTTAAAAAACTTTTTTCTCTTTTCTATCTTTTTCTTTCACTCTTCCAGGACTTATTGTTGGGTTTTATCCAATTTGTGTTTTTCTTTGAGACTTTGCTTATTATTGATGGTTTCAAGTCACTGTCTTCTGTGTTTGTGTTTTGATCTTCCCTATCACCATAGCAGATCTTTATGGTTGAGTTCTTTTCTTGTTTGCTCATTCTTCCAGTCTATGTCTTGATTTTGGACTTTACGTTAGTATTGGGCTCTACTTACTCCTGGGGAGGATTCTGGCTTGAACTTCTGCTGCTTTCATGATCATTCTAGGAGCCTACAAGTTTTCAGTGCTGCCAAAGTGGTGTGATCTGGGAAAAGATCTGTTCACAGCCCCCTTGGCCTGAGCTCTACAAGTTCCTGATCCAGGTTTCAGTCTGTTGATGGGTGTGTAAGTGAGTTTCAGTACACTGTTGCTGGGCTCAGTCACTGTTAGCCTGCTGAGAGGTTCTGCAGGTTCAGTAACTGAGCTGCTGGCTCCCTTTTGGTCTTGTTCTTGGGCCCTCATTTTCTGCTGAAGTTTTATGTGATGGACTAAAGATTAGAACTGATTAACCACTCTGCTCCTTTGCTCAGAACCACACAGATAAGTTTCTGGAATTTGATGGGCTCAGTACTCAGGTAGGGCCCTGCACTTGGAGATGGCTATTCCTCTCTGTCCTGGATTTGTGACCTGTAACTGGGTTATCAGAAATAGAACTGCCAGATGATATTCATTTCTACTCCCAGTACTGGTTCAAGGGTCTCCTGGGATCTCTTTCCTGGCACTTCCTGACCTGGTGCTCTCTTGCCTCCCTTTCTTTCCCTGGACACTAGAATGCTCCTGGTCCTGCCACTGACACCACTACCACCAACCTGCACTCCTGGTCTACCCATGGTATAGACTTCTTTGTCTATCTTCCTACGCTACCATGAACTGGAAAAATGACTCACTGTGATTTTTTTCTTGACTTTCCCAAGCAGTATTTGGCCTGGAACTTCTTCCAGGTTGTTGTGGAGGATGTGTGTTAAAAGAGCTAGGCAAAAACTATAATTTTCACTCTGCCATATTGACTCTACCCCTCCATACCACTGAATTTATTGAATGTAACTAATATTGATTTATCTCCAAATGGAGTCTATGAAATGGATCAGATATAAAAGTACAACAAAAAGGTCTTCCTTTCATGTCATCTTCATGAATTCAAACAATGATATATTGACAAAGAAATTCTGAACAAATGGCTGAGGCATGCAGTTTCATTTACAAAAGCAAAAGTGCATATGATAGTGATTCAGGGCCTCATCACTACAACCTGAAATTACAGCAAGGTCATCCATAAGTAACTTGCACATAGTGATCAATGTACATTATGCAAGAAAATGGTAGAAAACTGAACAACATATTACTTCAAGATGCAAAAATTTACCCCTACTTAATACCTAAAAAGATATGATCAGGAGACCAGAATTATACATCAGAAGGTCTCCATGCTTCATAAAATGCCTAGACTACAAATATAAACCCAAAAATATCTTTGAAAATTCAACAAATAAATTGTACTGAAACCAGAGCATTATCAGTTAATCAATGTGCAACTGAAAAACAACTGGACAAACAATAAATATGCATTTATTAGGTAAGCATCCACCATCTGCCAAACACTGTGGTAGTCTCTGTGGATGCAAAGCTAAAAGCAAAATGGTCTGTGCTCCTTGACAAGTTTAGATTCTAATGGAGGAGGTAACATTACATATACAGCTATTACAAAATAGGTACACGGTTACCTTGGGAGAGGAAGCACTAGCAATTGGGAGTGGGAGGAGACAGGAAAGGCTTCAAGCAGAAGATGGCACTGGAACTTGGCCTTGAAGAAAATAGAAGAGATTCTAAGACAAATTGTTGCCCATAACCACCCAGATATAATACTTACCCATAAAAATTTAAGAACAAATGCTGATAATAGATATTGCCATATAAAATATCCACAAACTTCAGACTAAGTGAAATGAAAAGATTTTAAAATATAGAGACCTAGCAGAAGAAATTAAAACCATGTGAGAACAGAATGAAGTTTATTGCATGTCATTGTCTTATCTACTAGTGGAGCTATCCTGAAGATGATTTCAGTGAGCATACAAAAGATGATCTTGTATTCCAATATTTTTATTCAACTGCAAAAAGTAATCATTTTATCCACCTGGTCAATAGTCCACCAAACATTAAATATAACAAATACAGAATAGAGACTTTTCCTAAGATTTTTTTCTATCTGAAATCCACTGAATATAAGAACCAAAATAATAATAGAAATAACAAATGGCATTTACATAGTAATTTAAAGTTTGTAAGGTGCATTACATACATCATCTCATTTTTGCATCCTCATCCTCAACATCATAGCTAGAATTTATAGAGTACTTTAAGGTTTGCACAGTGCTTTACAAATATTATCTCATTTTATCTTCAAAACAACCTTGGGAGTTAGTTGCCATTATTATCCCTATTTTGCAGATGAGAAAACTGAGGAAAAGAGGTTAAGTGACTTGCCCAGGATCACACAGCTAATAAGTATCTGAGGACAGGTTTAAATTTAGGTCTTCCTGACTCTAGGTCCAACATTCCATCCACTGAACCACTTAGCTGTGAGGTATTACAGGTAATGCATTTTACAGATGAGAAAACTGAGGCTCTAAGAGGTTAAGTGACTAGTCCATGTTTACACATTGAGTAAAAAGGAGAGCAGGGATTTAAATCCATAACCTCTTGATACCTTACTCAGCAACTACCCAAGTTACTTCTTGGGAAACTAGGTTTTTATTAGAAGACTATCTGAAAGACCAGTTTCTAACACTATCTAGTTAGTAAAGTATTGAGCACTCTTTGAGTCTTCACTTTGCATCAGTTCATACAAGTATTCCCAGATTTCTCTGAAACCACTTTTTTCATCTTTTCTTTTTTTAATCTCTTTTATTTTAGACTTAAATACTAAAACTTAAATATACAATAAGAAAAGAAAAAGAAACACATTATAAATTTAAATATTAAAACAAATACAAAGTAAGGAAAGATTTTAAAAACATTCCACATACATGGCAAAATATAAGAGAGGATTCAAAATATATAGCAATAAATTTCCATTTCAAAGGGGCAGCTAGGTGGCACAGTGGATAGAGCACAGGCCCTTAAGTCAGAAGGACCTGAGATCAAATCCAGCCTCAGACCAAACACTTGACACTTACTAGCCGTGTGACCCTGGGCAAGTCACTTAACCCCAATTGCCTAAAAATAAATGAATGAATAAATAAATACAAATTTCCATTTCAAGAAAGCCTATCTCAGGGGTGGGGAACCTGTAGCATCAAGGCCACATGTGGCCCTCTAGGTCCTCAGGTGTGGCCCTTTAACTGAATCCAAACTTCACAGAACAAATCCTAATTTAATCCTAATCCTAAAATCCTAATTCTAGGGGATTTGTTCTGTGAAGTTTGGTTTCAGTCAAAGGGCCACACCTGAGGACCTAGAGGGCCACAGGTGGCCTTGATGCTACAGGTTCCCCACCCCTGGCCTATGTAATAAATACTACACACTGTATTGAGAGCTGTCCATCTTTTCTTTGCTCCCTTGTAAGTTTTCTTTTGTTCTCTGCTGTGCACTGTTTACTTTGTTCTTTTTTCTCCCTTCCTCCCCCTCCTCAGAAGGCTACAATATTAAGAATGGATATATTTATATATAAGTATAGATATATACATACACATATACATATATACACATACATATATAAACACACTTTCCCTAAGAAATTCTACTCCCGATCTTAGTTTTTATGTTTGTGCATATCTCTTATTTCCTACCCTGCCTGACTCCTCTACTTCTATCTTGCCCTCCGATTACTTAACCTACCCCTCCAAGATCCCTCCCTTTATCTCCCCATTCCCATAAATCTAAACAGTCTTCTATACCCCCTCTGACCTATTCCCTCACCCTCCCCTTTAGAGATCCCTCCTTTATGTTCTCACCTCTCCTGTCCCCTTAGCGTTCTATTTCTTCCTGAATTTATAAGATTTTTATACTCTTCTTGATATATATAGTTCCCTCTTGAACCCATTCCCGATGAAAGTAGGTTTCCAGAACCTCCCCCCCATCCAATTCCTCTGTGTCGCTTCTTCTCACAACTCATTTGTATAAGATAATTACTCTTTTAAGCTGTTCCTAAATGGTTTTACTTTTTAAATACATAACATACTCAGGTCTACCCCAATCTTTCTTACAAACTATCCAATTACTAATAACAATCTTAAACATACATTTTACATACATAAAAGGTAAACATTCTGTCCTTATTGAGTCCTTTGTAATTAGTCTTTGGCATGTACCTTATATTTCTCTTGGGTCTTGCACGTCAAATCTTCTATTAAGTTCAGGGTGTTTTTTGTTTTTGTTTTTTTAACAAAGTCCTGAAAATCTGACAATTCATTAAATGTCCATTTTTTTTTTCATTCAGGATTATGCTTAACTTTGCTGGGTATGATATTTTTGGTCGGAAGCCCAGTTCTTTTGCTCTTTGATATATAGTGTTCGAAGACCTGCAGTCTTTCAGTGTTGCCACTGCTAGGTCTTGTGTGATTCCAACTGTGGCACCACCACATTTAAATTGTTTTTTTCTTGTTGCTCGTAATGTTTTATCCTTGAGCTGGGGATTTCAGAATTTGACTATATATACTGCTTCTGCACTCACCAGGCATGTGCTGGTTCCTTCTGAGTCTGGCATTCCTTGTCAGCAGAGGTTCCCTCAATCTTCCCTAGCTCAGATGCCCAATTCCCCTCATTGTGCCAGGGGTAAAAGTTCCTATGGCTGGGGCTGAGGCAACCTCTCAACCCAGCTAAACCCAGGGCTTGCCGTTTGTTGTTTAAATGGACCCTAGCTTGGAGGTGTTTACTCTTCACAGGGACCATGCCTTGTCTTGGGGATTTTTCTTCAGATCTTCTCTGATTGTCCCAGAAGGACCCCTGTTCTGCCCCTACTCTTATTTATTTTTACCCACTCTATGTTTGCCCTAAGGTGCTATTTTCTCTTTTGTGGGGGAAAATTTTGAGAACTTAGAATCTCTTGACCTACTCTGCCATCTTCCCAGAACCCTCTCTCTTTTTCTTCTTTTCTTCTAATGTGCACCAGATTCTCTTATAGGGTGTGCCAAATATTCCTAATATGATGTCTTCATATGCAAATTTTATTATAACAGTTATGGATCATATCAGTATCATCATCAACAACACCACTAATAGGTGTTCTCTATTGCTATGACATTTCCATTATATCCTCAAACCTATTAATGGTGTAGGAGGAAAGAAGAAGATTTATTCCCTGGTCTAGTATCCTTGAGCCTTCTTGTGCTCCAGACATGTTAATTAAGTTCAGCCAGTTAGTTATACAATCTAGAGGAAAGGAAGAAAGGACATGAGTTCTTCTTTTTATATTAAATTGCAAGGTTTATTGTTGTTGTATGAACTGATGCAAAATGAAGTGAAGGAAAATGATTTACATAAGAATAACAATACTGCAAAGAAAAACAACCTTGAGAGACAAAAGAATTCTGATCAATGCGATGACTAACCATGGTTTCCAGAGAACCAGTGAGGAAATGGGCTTCTTACTGCCTGACTGAGAGGTGAGAGACTCAAGGGACAAAATGAGACATACACTTTTTGACACAGCAAATGTGTGTGTGTGTGTGTGTGTGTGTGTGTGTGTGTGTGTAGGGGGAGGGGGTGATGTTTGACAATGCACTTTTTTTTACAATGATATGCTTGTTTTCTTTCGATGGGTGTGGAGAAGTTGGGAGGGAATTAGCAATTGGGTTCAAAAATAGGGTGAGAAAGATGGTCGTTGAAAATTTTTTGTTTTCATTTTTTGAGGGTTTTATAAAGCACAGAAGTCCCAGTTAGTCTGTCTGATCTGAATTCATCTGCTTAGGCTGATGTTGTAGCACATTGGTAGAGAAGTGGAGCTTATTGGTAAGCTTCTTTTTCTGTAACCCTTGGCCTCCAAGGGCCAAATATTGGAGGACTTAAGTGCATCTGATACAAGGAGAGGAGAAAGGAAACAGAAGGAAGTTTGTAAACTTGTAAGGCATTTTTGGACTATGTTATCATAATGAACTTTCAGCCTATTACAAACAGCATTTTCATCTGTAACCTCTATGCTCTGGACTCCAAATTAAGCAGATCTGTTAGTCTA
Organism: Vombatus ursinus; assembly: GCF_900497805.2. Lineage (NCBI taxonomy): Eukaryota > Metazoa > Chordata > Mammalia > Diprotodontia > Vombatidae > Vombatus > Vombatus ursinus. Next base: position 26,573,173 of record NW_020955033.1, on the reverse strand, counting down.
GAATTCACTAGTAAAGTTAGAAGACAGGCATTTGTGCTATTCGATCACATCTGCTCCTAATTCTTCTTGATTCACTGTGCATATATGTATATGTAGATAGACCAATTTTTTTTTGTACTGGTCAGAATACAATGTGAAAATGCAACAAATAACAAAAGGCAAAGTCAATTTGAATAGGGATTAAGAGAAGAATAATAGGGTCACTCAAATAGACTTCATCTTTTTAAATATATTTTATGTATTTCATTAAATATTTCCCAATCATATTTTTAAATTTTTAATTCTTTTTTTTCAAATTTTGAGTTCCAAATTCTCTTTTCCCCCCCATCCTTCCCCTACCCCTTGAGAAGTCAAGCAATATGATACTGATTACACATGTGAAGTCATGCAAAACATATTTCCATTATAGCCATGTTGCAAAAGAAAACATACACCAAGAAAATAAAAAGAAAGAAAAAAGTATGCTTCAATATGCACTCAGAATTTATCAGTTCTCTCTCTGAAGGTGAGTAGCATTTTTCATCCTGGGTCCTTTGGAATTGTCTTAGGTTATTGTCTTGATCAGAGTAACTAAGTCTCTCACAGTTGATCATTATTACAATACTGCTGTTACTGAGTGCAATGTTCTTTTGGTTCTGCTCATTTAACTTTGCATCAGTTCATATAACACTTCCCAGGTTTTTCTAAAACCAACCTATTCTAAATTTCTTACAGCACAAGAGTATTTCATTATAATCATATGTTACAACTTGTTCAGTCATTCACCAAATGACGGGCATTCTCAATTTCCAATTCTTTGCCAACACAAAAAGAACTGCTATAAATATCTTTGTGCAAATAGGTCCTTTTCATTTACTTTTATCTCTTTGAGAAACAAGAGTAGTAGTGATATTGTTGGGTCAAAGTGTATACATAGGTTTATAAACCTTTGGGAATAGTTCCAAATTGTTCTCTAGAATGGTTGGAACAGTTCACAACTCCACCAACAATTTGTTAGTGGGAGAGGGAGGAGATCCCACATTCCCTCTGAGTTTGTCATTTTCCTTTTCTGTCATGTTAACTAATCTGATAGGTGTGTGGTGGTATCTAAGAGTTGTTTTATTTACATTTCTCTGATCAATAGTGATTTAGAGCATTTTTGTGTGACTATCAATAGCTTTGATTTCTTCTGAAAACTGCTTGTTCATATCCTTTGACCATTTGTCAATTGGGGAATGGTTTGTATTTTTATAAATTTGGCTCAATTCCTTATATATTTGAGAAATAAACCTTTATCAGAGAAGCTTACTATAAAATTCTTTCCCAGTTTCCTGCTTTCCTTCTAATTTTGGCTGCATTAGTTTTGTTTATGCAAAACCTTTTTAATTTCATATAATCAAAATTATCCATTTTACTTCCCATGATCTTCTCTATCTCTTTTTTTTTTTGGTCATAAACTCTTCCCTTATCCATAGATCTGGCAGATAAATTTATCCATGTTCCCCTAATTTACTTATGATATCCTTTATATCTAAATCATTTATCCATTTTACTTCGTTGGCCTATACCTAGTTTCTGTCAAATAGCTTTCTAGTTTTCCTAGCAATTGTTGGCAAATGGTGAGTTCTTACCCTCAAAGCTTGGATCTTTGGGTTTCTCAAACACTAGATTACTTGGGTTATTTACTACTATGAATTGAATATGTAATCAAATAGATTTAATCTTAAGGTATTCTGTGAGCTTTTGTTGACTGCCTGACTGGAAATGATAGTTCCCTTGGCTATGCACTAGAAAAGTTTAAGCTCTCTCAACTAGAGAGATACTTACTAGATGCTATATTCCCCAGCAAATGGCAGCAGAAAGCAGCAGATGAATGAAGAGAATGAAGATCTTCAGATGATACTAGAAAGTGATCACAAGATAAGTGGAATTGAAAAGTGAAACCCACATCCAGCAGGGATGATTTAGTGCATTGTTGAAAGGGGAGGCACAATACCAGGAGAGGATAAAATCAATCAATCAACATTTATTAAGTGTCTATTATGTGCCAGGCACTGTGCTAAGTGCAGGGGATACAAAAGAGGCAAAAGATAGTCTCTGCCCTAAAGGAGATTGCAATCTAATGGGGATACAACATGCAAACAAATATATGCAAAACAAGCTATACACATGATAAGTAGGAAAATAATTATCAGAGGAAAGGCACTAGTATTAAGAGGGTTTGGAGGAGGCAACCTGTAGAAGTGGGATTTTTGTTGGTCCTTAAAGGAAGCCAGAAAGGTCAGTAGTTGGAGTGGAAGCACAGAGCATTCAAGGCAGCAAGACAATCAGAGGGAATGCCTAGAGCCAAAAGATGAAGTGTTTTGTTTCTGGAACAGCCAGGAGCTTAGTGTCACTGGATGGAAGACTGAAGAGTACATAATCCAATTCACTTGTAAGTCAAGATATCACCCTCCTGATGTCATCGGTCCGCTTCAAGAAAGTACCACAAACAATAATCTGTGAGGGAGTAAAGTGTAAGAAGACTGGAAAGGTAGGAGGGGGCTGGGTTATAAAGGGCTTTGAATGTCAAACAGCATTGATATTTCTTTCTGGAGGCAACAGGACATAATGACAACACCAGAAAACATTGGTGGCAAAATATAGGTTTGAATTATCCTGGTTACACATGCATGTGCCTGATTTTATTCTACAAATTGTTACTAAGTCTAAAGATATAATGTTTCATAGAAGAAAACATGCAAGGATAGAGAATGCAACTCTCATATATAAATTTATAACACCTTATAACCCAGTTCATCACTATAAGGAGGCTATTGGTGACAATAAGAACATATTATGAAAGTCTTAACAAGGGACTGGGATGGAGGTAAAACCAAACAGAAGAAAGTGGTGTGACTGCTTCATTTACACTAAAATGAAAGCTAGTTTAAAGATGATGTCACTCATGTCAAGACAGAGAGAAAATACAGGGGTCTGTTCTCTTTATCTCCATAAAAGGCCCAATAATTTGAAGACAGAAGTAGGACTGGTGAGTATATCCAGAAATAATTATGATGTAAAAAACAAAAAGCATCAATAAAACAAAGAAAAAAATAAGGAAATTCGAAACTCGGAATATGAAAACCAGCTAAGATAGAAAACTATTTAGATGGGGATGTGTATTAATGGAGAAATGTTTGAACAATTGTGGGATGTGAATGTAATGGAATATTCCTGCACCAGACAAAACAAATAGGAGGAAATCAGAGAAAAATGGGAAGATTTAAAGGAATGAATTCAGAGTGAAGAAAACAAAAGCAGGACAATACAGAGCATCCCAAACATCTTGTTATAGTTAAGTTAAAACTGCACTAAGACTTTTGGGACACCCTATACATGCAATGACCATGATAATATAAATGAAAACAACTCTAAAAAGCAATCAAACTTAGATTTATTGCAGCAACCAACACTGATTCCAAGATAAACAGATGATAAAACACATTTCCTTCCTTCCTATAGAGAGGTGGAAAACTCATGGGTATGAAATAGTACATAATCTATCAGATAGTTTTGTTTTACTGTTTTCTCTGTTATAAGTAAGGTTCAGCAGGGAAGGAGTTTATTACAAAATGACTGTGATGTAAAAAACAAAAGGCATCAATCAAAAAAACATTTTTGAAGAAAGGGTAAGTCAGTGTTGGAGTGGGAAATGAATATTAATACCATTTTTGTTTTGGTCCTAGAGAGACCAGACCTATGGAAGATGCTTTGCAAAGTTCTAAAATCCAATGGTTGCAAATGTGTTTGGCCACTGTGCTAATTACAAATGGTGAGTGGAGGAGAGCGACCATGGAATATGCCAATACATATGGAAATACTCCAACATATTTTCACAGTAACGTTATAAATACATTATAATCAAAGCTCAATGCAGAATTGCAAAACCCCACCATAATGCTGCTAGGCCAACAGCCACGTATAACATTGTTCTTATAAAACTTACTGTGCCATTCTGTCATTTCACCTAACCTACTGTTTTTGCGGAAACAATTCATGACATTAGGTAATGTATATGTATGTACATATATATAATTTCTATATTATGTGGAACTGTATAAATTGGCAGAGTAGTGAGATTTTAATCTCTTCATTCAAAAGTTTATTTCTCTAAAGAATTAAAATAAACAGTGAAACAATTAGGCTGTAGTGGAAGCCTACCCCACACAGGCTTTGTCTCAGACATGCACATGCCATTCTGGGCAGAGCTGCTGTTTGAAACCCTTTGTGAAATAATTGCCATTTGTGGAACAGATCCCCAGGCTAGGAGGTCCAAACACATGCTTTCCACGTGAAAGACAGTAGTCACTCCTTTTCACTAACCAATTTCTACATGCTGGTCCCCCTTTCCCCTCTTTGATACAAATATGGGTCATTAAATGGTGAAATGAAGATTCTTTTGCTACAAGAGTGACTAGCCATCAACAAGACCCTTTTGAATGACCATTTGTGTGTGTTACTATTTGGGTCAGGAGCCTGAAAATCCTGAGGCACTTGGGAGGCTAGTTTCACAAAGAAGCAGGAATGAAATCTATCCTCTGAGAAGGAAGGTAACAATTATTTTCCCCACAAATAGTATTACAAAAAGTCATTTTGACCAGGCCATTCACTTGTCTAGAGAGAACTTCATGTTCAACATTTGCAAACACTTCAAAAAATGAAACCAAAGAAATCTCAACTTTAAAGGCCTTTATTAAATTAGTTCTCTAGAGTTAGCAAGTAGATTTTGGGTTAATGTTGGCATCTCTCTTACCCTGAACATCACCCACTATAGGCACATAAACGCAAATCTATTTGCTCAAACTACAGCAGATTATTTATCCTTTTATTCCAATGTCTACTTTCCCTATTTCCTTTAGGTAACCACTTACCTGAAAACCAAGCCCTTTTTGTTGCCACTCTTGCCCTAAATAAAAGGATTATAATGGGCTACAACTGTAGATGCATAATATGAAACGTGTGTAACAGCTAAGTTTTACCTAACACTTTAAGGTTCACAAAGTAAACTTTACTATGTTACATCAATTGATGCTTACAACAACTCCATGAGACATATACTATTCCCATTTTATGTCTGAAAAAACTGAGGCTGAGAAAAGTTAAGTGATTTGGCTGAGTTGGCATAGCACAGCAGGATTTTAACTCAGACCATCATGATTCTAGTCAAGTCCAATAGTGTATCCATTATAACACTTGATAACTTCACATAACTGATTTATTTCAGTCAATCAATCAACAAGTATTTATTAAGCACTTACTATGTGCCAGTTACTATGCTAAGCATTGGGAATCTAAACACATCTGATAAGGAAGACAATATATAAAAAGAAGCTGCAAGGGGCTGGGGGTGGAGGAGAACAGCGCAGGAACATGATAGAGACATCAGAAGGGGTACAGTCTGGTGAGAAATAAAGAGAGAGCTAGTTGTGGGGAGGGGTACTCCTTAAGTGAAGGTTCTGGGAGAAGCTAACCAATCAGAGGGAAAGGCCTCAGGGGTGCTGGGTACTTCCAGTATGAATTTCAGGGCTGAAGTGATCCTCCAGGATGAAGAGATTTCTTGGACACGGTGGAGAAATTGAGAAGAGTGCAACCCAGTTGGAAATGGAGGATAAATCAGCAATTGGAAAGAGGTATGAAATCATTTAAACCAATGTCCATATAGTAAATCTAACCCCAAGAGCCATATTTATGTACCCTCATTCTGATGTTTTCTCCTTCAAAAAATAAAAAGTAATTACATGGTTTGGTCACAGAAATAATAGGTGACTAACTCATACCAGAGAGGTGAATGGATGACTAGTTTGGATGGATGAATATAAGGTGAAAGATCCTATAAGACCCAACCTACAGAAACGATGCCAACTGCGGAAGAAAGCTGAGGGAGTAGCCATGTCTACTGAACAGCAGTGTGCTATAGTGGAAAGAGCTCTAGACCTGAACTCAACAGACTAGGGTTCAAATCCTATCTCTGACAAGTCATGGGATCATAGATTTTAGAGTTGAAAAGGCCTTTAGAAGTCACCTAGTCCAACTCCTTAATTTTATAGATGAGGAAACCAAAGCACAGAGGGAGTAAGTGACTAACCTCAGGGTCACCAAGGTAGTAAATGTGTGACCTTGATTTGAGTCTATGTCTTCCTGACTCCAAATCTGGTAATACACACACACACACACACACACACATTATATATATATATATATATATATATATACACACACACACACACACACACACACACACACACGTATGTGTGTATATTTATATGCGTATATGTATATAGTATATCACGCTGCTTCTCTGACAAATTTTGCTATTAATAACTTTCAGAACGTGAGTTCCATCTAATACAAAGCCACGTGTGGCACAACATCCATCATGCCAAACTAGGATTCACTCATCACTTCTAGTGCCTTCCTTCTGTTCGTTCTCTCTAGTATATCAAGTATGTAGCCTGTTTGTAAATAGTTGTTTGAATGTTATTTCCCCCATTAGATTGTGAGTTCCTCCAGACAAGGAACTAATTTTTTCTTGTATCCTCAGCACTTAGTACAGAGTCTAGAACATAGTAGGCCTTTAAATGTTGATTGAGAAATGATGAGCAGGCAGACTTCAGAAAAACCTGGAAGGATTTATATGAACTGATGCTAAGTGAAGCAAGCAGAACCAGGAGAACATTGTACACAATAACAGCCACATTGTGAGATGACTGACTTTAATAGACTTAGCTCTTCTCAGCAATACAAGGATCTAAGACACCTCCAAAAGACTCATGATGGAAAATGTTATTCATATCCAGAGAAAGAACTATGGAGTCTGAATGCAGATCAAAGCATACTATTAGCTCTCCCTTTTTTTGTTTTGTTTTGTTTCTTCTTTCTTGGGGTTCCTCTCATTCATTCAATTCTTTTTTACAACATGACTAATGTGAAATATGTTTAATAAGAATGTATATGTAGAGCCTATATTAGATTGCATGCCATCTTGGGGAGGGGGTAGGGGAAGGAGGTGGAGAAAATTTAAAACTCAAAAGCTTATGGAAGTGAATGTTGAAAACTAAAAATAAATTAATTAATTTAAAATTTTTTGAAAAATAAATAAATAAATGTTGATTACCTTCCTAGCTGGGTGTATAGACCAATTAATCTGTGACCAATTTGATTAAGTGATTTATTCCTCATGAGAGAGCTTTGCACAGTCTCTTTCTGGGAGCATAAGGCAAGAGCAGGGAGTAGTGATACATGCCTGCCATATCTCAGAATAGGTTTGAGGTAGGAGCTAGGAAATGGCTAGGAAATGCAAACAAGCAACAAAGAAAAGGCTGCCATGCTATAAATGGCCAAATGCAGATAGTCTATGGAGTTCCAAACAACTGTTGTTCACCACAATATACAATTATGAGTTGAATCCATTCACTCACTAAAACCTAAGACTGAAATGTGTGGAGTAAGAAAAAGTATTAATACAACACAAGACAAATTATAGCTCTGTGTGAATTTGGGTCTTGATTTTTGGAGAAGAGAATATTTGTGATACTTTTCCAGCTTCAAGGATTCCCTTTCTTTCTGTCTCTTATGGGCCTGAAGAAGTAACATATTCATCCTGGCAACATCCTGGTAGCTCATAGCAGCAAACCAAAAAGTCCCTACAATCAAAATCTGTTAATTTGGAGAAGAGATGGTTGAATGAATAAATGAAAAATCATTTATTAAAAACCTACTATGTACCAAGAACTATGCTAAGCACTAGATATGTAGATATGAAAAGAGAGGCCTTGCCCTCAAGGAGCTCACATTTTAATAGAGAAAGACAACACAAACAGAGGAGTGATGGCCAGGGAAGGGATCTTTGGTCTGGGGAGTTACAAATATGGTGATTTGCTCTACAGGTCAGTCAATTGACACAACCTTTCCAGAAATAATGATATAATTAATTTGATTAGATTAGATTACTACTCCCAGAGCAAAAGAAAGAAAGTGGGGTGGGGGAGGAGGGGAGAGGAAGCCAAGAGGAAGGGAGCTCCAAAGATGAGTGGATTAATTTACCCAAGAATTTAGAAATTCCAGGGTATGGAGGTCAAGATCTGGTGTTGACAATGATAATCTGGTAGGCAAAAGCAGGGCAGTGGAGCAGGCATATTATAAGATGATCGGGGTAGACAGCAGGATGACCAAAAGGGACATTAAGGTGAAATGCAGTCTGGTGCTTATAAGGCCAGAGCTAGATATAGTGGGCTAAAGTATCCAGTTTGCACTCACTGAACCACCAATCAACTAGGCTAGGCCCTAGTGTAGGAGCACTAAATATGAGTGTATTAATTCATCTGGCTGGTCAGAATAGTATTCTTCTTAGATAAAAATTTTCAGGAAAGTAGATAGCAGACAAATGTGAGTGTTACACTCTTATACTTCAACTTTTTACTCTATGATTTCAAAAAAAATTGTCTAACTATACTATCTTTGATAAAGCCATTGTAATAATGATAAAATTTATAATATTATGACTTTCACCAAGGGTGGTGAAATAATAATTATTATTACTATGAGTTCAAAAAAATTCAAACACAACTAATTTCAGCACCATTAGTGAAATAAAATTTTTCCCTTCATCTTTACAATTAAGAAAATTGATACACACACAGAAATTGAATGACAACCTCCTTGAGCCTGTTTCCTCATCTCTAAAATGAGGGAATCTCCCTATTTAATCTCTAAAGTCCGTTCCAATACTAAGATTCTATAAATCCATGACTAGCCCCATGTTCCATTCATAAGAGGACAGGATGCAGGATTCTCATGTCCTGAATCAAAGTTCATTCTTCTAAATTGTCTCTCTGTTCCAATCTCTGAATAGCAAGAAAGTAAGTCTTAACTTAGGGAGACTATGAGATCCTTTAGAGACACCTAGGCAGCAGTTTACAGAGAATTGGTTCGAGAGTCAGTAAATCAGGTTGACATTCTATGGTAGTACAGTGGTCATCCACAGACAACAATTTCATAGAGTAAGAAAACATCTCTGGAGGGAGTACCCAAATCAGTGAAATCTCAGGTCTATTAAAATGTTAAAATATTGAAGTACAAAGTACATAATAATATTGATCCAACCATCTCATATCTATCTCCTGAATGATCAACAATAAACATTTTCAAGATAATAGGCCAGAATTTGGTATATAAAACATGGACATGGAACAGAACAAACCTGTCTGACATACTAAGAATAAAGCTATCTAATATGGCTTCATTAATGCCATGCTCTACCAAGTGAGAACCACTCATAGCTCAAATTAAGATAGCACTAAGACCTTTTCTGATCCTCCCAGTTAATAATAATAATAATAATAATAAATAGCATTTATATAGTGCTTTAAGGTTTGCAAAATACTTTATGAACATTATCTTATTTTATCCTCACAACAAACCTGTGATATAGGTGATATTATTATCCCCATTTTATAACAGAGGTTAAGTGACAGAGGCATATAGCTAGTAAACATTTGAGGTTGGATTTGAACTCAGGTCTTCCTAACTCCAATTCCACTGCTTTGTCCATTGTGCCACCAAACTGACCCTTTTTCAAATAGTTTCCCCCAAAAAAATCATCTCATACCTATTATATATAGATAGGGTGTTGTTGTTCAGTCATGTCTGACTATGGACCATATCTTATGGACCATAGCATATCAGTGCTGTCCATGGGGTTTTCTTAGCAAAGATACTGCAGTAGTTTGCCATTTCATTCTCCAGTGGATTAAGGCAAACAGAAGTTAAGTGATTTGCCCAGGGTCATATAGCTAATGAATATCTGAGGCCCAATTTGAACTCAGGTCTTCCTAGTTCCAGGTCCAGCACTCTATCCAATAAGCCACCTAGCTGCCTCTATACCTATAGATAGGTTATAGATCTTCAAATATGTACACATCTCCCCCGCTAGACTGTAAGTTTCTTGAGGGCATGGATTGTTTATACTTTCGTCTTTGTATTTCCAGCACCCAAGGCTCCTGGCACATCATAGACACTTAATAAATGCTTGTTGATTGATTAATTCATTGATTAAAGAAAACACCAAACAGAATCCACGGCCCTTGAGTTGAATCATGACATTATTTAGAGTCAAATTCTGATTTGATGCAGTCAATAATCAACTCTCCTGAAGACAACCGAGCGCATAGTCTAAATGTTAAAATCATCTTACTATTTTTTGTCACTTTGGGTTAACATTAATGATATTCTTAAAACCTGAAACCATACTTCACATTTGAGACATACATGTCCTATCAAGGATGATAATGTTGCTCTAAAAGACGAAAGTTTTCCCTGTATCTCCTGACCCATCATAATGAATTGCCCATATGTACAGGCTCTGGTATGATAACCTCCTGAAGATAAAAAAGGGGGTGAGGGGAAGGAGTAAAATTCCCATGATACCAGACTACCTGAGAGACTTTGTTCAAGACAGATTCCAGGCTATTAATTATCTTTCCAGTCTCTTTGAAAAATACAAAAAAGTGGTTTCCCTTTAGATCACTGCACAAATACTCAGTTACCCTCTGGGAAGTCCGGCCCTGGCTCATAATCTATGTCTTATGCTACAAAGAAGTTGGCATTCTTACTAGAATGTAACAATTAAGAAAGCTGCTAGGGGTTGACTCAGGAGGGGGTAGTCGAGTGTTTTCTAGGAATTTAAAAGCTGTTGGATATTTCAAAGTAATAAGAAAGACTAATTTCCCTTTCTCTGGATTTACATCTTGAAAACCAGCCAAATCAGCATTCTTTCAGAATTGAAGTTGTCATTAAAAAATGTAATCAGAAGCCCTGATAGCAAAGGTTATCAATGGCACACACTTGAATCACAATCTGCACAGCAGCTGGAAGCAAACTGTCAACTTTTGGTTCTGAGATCCTATAGTTAAGGAAAAGATAACTTCCAAGTATTCCTGAAATCTCTTGTTTTCCTTTGAAACTAAGGCTTTGCTTATTGGTTGAGCCTGGTCAATCTAGGAGAATTATAATACTGGCCAAGAATGTCCTTGAGACTTGTTTGAGTTATTATTATTAAATCTATGCGTAAAGTCCTTCTTAGTCCCCCTAATCATTACTGTTCACTCCTACTATCATGTATATATTTATCTGTTTACATGTTCTATCTCTCCAGCAGAACATAAGCTACCTGAGGGCAGGGAATTTTTTTTTCTTTTCTTTGTTACCTATCACCTAAACTCAGTGCCTTGTAGATAGTAGGTACTTAACAATTGCTTGTTAGAGAAGACTGAATCAGTGACTGCAAGAATTCTAACTCCTCAGAAAGAAGTAAATCTGTATGTTACTCAAGAATTCCTTCTAGGGAACCCCCCAGACACACCTTGGATCATGGCTACCAGTTCTCCCATGGCTTCCCTGAACCAAAGCAGTGCTCTTGGGATGGAGTTCATCTGTATCCACCATGGATAGGTTTGTGGGTATTCTTCAGGCACATTCCAACACTTGAGTAATATAATACACAAACTCCTCCTGTGGCCCCTTAATGGCTAATAATAATAAAATCTAGTGTTTATGTAAGGCATTAAAGTTTGCAAAGCAAATTATATATATTATCTGATGCTTACAACAACCTGTGAGGTAGGTGCTATTATTATGCCCATTTTATAGATGAAGAAAATGAGGTTGAGAGGTTCAGTGACATGCTTAGGTCTCACAGCTAGTATTTGAATAGGATTCAAACTCAGATTTTTCCTGACTCCAACTCCAACACTCTATCCACTGCACTACCTGTTTCATACAGCTCAATATAAGCCTACGATATGATGCAGTTGCTATAAAGATAAATATGGTCTTAGACCGCATTAATAGAACTTTAATGTTCAGAACAAGAGAGGTGATGGTCCTGTTTGTACCCTACTGGTAAGATCACATCCATACTACTGTATTCAGTTTAAGAAAAACATTGATGAGCTAAAGTTCATCTAGGAGCAGCAAGTAGCATAGCAAGGGGATAAAAAAAATCTTGCTATATAAGAGGATGAGGAAATGTTTAACTTGGAGAAGAGAAGCCTTGGAGAAATCTTGGTTGCTGTCTCTAAATATTAAAGGGCTGTCATGGAATAAAGATTAGATTTATTTCATGTGGTTCCAGAAGGCAGAATTAGGGTAAAAATAACATGGGGAGGGGCAGATATCAATTCACTATAATGACAAATTTCCTAGCAATTAGAACTGGCCTAAAATAGAATAGATTATACTCTGAGATCATAAAATACCTTCAACTGGAGGAAGCAATGTTTTTTGAGTAAGAATTGAAAAAGTGACCTCTGAGGTCTCTTCCAACTTTAGAATTCTATGATTTACATCCCCAAATTGAAGGTCTGAACCTTGGGAGACCATTAGTGGACCAATAACTCCCTTCTTGGTCCAAGGGGATGGCCAGACTGGAGATGCAATTCTAGGGACCTCTGGGCCCCAGAAAGTTCCATAGGAGCCTAGTTTTATCCAGATCCCTAATGACCCTGCTGAAACTAACTTACTGTTTCCCTTTCTCAAGCAACCAATCCCACAGTGTTCAAGAGAAAATCATCTATCTTAATTCACAGCACATGAGTCCCCATCTCCACCTAATAACCCTAACCAAGTCAGAATAGAACCTATGACATCAAAGAAAAGGAAAGAACATTAACTTAAAACAGAAAGCAAGCTAAATAACAGGGTTTAAAACCAAGTGTCCAGCATTCACACTACCCATTTCCCAAAAATACAATCTCCTTCACAAGTTTGAGGCTGTAATTCTGCTCATCTCTACTCCCCATACTGATCCTCAACATAGTATTATAGGTGTAATGGGTATAATATATGCTGTGGACTACTCTCCCAACCTTTTTTTGCACTAGGAGCCTAGGGCCCCAAATCAAGGCTGCTGCATCACCTCTAAGAGCTTCAAGAGCAGCCCTGAGAAGTTTCATGGTATTTCTTGAATGCTGTAGCTCACAAGCCCTGACTTGTGTGTTTCCTCTATAATTATTGGTTGATTTTGAGTAAAGATTACTATACTTAATTAGCTTTTAAAAGGGGGTAGTTACTAAGGTGATATGGTAAGAATAGTTGATATAAAATATCCCTCCAAAAGTCTGTGACACTCTCCCATGGGAACATATTGAGTTTTGGGGAAAATGGGCTCAAGCTTAGAAAGCCCAAGTGGCAAAAGGGAACCTTACTACTTCTAAATGCACAAAGTCCTTTTCTCCCCTTAATGGGCTCATCACAAAATTACCCTTAGGTTTATTGTGGCTTTCTGATAGATTCTTTGTAGGTCTTAAACATGTCTCTCCTCATTTTGTCTAGTTTATCCTAGGTTTATGCTACAGATGCTGCTTGTTGTTCCAAGAATGCTGCTAAGACTCTAATGGGTGGTACAAATGGGCACCAATGGGCAGTACAAAAATCTTCAACCCTCTAAGTTCACAAAGTTCTTGTCCAGTAAAAAGGGGAGAGGGTTCCAAGGCCACAGTTCTTCTCCTCTTCTTCCCTTAATTACTTATCAGGGGTTTGCCTGGAAGTTTTCTACCTAAGCTACCAGAAGCTCAAACCTTTCAGGGCATGACCAAGTCACAAACAGATTTCCTGAAACACCTAATTGAAATATCTCAGATGGATTGATTCGATGCATTGAATCCAATGCTGTTCTTGTTCATACCTAGTTCACATCTCAGACTGATTAATTCATTGAGATGTATTCTCATCCAACCACGTATCCCAAGTAGTTTTTGTCAGTTACTTTAAGGGAAGTAAGTTGATTTTGTTGATTGATTCAACAGATCCCTATTACAGAGGGAACTGGAAGGGGTGTTTGAGGTCTTCCTATTGGACAAACAGTGACTTCTTGATGCCAGAAAGGTACCACAAATGCTGGAGCCTCAATTCCTGGAAGGTACTTTTCAGCACACAAGTGGTAAAGCCTCTATACCTGGAAGGTATTTCTTATTAAAAGACTTATTCCTTCCTCTTGGGACCTGGGGGGATAGAAATGCCTTTTGCTATCCCTTCTACCAGCTGGTACTGGCAATAGCTAAACATAGCTGAGGGAAAATGTTTCCTACCACTAGTAAGCAGCAGCATAAACTAAATGTATCTAAGGAGAAATGTTTCACACTGCTAGCCCTGGCATGAATTAGACACAGCTTGCATTTCCTTCTGCTCTCTCTCTCTGTACCTCTGTTGACCTGGCCTCCAGGCTGTCTCACCCCACTGAGATTCCCTTCTTCCTTTCAAACTGGGCACACTGAAAGCTGCTGAGTTAACCTGCAGGCTTTTGGTAAATGTGGTTCAGATGCTCATGTACCCTTTTATGGTAGTAATACCAGAAGCACTGGCATCTTCAAATACAAATATGAAGTCGAGGTTGAAGGGGAATTAGACCACAATATAGAAACCAATAGAACATATAGAACAGTATAGAGGCATTAATCCTATGATCTTAGACAAATTTTTGATTCTTTATTTCCATTTATGTAAAATGGAGAGGGGAAGGATTTCAATTTGATGATTTTAATGAGTCTTTCAGTTTAGCATTCTATGATTATAGACATTATTGCTTATATTCTAAAATTCAGTTCTTTGGAAACACTAATAGGTAAATAATTTTATATCAAGAACTAGGTGTATGGGTAAATAAGAATTTTGAATAATTTTCTACAAAATAGCAATAGATGTTATTTTTGGCTACTCTCTCTCTAAGACTGTGAGTTGCAGAAAAGGTAGCAGTCTGCATTAAAAGAGTTAATTCTTCCCTAGGAACTCTACACTATTGAAAATTACAGGCCCATAACAAAAAAAATTAAACTAAACAACAAGTGTAAATTTTAAGAGATATGGTTTATGTTTTGTTTATTCAATAATCTTTTTTGATTCAACAGTTCTAAATCAACTTCTATAACCCAAAAGCTAAGCCCTAGTATATCACATTATTTATGGGCTGTTGGAGGACGAGAGTGATCAACCTTTCACCATACAAACTGTCAAGCAATCACTTGAAAACAAGTCCATGGGGTCAGAAAGAGCTCTTCATCATCACGCTAATGCAGAACGACATACAAAGCATGACCCAGATATCAAACAGAGGCTAGTACTTTTAGCAGATGCCCCTTGTCGTTGAACTAAAAGACGCTGCTATCTGAAAGGCATGTTTAACAAAGAAAATGATGAAGGGTTTTTGGGTGCTGGAATAAGCAACAGTATGTTGGGGAAAAGTCAAGATATGACCAGAGGGGAAAAATAACCCTGGAACTCTTGGGAGCAGAAAATGAGTTTAAAAAAAAAAAGTGGTCTGAATGACTTCTGCAAAAAGACCAGTTATTTTAAATACACACACACACACACACACACACACACACACATCACTCTCCTTAGTTAGCTCGACTGTCTACCCCCACATAACTTGTAACTAATTCAAGAATTAATATCATTTAGATCCACACTAACCAACATAGTATTACATTGCTAAATATATCTTTTCAGTGAGGTTCAGAATGATCATAATGTTGAAGAGAAGGGACAGGTCTATTCATCTCCATATACCCCCTTAATGCTTTATTTAAAGTAGACATTTAATAAATATTTGTTAAAATAATGTTTGCTGAGTTCCCTACGGCATGGCTTTTAGAGCATCAGTTCCATTAATAGCTATAACAAAAGGTACACGGGGGAATACTATATCCAGTCTTTAGAATACTAAGATCAGAAAGCCAATGAAGTCTCAGAAATTTTTCCAAACAATTTAATTTTTTAAAATCCTTAAGAGGGGAAGCTAGCTTAAGCATAGGACTGGCACCCATATCAGCATAAGACTGACTTCCTAAATGATACCTTCTTCTTGAAGGAATGATATTTCAGTTTGGAAATTTCTAATATCTAATCTCTGCAAAAGTATTAAAACATGTAATTAGAAGAATAAAAGAAAGAACCTAAGGAAGAAAGACAGGCCCAAGAGAGTATTTATCCTACAAAACAAGCTAAAAATTGGATTCAAGCTTGAGGGAGGGGAATGAAAGGGAAAAAAAGGATGATAAGGAGATAGCTTTAAAAAAAAAAAAAACAACCAACTCTTCTGCCATTGAATTGCTTTGGATTTATTAGCAAATTCCACTCAACCCACACAGGAATTTGTGTGCTGTCCAACCTGAAGACAGGGAAATGGATCAATCAACAAATATTTATTGAGGAATTACTTTATAGTAGGAGCTATGAGGGCACTAAATGGCGTCTCAAATGTGCTTTCCAACTCTAGAATTCTGTAATCTTGTGTGATCAAAGCTGATGATTTAAAGGCTTATCCAGTGCTGACTTCCAAAAAAGGAAGCTTTCACTGCTTTCCATTCACAAGGAAGGTAGAAAGAAGTGGAAATTGGGTCAAGTAATACTGTGGATGGAAAGTTTAACCTCGGTCAACAGTGGCTGTCCCTGTTTTCATCCCTTAAAAGCAAAACATTTCTTTTTTCACTGAAATATTAAAAATTAAGCATGTCATTAAAATCTTAAAGGAAGCATGAATATTCATACTACCCACGTGTATGATTACTGTTTGTTTTTAAGAATTATCATAGGTAGAGTAACTGCTTCAGAGAAATCAACATTTAAGGCAACAAGGGCTTCTCACTGGCACCATAAGACCATGTTAAGTGGCATGCTAAGGAAAAGTGGTGTGACAAGGCAGCACTTTCCCCCTACTCTTGCACAAAAATTTTCTTGAGTATTTCACGGACAAGCTTTGGTCAGTTTAAGACTCAGTTTAGGGTCAGTGCTGGAAACCCACTGAAATGAAAATCTATTTTTGTCTTAGTTTTTTCATTTTTTTTTTTTAGGAGTAGTTTGCCATGCAAATACTGTCCTCTAGTGGTATGAAAAAAAATACTGTCATGCAATTATTTGACTTATTTTGCAGAAGGCTACAAATCTATAGTATTTAAGCAAACAAATTTGTTGATACTAACGTGAATGGGAGAAAGCAAAATCAATTAAATCCCCACATTTTATGGTAGGATATTTAATAGTTTTCTCATCCATAAAATTCATTTTCCTTGATAATCATCATACCTTTTAATTTCCTTTGTCTTCATTAAATTTAAACTTTCTGCTTCATCCTCATCCTTTTCAACTGCTATCCCTAATCCCTCCAACTAAGCACATGCTTGATCTTTTTTTCTTGATCCTTTTTTTCAAAATCACTTTAATTTATTTTATAATACCACTATGCATGTGGGAAGTCCTCCCTGTGGTTACTAGAAAAAGCTATCTTTTCCATTATGAAACCACAGACTTTTAAAGCTCAAAGAGACATTAGAGAAAATTGTGACCAATCCTCTCCTTTTGCAGATGGAAAAATTGAGACCCACAGTAACCAAGTTCTCATTGCTAGTTACTGGCATGGCCAAGACTAGAGCCAAAGTTCAATTCCAGGCCAATGATCTTTCTACTTCATCTGATGGCCTCCAACATCTTCTTAAAATACATAATATTTCTTCTCAGAACTCTTCTCTGAGCCAATACAGAACCATCAAAAAATGCTGAAAGAGGAACAGCTAGGTGTCATAGTGGATAGAGCACCAGCCATGGATTCAGGAGGACCTGAGTTCAAATCCAGCTTCAAACACATAACACTTACTAACTGTGTGACTCTGGGCAAGTCACTTAACCCCATTGCCTAGCGAAAAAAGAAAAAAAATGCTGAAAGAATACAAACAAAAATTGAAATTATTTTCTCTGGATCCTTGATCCTCCAGCTGCTAATACATTTTCCTCCAAGGTTACCTTATATTTGTTTTTGTTGGCACATGGATAAACCTCATCAGCTTAGTTGACTGGTGCAAGTTCTCCACATGAAGGAGGCTAAGGAATTTGCTTCTAAAGTCTTGATAAGATGGAATGGAAGTGTCCCTAAGGGATGTAGAGCATACGTGGGTATTCTGGAACTGATTCCCATCAGCTAACCATGTGGTGGAGAAGAGGTTCTTTGGCTGTCTTCAGAAATAGTCAAAATGGTTTATCAACACCTCTTTTGCCCCACTCGTTCTTGGGAGACTCAGTAACTCTTTTCCTCATGGTGTCCAGTGACAGAACATGTGGTAACAGAGATCTTCTCTCCTCTGAAACCATATGGTCCTGAGAAATATGCCTCAGTTTTCGGCCTTTTTGTTTGTTCTTTATGTTCCAGGTGAAAGAAATGTCATCTCTTACCTTAGGAACTTCTGTGGTGGGGAAAGTGACCCACAGAAATCCAGGAGTCACAATTCAGGCTATATTTTGCTGCCAGCAAATCATCAATACCCTAAGGATGAAGAAGGCATCTCAGAACTTCAACCCAGTAGAAGGATTCACCCAGCAGTCATGATGCATCTAAACCAGAGATTGGTGGAACCAATACTATGTAGAATCTGAGCTAAGTTGAGGCTAATCAAGAATTAACCTCCAAAAACTGACAAGATATAAGGAAGATTAAGTCCTCTAGGTGTTGGGGAAAATGTTTACACTAGTTTTTTTTTAACTATACCTTCAAAGTAAATTCTCTTTATAAAGAGTAATCAATGGTTAAGTGGTAAAAAAAAAAAAAAAAGGAACTGGGATTCTAGTTAAAAGCCCTCAAAAATTGGGGGGGCAAGAAGGAAATTATAGTCAGTGGGAGTTTGAGCCAATGGCAATAGAGAAGACATATCTTAAACCCTCAGGGTAAATCCCTGAAATTCTGAGGGCAGATGTAACAGTTAAGCTCTGGGAAAAAAGGCCAGAGCATCTCAGTGCATTTTATAGTAAGTAGCTGCTTCAACAAGCTTAAAACTTCACTAGGACTTTTGGGGTACTCTGTATGTATCTATGTCTTACCCTCATTCATTGAATATAAAGTCCCTGAGGGCAGGAAATATTTTTCTGTGTATCCTCATGCTTACCATAAATTCCAACACATATTAAGCTCTTAATAAATGTTTTTGATTGAATGAACTAATGGATGAAAAATCATTTATTAAGTGTTGTGTGCCAATCACTGTGCTAAGCAGGAGGCTAAAAATATAAAAAGTGATATGACTCAAGGGGTTTACATTATAATAAGAGAACACAATACATCTAGGGGAGTGGTAACTAAATAAAAGTGTTTTGGTCTGGGATATTACAAGGATGGTCAGTGGAGTCAAAGGCCAATTGTCTGATATACTCTTTCCAATAGTGGTAGTACTGATTTATTTACTGTTCTGAGAGCAAAAAGATGACAAAAGGATGACAGAAACACTTCAGTATGTCAGGAAGATGGCATGAGTACAGCATGGAGAATCTGAGGCCTGCTAGACTTGGTGAATATTTATCAATCAAGAGAGCATGGAGAAGATGGCAGAGCACAGACAGCAACTCTGCTGAATTCTCCCAACATTCCCCTCCAAATAACTTGAAAATAATTCCTCAACTCAAGTTTTGGAGCAACAGAGCTAAGAAAAGCTCAGAATGAGACATTTTTTCTAGCCTAAGACAACTTAGGAGGTCAGTAGAATTGGTCTGTGACACCAGGTTAGCTCTCAGCCCACAGTCAATAAAGAGGTAAGACAACTGGTCAGAAAGAGAGTATAGGTGACCATTTGCTGGTACTGCCTGGCAACTCCATTGTTCATAAGCAGTTCTAGATTGCAGTTCCAGGGAAGAGAGGAGCACTTCTTGTTGGTCACAAGAAGCAGGGGACCTAGTCACAGTTCCAGAGCCAAGAGTAGCACTAGCACTTGTGGCTATAAGGGACCATGGGCCCCCACTGGGTAAAGACCAGAGTGAAGACCAGGAAAACAGTGATCACACCTCTCCCCAATCACATCGCATTAGAAGCACCATAACCTTGCAGATCCCAGAACTAACTCTGAAAAAAGCAACTGAAGCTTAGGACATTGCCTCCCCACCTCCAGCTAAACAGAGCCCAACTTTAACTTAAAGTTCAAAGTCAAGAAATAGGCTGGAGATATGAGCAAACGACAAAAAAAGGACTGGACCATAAAAAGATACTATGGTGTCAGGGAAGATGAAGATATAAACTCAGAAGAAGACGACAATGTGAAAACAACTACAAACAAAGTCTCAGAGAAGAATGCTAATTGGACCCAAGCCCAACAAAAATTCTAGAAAGAATTAAAGAAAAAAATACGAGTAGTAGAGAAAAAAATTGGGAAAAGAAATGAGAGTGATGCAAAAAAATTATGAAAAGAGAATTAACAGCTTGGTAAAAGAGTCACAAAAAATACTGAAGAAAATAATACCTTAAAAACTAGAATTGACCTAATGGTAAAAGAGGCACAAAAATTCACTGAAGATAAGAACTCCTTAAAAAGCAGAATTGGTCAAATGGAAAAGGAGGTGCAAAAGCTCACTGAAGAAAAAATAATTCCTTAAAAATTAGGATTGGACAAGTGGAAGATAATGACTTTATGAAACATCAAGAAAAAATAAAGAAATTAAAAGAATTAAAAATAGAAGAAAATATGAAATATTTCAACAGAAAATGACTGCCTGGAAAATAGATAGAGGACAGATAATTTGAGAATTATAAGACTAGCTATGAAAGCTATGATCAAAAAAAGAGCTTAGACATCATATTTCAAAAAATTATGAAAGAAAATTGCCTTGCTATCTTAGATCCATAAGGTAAAATAGAAAATGAAAGAATCCATTGATCACCTCCTGAAAGAGATCCCAAAATGAAAACTCCCAGGAATATCATAGCCAAATTCCAGAGCTCCCAAGTCAAGGAGTAAATATTGCAAGCAACCAGAAAGAAAAAATTCAAATATTGTGGAACCACAGTCAGGATCACACAAGATTTAGCAGCTTCCACATTAAAGGAGCAGAGGGCTTGGAATACAACATCCAGAAGGCAAAGGAGCTAGGACTACAACCAAGAGTAACCTACCCAGCAAAACTACACACAATCCTTAAGGGGAATGATATTTAATGAAATAGAGGACTGCCAAGTACTCCTAATGAAAAGATCAGAGCTGAATAGAAAATCTGACATTCAAACATAAGACTCGAGAAGCTTAAATAGGTAAACATGAAAGAGTAATCATAAGAGGTTCAATAAAGTTAAACTGTTTATATTCCTATGTGGGAAGATGATACATGTAACTCCTAAGAAAATCATCATTATTACGGCAGGTAGAAAGAGTCTACATAGTCAGAGAGAATAAATCTAAGTCAATTATGTTGGGGTGATCTCCAAAAAAATTACTGGATGAGAAAGAGGGACGCATTGGGAGAAGGGGGAAGGGAGAGGTAGGATGTGGAAATTTTTCTCACATAAAAGAGGCTTATAAGGAAGAACTTTTATACTGTAGGGGTGAATGGGGCAAGGGTGATGTTTGAGCCTCACTCTAATTAGAATTGGTTCAAAGATCAGTTGGGTATAGAAATCCATCTGACTCAATAGAAAAATAAGAGAAAGGGATAAGAGAAATAAAGTGAAATAATAAAAGGTAGGGCAGATTAAGGGAGGCAGTGGTCAGAAACAAAATAGACTTTTGAGGAGGTATATGATAGAGAGAAAGAGAAGGATAAAGAGAAGAAAATAGAATGGGGGGAAATACATAGTAAGTAATCATAACTGTGAATGTGAATGGAATGAGCTTATTTATAAAACAGAAGTGGATAGCAGAATAGATTAGAAACTTATGCTGTTTACAAGAGACACTTGAAAAAGAAAGCCACACATAGAGCTAAAATAAAGGGCTGAAGGAGAATCTATTATGCTTCCAAGAAAGTAAAAAAGCAGGGGTAGCAATCATTGAGCTCAGACAAAGCAAAAACAAAAATATACCTAATCAAAAGGGATAATCAGGCAAACTACATTTTGCTAAGAAGTATCATAGACAATGGAGTAACACAAAAAATTTTACAGCAAGTTTCTCTGATAAAGGTCTCATTTCTCAAATATATAGAGAACTGAGTCAAATTTATTAAAAAAAAAAGAGCCATTCCCAAATTGATAAATGGTCAAAGGATATGAATAGGCAGTTTTCAGACAAAGAAATCAAAGCTATTTGTAGTCGTATAAAAAAATGCTCTAAATCACTATTGATTATAGAAATGCAAGTTAAAACAACTCTGAGGCACCATCTCATACCTATCAGAATGCCCAATATGACAAAAAAGGAAAATGATAAATGCTGGAGAAGATATGGGAAAACTAATGCATTGTTGGTAGAGTTGTGAACTGATTCAACCATTCTGGAGAGCAATTTATAACTATGCCCAAAGGTCTATAAAACTGTGTATACCCTTTGACCCAGCAATACCACTTCTAGGTCTGTATCCCAAAGAGATCATAAAAATGGGGAAAAGACCCACAAAAATATTTATAGTAACCCTTTCTGTGGTGGCAAAATATTGGAAACTGAGGAGATGCCCATCAGTTGGGGAATGAGCTAAACAAGCTGTGATATATGAACGTAATGGAATACTATTGTGCAATAAGAAATAGCGATCAGGCAGATTTCAGAAAAACGTGGGAAGACGTGTACAAACTGATGCGAAGTGAAATGAGAAGAACCAGGAAAACATTGTATCAGAAACATTGTATGATGATCTCTATGAATGATTCACCTCTTCTCAGCAACACAATGATCCAAGGCAAGCCCTTTGTACAAAAATATTTATTGCAGCTCTTTTTGTGGTGGCAAAAAATTGGAAATTGAGGGGATTCTCATACATTGGGGTATGGCATATGATTTTGATGGAGTACTACTGTGCTATAAGAAAAAATATAGGGAGATGGTTTCAGAAAAAAAAACAAACAAACATCAAGACCTAAATGAACTGATGCAAAGTGAAGAGAGAATAACTGGGAGATCACTGCACACAGTAACAGCAATGTTATAATGATGATCAACTGTGAAAAACTTGGCTACTCTTATCAAAACAATGATCTGAGATAATTCCAAATGATTCATGATGAAAAACTGCTATCCCACACCATTAATGAACTCTAAGAATAAATTGAAATATAATTTTCTCACTTTCTTTTTTTTCTATATGACTGATATGAAAACATATTTTGCATGATTTCACATGTATAATTAATTGATATCATTTTACTTGGTTTCTCAGTAAGTGGGAGAGGGGTTGGAGTAAGGGAGAGAATTTAGAACTCAAAATTTAAAAGGAAAGAATGTTAAATAATTTTTTAAAAAGAGAACAAGAACCAGGGCTATAGCTAGAGGCCTGGGTTGAAGGAGATAGCACAGCAACAATACAATTGGCTCAATTGTTCTAGCAAACAATTTTGAGTCAAAGGCTTGGCTGGAAAGTTCTCTCCTCTCTATTATCAGACACTCAAATATAAATTCTACATATCTACACTCAGATTTCCCAGTCCCAAAATGCTTTGATAAAACAATGTGCCAGTTTGACCCATAAGATATAAGCAAATTTCTTCAGCCTACCTGAAGATATTTCCTATGCAACATCATTCCAGTTAATCAAGGACTTAAAAAAAAAAAACAGTAGAAAGCTGATGATTAATTAATTCAACAGAGAAGTATTATCACCTGACTAAAGTGTATGGGCTTAATATATTGATAATTACCTAAATAGGGTGGAGGGTTTGAGTGATTTATTTAATAGATTCCCCCCACACCGTTAACAATAAAGAAAAACACAAATCAGCCCTCATTCCTGTGCTGCTTCTGCAACCAGTGGCAAAATGGAGGAAAGAGTAGCAAAGATGCTAAGAATTAGAAAAATTTTGGTCCATCTACAAAAATGTGTTACTCTAAATAGGAGATTCTTGACCAATGACCAATGAGTTGAAATACACTGAAAAAAACTGAATCATATCAATTTTTACAGTCTTGCTATATGGGAAACCAGAAGACAAAAGAAAGTTGTGGCTTAAAGAAAGGATTCTTCTTGGAGAGACACTCAAACGAGTTAGCTAAATTAGTTTTATTGTGTATCCAAAGACAATAAGAAACATCATTTCACGGGACATTTGGTCATTATCTATTATAGTATTCATGGTAAGTATTTGCAAGAAGACCACCTTGAAAATAATTGCAGTTTATGAACCACCTGTCACAGAGGATGAAAAGGTAAAGAAATGGTGCTGATAGTGATATGGACCAAACAATATCACAAAAAATGAAGTTAATTGTATGTCAACAGATAGGAAATGACTATTAATGTAGTCATCAATCCTGAATCAACTATGTACAGTTACACCACTCATTTGTTAAGGCAAAGACGAAAATTAGTACAAAACCAGAAGAAGAATAAAAATGAAGGGGTAAATGCCATGTAATTAAAAGAATTCTAACTTGACATTTAAACAAATTATTGACGCTAAAAATGAGAAATGGTTGGGATAAAGGACATAAATACTGATTATGACAATCTCCTATGGAAGTATAAGCAACATAAATTAATTGCCATAACAAGGAGAACAAAAGAGCCTTACCAAATAAATAAATAAATAAAAAACAACAAAAAGGCAGAGAACCTTCACTCCACTGAATCAACTCTTAGTTTTCTTGATGCATATGCTTGTTGAGTATTCTTCCTCTACTTTGACTACTTTGACTAGGACTGGAATATTGGAGTATTTATAACTATTGATTCAGCAAAAGTTCAGTTAACTGTGGTATAATTATTAAGCCACAGTATCAAAAAAGAAATTAATCACAGAGATACTCAACTTCATTGTCATATTTATACTTCATTTGTACAATTGAAAACATAAAGGAAAAGATTATGAATAATCCAAGGATCCATTTCTTTGGATCACATAAAAGTGATCATTTTATGTATGACATAGACTTCTCCATGTGACTATTTTTATTGGGCTCTTAAGTCCAGGAAGACAATGAAACAATGTGTTAATTAGCCAGTCATTGACTTTAATTAGTTACAATATTTGAATTACCCAACAGATGGCACCTTACTTAAACAACTAGCCAAGGCCACCTAGGCCCTCTCCGGAACATGATCACAGCAGAAGTCTTTTTTCCCTTTTTAGTATACTGTAGCATCACCCCTTGGCCACTAGAGAGTAGTAAAGGCTGAAAATAATGTAGTTGCTCTCGGGAAGCTTTGGTTAAAGTCTCACTGGCCTGGTTCCAAATTTGTTAGAGAATGAAATCTAAGTGTTCAAAATACTAAGATGTATAATTTACTGTCTTTATCTGACTGAACCTGTGAAATATTTCATTTTCTTGAGTCCCTTTTTGATGCATTCATAGATTAAGGCCATTAAGCTGCCTGTTATTATACAGATTATCAAAAACTAGAAAGAAAATTAAACAAGGAACTCCTATGTGAAGGCCGTCATTACCAACTACCTCCCTATCCTAAGATTCCCTCCATCTCTCTTCCAAATCTCTAGGAACAGACAGGAGGAATACTAGCTGCATACACTGGCAGCCAATGGAAAGAAATGGAGTTAAAGGAGGCATTTACTTCTTACTTTATCTCATGGTCAAAAAGAGAAATGAGTTTATCCAAGATACTTAACCAAAACCAAGCAACTCTGGATCTTTTTCCTCCTCACAGCCCCTGGTCACCATCTCTGTTCCAAGACTGGAAGCTCTCCCAGTTTATCTTCCTCATCCCACTCCCCTTCCTCTGATCCTTATGGTACCTATAGGAACACTGGAGTCATGGTAGCTGCTGGACCTAGACTGCTTCTAGCCAGCACTGACCCTGTATCTACACTTCTTGTCCATGCATGTCCCTAATCACACAATCACCACTGCCTCTCTGCTACAAGTCCAAATGATAAGGTAAGATGAAGAAAGCTAGTAAGTGGAAAAGGGATCCACAAAAAACAGATTGTTGTTGTTTAGTAGTTTTTCAATCATGTCCAACTCTTGGTAACCCCATTTGGAGTTTTCTTGGCAAAGATACTGCAGTGGTTTGCCATTTTCTTCTCCAGTTCATTTTACCGATGAGGAACTGAGGCAAATAGGGTTATTTGACTTGTCCAGGATCACACAGATAGTAAGTGTCTGAGGACAGGTTTGAACTCATGTCTTCAGGCCTGGCACTCTATACTTTGTCACATAGCTGCCCCAAAATACAGATATCATCCTTTTATTCTAATGTGACTCTGCCCCTTTCACAAGGTGAAGACTCATCCCAAACCTAGAGTGGGAATGGTTAATCAACTTATAGTTATAGAGTATCACTGGGAGAATACCGGTGTTGAAAAGACAGGTTTTGTGTGTCTGAGCAGCTTGGAATTTCACAAAAGTAATCTGTGTGTAATTTCACAAATGCATTATGTCTTAATCTCCTTTCAATTCTGGGCTTAGTTTATTGTCCATCTGTAGTACTGCTGAGGTTTAGGGGAGTTGGGACCCCAAAATCACAATACCCGGGTCATGCCCGAAAGAATTCAACCCAAGCCTTCTTTCAGCCAAAGACAAGGTTCATTAGAACATCCATCATGTTGAGCAGACTCTTAAGGAGTCTGAACATTAGTGAGCTATTGGCTAGATTTTAAGAATCTGAGCATCTTAATGGAGACAAGATAGATCCTATATACAGAAAGCCTACGGGAGGGATCTAGGAGTGGCCAAGTAGTCTATGAGGTAATAGAACTCCAGAGACCTGGACCATGTGGCCAAGGGAGAATGGAGCCTAGATAGGATTAAGTGTGGGAAGTGGCTAGGGCCATAGGGAGGTAGGGCTAGGCTAGGTTAAGGGTAACAGAGAATTGAGAGATTGGGTACAGGCGAATGCCAATTTGGCCACGTGGGAAAGTCCAGGGTTTTTCCTTTTTGGGGTCTAGATCCCATCCTTATCAGTACCTATCCAAGACAGATTTACTTCTAGCAATGGTGTGGTGGTATGTTGTGAGCCTAGGCAAGTTAGTCATTCCTTCTCACTAGCCTCCACCCTTAGGTAGGTCAGGTTACTCCTTTCTAGCCACTTCCTTATCTCCTCCCCTCTAGGGAAGTATTCTTCCTTTCAAACTAGCTTCTGGAAAACAATGGGAGGGGAAGTGGCCAATATCCTGCTGGCATCTCAAAGCCAGCTAGCTCAGCACAGCTTACCTCAGCCAAAACTTGACTCATTTGGAAAATGGATCAATAATTGTTCTTTTGTTCACCCCAAGTTCTCAAGCATAAACTGCCCAGGAAAACATATAATGCAGTTGTAAAAATCTATTTCTCTCCTTCGTTGGTGCCTTCCTCTTTTGTCACTCTCGGCTACATTTGAGTATGAAGCACATGGCTGCGTAATGCAATAATTAACTATATTTATCTTTGAACCAGCCTTAAAGAGAAAGTAAAAAGGAAGGTAAATAAATTTAAAGAAGCTGAAATGTTTTGTTTTTGTTTTTTGTTTTTTTGTTAGGAGGTACACACTCTATCAAGACAAGTGGAGGGAATGAGGAGGAGAGTGAGGAATCGCCATTTTGGAGTTCTGTCCTGCTAGATGAGTTAAGCAAAACTAGATCCATTCAGACACACTTCCTGACTCCAAAGTTCAGTGCTGGCAATCTCATTACTGTAGTTCTCCTGCTTCAAGGGATTGCTTTCCCAAGCTTCTTCTCTGCTGTTTGTGGGAGATGTTCCAGGGCACTCCCTCTTCAGCCCACATGCACTGGTACGAGCTCAATTTCCCCTCTTGAAGGCTTCCACCCTCTCCCTCCCTTAGAATCAAAGGGGCTAGCTTGTCAACCAATGTCCAACTGATCAGTCATGGGATCAGTGCAACTCACTGCAAAATGCTAAGAGAGCTTTGTACTCTTGAAGGATGGTTGACCCATCCAATTGTATTTAATTCTTTCTTTAAGTCCATACATATTTCATTAGTATAGGGAACTCTCCCTATACCATCTTCATTTATGCTTAGATGAAATTCCTTCTACTGAAGCAGATTGGCAAACCTTTGGTTAACAGTCTTAGTGTAGTCTGGATACTGAGAAGTTAAGTAACTTGCTGAACTCAAGTTGTCCTAATTTTAAGGCCAGCTGCATATCCACTATCTAATAAATTCTTCATTCATTTGTTTGTTGGTTGTTTTTTTCATGTCTAGATTTCACCTTCAGAAGATGGCAGAGTAAAAGCAGTGACTTGCTTAAGTTCTCCCCCAAACCCTTCCAAATACCTGTAAAATATGGCTCTAAACAAATTCTAAAGTAGATTTTTACTTCAATCTCTCAAGTGGTCACAGAGCTCATTAAGTAGGCTCTGCAATGGTGGAGCTTAATACAGTTAACACAATATCTCCCATCAACTGGAGCACCTGGGAAACTTCTCTTTATACCAGGATCACTTGCATTTGGACTCTGAGCATTCTCAATGACCATGTTAAACACATTTGACAGACACATGACCTTGTTTTATGTCAGACTTATCTCTGCTGCATTGAACAAGAAACCTGGTATGATCCTGATATATGCTAGGGAGACACCCTGTTGAAGGAGAATCTTTCAAGCTATAATTTGCTCTACCAAATCAAATGTTTTTTTAAAAAATTAATAATTGGGGCAGCTAGGTGGCTTAGTGCATAGAGCACTGGCCCTGGAGTCAGAGGAACCCAGTTCAAACCTGGCCTCAGACACTTACTAGCTGTGTGAGCCTGGGCAAGTCAGTTAACCCCAACTGCCTCCAAAATAAATTTTTTTTTAAAAAGTTAATAAGAGACAAAGTCAGATCTTATATTTTCTATCCTACTCATTCAAACGTACGACTGTGAAGATGCTATCTGTTATATAAAATTGTCTGTAAACATCTGTTAAAAATATTAATAGCAGCGTTCTTTGTAATAGCAAAAACAAACAAAAGAGCCCCAAGGGTGAAACCCGTGTGTCTAATGGAAAAGGAAATGACTAGACAGATCTTGATATGTGAACATAAGAGAATATTATTTTACCAAAATGATAAAGGATACAAATGTATATACATATACATGATTAGTACATATTTGATTACAGTATACACCCAGGGAATTTTTTAAAGCTATTTATTAAATGCCAAATGATAAAGGATAGTTTTTTTATTCATCAAGTAAACTAAAGAAATAAAAACTTAAAACTAAACTCTAAAAATACTAACTTTCAAAATTAGATGCAAAATATCATATTTTTTAAATTAGAATATGCCTGGGTACATGTAGCACATACTACACATATGCCTATGTACAAATGGGAAGACATGAAGTACTTGAAAAGGAAGATATATTTCAAGAGGAAAACAAAGAGGAAAAAGGACATAAAAGGGGAATGAACACCAATGTTTGGGGTGTTAGAGGGTAGAAGAGTATATAGAGAAGGAAAGACCACAGATCGTCCTTCCTTTTGGAAGAAGACCAATGACATCACAGGGTGAGGTCTCAACTCACAAGTGAATTGGATTTAAGTTAGACCAAGATGCACAAAGCTGTCAGCCTCACTCTCTCTTTCACAGTCAGCTAAGTCAAGCGGCAAGACAAAAGTCAAGAGGACTTGCGATGGCCCAGAATGCATCTTAAATATTTAACCAAGCTCTAAGCATTCCACAGCACCTGCTCCAGTCACCATCACGGCCATTGGAACAAATTGTTCTCATCTGCCCCTTCTGCTGAGGGAAGTCTTCACATGAGTGGAGTAGACATCCCTCTAACTGACCAACAGGTTTGAGGCCTGTCAGTTACCCTCAACCTGGTTAAAACCATTGTGATGGAATGCTACTGTGCTATAAGAAATGACAAGCAGGTTGATTTAAGGAAAATATAGAAAGACTTGCATGAAATAATTAGTGAGATGAGTAGAGAATGTTGTATACAGTAGCAGCAAAATGTTATACCAACAATAAGTGAATGACTAAGTTATTCTGAGTAATATGAATATTCAAATCAACTACAAAGTACCTATGAAGGAAGATGCTATCCAACTCCAGAGAAAGAACTAATATATGGAAGTATATATTTTACGGTTTCCACATATATAAATATATATATATCTGTGTCAAATGTTGGCCTTCTCTAGTGCGGGTTTGGGAGGGAGAAAGGAAATCGCTCACAACTCAAAATGTAACCAAAAAAAATTTTTAAAGGAAGGGGAAAAAAGAAAATATAGCAAAAACAAAAGTACAAAATCCCACCTCCAGCACCTCAGAGGCACACTCACTCCATTACTACTTTGGTCTTGGTAGAGAGTGGGCTTAGATTTAGCTCAATCACTACACAGCATTAGTCTCAGGTCCAAAGGCAGCATAGCTGCTAAATGAGTTTTTGTCTCAGCTATCAATGGGGTGCATCCTGAGGGTCACTCCTGAAAGTCACTTCTTGTTCACTAGGCTATATATGGAAAGATTCACTATAAAACCCAGCATCAATTCCTAGAATCCTATACCACAGTCTGGACTACTGGAGACTTATTCTCCTGACCTTTGGAAACTCACAAAGTTAGAGCCTCCAAATTAATCTCCTTTACCTAAACAAAAGAAGAGGAAGTACCAAGGCCTCCCCACCCTGAATCTCACCACGTAACACTTTCTTTTACCTGACACTATTAATGAAGGAGTCAAAGGAGGAGCAGAGATCCATAAGAAAGCAACTGAAGGAGGCAGCTAGGTGGCACAGTGGATACAGCATCGGCCCTGGAGTCAGGAGGACCTAAGTTCAAATCTCAGACCAGACACTTGACATTTCCTAGCTGTGTGACCCTGGGCAAGTCACTTAACCCCAAATGCCTTTTAAAAAAAAAAGCAGCTGAAGAGAATGACTAAAGTTCTGGTCTGTGAGTGCCTTTTCAAGGCACTCCCAATTCTAGTCAGAAAAATCTCCTATCGACATGGTTGTCAGACTGCAACCAATTACAAAATGTCTACGTATGTTATGTTCTAGTCTTTCTCTGGCACCTCCATTGCCCATCATTACCCTCCCAGAAGCAGGGTCCCCAGCCTCTTCTACATGGAGAGTAACATTAGAGAGTAATGTAAGTGCCCGTTTCCTGTTACACAGACATTTATGTTTCTGGTATGCTTTTGCCAATGCAGCTCTTTTGTAAGCTATGGAGGTTCCTCCATGGCTGCAGATGCCAGATTTTGGACTCCATGCAGTGGCAGCCTAATTGCCCTGTGAAACCTGTCTTTCCATGCCTGGAACAGGAGCTGCAGATTTCTGATGACTCAGTATCCCTGAAGCAAGCAGCAAAGGCTTGCAGACACTAAGGCTGCACAGTTTCTGCAGCAACGGGCAAGCCTCTACTACCATGTCCAATGTCCTTGATTAAGCAAACAAGTTGAAAGGAGAAGTGCAGGGCTAGGACTGTGGTTGGACTTGCAACCTTCTGCCCTATATGTTGGAGGTGGGGTGGATGGTTTGGGGAAATAGGAATTGAGTAGTTGCTATGGATGCTTCTTTCTGCTATTTTCCATGCTTTTCTGTATTAAGTAAATTGTCCCTTTTTGCACCATCATGAGATGTAGAACTGATTATTGACTGGTTATGGGAAAGAAATTCAGAGGGAATATGAGTTCATGACATTAATCTGAATAGAAACAAACCTGAATCCAGTTTAGACACTTGGAAATAACATAAGGGATCTCTCTGCAGAATTTGACACTGTTGATACCCTCTCCTCCAGGATAGTCTTCTCTCTGGGTTTCCCCAATGCTGTTTTCTCTGCCTTTTCCTCTCACCTGTCCAACTACCCACTCTCAGTCTCCTTTGCTAGATCACCATCCATATGCTACCCCCTAACTATATGGCATTCTGGACCCACTTCTCTTCTCTCTCAGTACCCTCCATCAGCTCCATAGGTTTAAATATCTGTACAAATGACTCCCATGTCTGTCCGTCTGTGTCTGTCTGTCTGTATCTATCTATCTCTAGTCTCCTCAATTCTAGTTTTAAATTACCAACTACCTACAGGACATTTTAAACTATCTTGTAGGCATCTCAAATTCAACATGTCCAAAACAGAACTCATCTTCTTCACACACACACACACACACACACACACACACACACACACACCCTTCACCCTTCTTCTGAGCTTTCCTATATCTGTCCCTGGCCTAGGTTCATCTGAGGTAACACCCTTTCAATGACTATGGGTTAGGTAAGAATTGAGACAAAAGATGGCCTAATTTACTATCACAAAAATATCAATCCTCTTCAAGAACAAAGAATGAATGATAACATCATTTCTGTCCCAGGCACCACTATACCTTTCAATTACCCAGATTCACAACCATGGAGTCATCCTCCTCACTTTACTCTCCTTCACCCCACAGTTGCTAAATCTTGATTTTTCTACCTCCACAAAATCTTTCATGTATGACCCCTTCTCTTTACTCCCATCTACCACCCTCATTTAGGCCCTCATCACCTCTTGCCTAGGCTATTGTAATAGCCTCTTTGCCTCATCTCTCCCCTTTCCCACCCATCCTCCACACAGCTGCCAAAGTGATTTCCTAAAGCACAAGTCTGTCCAGGTCACCTTACTGCTTGATAAACTTCACAGTTCCTTATCACATCTAGCATTAAGCACAAACACCTGTTTAGCATGTAAGCCCCTTCACAACCATGCTCCATCCTACCTTTCCAGAACTATTATACATTATTCCCTTTCATGAATTCTATGGACCCACCAGACTGGATTTTGATACTTCATATTCTATATCTGTGCCTTCGTTGAGGCTCTATGCCTACAATTCATTCTTAACAACTGCCTTTCTCCCTTAGTGCCCTTCAAAGTTCAGCTCAAGTGTCACCTTTTTCATGAGGTCTTATCCCCCAGCTAAAAGTGCCTTCCCCCCATATCTGAAACAGGAAGGTAGCACAGTGGAAAGAGTACTAGGCCTGGAGTCAGGAAGAACTGAGTTCAAGTCCAGCCTCAGAAACTTACTAATTTTGTGACACTGGGCAAGTCACTTGATCCCTCTGTTTGTCTCAGTTTCCTTGATGGGAATAATAATAGCACTTACCTAGCTAGGTAGTTGTGAGAATCAAATGAGATAACATCTGTAAAATGCTTAGCAGAGTGCCTGGCACACAGTAGGTGCTCACATAAATGCTTATTTCCTTCTTTGCCCTCCATTTATGTATAACCGGGCTTATCCAGGCATGTCTAGTTTGCCTAACATGGAGGTTACCTTGAGTAGCCTTTGAAACATGTCTAGATTGCCTAACATAAAGGCCTCCATTCCCTACCATGTGGGTCGGGATAGCCTCCTTTGATTGGCTGTCTGTACCTTTAAACCTGGCAAGACTGAGGTGTTCGCTCTCCACTGCTGTTTTCAGTCACTCTTATCGAGAGGATAAAAATCACAGTTCACCCACAGCATGGGTGCCATGAACTGAATCAGTGAAAGGAGGCTTTTCCTTCTCCTTCTCCTTCTCTTTTATCCCGTCTCAGGAAACAGACCTGGGGGCATTTGTTTCTATTCTGTGTCATTTGTTCTCAGTTTCAAATGCTGGAGGCAATTCCCAAAGGACCAAAGAGTTGGAGGCTTGGAGACCCTGAAACCAGGATTGCCAGTAGAGTGGTACAGCTAGCCAGCCTGGCATGGAAGCTGCAAGAAGCCAGGATGCTTGGGATTCAAGCCCAAGAAAGGTTTTGGACTTGGAGCTGAGACAGTACTCTATGAGAACCGAGCTAAAGCTATGAACCTAAACCCTTTCCCCTCCCTAGAGACTGAGACAGTACCAAGTGGAGGGGAGGGGTCATCCAAAGCATAAAGAGAGTAAGTTTGTATATTTGACACTATAATTGGAAGTAAATATTTCTTCATAAAAGCTAATCTATCACTGGCTAAATGGAACAGGGGTGCAGGGGTCCACTTGAGGGAACATTGGTTGGGGCTAGAGCCATTTGCAGAGAGCCTAGACACCCCCAAATCCCTTTGAGGGTACTAGAGAACCCTGTAAGGTGAAATGTACCCTCACTGGCCTTCAGGCAGCAGGGGCCAGGGTGGTATATGTTATATACATATTTATTGTGCATGTGTATATTCTTATATATGTTCATATCCATACATAATTGCCATATTATCTCCCCTGATAAAATGTAAGCTATTTCAGGACAGAGACTATTCCCCCCCTTTTTTTTGGCAGCTAGATGACCAAATTGAGTGCCAGGACTAGAGTGAGGAAGATCTGAATTCAAATTTGGCCTTAGACACTAGCTATGTGATCTTAGGCATACCACTTAACTACCGTTTGCTTCAGTTCCCTCAATTGTAAAATGGGGATAATAATAGCCCCTACTTCCCAGGGCTGTTGTGAAAATCAGATGGAATGATATCTATAAAGTGCTTAGCACATTGCCTGTTACACAGTAGGCACTCTCTAAATGGTAGCTATTACTAGATACTAGCATTTTTTTGTTTCTGTATCCTCTGCAGCATCTAGCACAAAATACATACCTAGTAAATGTTTGTTGATTGATTGATTATATATTATAAATATGTACTCATGTAAAGAAGTCTAGGAACCTTAGGTGAGAAACATGGTCAAGAGTATTTGGAACGGGCAGCTAGGTGGCGCAGTGGATAGAGCACCAGCCCTGAAGTCAGGAGGTCCTAAGTTCAAATGCGGCCTCAGACCAAACACTTGACACTTAGTAACTGTGTGGCCCTGGGCAAGTCACTTAACCCCAATTGCCTAAATTAAAAAAAAAAAAAAAGAGTATTTGGAAGAGGATCTATGGAGGGGAAACCAAAAGTAATATTGTTGTAGGATGACTACGACATAAGAAGAATCAGATAAGGAATTTTCAAAATATCACAAACCTGGCAAAGAAACATGATATTGTTGTAATGGAGAATTTGTACTATCCAGACATCTGCTGAAACTCTCTCCTAAAAGCAAAGCAAATAATGAAATCTGCACTTACCTTAATGATACTCACTTCAGTCAATCAACAAATAGTTTAAGAGGTACAAGAAATGTTGCTGAAGTAAAAGAATGAACCTTAAAGGCAAGGGACTGTCCCATCTTAGAGTTTATCACAGTGAAGGTAAAGGAAACCATGCAATATGATTTGCATTTTATGACTTAGACTTTGGGACAGCAAATTTCAAAAGGTTCAAAGAAAAAACAAGTAAGATTAGTGTTCAATGGCCTAATATTTTTGCAGGGGAAGTTTTCCCATGAAGAATAGGAAGCTCTCCAAAACGAAATTCTGAAAAAGAAGCAAAAATGAATGAATGCCATAAGGCAGGGAAATATAAGCATTCTGAAGAAACTGATGTGGACATAAATGGAATTAACTCATTACTGAACTCAGAAATTAAAAAGATAAATACAGAAAATAGAAGCAAAGGCAAGTAAGTGAAGATTAAACACATAAATAATGTGTCAGGAGTAGCTAAAGTTCAGAACAAATGGGGAACCAACGCTAAAGAAACTAAATTCTTAAACAAGGCCTCTAGTATTTCAGGTGGACTCCCTATAGAGAATTTAAGATAGATGGGCTGATTTAAACTTATAACAGAAGGAAAGAATTGTTAATTATCTTATATTTTTCTTCAGTTCTAACAAGGAGAATGGCTTTTGGACTGGAAAGGTCAGAACACCAACCATTAGCAGAACAGGGAAACCCAAAATGAGATGATCAGGCAGTATCTAGTAACCCACAATGAGTTCAAGCCACCAGCCCAGAAGAACAGCCCTAGAGAATTGAAAGAATTGGCAAATATGATTGCTGAACAGCATGAGGAAGTAGTTACTAGAAACAGGCAGTAATTGCCAGTGTGGTAGCCAAGCAATCTTTACAGGTGATGACTGTCCCTACATCAACAAGCTCCACTTCTTATAGTAACCATTATTGAAATCTACCCATTTGCCACTAAAGGCAGACAAAAACCTTGGTCTTATTTAGCAGCACTGGCTAGGCCTTTAGGATGCAACTCCATAACTTTGCTATAGATTAGGCATGGAATGGATAACCTTTATCGTTAGATAACTAAGGGAACTTATACTTGATTAGGTGGTACAATTAATGCAAGAGGAAAGGTCGTTATTGGAGAATTATCTGTGATTCAAACTTAGTTTTTGACAGTTTGAGGAGTTTGAGGACAGATGCATCAATGATGATATTGGAATTAAAGCAAGAGAATTGGTCAGCATAGTACTATAAAAGAAAGAGTGCTAAACTTGGAACTGGGAGAGACTTTAGCTAGAATCCTGCCAAAAAACCCTTACTATAAAATTAATTTTAAGGAAAGGGAAAAGTTAAAGAAGTGAATAAATTTTTTTTAAGTTCCAATACAATGAATAAGCAATGTAGAACAACAACAACAACAACAAAAAGCCAAAGAGAAGATACCAGAAAATGATAGTTTCATCCTTGAAAAGGTGAAATATAACTTCATCCAAGGCTCTAGAAACAAAACTGGATCTATCATAAGGCACTAGAACTAAAGGAAGTTCTAATATCAAAGGCTGAATTTAAATTAATAAAAGAAAGGAAGTAAGTTTTTAAGAAGAGTGACAATTAACACAACTTCAATCAGTGAAGAATATTAATAAAATAACAGACTTGACTTTAATGTACACCTGAGGGTGCTGTGTGTAATATATTGTATACTACAGCATTTTACATTTTTAAAGTTGAGTTTCAATAAATTACAATATTTTGCCCCCCCAAAATAAAATAAAAATAACAGAATTGTTGAAAAAATATACGTGGAGTAAAAATGACAGAACAAACAATAAAAAAACAGAAATAAATACAACTGATAGAATAATTGTGAACTCTATAAGTAAAGGTAATAGAACTAGAAAACAGAACTCAGGGAGATAACCTGAGAACTACTGAAATACCTGAAAAAATATGAAGAGAATCTAAATGGTATATTTCAAGAAATCATGAGAAAGTCAAGGTATAGAAATCAAGATACAGGGTCCAGATTGACAGATCTAGAGACGATGGCACAATAATACATAGAAGAATCCCATATTTAACTCACCCAGATATATCATCAAATTTCAAGAATAGAGTAATAGATATTATTTTACAAGCAGCCAAGAAGAAATATCACATATCAAAAAACATCAATGAGAATCATGCAGAATTTTTTTTTAATCCAGGATGAGAAATGGGAGAGCTGGAATATAACGTGCTGTAAACCAAGGTAAATTGGGCTTTGTTAAATAACAATTACCGATAAAACAAAACCGAGAATCTTTTATCTTCCCTTTTCGATGCATTTTATTTTAACAAAATACAAAAATATTTTCATCCTTCTGCCTCCCCCATCCCCCTCCAGCCCCATCAAAGTACATTCAATGAATGTACATGACATAGTTCTTTTTTTGGTTAAATGTTAAAAGAAGGAATTGATACCTTAATAGCTTTGTACAAATACTGTTAGTATGACTTCAGAGGTTTTTGTCTTTAATGTTGTCTTTATTTACATTGTCATTGTGTATAGTTTTTGGGGGACTCTTTTCTTCATACTGCATCACTTCACATAAATCTTTCTAGGTTTCCTGGAATTCTTTATATTATTTTTATGGTATAATATTAAATTATATTCCCAAATCACAGTTTGTTTAGTCATCCCTTGATTGATAAAATATTTTGTCTCTAGTTTTTTGCTAATATAAATAATACTGCTACAAAAAATTTTGTATGTATGGTTTTTTTCTTGCTGACATTAACCTCTTGGGTTGTCAGTACCCTAATCTGAAGCCTTTGGTCTAATCTAAATAAAAACTTGATTAGTCTTTAACTATGAATTTTGAAGTAGTCACATACTAAAATTTTTTATTTTATTATTCTTATCAAAAGTCTAACCAGTTCCTAACCCATCCCTGGGCCTATCTGATTATCCCAGGACTCCTCTTTCAAATGATTAGGATAATGATCAAATTAAGAGAAGTCTTAATGGAAGTATCTTATGAGCCCACCTTTGCCTCTTTGAAACAAGAATCCTTTAAGGGAATACAGACAATTCTGGATTTACCCAGATACGTGCTGCCTCCCAACCACCCACCAAAAAACAAACAAAAAAACAGCCCTCCAAATGAAAGCAGATGTTTGAAGAGAACGTCACTGAAGCTGGACCAGTTGCTTGACTTGAGACCTCCTGCACTAAGAGGGGACCTTTGCCCACTTTGCCCACCCACCTGTCCTCTCCAGCATCTTGTCTTCCATCCCTCCCATTTGGATCCCCTCGACTCTGTCTTCTCCTGTCTGTGCCCATGTCTGGTCCCCACACATCTACCTTCCCTGCCCACAAACCTGTTCTTCCTCCAGGGTTCCAGTCAGGCTCCACTGAGGCTGGCCCTGTGCATTCTTCCTCCTGCTCTCCCTTCTCTGTCCTTGGCCCCCCACATCCGTGAACTACGTGCTGGCCCCCTCACTCCCTAGGTTGTGTGGCCCCCCTCTTGCCTCCCTCTCATCTACTGGCAAATTCACATTAAGTTGCTTTATCAAGGGGTCTGTGGACTGGTCTACCAGACTGCTTGTAGTCAAAAAGGAATTGAATGATTTTAGGAAAATCATTCTTTAAGGTACGCCAAAAATTAAGTGACTATTATTTGCTGGAGACTATTATCTAAACTCTGAACCCTTCTTCAATCTTGACTGTAAAAGTTTGTTGTTTGAAACTATAAATTGTAACTCCAAAATGGCCTGTGTTCAAGGGATTTCCAAGGATATGAGGAGTTTGGATTTTTGTCTAAGGCGAAAAATGCCTAACTAATCTAAATTAACAAAAATTGTTTTTAGTAGGTTTGTAACTAAAATGAAGGGTATAAAGTTTTCTTCTACATTACAAATTAATCATGGATATTGCCTTTGATACGCAAACCCACCAACAAAAAGAGCTTTATCAAGGTAAAGCAACTTCAAAACTATGAATGTGTTGACTCAAAGTACCTTCAACTTATTTTGAAGAATTTAGGGAAAAGATTGTTTAATTTCCCTTATTTCAAGAGAGAAAACAAAGAAATAATGGCCATTAATTAACAATTAACCCCAAAAAGATAAAAGGAATATTTTGATTGAAGATTTTTTAAAAGGGGGGGGAGTGGAAGGAGAAAGGGAAAATTGGACAAACTCTAAGTAACTCTGCTTTCTGAACCTTGGAAAAGGGTGCTGAAGTTGAAAAAGTTTGAATATTTCATATTCGTAATAGGAGAAACTTAGAAACTATGCTTATAGTAAGGTGTATGTCAGTTCAAAGACTAGAATTAGGTTGACACTAGTGAAATAATGTTGACTGCATTTTGTGCTGACAAATAATAGGCTATGTTTGAGTACAAACCAAACAATAATAATCTTTAATATAAATGGATTCAATTCCCCTACAAAAAGGATTTAAAAAGTAAGACCCCATAGTATGTTGCCTATAGAAAACATACCTAAAGCATAAGGTCAAATACAGACTTAGGATGAGAGGTTGCAATAAAATTTACAATTCTTCAGCAAATGCCGGAAAATCAGGAGTGGCTGTCAGGATTTGAGACAAAGTTGAATTCAAAGGAGAAAGTAATGGGAAAGACAAAGAAGGTATATAATACTTAAGGTACCTCAAACAATGAAACAATATCATTTAATTTCCTAATGTGAGATGATTCTTTTTAAAACAATTTTTATTATGAAATTAACAACTATTAACAACAACAAAACCCCATGTAAAACAAGTGACCAAATCTTAATCAAACTCCTTAGCCTTTTTAATGATGCCTTTTTACACATTCATTTCCAAATATATTCCCTCTCTCCACTCTCCTACTCAGTGAGATCTCCCTGCAATCAATCTACCAATCACTTTGTATTAAGAGTTTACTGTGTAACTAGCACCTCTGGTGTGAGGGCTTGTTGAGCCCTTTTCAGGGCTGCTTATCTGCCTTTTGTGTACACATTTCATCCAACTCTCACCTGTGGCTCTGAAAAGCTGTAGCATGGTACAGTGCCCACACTCCTTTTAGTAAAACTGTCTCACCAGATGGACAAAACCAGATTGAGGGTAACCAAAAGGCCTCAGATTTGTTGGTGAGTTAGGAGGATGTCTACTCCAAGCATGTGAAGACTTCCATTGGCAGAATGGGTAGATGAGAACAATTTATTCCAACGGCCATGAAGTTGGCTAGAGTAGGTGCTGTGGAGGGCTTAGAGTTTAGTCAGGCACTGAAGATGCCAAGATCAATCACTGAATCTCAAGCCATTGCCAGTTGTCTTGACTTTTGTTTTGCCACTTGACGATGACTTCGGAAGAAAGAGTGAGGATGATGACTTTGTGCAACTCTGCCTCACTTTAATCTAATTCACTCAAACAAGTCATCACCCCATGATGTCACTGGCCCTCTCTGAAAATGAAGGATTAACAACAACTCTGTGTGGGGCACCATCTTAAGCCCTGCAGATTCAAAAAGAAGCAAAAGACAATCAAAGAGACAAAAGACCATGGGAGAGCCAATACACAAACAAATATATACCAAGCAATCTATATATGAGATAAACAGGAAATAAGTAACAAAGTGAAGGCACTGGAATTAAGAGTGGTTGGAGAGGGCTCCCTGGAGTGGGATTTTAGTTGAAACTTAAAAAGAAGTCAGGGAGGTTGGTAGGTGGAGATGAGGAGGGAGCGCATTCCAGGCATGGGGGATAGCCAGAGAGAATGTCTGGAGCCAAGAGATGGAGCATCTTGTTCATCGGAACAACCAGGAGGCCAGTGTTGCTGGATCAAAGAATACATGCAGGGGAGTGTGGTATAAGAAGACTGGAAAGGGAGAAGGGGGCTAGGTTATGAAAGGCTTTGAATGCCAAACAGAGCATTTTGTATTTGCTCCTGGAGGCAATAGGGAGTCACTGGAATTTATTGAATAGAGAAGTGACATGATCAGGCCTGTATTTTAGAAAAATCACTTCAGTAACAAATAGAGAATGAATTGAAGTGGGGAGAGACATTAGGCAGACAGACCCACCAGCAGGCTATTGCAATAATCAAGGTGTGAGGTGATTAGCACCTGAAGTAGAGTAGTAACAATGTCAGAGGAGAGAAGGGGGGTGTATTTGAGAGATGTTGCAAAAGTGAAATCAATAGGCCTTGGCAATAGATTTGATATGGGGGGGGGAGGTGAAATAAGCGACAGGAATACAAGATTACTCCTAGGTTGCAAAGCCTGAGGGACTTAGTAGTGTTAGCCTCTACGACAATAGGGAAAGTGGGGAATTTTTGTCCTGGACATACTGAGTTTAAGATGCCTATTGGACATCCGGTTCAAGATGTCTGAAAGGCAGTTGGAAACAGGAGATTGGAGAATCATCAGCATTGAGATGATGACTAAATCCTTGGGAGCTGATGAGATCATCAACCAAAGTAGTACAGACGAAAAAGAGGGCCCAGGACAGAACCCTGAGGGATGTTCACAGTTAGAGGGCATGATCTGGAGGAAGACCCAGATAGATAGAAGGGGAACCAGGAGAGTAGTATCCTGAAAACCTAGAGACAAGAGAGTATCAAGGAGGAGAGAGTGATCAACTGTGTCAAAGGCTGCAGAGAGGTCATGGAGAATGAAGATCAAGAAAAGGTCATTGGATTTGGCAAATAAAGAGATTATTAGTAACTTTGGAGAGAGTAGTTTCAGTGTAATGATAATATCAGATATCAGATAGTAAGGGATTAAAGAGAGCAGTGAAAGCAGAGGCACCTTTTCTAGGAATTTAGCCACAAGTGGGGAAGACAGGTAGGATGGTAATTATCAGTGAGGGTTTTTTCAGGATAGGGCAGACAGGCATGTTTGTAGGCAGAAGAAAATGAGCCAGTAGAGAAGACATTGAAAATAAGTAAAAGTGTGGAAATGACAGAGGCAGCAATTTGTTGGAGACAATGGAATGGGATATCTTGAACAAGTAAGAGGTTAGGTTTGGTAAGGAGTAAGGCCACTTCATTATGTGAGACAGGGGTGAAGGAGGGCGTGGCAGAAAGCACCTCAGAGATAGGAACTGAGGAAGAAGGGAGAAGAGGGAGTTAAAGGCAACAAATGCTTTAATTTTCTTTTCTGTAATATATGAGGTAAGGTTCTCAGCTGAGAGTGGGGGAGGAGGAGCAGCCATGGGAGGCTTGAAGAGGGACAAAACGCTTTGGAAGAAAAATTTTAAAAAGCAGTTCAGCAAATTCTTTTTTTTTTTTTAGTTCAGCAAATTCTTCCTTTTTTTTTTTCTTTTTGGTGAAGCAATGGGAGTTAAGTGACTTGGCCAGGGCCACACAGGTAGTAAATGTCAAGTTCAGCAAATTTTTAAAGGAAAAATCAACTGCTGTTTTAAAGATTGATAGAAAAACAATAGTAGGGGACTAGATATAATACACAAACAGATTATGATAAATGCAACTTAAAGACTTCAATATAAGAATCCACACCCTCCTCAATTCTCAATCCTTATCTTCACAATTCTGCTATGGCACCTGTAACCTCTTTTGTAAATCCTTCCAGCAATTCATTTGCCAGAATGGAAATTAAATGTGCTTTCGGTCAAGATACTACATTGGATGGCCTTGCTCTCTTTGCTTAACTTTTTTTTTTAAGGGATGGCACTATGGGGTGAGGAGGAAGGGGACCTGCTTACCGGGATGTAACTGAGACATAAAACACATCAATATGTTGGTTTAAAAAAAAAATCACTCAAATAGAAATATTCATCCACAGACACATTCCCACGGCTCCCCCTCCCCCCACTCTCAGCTGAGAATCTTACCTATTACAGAAAAAAAATTAAAGCTATTTGTTGCCTTGAACCACAGACTTGTCGAATGACTGCGAACAAAATACGCCCCTATCCTTTTTCCTGTTGACTCAAACCGCTCACCCTTGGTCTCCTGAAGCACCAGGAGAGAGAGAATTTAAGGAAAAAAAACAACAACATAGGTCCATTTTACCACCCCACGTGCCAAACAGTGCAGCAATACCTCCAAAGAGGTATGACCTCATCTGGGCTGGTGCTCCACCCCGGCAGGTTCCAACCACGCTGGGTCTTGGACGGATCGTCTCTGGGCGGTCAGCCTTCTCGTGACAAGGCTCCGCTTTAATGAATGGTCACTTTTCCCAGCTCGTAAGCGCCCACCGGGGTTTGTGCGTTAGTGACAACCTTCGAAAACCCGGGGTCACTTCTATACCCTCGGGAGGACTCAGGATGGACCCTGAGCAATAATTCGCCACGCTAAGCGGCTCAATGGAGAAAGGGGCAGCGGGGGCTGGCGGAGAACCCGCAGGGTCGCCCCTTCAGGAAGCAGGAAAAGGGTGGGCTGGAGGGGGGATTCGCGGACATTTGCTCCGGCCCAGCCCGCGTCCGAGCTCGCCCGGCGGCGGCCTGGGCT
Organism: Vombatus ursinus; assembly: GCF_900497805.2. Lineage (NCBI taxonomy): Eukaryota > Metazoa > Chordata > Mammalia > Diprotodontia > Vombatidae > Vombatus > Vombatus ursinus. The sequence goes on along the minus strand of NW_020955033.1, from coordinate 26,529,890 downwards.
CTGGAGGGCGAGGGGGCGGGCCTCGGGCTAGAGGCATCATCGAGGTGCCAACGCGAGAGGGAGACACCTTTCCGGGACTTGGCGAGGCCCCCCCGAACCCCCACCGAATCCCGCTCGCTACCAACGGTCAAGCCGCAGGCAAACACCAGATGTTCCGGTAGGAGCTGAGTCCTCGCACCACCACCGTTGGCAAAACACGAAATCACATGGCACCTTCTGCGGCCACAACCGCGGCAGCCTCACCCGCCCTGTAATCAAAGCTCCGCCCCCTCCACCGACTGCGCATGTACCCTACGCGCCTGCTCCGGGGCCGCTCAAGCCGCGCAAAGGAGCGAGCTGTGTGTCTCAGACCCTGCGTCATCACCGGGCGCCACGGCGCGTTAACGGGCACGCGCAAGCGAGAAGATGTCTCCTTCGCCGCCTCTCTTCAGTTTGCCCGAAGCGCGGACCCGGTTTACGGTGAGATCCAGGAAGCGGAGGGGTGGCCGAAAGCCGACCTGACCGGACCCACTTTCTTCCCTTTCTCTCCTCCACCTTCTCCGTGGTACACTGGCTCTCCCAGGGGGCGGAACCCAGGGCAGGGGACGTGTGTACGCCGAGGCGTTCTCTACGGGCTCTTTGGGGGGGAGGGGCAGGCTACCTGGCCCTTCAGTGCGCGCGTCTCTGTCCTCCCCGTCGCGGCCGCTTTCCCACTGCCGGTATGTCCCTCGCGACTCTCGCCACGCCCTCCCCCCCGGCGCAGAACGCCCCCCCACCCACCCCACAGAGGGTGGACGCGGGAAAGCGATGGCGCGGGGGGCAGCCGGGTGGTCGGTTGGTCCCTGAGGAGGGAAGACCGTTAAAGGCTGAGGGTCACTTCAAAAATCTTGACTCTGCCCAGAAGTCTCGTCCCCATCTCGCCGACTGTAATTGTTGGCTCGGCGGTTCGTTTGCTGCCTTCCTTCTCGCTTTTGATCCTCGGCGTTGTGGCTAAGACCAAGTATAAATTCCGATTCAAAAAATACCAAGCGTCCCCTGTGTCCTAAGGCACTGTGCTCGGCGCCGGGGGATGGATGGAAAAGGACATGTTCTCTGAGTTCAGGGAGCTTATGGTAAACATAGGGCATGGACACGAATAAACAATGACACAAATTAAAATGTGAAATGGGCAAAAAGGAGAGAATCTTGACACAGTACTGTATGAAAATTTCTAGAGTAGCGCTCCTCATGGAGAGAAACTGGGTGTGGAGAGGGACCGGTTTGGAAAAAACCTCGAAGATGTTCAGCCTAGATTGGTTTTACAAGCTCCATCGTGACAGTGGTTTAACGTTGACTATCCCTTAACTGACTTTATAATCTCACATTTATAGAAGTGCTTTTATACACAGACACACACACACACCCTCTCTCTTTCTCTCTCTCACACACACACACACAACCCTGGAGGGACTTGGCGCAGGTATATGTGAAATATATATTTTGTTCCGGTACCTGTGATTTCATCCCTGTAGGGGAAATCCCGGTGTGGAAACTCCCTCCACCGAGGAAGATTGGTGGGTAAATTTTACAGGTGAGGATCTGTTAATTGACTTGTTCATTGTCTCCTAGCTGGTAAATGGTGGAGCTGGATTTCAAACCCAAGTCTTAAAACTACCAAAACCAGGGTGATTTTTCCTGCCACCGCACTGCTTATTTAGCCATTTTCTTTGTTCAAGGCTTATAGATGACTCATTTATACCAGTTGTACAAGGTTTGATTGAGTAATTAACACACAATTCCATGGTCAGCTATGTAAGGTGGTACTGAAATAGGAGCTCTAAAGAAAAAACTGGTCCTGTGTGCTGTCACTGTATTAATTTTCTTACATGCTGATGTTTTCTTTGCAAAATGATTTTTTTTGTGGGGGGAATACTTAATAGATGTTACATTGGTGTTATTTTCCATGTATTCTTTTTTCCAAGTTACTGTTTAAAAGCAATCACCTAGTCATTTTAGTTCTTCTAAGAGGAACTGCTGTTAATCATATACACTGTCTAGACGTGGTGTCTACCCTCTTTAGAGGTTTTCAAACAGAGACTGAATGACCATTTTTAGGAATTATTTTCTGCTATCAAGTAGACCAGATGTCCCTTCCAGCTCTCAAATTCTGTGATTCTCAGACATCATCCTATCTACCCTAACCAGTGGTCCTTTTCCTTATTTGATCCTCCTCTTTTTCTCAACATAATTTTTTAAAAAACTCTTTGTATAGTCTTTAGTGTGTTGTTTACATACTTATATATACAGTATAATTCATTCTGTACTTTAACCTTATTCTTATGAGGCAGGGTCATAATTTTATATTATCAGTTACCCATCCTTGCTTCTATCTTCTTTACAGGTTTTTAAAAGGTAAATTGGTTGGTAATTTTCCTGTGAATCCACACTGGTCTCTTTAGACAATTCTTTTTCCTCCTCATTGGAATCATATCTCTTTGTGTCTTCAGCATTTTGTTTTTGAGAGATTCTAGTCCTTTCTGAACTGATTTTCTTTCTTTCTTTCTTTCTTTTTTTTTTTTTTTTTAGCCGGGGTTAAGTGACTTGCCCAAGGTCATATAGCTAGTACATGTCAAGTGTTTGGTCTGAGGCTGGATTTGCGCTCAGGTCCTCCTGACTTCAGGGCCAGTGCTCTATCCACTGCACCACCTAGCTGCCCCTGAACTGATTTTCTCTATAGAATTTTAGATCATAGCATTCAGTTTCTGAACTCTGAAATTTGGTTTCTCAAAATCTAAGGTTCATATGAAAGTATGATATACTTCCTATTTTCCTTAGGAGAAATTCTGAGATGCAGGGATACCTACCCACAAAGTTGCCATTATGTTTCAGCAAACTCCTTGTTGGTTAAATTCAGGTCCAGAATAGCATTACCTTGTGCTTCTACATTTTGATTGGTGAAACTATCAGTAAAGCAAGCCAATACTTTATTAACATTTTTTCTTTTGGGCAGCAAGAGACAGGCAGAAGATGTCCTGATAATTGAAGTCTGCCATCACTACTATATCATGTATCAGTGCCAAGCTTTGATCTATTTCCCAAACTCATTTACTTGCTCCTTCTGTTTAGGTAGTCTATTGTATCCTCCTGTGGCAGTCTCACTACTCAGAAGATATGGAATGATAGTAATGATGACAGAGGAATCAGGACTACTCAACATTTAATTTGCTTTTGTTTTCTTTACCAAGGAGGATGGTGTGTCAACAGGAAAGGACAAAACAAAAATGGCTACTGGGGAGTAAAGAGATAGAGTCTTGGTACAAAATGTCATGCACTCTCAGCCATGGTGACCGTGTCATTTGTTTTTGCTTAATTGTTTGTTACAGGGAAGGGTTCATTGGAAGGAAAAGAGAGTGATGGAATGACTGTGATGTATAAAAATCAATAAAACTCATTTTAAAAAAGATCTTGGAGAATAGAAGAGGTGCTGCAGAAATGGAAAAGGGCAAATGCCCTTTCAAAAAAGGGATGAAGGAAGCTGCAAACTATAGGCCATTGAGTTTGACCTTGACTCCTGGCAAAATTCTAGAAATATATTATTAAAAAGATGGTTAGCAAATGACGAAAAAAGAGAGTGGTGTTCACAGAGAGTGAGCGTGGCTTCAGCAAGAACAGGGCATGCCATTTTAGCCCAATTTCCTTTTTAGGCAGGTAACCAGCCTAGAAAATTCAGAGGATGTTTAAATGTAACTTACCTAGATTTTAGTAATATATTTGACAGTGTTTCTCATACTGTCCTGATGGATAATCTGGAGACTTATGGGCCAGATGATAAAGTATTTAGGTGACTTCAGGCTTGTTTGAATGACTGGACTGCAAAGGTAGATAGATAGTCATTAATGGTTCATTGTCATCGTTGAAGAATATCTGTAGTGGAGTGCTCAAACAATGTTTTTGTCTCTAATATTTTATCAGTGACTTGTATAAAGGAATATATATATAACATAAAAGTTTGCAAAGGGCATAAAACTGAGAAGCAGTTAGGTATAGTTAAAAGAACATTAGACATAAGTCAAAAGGAACCTAATTTCAGATCCTGCCTTAGATCCTTAATTGTCTTTGAACGTGGGCAGGTCATAGGACCATAGATTCAGAGTTGGACGGGACCTCAGAGAGAATTTGGTTTACTCCCTTTATTTCACAGTTTTAGGAAACTGAGCCTCCGGGAGGTTAAGTGACTTACCTCTTCCAAAGCTACCTTATTTTTGTTTTGTATATATTACATATATATATATACGAATACATAATATGTACTACATATTATATATTCTGTAACATAAATGTCTATATACACATATACCAGGGTTATCACCCCAGTAGAATATAAATACTTTGGAAGCAGAGAATATTTTATTTTTTGTATTTGTATTCCCAGCACAGTGCCTGACTCCTGCCACCAAAGAAATTCCTTCAACCTCTTACCTTCTTTAGAAAAGAACTATTTGGTTTTTGTCCTTATGTCCCCAGTGCAAAATGTAATACTTTTGTAAAACTTAGGACTTTAATAAATGCTTGTCAAATTGTATCTTTCTAGCTTACTTGTGCTTGGTGGTATTGCAAAGCTGCATAGGGTCTGCTTAACCTATAGAGTATTCAAAAAAATCTCCAATTTCCTTTTCCCTCCTGAGTATAAAACAGTACTATCCTTAACTTCTGTTTCTACTGAGACCTAGTTTACAATTCTGTGTAGAACTGGTTTTCTTCTCAAAAACCAGAATGAACAGTTTGGAAATTGCTAAGGGACCAATGATTAGTACGTGTATTCTGGTACACCTGTAACACCAGTGGTTTTGTCACCCCAACATTTATTAAGAATCTGCTATGAAAATGAGAAGTTGTATGTTCTAGTGGATGTATAATAAATGATTTTTGATTGAATATACAGTGTCATATAGGTAGTATCAGAGACAAGATTTGAACTGAAGTCTTCTAACTCCAGAGCCAGTGTTCTTTCCACTTAACCTCTCTATTGTGCATGAGAACATGTACGTAAGAGATTTCGTAAACCTTAAAACAACAAATTCCAATTAATACCAAATGAGCAGTTTAAATGATTAAGGATCTAAAAAGATCTTGATACTGGCCAACATGAGACTTAATCTACTGAGATTACATTTGTGAGGGATAAATGAAAAAGTCTTGCATTTGAGTTCAGAACAATCAACTTGGTAAGGTAAGGTGAGGGAAATGTGTTTAGATTGGGGTTTTGGTAACTGGTGAGTTCACAGTGCCTATATAGCAGCCAAAAACGCTAATGAATTCTTAAAATGTATTAACAGAGGAATCGTGCTTAGATGAGGAAGTTAATAATCAACAAACAATTATTGAGCATTTACTATGTGTCAGTTGCTTTACTAAGTGCTGGGGAGAGACAAAAAGCAAACAGTTCCTTACTGCATAGTGCTTACATTCTAATGAAAGAGTCAACATACAGAAATCAGAATTTACAAGATAAGTAGAGTGAGTAGAAGATAACTTTCTAGGAGATAGCACTAACAACTGGGGAGACCAAGAAAGACCTCTTGGAGCATATTGTCATGTGTTCTACCCTGGTTAAACCATATCTGAAGTATTGTGTTTGCTTCTGGGTACCACTTCTTGGGAAGGAAATTGAGCTGTTGAAGGCATCCAGAGGAAGGTGACCAGGATGGTAAAAGGCCAGATCCCACCATAGGAAGATTAGCTGAAGAAACTGCTGATGTTTAGCCTGGACACAATAGTTGCTCATCTGTAAACTGAGGGGTTTAGACCTGATGGGCCTATAAAGTCCCTTCCGTCTCAAAGTCTATGACTCTATTGAAAACATAGGGGAATTTGATAGTTTTCACCAAGTGTTTGAAGGGCTTTCCTGTATAAGAGGGATTAGATCTGTTCTGTTTGACACTAGTGGGCAGAATTAGGAATAATGGGTACAAAATGCACATTTAGGTTTTAGCTCAGTATAAGGAAAAACTTTGGATGCAATCAGCTAAATGTTAGTAAAATGTAAGCTTCTTGAAGGCAGATTTGATCTTACAGCCCTTGAATCCCCAGCACCTGACAATGCGTGGCACATAGTAGACAATAGAGTGAATGTATCCTTTCCCCTAAGGATCATACTAAATAAATACTTTTTAAGTGCCTGTTATGTGTCAGAGACTGTGCTAAGCACTGGGGATACAGAGAAAGGTATAAAAACAGTCCCAGCCCTCAAGGAGCTCACAGTTCAACAAAAGAAAACAACACAAAAAGAAACTGAAAAGCTGGGGAGTGAGGTGGTAGGCTACCCATTTGGGACCTTGATGAACTGCAGCCTGGGTGGGAAATGATGTGAGGACACAAGAGTTTCAGAGTAGATATCAGCTTGCAGAATGATGAGTTTCTGGAGATGATTAGTCCAAAAAAACAAATGGATAGGAAGTGATGAGAAGAATTCTCTGGGTTTCCTTAAATAATGGAGAATCTGGGAGGACCTCCCCAATGTCCACCCTCTCCAGTCAGAAGTGGGGAGGGGCCCAGGGGCAAGGGTGCTGAGGAGGTGGGAGTTTCAGAGTTGATTTTGTCTTGCAGAAAGATGAGTTTCTGGAGATGATGTAGTCCCAGAAAGCAAACAGGTGGGAAATGAAGAGAATTCTCTAAGGACAAGAGGGAAGACAGTAAGAAACGGAATGACTAAAAAATTCTTGTTGATTGATTGATTATCCAGTGTCACAGTAGTAAGCATCAGAGACAGAATTTGAACCCAAGTCCTTTGATCCCAGAGCCAGTGCCCTTTCCACTTACCCCTTTGAGCTCTTGGGATTGAATGTGGATTTAGGAATAAAAGCTAGCTTTCATATAGAGTTTTAAGATTTTGCAAAGCATTTTACAACAATTTTTATTTTCTCACTATGAAAACCATGAGAGGCAGATGCCCACTTTACAGATGAGGAAATTGAGGCAGACAAAAGTTAAGTGACTTGTCGGGTCACACAGCTAGTTAGTGTCTGAGGCTGGATTTAAACTCAAGTCTTCTTGACTATACTCAGTCACTTGGCTGCCAGTGTTTGAGACCTGCTTCTCACTTGCTATCATGGTCAAGCCATTTAATCTCTTAAAGGTCTGGAGGTAACTCCCTTAAACTCTCAGTTAATTGAGTTGCAAGTCTTTATCAGCCTGGTACACTGGAAATAGATGTGGCTATGAAGTCAAAGGAACTGGGTTCAAATCTTAGGCTATTATATGCCCTACTTGGGCAAGTTTCTTAACCTCTCTGGACCTCAGTTTCCTCTATAAAATGAAGGTTTGGGGCTAAATGGCCTCTCTCTTCTATTCCTAGATCTATGATCCATGAATCTTTAGCTCAGGATTCCAGATGATGAGTTCCTTACAGATCTGGGTGCCAAAAAATGTACAAAACTTTGTTCTAGGTCATGAAAATACAAAGAAAAAAATGAAACCATCTCTGATCTTAAGGAGCTTCCTTCTGGGGAGATACATGTTCACAGATAGTTACAAAGTACATAAATTTTAAGATACAGAAGAAGGTGCTAACAGGTTTTTTGGGGAAGGGGACAGGAAAGATCTTGTGTAAGTAAAAGGTAACCACCTGAGCTGGGCTTTGAAGAAAACTAGGGATTCAAATTGGAAAAAAGTGAAGAGGTGATCCAGGCATGTTTGTATGGTATCAGTAAACCCTAGTGTGTGCAGCTGTGTTTCTATTCCTTGAGTGCTAGAATTGGACTAACTCATTTGTCAGTGAATGATGCATATCTCGGGATAGATTCAACTGCCTCATTTTGAAAGTGTTCATCTACGAGCAAGAACCATTAAGCCAACAATGTGGATTTCAGGTTGGAGAAGACTTCTAGAGTTCTCATTTTCCTGTGGCCAAGCGTCTTTTAAAATTGGAGTGCCTTTCTGTGTGGGAGAAAAATGGGATGGTTTAAGGGAAAGAGGAAAAGCAATAATAAATATGGGGAACAAGATGACAAATAGAAATCTCTTCTTTTAGTAGTGACTAAAAAGCTTTTGGCATATATAGGGCAATGTAAATTAGAGAATTTTAGTATGTAGGTCATGTAATTAACATCACCCTCTTCCAAAAAGCACTAATGACGGTAGCTCAGTGTAGAGTTGATAATCCAAACTGCAATAGAAGTCCAAGCTCTAAGACTGTTGATCGCACAGCAAAAATGCAAGGGGCAGAGCACCATTGGGCTTTAGCATAGGAGAGAGAAAAATGTAAAGCTAATGACTTCTTACCTACTTCTGTAAGTGTGGATTGGGATAGGAATTGGGGGTTTGGAGGAAGCATTGGAAAATCAACCCAGGGAAAATTTGCTAAATTGTTCTATATGAGACATTGTTCAAAGTCTGAAGCAGCTTTCCAAAGCAGATGAAGTTTCAGAACTTTTCTAGTAGTGTTGAAGCTGTGTTTGTGCATGTTTTCAGAAAAGGTACGTGACTACATTCTGGACATGTACACTTGAGTTAATATGGTCTAAAGAATATTGTTTTTGTTCATTGAGAAGTGAAAGTTACATACATCAACCTTTGATTCTGCGTGTGTCAGAGCAAATAAAAGTGGACCATTTCAGTAAACTCTGATGTGTTCAAGTGAAAAAAGGTAGGAGATGACTATTTGAGTTACTGAATTAGTGATTTAGATTTTGAAATTTGTTAATTGATTTTGTAGATTACACAATTTCAGTGGACCCATTCTTATACATGGCCAGTCTAAAACAGTGTTATAGCAGAGATTTCATGTGTGTGTGTATATATTTACATACATGGAATTAGGATGGATTTTGTATAAATAATTTCTTCTCACAAGGAATCAATACCTCTATCTGATTTTCTTAACCTTTTTTTTTTTAACATTAAATTTTATTTCATTTTTATTTATTTTACAGGCAAATTGTATTAATACTGTTTGGTGGATTGCAAATTATAATGGAATAGAAATGGGGTGCTAATATGATTCTAATATCTGTGTCATAATTGGGGAAGTGTTGGATCTGGCCTTCCCTTTGGTCATGAAGGAACAAAGACAATACAACAATAGAAATTAAGACAAAGATCCTATTTGATCAGGATCCTTCCGTGCTTAATGTTAATCATAACCAGAACTTTTTGGGCTTGATTTATAATTCCTTGACAAAAACACAGTTGATATTATCTTAAAGGTGTCCCTCTCTACCCCTTGTACTTCAAATTCATGACATTATGTGTATGATAGTCTGTATTGGTGAACCTCCAGCTACCTGAGTGTTTATAACAAGGTGTTATCAAAGGGTGGCAAAGGACACACTGATGAAGGGATGCTTACACAAGGTGAAGTCTCGGGGTGCAAAATATATTGAGTAGAGCAGTTTCCATTCATGCCCCACTGGAGAGTTACCTTCAGATAGGGTCAGAAACCCCCTTGTCCATTCCTAACCTTTCAGGTCTGTATAAGTATGTCTTCATATGTATTGATACTTGAATTTGTTGGGACTTTGCTTGACCTAGTTTGCAACATTGAGAGCCCCGAACTGAAATTAATTTTTCCCTATAGAGTGCCTCTGATTAAAGCATATATACCCAAACCCACTTTTTCAACTAGAACACAGGAAGATTGGGCCTATGGTCTGGGCATTGGCAGGGTCTTTTAACATCTTTAGTACCTTCAGCCAGACTCATAAAAGGAAGGAATGAGCCATTTCATCAACTCTTCTGGCTTCTACCTCCCCAGCATGCATCTGCCCCCACTTAGGTAGTGTTATCACTTGGATAGCTGGCCTCTGTTACCCAGCTAAAAGTCAGGTAAGGAAGAGATGGAGAGACTAGAAAGTAAAACAGCCGATCTCTTCCTACTTCAAAACAAATAGGGAATTAAAATCTGTTAATACACCCTTTTGAATTCCTTTCCTATTCTAGGTAATGATGAAGCAGTAGGATGAGATCTGGTTAAGAAAATGGAGCATTTAAGATTAGGGAAATGTTTTCATATAGACATAAGATACAGATCAATTTTTACAGCTAGACCCTGCCTGCAGATTATGTATAGCCCTGGCCTAGAAGCCCCAAGGGGTAATCACCCTGGAAGAAGATATTGACCCCAACAATGATTCAACAAGATCTAGGAGACATCTCATTTTAGAGAAATTCTCCCAAACACAGGTCGAGGGGAGGGAGGAGGGAAGAACACGTGAGATTTTCTGAAATAGAATAAATAACTAATAGGATATTTGGATAGCAGTTCTAGACATTTTTGCTTTGAATTCCCCCACCCCCCGCGCCTTTCCCTAATACATTAGGGCTTCTGTAATTTGGATTGTAGAAATGCCCAATAGGGTAATATTTTTCAGTTGGCTACATGACTTGGAGAAGAGTCACATCCAAGATTAAGATGGCGCCCTCTAAGAGCCTGTTGGAGGAAACCAAAACTGTAATGTGGAATAGAGCCAAGAGGCCATCTTTGGATTGCCTTGCCACTTTTTGTCTTCATTGCTACCTCAGCCTGGGTAAACTATTCTGAGCCAGAAGACCATCAAAACTCAGCTGGGATGCTACTGAGACCGCTTTGGGTTTGTTCCTTCATATTAAAGAGGATGAGACTAGGCTTGCTTTGTTCTTGCAGAGACAGAAGATGTATAAAAGGCCAGCAGATGTGGGGATTTGGCCTGGAAGTTAACAGGACAGAAAGCAAAGGAGTAGATTCGGCGAAGGACCTAGCAAAATATCTCCCATAAGAAGATAGGGTCCCACAGTCCTGGGTCGATTAGGTCTACTTTCTTGAGTTTACCTATATAATGAAAAATAATCTGATTCTCCATAGTTTTCCTACCTTTGGCATCTAGAGGAAGTGTGATGCTGGTTATAGTTTGTTCACCATGAATGTTAAGTTCTTCTGGACTTCGAGGGGCATAGGGAACAGGGCCTTCAGATATTCCCATGTTAGGGGAAGAGGTGGTGAGCAATAATGTATCTAAATTATCTGGAGAAAAATGGTGGGTGTAGCAGCATGATGGGAGTTGGGTCTCCTTACTCATGGTAGGTTCTTTCTGTAATACTCAGGGATAGGTGTACCTAGCCACAGGAAGAATAAGCTCCAGAGAGGGGTTGGGTTGTGGGTTGGCACTTTCTGACCAGGGAGATAACCTTATAATTTGTCAGTGATTTTGACCATTGGGCTGGACTCTTACCATCCTTTCTCCCAAGAGGGTCCACAATCTTGTATGGGAAGACAGGGTACTTAGGCACCAGTTGGCTCTTTTCTGTTGAGGTAGCCTGCTGTATGTTCTTGGAGGGCATGATCCCATATCTATAGATTGTGGGACAGTTCATCTACCCACTATCAGAAACTGAGGAACATGAACAAGATTGGACAGCCACAGCTGAACTGGACAACAGCTTTGATGAAAGTATTTCTTATGTGCGTCAAAAGCAATGACTATTAATACTTCAGGCATATTTTCTGTGCCTTTGTTTTAGATTTCCTTAGCTTCTATATTAGGATGGTTTTATATTTGTGGAGGTGGGCTGCTTTTTAAAGAGCCAATGCCACGGACTTGGAAGGAACCTCAGTGGATGCACTATTATCAGTAAAGAAATGGAATGATATTGTCTGGCCAAATAGAATCCTTTTCCCCAGAGGGACTAATGGATGTAGTTAGACAGAAACAGCTTGAAAGACTAATGAATACATAAGTGCAGATGACACCAAAGGAATTTGAACAACCCTTGTGTAAAAGCCTTGTCTAGCTTCTTCATGATCAGAGTGTTCCAGAGGTGCCTGGGAAGCATCAGCTTATCCTAAATTAGAGTATTTGGAAGGACTTTAAGTTCCTCCCCCCACCCCTCCCAAGTAAAACGGTGCTATGTCTAATTGTTTTTGCTGCTCAGATCTACCCTGCAGTTTTGGTTAAACCTGAACTTTTTTTTTTTTTTTAAATATTTACTGCTTTTTCTCTCTGAGAGGAAAACAACTGAAACTATATTAACTCCTAAAAATGAGAGCTGTTTCACTAAGTAGTGGTTTCTCCTTCACATGAGGTCTTTTAGCAAAAGCTTGGTGATCATTTTTGGAGAATGTTGTAGAAGGAATTCTTATTCAGACATGAGTTGTTCCAGGTCGCTTCTGAAATCCTTTCCAACTCTGAGATTCTATGATATTTAGAATTTCAGTCAGAATTTGAGATCTGGAAGAGATTTTTATGATTCCATAGTCCAAACCAGAATATAAAGTGGTTAAATGACTTGCCCAATGTCACAGTTGTAGAGTCAGCATTGGCACCAAGGCATACTTAGTACATAATCTACGTTGGAAAAAATAATTCTTGAATCAGAGACTCAGAGTTGGAACGAACCCAGCTGTTAGCAGGTTGGGACCTAAAACATAAAGGCTTGTTGTGATCCCTGACCGGTGATCATCCAACCTTTGATTGAAGGCTCCACTGCCTTTCAAGACAGTAATTCTATTTCTAGATATTCTTAAGTTATGAAGTTCTTCCTAAAAAAAAAAATCTGAATCTCAGTAACTTCCACCCATTGGTCTTAGTTTTCTTCCTCCAGAACAAAACAAAAAGAATCATAATTTGTCTTCCCTGATCCTTCAGACACTTGAAAACTGAAGTCTTTTCTTCTCTTTTTCAAGCTGTACATCCCCTATTTATTCTACTGATTCTTCTATGACTCAGTTTCAAGTCTCACCCAGACACACTCCTACTTGACATTGTCTTTGAAATGTTTCATTTAGAACTGGTTAATAATTTGCCAGGTTTGGTCTGAAGAGGACATGGTAAAGAGGACTTATTCCCTAAATGCATTCTAAAAATCATATTAGATGTTTTGGCTACTATTTAATATTGTTGAATAATATAAGATCACCATCCACTAAAAATCTCAGTTTTCTCATGAACTGCTTCCAAGCTACATCTCTTTCATCTGCACTTGAATAATCAATTTTCTGAATTGAAACATAAGACTTTACATTTATTCCTATTACATTATTGTATATGACCTTTCGTTCTAGCCTATTAGAATTTCTTTAGATCCTGATTCTGTTGCCCATTGTATTAGATACACTTTTCAATTTTATGCCACTTTGCGAGTTTGATGTGGATGTTTTCTGTATCTTCATCCAAGTTGTTAAGTTTTTTTAAAAAGGTGAAAGACAGATTATGTGGCTTGTCATTAAAAATCTCCCTCTAGCCTGACATAACTGTCTTTTTCTGTATTGAGTTCTTCAGCCAACACTGTTTCCATTTAACCATATTGTTATCTAGTCCCTCTCTGTATTTTGTCCACAAGAATACTGAAAGACTTTTTCAAATGCCTTTCTCAAATCCCAGTATGTTACCATTCCTCTACATGCAGAGAAACAACATGGTATTGTAGAGAGTAATAATGATGGTTAAAAATTAACATTTATATAGTGCTTTCGTGATTGCAAAGTATTTTATATGTATTAATTCCTTTGATTCTCTTAACAACCCTGTGAGCTAGATACTATTATCATCTCTACAAAGAGCATAACAGGCTTAAAAAGGTTAAGGAAGTTACCCAGGGTCACATAGCTAATGAGTGTCAGAGGTAGATTTTGAACCGTGTTCTTCTGACTCGTAAGTCCAAGGTTCATTCCATTGTACCATGCTTCTAGACTTAGAATCTGGCAAGATCTGCTTTAAGTCCCACCTCTGACATTTACTACTTGTGTGAACATAGGCAAGTCACTTGACATCATTGGGCCTTGGTTTCCTCATCTGTTAAGTAGGGATAATAATACCTTTACTTGTCTTTTTTTCCCCTTGATGAGGAGAGGTAGGAAGGAGAAAAAGCAAATTCTTTAAATAAAAAAATTTAAAAATTTTAGGATTTGTCTCCCAAGGTTGTTTTGAGATGCAAGTGAGAAATGGTATGTAAAACACTCTGTGAACCTTAAAGTATTGCCAGCTATTATTTTATTTTTCTGATCATCCTGTAAGAAAAGGAAAATGAAATAAGGTCAGTTAGTCTGTTCGCAGCCTGGCTTTTAAATGCCCACAAACTGTCCCTTAAATAATCATTCTAGAATTTTGCCATAAATCAGCGTCAAAGTCACTGGCCCATGAGTTGAAGGATCTTTTTTTCACCTCTTTGAAAAATCAGCTTGTTTGGTTATCTCCAGTCTTAGAAAACTCACCTCATTTCAGTGATTCCTAATGTATCATTGATAGAGATTCAGCAGGCAATATCCACCAGATCAGTGAATATTATAGGATGTGAAGTGTCAGGCTTAATTATCTTGAACTCCTTGAGGGAAGTTAGGTACTCTTTTAACCTTTCCTTTCTTGTCTTGGGTTTTGATTACTCTCTAACCGTCTACTCTTCCATCACTTTTAAAGGAAAAAACTATGAAGAGTACTTATTCCTTCTTTTAGCCATTTGTATCATTGTGCCCTCCATCTAATGTAGCATTCCAAGAAACAAGTTCCTTATGTTCTTCTTCCTCTTGTCTCAGTGTAGCACTCCCTAAAATCATGTCTTTTGTTCTTAGCATTTATAGCAAGCCTCAGGTTATGCTATATTTGAACTTTCTTGATGCTATTCTTATAGGATCTGTGTTTTTCTTTTGGCATTTGCTTAACTGTTCTCAGTTACCTTCCTCCCTTTCATCTTTTGTTGTTTTAAAATTCACACTCACTGGTGTCCCATGGAATTATACCAGCCTCTTACGTGTTCCCCTATGATCATAAATTATTCCATTATCATAATTTTCTTTAGCCTTCCTTCTTGAGCTGATGTTCCTTTTAAAAAAGAAAAAAAAGTCACACATGTATATAGGACTTAATGCTTTACGAAGCATTTTCCTTACTATAATTTTATGAGGTAGACAGAGACAGTATAGTAAATAAGAAAAGGGATGGATAATAAGGATTTTTAAGGAAAGCTCAACAAGATGTTTTCCTCCAGCACTTATCTGTAAGAGTACCTTTCAAAATTATGTGTAGAGATGTCTTGTTTTTCAGTCAACCAGCAAAATCTTTCCACAGATTTATCACTTTTATTTTCCTAGAATTCTACCAGAGATGCCTTGATCAACAAAAATATCAAGCCATTATTGAGCACCTTCAGCCAATTAGCTGGAAGGTAAGAGCATTCATCTCCCTCAACAATGCACACCAAAGTTTTGTGTTTGCCTGAGCTCTTAACAAAATATAGGTTTTGTTTTGTTTTTGATAGTGAAAATGAGAAAAAATGTACCCTTGATCAAGCTTTCAGAGTTATTCTAGAAGAGGAAATTGTAAGTATACTTTTCTGTTATCAAATCTTAAAATTTTTCTGGCAAACTAAGAAGTTATTTTGTCATTTAAAAGTTATTTCTCTTTTAAGATAAATAATTTAGTTTAAAATGAGAACCATTTTGAAGAATAACTCAGTGGGCAAAAGGCTATATTGTATAGTGTAGCGCTTCTTAAACTGTAGGTCACAACTCCCTAGGCTTGCGAAAAATTTGGCAAGAGTAAAAGATTTCTGAATGTACAATAACAAAAAATTAATTAAAAATCAAACATGTAATGAATCCAAGGTATTTCTGGCAGCGCTTGCCCATGTTGCATCACACAAGTTCACTGCAGTCTTAGTTCTGAACACACAGCATGCACACTTTGCACTACACACGCAACACCATCAAATGCTAGCAAAACACAAAAAGGGGTCACGTGTGGAAAAAGTTTAAGAAACCTTAGTATAGTGGATAGAGTGCTAGGTGGTGTACTTAGAATCAAGAAGAAAGACCCAGGTTCATAGCCTGCCTAGCTGGGGTTTTTTGTTTGTTTGTTTTTGTTTTGTTTTGTTTTTTAGTCAACCAGCAAAATCTTTCCACAGGTTTATCACTTTTATTTTCCTAGAATTCTACCAGAGATGCCTTGATCAACAAAAATATCATGAGCAATTTGTTTAACTTCTCTGAGCTTCAGGAACTATTCTAAGATTCTATATTATAAATGAGTTGTGTGTGTGTGTGACCTGCCTCTGTGAAATAAATTACCATATCAGTGAAATTACAGGTCAATGATAATTAATACTTATTGCTATATATTTGGGCCAGTTTGTCATAGTTAACTGTGTTATAATTGACATAACCATTTCTGAACTAGTTTGAATCAGTACCCACTAAGTGTTTGACAGCTCCTAGGCATTGTAAAACCTTAAGACAATAAATTAGATTACCTCATCCAAGAGAAAGATTTTTAAGTATATGCAAAGACTTACATAGCTCAGGATGTAGTTAAAGGAAGGGCATCTCTTTCAATGATATCAGCAGTGGAATAAAGTTATAGTAGCCAAAAAAGTCTAACTGAAACTGGGTGAGTAACCTTTTTTCCATTAGAATACCAAAAGTCATTCTAAGGTGAGTTCTTACCACTAAAGCACCTGTCTGGAATAGGAAGAATTATTTATATAATGTTTAAAAAAAAGATATTTTCCCCACCATCTGTGTGTGTGTGTGCATGTGTGTGCGTGCGTGTGCATGTGTGTGTATGTATGTAGAGAGAAAGAACAAAAATGTTATGTTTTGCCAAAATTAAGTATATTTTATTAAGAAGTAAAAATAGTTTTTGATATTTTTATTTATGCTTATTGTGAACTAAGAACTTGATGCTTAATTGCATCGTTGTATTTAGTGTCAATGGTTTTCCAAGTGGGCACTTTTTTTTTTTTTTTTGTGATCATGGGCATGTTTTAATTTCAAATCATATGCTATTATAGATTCACAGCAGCCTTCTAAACTACATCAGCCCCACTTTAAATTTTGAAACAGTTTCTCTAAGTTTCATGTAACTATGTTACAATCACTGCTGTTATGGTAAAGAAGGAAAAAAACAGTGGCTATATAATCCCAGAAAAATCAGAATGATAAATTCAACTATAAATCTGTAACAAGTTGTGATATATGATTGTAATGGAATGTTACTGTGCTGTAAGAAATGCTGTGCAGGCTGATGTCAGAAAAGCCTAGAAAGACATATATGAACTGATGCAGAGTAAAGTGAAGCAGAAATAGGAGAATAGTGTACACAGTAATAGCAGTGCTGTATGATGATCAACTGTGATTGAATGACTCAGCTGTTCTCATCATTGCAGTGATCCAAGACAGTTGCAAAGGACTCATGACCAAAAATGCTATCCACCTCCAGAGAAAGAACCGATGGAGTCTGAATGCAGATCCAAGCATACTATTTTTCATTTTATGTATTTTTTGTGTGTTTTTTTTTCCTTTGGGTCTGTGTCTTCTTTTACAATATGACTAATATGGTTAAAAAAAAAAGCTATGAATCTTTGTTCACTCTGTGAACATAGCACCTCAGTTTATTTTATCTTATTTTTTTTTTTTTGGTGAGGCAGTTGGGGTTAAGTGACTTACCCAGAGTCACATAACTAGGAAGTATTATGTGTCTGAGGCAGATTTGAACTCAGGTCCTCCTGACTCCAGGGCTGGTGCTCTATCCACTGCACCACCTAGCTGCCCCTATTTTATCTTATTTTCAAAGGAGCACGTCAGTTTATTTTAGTTTAGACAAGTGTCTAAAAAAGCCATGTTGGAGGTCACAAAAGGCTATAGGTCTTCCTCCCCAGGATAGCCTTTTCTGCACTGCAGTAGCCATTCATTTATATTGTTTAAGAGAAAGGGGGTTAAGTGGATGGGATTGTGTGGATATGAAGTCATATCTTATGTATTACTACTTGCATTATACTACCCGTTCTGGGCTATGGTACGGTTGATTGTTTCAGTTCCAAAGCAAGTACCTTAACCTCCTTCCTTTCCCCTTTCTTAGAAAATCCTGAGTATTCAAATTGTATAACTGTTCAGATTAGAATAAGTTAATATACTGTCCCCATGTCACATATGCTGTTAGAGTATGGTATTAACACAATGAGAAAAAAGATAATATTGTTAGACTTTATTAAATCATTAAAAACTTAATAAACTATTCTTCAATGTGTTTTAGGAGTGTATACTTCAGTGGTTAATTGGAGATAAATGCAGTTAAACAGAAAGACTGGACCTGTGATTTCACTAATATAGAGAACAAATGACTAACGTGATCATGGGTCAGATCTGAAACTTGAACCCAGGTCTTCCTGACTTCAATACTCTTACCATATACTCTTTTGCTAACAGCCAAATAAATTAAGTATGGGGCAGCTAGATGTCTTAGTGAAAAGAGTGGTGCCAGGCCTGGAGTCAAGAAGACTTACCTTCCTGAGTTCAAATCTGGCCTCTTACACTTATTAGGTGTCTGACCCTTGGCAAATCACTTACCCTTGTTTGCCTCAGTTCCTCATCTGTAAAATGAACTGGAGAAGGAAATGGCAAATAAATCTATTATCTTTGCCAGGAAAACCCCAGATGGGGCCATGAAGAGTTGGAAACAACTGAAACGGCTCAACAATATCAACAAAATAAATTGAGGAAATTATGTCATGCTTAAATAATTTAATATAAATATAAGATGATAATCTATCAAGAAAGTTTGGTTTTGTAGGGAAGGGGCAAAAAAGACTTGCTTATATGTTAGGCAGTGGCTAAAGAGATTGTAATAGTCATCAAATAGTTATAGGTAGTTATAGTCATCAAATTATTGCAAAACATTCTTATTTCATCTCAGTCTTTTCCCTTTGTTGGTAGATAACCCGTGCATCATGTGAAAATGTTTTGGCTATTATTTCTCTTGCTATTGGGGGAGTCACTGAAGGTAAGTATTTTTCATAGATTAACCTGATGAGTGAGATATTTGATTTTAACTTTTTTCCTCTTTTTTCCCCATCTTTTCCAATCATGCCCATCCTTCAAAGCCCATCTCAAATGCCATATCTATAATCCCAGCAATACTGATCTACAGTGATCTCTCTCCAGTTCCTAACCTCCTTTGTACTCCCATGCTGCACATTTTGATACTTAATCCTGTTTGTCTTATACAATTTTTGAATTGTTGCACATAGATAAGTCTTGCCTCCCTAAGTAAAATATAAGTATTGTGGTAGTAAAATTGGTGACATGCAATTTTTGCATCCCCCATAATTTCTAGAATGGTATTTAGGCACATAATAAATTCTTATCACATCACCCTGTCCAGATCCTTCTTTTGTCATCTTCTGACTTCCAGGTTGAGCATAGTGTGTGTTTCATGGTCTTACTTTTATCCCAAACCCCACCCTCATCCTTAGTCCCTCCAGTTTTCCTGCAGATGGATCTTTGATGCCTTAGCTTCTTAGTTTATCTACTTAACCAAAGCCTTAAACTGCTATCTCCAGTTTACCTCATCCACCCACAGGGTAGCTCATACCTTTAGATCTAACCCTGAACTTTTTCTTCCAGTGATTTGAACACCTACAGTCCTTTCTCTGCCTGTCCTTGTGGCTCACTCCTAAACAGGATCTTTGTCTTCGCCACAACCAATTTTTCCATTAGTCTGTTGCTACTTTTTTGGTCTCACTTTCCTCCTTTTAGTCTTGAACATAAAGTTGTCTAATATTCTAGTGAATCTGGAATCTCATCAGTGTGGGTATTTCCTTCAGTGACGTGGATCAGAAACCATCCCTGGCTGTCTATGCAGTACCTGTCTGTACCCTTTTGTAAATCCACAAATGGGGGAGGGCAGCAGTTGATGATAGAGAATCCTACTGATGTGCCTGGGAGTCTTTGTTATATTCTCTTGGCAATGTGTGACTTTGATTGTTCGTGTGGGTTATCTCAGTTATCTTTTTTTTCTGGTCATATGTGTCTCCAACTTCATCCTTTTTACTACTTTTGAGAAATTCTTCATTTGTAAAATGTGGCAGGCTGCTCATGCTCACTGTGTATATTTCCATTTCCCTTTGGGTGATCCTCAACTTCATTTCTTCTGAGACTACTATTATATAATTCACAGTCATACAACATCACCAGAAGAAAATTATCATTAAAAAGATGGGCCTTTGTTTCTGAGAGAAACTTGAGGTGATTAAAAACCAATTCAGTCTATTTTCTTCCTCTTCTGGGTCCAGTTCATTGTCCATTTGCAGTATCACTCCAAGATATAAGTTCTGAAGGATGTGCTCTATGGATTGTCCATCCAGTTACATATCAAAGTTTGGACAATATTCAGTCAGGAAACTGATTAAGTACCTACTATGTACCAGACACTGTGTTAAGTGATAGGGATTGAAAAAAAAGAAGATAAATGTCTGTCTTTTTGAGGAACTCACAATCTAATGGAAGAGACAACATGCACATAACTATGTGTGAACAGGAAATAATCAGCAGAAGGAATTAGGGATTGGGAAAGGCTTCTTATAGAAGGTGGGATTTTGGCTGGAATTTGAAGAAAACCAGGAGGCAGAGATGAGGAGGGGAGAACATTCCATTTATGAGGGACAACCTGGAATTGGGTGATGGAGGAGTATCTTATTTTAGGAACAGCAAGGAGTCCATTGTCACTGTATAACAAAGTACCGAGTGTACTAAGGGGTGCAAGGAGGGAGACGGCATAAGGGTAAGGTGTAAATAGACTGGAAAGGGCTTTAAATGCCAAACAGAGGGTTTTATATTTGATCATGGAGGTGATAGGGAGCCACTAAAGTTTATTGAGGTGAGACTAATGGTATGATCAAACTTATGCTTTAGAAAGATCACTTTGACTGCCTAGTAGAGAATCTACTGGAATGGGGAGAAACTTATGGCAGACAAACTAACCAGCAGGCTGTTGCAGTAGTCCAGGTATGAGGTGTTGAGGACCTGTACCTGGAGAAGGGGGCATATGTGAAGGGTGTTATGAAAGTAAAATTGACAGCTCTGAGCAACAGATTGAATATGGGTAATGAGAGCGTAGAGTTGAGGATGACACCTAAGTTGTATGAGCTTGGGTGATTCAGGATGGTGGTGCCTTTGACAGTAAATAGAAAAGTTTGATGGAAGGAGATGTTGGGGGAAAAGATATTGAGTTCAATTTTGGACATGCTGAGAAGTGGAGCTAATATGGCAGAGAAAAGGCTGAAAATTGCCAAACTTTTTGTTGAGCTCTCCCCAGTTCCCTTGAAATAACTTTAAATCCTACCTCAAAATGAATTCTGAAGCAATAGAACCCACGAAAGGATGGGGTAAACCAATTTTCTAGCTTAAGATAACTTAAAAGGACTGCAGGAAAGGTCTGTCTCACTTGGGTGAAAGGGGAGAGCCCCTACCCCCAATGCAGGTGCTGTCCAGGCAAGTAAGTGAGAGACCCCTAGCCCCAGCAAAGATCAGCAACCAAGGCCCCATGGCCCCAGCTCAGCAGGCCCAACAGTGTTCCAGACCTCTAGCCCTGGCACAGCAGGCTAGGGGCCAGGCCTGGCAGGTCCGGAGGCCCCAGCACAGTAGGCAGGGTATCAGGCCGCAAGGCCCTGGTGCAGCAAGCCAGGCCGCTGGCTCACAGTGTACGAAACCTGAGACAGTGCCCCTCCACCCCAGGAGTAGAGCTCAACTTTAAAAGTTAAGGAATAGACTGGAAAATGAGCAAAAAACAAACAAACAAAAAAGCCCTGACCATAGAAAGCTACTATGGCAACAGGGAAGATCAAAACACAAACCCAAAAGAGGATAAGTGTCAAAATGCCTACATGCGAAGCCTCAAAAGTGAAATATGAATTGGTCTCAGACCCAAAAAGTCCTCTTGGAAGGAGCTCAAAAAGGAGATTAAAAATCAGAAGAAAAAGTGTACATGTTGAGTTTAAGGTATCTATGGGACATCCAGTACAAGATATCTAATAGGCCGTTGGAGGTGTGAGATTAAAGGTCAGTAGGGAGGTTAGGGCTAGACAAATAGATTTGAGAATCTTCTGCATAGAAATGGTAATTGAATCCATGGGAGTTGATGAGATCACCAAGTAAAATAGTATATAGAGGGAAAAGAGAAGAGGGTTTAGGACAGCCCAGGAAACACTCATGTTTAGTAGTGTGACTTGGATGAGATCCAGAAAAGGAGATTGAGAAGGAATGGTCATAGATAAGTAGGAGGAAAACCAGGAGAGAGTATCTCAAAAATCTAGAGAAAAGAGAATATTAAGGAGAAGAAGGTGCTTGAATAGTGTCAACAAGAATGAGGAAAGTGAGAAAGAGCTATTAGATTCTGCAAGTAAGAAATCATCAGTAACTTTGGAGAAAGCAATTTCAGTTGAAAGATGAGATTGGAAGCCAGATAAGTAGAGAAGTGAGAAGAAAAGAAATGGAGGCATCCATTGTAGATGTCCTTGAAATTTTGCCCCCAAAAAGAGATACAGGATGATAGCTAGCAGGGATAGAAGGATCAAATGAAGGTTTTGGGAGGATTGGGGAGATATGGTGGACATGTTTGTAGACAGATAGGGAGAGGTTGAAGATAAGTGAGAGAGTGGGAATGATAGAGGGGCCAGTCTATTGGAAGAAGAGAGGATGGAATGAGATCACTTGTACCTCTTAGAGGGATAAACCTGGATAGGGAGAAGAGCCACCTCTTCATATGAGAAAGATGAAGGAAGAGATAATGACAGCAGCATCTGGGTGATGTGAGATGAAGAGGAGAGGAAAAAGGGGAGCTCTTGGTGAATGTCTTAAGTTTTTCCTTTTTTTAGTAATTATGAAGCACGATTCTCAGTTGAGCGTGTAGGAGCCAGGGGAATTTTCTGGAAGGATGAAAAAGTTTGGAAGAGCTGTTGTGATGAGTTTGAGAGTGAGTTAATTAGGGACACATAAAAGGATTGCCTAACATCAGTGAGAGCCTGGTTGAGATTATAATATAAATTTGGGGCAACTAGGTGGCATAGTGTTTAGACTACTAGACTTGGATCAGGAAAACCTGAGTTCTGATTCTTCTTCTGACTCTTTCTAGCCAAGTGACTCTGGGCAGTTCATGTAACCTCTCAGCTTTTGTTTCCTCTTCTGTAAAATAGGGATAATAATAGCACCTACCTGTTAAGTTTATTGTGAAGGTCAAGTGAGATAAGATATGTCTAGTGCTTTGCAAACCTTAGATAATTATGTAAATGTGATGATGATGATGATGTTGTCTTCACTCTTGCTCAAATAAAACTCCATGTCTTAATGCTCAGAACCTCTTTATTCTGATTTCAACCTTTATTTCCCAGCCTAATTTTTCACATTTTTACCCGTCAGTTTTGGAACTAGGATAAAATCAACTCTGCCTTTTTTCCTTGAAGGATTATGTCAGTCTAATACTATTTATTGTGAATTAGTAGGATTTTTTCCTGAATTGAAATTTTGATGGCATGATATTGTGTCATATAACCGTATAGTATTGGATTATAAACAAGTTATTACACGTACATATTGCTGCCTGTGCATGCTGGACTTCCCGACAATGTGTGATGTGCTCACCTGCCAACACTTGCAATACCTGTTGGCAGACTTGACCACTGATCGGTTATAACTTGCATTTTGTGTGTTTATTTGGAAAATAATGTTATCATTATGACTTTAACTCTGTTACACAACAGATAAAACACATAAGTGTGGTTTTTCAAAATTTTGTTTTCTTTCCTTATGCTTCCATACCCTGCCTTATTTTTCTTCAATGCCCCCCAGTTGCACCTGAGGCTACTACCATCCTCCCCCATCATTCCAGTACCCCCCAGGGGGCAGCATTGCCCACTTTGGGAACTTTTGGGAGATATTCCTAAATGAAGAAACATCCTTCTAGCAATGCAGATTAGTACTTTCTTTGCAACTTTCTAGTATTAGAGAGTAGTCTAAAAAATTGATAGATTAAGTGACTTTGCCTGGGTCACATAGCCATATGTGTCAGAAGGGGGGACTTGAACCTAAGTCTTCCTAACTTCAGGGCCTGCTCTTCTTATCCATGACACCATGCTTCAACTCTTTTTTTCCTTTTTATTTATATTTTGAGCACTTGGTACAGTGCTTGGCATATAGTAGGCACTTTTAAAAGTTTTTCCATTCATTCATTCATTCATTCATTCACACAGTCTATTTTTGCCAAACTTGAATACTTGTATTCTCCAACAGCATTCCATCCCTAATCTTTATGAATTTATTAAGCTGTTCTTTATGCTTGAAATATACTTCCTTATCATCTGTGAAGCTTTCCTTGATTCCCTCCTCACTCAACAAAAGTTGTTTCTTCCTCCTCAAATTTTCCTAGAGGACTTTTCCTAGATCTCTCCTTTGTGTCTATCATACCTTGTATTATATCTATCTGTGTGTCTATATCCATTTCAATTAAATGTAAGCTCTTTGAGGATTAGAACTATATCATTTTTAACTTTTTATGCCCCTGGCACTTAGAATGGTGCTTTGTGTGTTATAGGTCCTTGATAAATGTTTGTGGAATAGTAGTCATTCAATAACCCATTTTTTAATTGGATTGAACACCTCTCACAGCGGTTAATTCCCCAGTATTCGTGTTTTTAACTGGTTAAATGTGTTCATTGAAGAATTGCAGTATTTGTAGGGAAAGGTGGTATTTAACAAAAGCAGCAATCTATATTTGTGATATTAAGTGTAGTTAGTATTTTCGGTTTTTAACAATATTGAATTTGTGTGCATATGTTTACCAATTCATGTGTTTATTAAAAAAATATTTACTGCGTATCCAGATGTTACCCGACTTCCTTTAGGTCCTACCCCACTAAAAATCACACCTTCTGCAAGAAACCTTTTCTGATCCCCTCTTAATGCTAGTGCCTTCCCTCTGAAATTAACTCCAATTTATCCTTTCTGTTTCTTTTTTTGTATACAATTGTTCAAAGGTTGTATTTCCCATTAGACTTTCTATAGAGCAGGAATTGTTACTTGGTACATAGTAGTACTTAATAAATGCTTCTTGATTTGATTTGATTAGTGCAATCAAGTTCAATTTATGTCATATAATCAGTAAAGGATAATAATAAGTAAATGTTTATTTTAGTATTCATGTGGCCTTTGTGGGGGAAAGGACCTATTAATTTTTTTTTATTTGCAGTTCTACCAAGTCAGCTGTTATAATTAATTTCTTCGGTTTGTCAAGGCTTGAGAACTTAGATTTTATAATGAAGGGTTGTGGCAAATTTAGTTTTAATTTAAAGGCAAAAATTTTTTCCTTGAGAAAAAAATAACACTTGTATAACATTTTTCAGAGTTCATAATGATGTCTAGTTTTTTGATGGTTTCATATATAGGTGTTAAATTAGTATATCTCTGAATAGAGCTCTGGCCTTGGAGTCAGGAGGACCTGAGTTCAAATCCAGCCTCAGACAC
This sequence comes from Vombatus ursinus, assembly GCF_900497805.2. Lineage (NCBI taxonomy): Eukaryota > Metazoa > Chordata > Mammalia > Diprotodontia > Vombatidae > Vombatus > Vombatus ursinus. The sequence goes on along the minus strand of NW_020955033.1, from coordinate 26,504,680 downwards.
TTAAGTAGCGGTGTGACCCTGGGCAAGTCACTCAACCCCAGTTGCCTCACCAAAAAGCAAAAAAAAAAAAAATTACTGTATCTCTTCTTTCTATTCTTATAGCACCATCAGTTTGCAATTAATTCATCAATTATATAATATCACTTATTGCCTTGTTTTTGTTCCCTAATCTATTCTGGCATATTGAACTTTTCTTCCCAACTAGATTGTAAACCCTTCAAGGGTAGGAATAACCATATATCTTAGACATTTTCTGTTTCTTTCCACACTACCTTATAATAACTCACATTTATATAATTCATAACTCACATTTACATAGCTAATAAGTACTGGATCAGGAACAGGAATCCAGATCTCCTAACTCTAAGGCCATCATTCTTTTCATTATACTACAGTGCCTCTCTGGCACAGTATAAAACAGATAGATGCTACATAAGTACTGTTTGATAGATGGTTAAAGGAAACAGCAGTTCATGTTTACATAGTTTTAGTAGATTCACAACACCCTTGTTTGGTAGATAGTGAGAGAATCAACCTAAGAGTCCCGAAGACCTGTGTACAAGTTCTACCTGTAATCCTTAGGCTGTGGGACCCTTAGCATGTCACTTGACTTCTAAATGTCCAAAGCAGCTCTTTAAGACTTAACTTTCAGTACGGTGCCAGTTTGTACTGGTAGAAGCAGTTTCTTCACAAGTTCAATTCAAAATATTGTTGTCGTGTGTAGGTATACATAACATTCATGCATCCATGCATGTACATGTGTGTGTCCATTGTGGGGATAGATAAAAATTAATCTCCATTTTACAGATAAATAAATTGAGATTAAGTTATTTGCTGCAGGGCTGTACAACTAGTAAGTGGTAGAGCTGGTACTTGAAATTGGACTCAACTGAATTTCTTTGTATATATAACTACTATGATTTCTTGGGGGGAAAAGTTTTCTTATTAAATAATGTTTGTTCATCAAGGATTTTTAACAGCATTGACTTTAAAGGATAACATCATGAGAGAGATACAGAAAGAGGAGATAGTGAGAGCACCCTAAGTGCTGGGGGGATAGACACATTCTTGTGTTTCCAAGGTAGTCTCTGTTCTCAGGGAACTTGCATTCTAATGGGGGAAGGGAACAGATAAAGTGGGAATGGGGCGGGGGAAGAGAGAGAGAGAGATGGCTGAGAAATGGCGTGGAATCTGATCTCCATTATTCTTTTCTTAAATTGAAGTAAATCTCCCTGTGCTCTTTTTTAAAAAGGATTTTAAATGTCTGTTTTTTAAAATTCTGCATTAATCTTCATAGATTATATGAACATGCAATTCCCTGAACTTTCTAATTGAAATATGTCCCCACTTAAAGGTATTTGTACAGCATCTACACCTTTTGTACTGCTGGGAGATGTTTTGGATTGTCTTCCTTTGGATCAATGTGACACAATTTTCACCTTTGTGGAGAAAAATGTTGCCACTTGGAAATCAGTAAGTTTGTTTCTCTTTTTTATTAACTCTGTTTTTCCTCTTATTTATCTTTATAGAAATCCTCCAGTATTATAACGGTATATCATGTAATTCTCCCTATACCTCTTATTTGAGACGAAAGATCATATATTTGCTAGTGGTTGAAAGGATTATCCCTGTGTAAATTGTACTGGGTGTCCTGAAAAGACTTGCATTACTCTTAGATTCCTAGAGAGTCATGTGAGAATCATATCGCTGGAGAAAGCTGAAATAGGAAATTTGATCATGCAAAAGCAGTTAAATGAAGCACTTGTTAAGTATCAGGTATTCATCTCTCTTGTATTTCTGAAATTAAGATTTTTGTAATTGAAGAGCAAACTTAGTTTGTTACTAGATTTCCTACTTTTGCTTCATTTATGGAAGAATACTTTAAAGATAACAGAACATGCTACAAATTCCATGTAATAAGTTTTTTTATTTACAGAATACATTCTATTCTGCTGGAAAAAACTATTTATTGCGCATGTGCAATGGTAAGTAAAAAATATCTAAAAGTAGAAATATCTTTTTTATGATTACATTTAGATTTGTGGGAGCTATTTAATACAAGAAACAAAAATCTTATCATTTACACTGTGAAAATTTGTCTAGTGACATGCAAAGTGTGGTATAGTTTTACTTCTAGAGAACAAGGTATAATGGAAAGAGTACTGGATTTGGAGTCAGGAAAAACCTGAGTTTGAATTTTATTTCCATACTACCTTTGTGACCATAAATGAGTCAGTTACTCTCTCTGAGCTTCTGTTAAATGGGAGTAATAATACCTATTTCATAGTGTTGTTTTGAGAGTCATATAGTTAAGGCACTATATAAAATATCAGCTTTTACTATTATTATTATTATATAGCTTTTTGTTTGTTAAAAATATTTTTGACATCCTTAAGATTTCAGGAGACTTAGAGTAATTCCCTTAGGGTAGTTGTTGTCAAACATTTTTAGTCCATGAGAAAAGTGTTTCACAGACCATCTACTCCAATTCTTGCTCGTGCAATAAATAGAAACAGAAAAAGAGAAATGACTTTGAGAACAGGGACTATATCTTATTTTTCTGTGTATATACTGATCATAATGCATTTCATATAGTCTTGTTAAATAAATGACAAAATTAATGAGATGACACCATTGATTATTAATAAGTTATATCTTAAAGCTATAATGTTATTTTAGGTAAGAATAAATAGGGGGACCTTACAGACCACACTTGGAGGAATACTGCTTATGAAGAATATCTTCAAGCATATAGTTAAGGCACTTGGGTATGGTTGTAATAAATACAAGGTCCTTCCTTGTTTCTGTTTTGCTTTCATTTCTATATATTGTTTTAGATCTCCTAAGAAGATTATCAAAGTCCCAGAACACAGTGTTCTGTGGAAGAATTCAACTTTTCTTGGCGAGACTTTTTCCTTTGTCAGAGAAATCAGGTAAGATTTTACAAATTAGAACAAAGGACTTACCTCTGACTTTTGTACAGTTGTTAAATGGATTGTTGTTTACTATTCCTGGTAATGGAACCTTAACAAAGATATTAAAGTAATCATAATTATGTAATTTCATAAAAGTCATAGTAGAAAATTATTGCTTTTAATTCTTCTACTGGTAGATAAAGCCTATAGAAAAATGCCTTTTATTCCTAAATTAAAATCATTGACTCCTGTTGTTGAAATTTTTAGTTAATAATATCTTTCATTGTAGTTGAATCTTCCTTTCCAAAATATTTTCACATACATTATCTTATATCTTCACAATCTCTGTGACTTAACGATTTTTTCCCCCACTAATTTTTTTTTTAAATAGTTGAGGCATCTGCATAGTCAGTCTCTAAGCTTTTAGGTTTATATTCATGGATACTGAACCAAATTTTCAAACATTCTCCATTGACAGTATCATTCTCCATTCTCCATTGACAGTATCAAGAACAAAAGTATGTTTTAATTAGTTTAGAGTGTCTTGTTACATTCTTTATAGAACATCTCTGCTCCTTTGCAAAGAATGCTGTTGTATAAGCTGTAGTAATCTTCATCATGGTCTTTATAGAATCATAGGTATTTTACAGATAAGGAAACTGAGGCTGAGAGCAATTAAGCGATGTGCCTAGGATCAAGTAATTTCAGGCAAGATGTGAAGTTGAGTCATCTTGATTACATGCCTAGTGGGCTATGTAGCTGCGTCTATTTCTTCATGCTTGCTCTGAGCAGTTCAAGAAAAGATGACCTAATATACCATGCATTGATGTTTCTCATTATGTAATGAACTTACTTCTGGCAGTTCTTTTATTCACTTCTTTAAGGAATGCTTATGAGTTATCCAAACACATAGCTATGAACCTTTACATCTTCATGTCCTGAAGCCTACAGAGAACTAGGGATGAGATCCAGGTAAACCAGTTTATACCAGGAACTGGAAAGACAGCACAAAAAGCTGAAGTTAAAACAAATGGGCCAACATTTTTATAATGAGCTATTGTCACAATAATAGTGGAACTCCTACTCTTGGACTGTACTCCCCTCCATATTCAGTATGCTATTTGAAGAAGTGGCAGAGACCCTTCAGCAGTTTGATTAAGGAAGTGCAATTGGACCTTCATACAGAAGAAATCTGTGCTCATAGGGTGATACCATTTTAAAGGCACATGGGAATCTGTTCTCAAGATATCTCAAAGGAGGGAGAAACTCAAAAGAATAGAAATAGTCAGAGATGGTATTTACCAGCCCCCCCAAAAAAAACCCAACTCCACCTAGACACTGATAGCCACTAGTCTATCTAAATCCTTCCTTATTGGCCTAAAATCATTTGAGAATAATCTACAGAGGCACATTAAAGGCACCCTCAATGAAAATATGAGAAGAAATAATTCAGCAGTCTGATCGAGGGTGACATATCTTAGAAAGCAACTTTTTAAAAAATATGTCTTATTTTTATTACTCCCTTTTATTTTTATATCATATACATTTTTCAGTGTAACCTTCCTCCGTCTCTTACTCATCAAGCATATCAGAGGCATCTGATGATACAGTAGATAGAGCATTGGCTCTGGAGACAGGAGGACCTGAGTTCAGATCCAGCCTCAGACACTTAGTAGCTGTGTGACCCTGGGCAAGTCACTTAACCCTACTTGCCTCCAAAAAAAGTGGAAAAAAATTATAACAAAGGTTGTTTAAAACACATAAAAGGGCAGAGGAACAAAATACATGAACCATATCTGACAGTATATACAATATTCCACATAGTTCCTACCTGCACCTTTTTTTAAAACAGAAAACTACCTCTTGCAGTAATAAAATTATCTGAGATACAGAGAATAAGATAGTGCTTCATTGATTGATTTCAAGAAAACATTTCAGTTGGAACAAAATACAGCCTTAAATGTTTTCTTCAGACAAGTTGTTGTTGTGCATACATCATAACCATCCAGAATCCCATGATAGACTTGACTACATAGATAACTTTCTTCAACAGTCTGTTGAACGCTGACACAAAACAAGCTATTGAGCAGGGAGATATATGTTCACTCAAAGTATTCGCCAACATTGTGGAAGATTTTCTTTGTAAGGTTAAAGAAAAGACTTCACTATAATAGCAGGGCCTGGCAGATACTCTTGTTTCCTTATGTGTTAATTGTATTCAACCTGGTGAAACCACAAAGATACATAAGTGAAATACACATGAATATGAAAGATTGAGCCACACATAATAAAAGAACATTGGATGAAAAGATGAAAATTATGGTGTGCAGCTGCATAGGTGGCCTGTTTAATTAATTATTATTAATTCAACATGTATCCAGTTATTACCTATTATTAATATTAATTATTGTCTAATTAAATGATATTAACTAATATTAATTGTGTTATTAATTATTGATATGCAATTATTAATACAATTGACCCATTATTTAATATGGATAAGGTCTGTAAATGAATCTTTCAGGCTATTAACTAGAATATGTTTCTGGAATGCTATACCTAATTCAGAAAGGATAGTAGTAAGAGGGACAGGAAGAAATCACATTGCATATATATAGATATACTTTTGAGAAACTCTAGGAACCAGGAAGATGGGAATAAGATGGTAATAAAGCATAATGGAGAGCATTTGGGTAAAGATAATAGAAGCTGAAACACAAGCAATGTTATCAATAAAGAATACTAAACACCACCTTGTCAGAGGAAGTAGATTTTGATCATAAGCCTGGCTTGGCAACATAGTACACAATTAGTAGGAAACTTAAATTATACAGATAACTGTTGGAACACTCAGTGTTTCTGGCAAAAGCGGAGCTGCAGCTGGTTTCTTAGTTAAATGATAACTTCATCTTTTAAAAGATGGAGGCACCAGTGAGAGTAAGTGGTATTGGATCTGATTCTCACTCATAAGGGGAAGCTGGAAAACTATTACTAAACCATCTCAGAATTTGTAATAGAAAGGAAGAGGAAACCTAGGCATAGTCTGACATGGTCTAAATAGGTCTCCAAATAGCTTTAATTCACAATAGGTTTCAAAAGATAGGTAGGATTCTTTGGACAAATCTACAGGGGAAACCAGTCCAAGAGGAATGGGAAGTTCTCAAGAAATGCATTCAGAAGACACAAGAAGATTAGTTCTGATAAGGAGTGAAAGAACAGATTTTTTTTTTAAATGAATTTATTTAGTTTTAGTTTTCAACATTCACTTCCATAAGATTTTTAGTTTTAAATTCTTCCCCCTCCCCAAGACAGCATACAATCTGATATAGGCACTACATATACATTCATATTAAACATATTTTCACATTGGTCATGTTGTAAAGAAGAATTAGAACCAATGGGAGGAACCACAAGAAAGAAAAAACAAAACAAAGCAACCAAAAAAATAGAGCAAATAGTATGCTTCCATCTGCATTCAAACTCCGAAGTTCTTACTTTGGAAGTGGATAACATTTTCCATCATGAGTCTTTTGGAGTTGTCTTAGATCACTGCCTTGCTGAGAAGAGCTAAGTCTATCAAAATTAGTCATCACACAGTATTGCTGTTACTGTGTACAATGTTCTCCTGGTTCTGCTCACTTTACTCAGCATCAGTTATATAAGGACAAATTAAAGATGCTAATATAGATAGAACTCATTGACCAACTTAAATTTTTAACATGTATTTTTTTTTTTTAAGGCAGTTGGGGTTAAGTGACTTGCCCAGGCTCCCACAGCTAGTAAGTGTCAAGTGTTTGGTCTGAGGTCAGATTTGAACTCAGGTCCTCCTGACTTAAGGGCCGTGCTCTATCCACAGTGCCACCTAGCTGCTCCTAACGTGTATTTTTAAAATGTAAATTAAATAGAGGCAAGTTCTAAAGGATGAGTACAAAAGCAAGGCATGGTTGTCCTTTAAGAATGGTGGCAAAGCGGGTGGAGCCAAGATGGGAGAGTGAAAGCAGTGACTTGCTTGAGGTCTCCCCCAAAGCCCTCCAAATACCTGTAAAAAATGGCTCTAAACAAATTCTAGAGCAGCAGAACCCATTAAAGACAGATTTCTGGTCCAAGACAATCTGGATGGTTGATTGGAAAAGTCTGTTATGCTGGGCTGGGAGAGGAACACAGTTCAGCGTGGGTGCACAGGCAAATACCAGGCCTCAGCAAACCTGGGGCAGGTCTCAAGGGACTGAATCACTGGCAGCTGTAGCAGTTTCCTGACTTCTCAACCACAAACACCGAAGACAACTTAGAAGGTCAGTAGAAAAGGTCTGTAACCATGGTGAGAGAGAAGCTTGGTCCTAGCCCCAGTTCTGGTGCAGCCCCGGGGAAGTGGCAGCTTCTGGAGCTTCTGGCCCACAGACAGAGGGGGAATTGATCAGAGAGGGATTGCAGGGATCTCTTTGCTGGTGCTGAGGCAGGATTCTCTTACTTTGCCTGTGCTTGGATCTGGGTTGCAGCTCTGGGTGGCGGTCCAGGGGCGAGGAGGAGAACTGGCATGGTGGAGCTTGTAGTGGTGGTGTAGAGACAATCCTCCTCATAGTTCCAAGGCAGAAAAGAGTGCTTGTGGTCACTCATAGACCAGAATACGGGCCAGGAAAGGAGTAAATACCTCACCCTTGATTGTACCACTTTGGAAGAACTGAAAATTTAAACAGCTACACAAAACCCCCGAAGCTTGGAGCAGTACATTCTCCACACTGGAAGCAGACCCCTACCTTAACAAAAAGTTTAAAACTCAAGTAATTGGTTGGGAACATGAGCAAACTGCACAAAAAAAGTCAGACCATAGAATCTTTCTTTAGTGACAAAAGAAGATCAAAACATACAGCCAGAAGAAGATAACACAGTCAAAGCTCCTACATCCAAAGCCTCCAAGAAAAATATAAATTGGTCCCAAGCCATGGAAGAACTCAAAAAGGATTTTGAGAAGCAAGTAAGAGAAGTAGAGGAAAAACTGAGAATGATGTAAGAAAATTATGAAAAACAAGTCAACAGCTTGCTAAAGGAGACCCAAAAAGATACTGAAGAAAATAATACCTAAAAAAATAGCCTAACCCAAATGGCAAAAGAGGTCCAAAAAACCAATGAGGAGAAGAATGCCTTAAAAAGCAGAATTGGCCAAATGGAAAAAAAGTTCATTGAAGAAAATACTTTCTTAAAAATTAGAATGGAGCAAATGGAAGCTAGGGACTTTATGAGAAATTAAGACATTGTAAAACAAATTCAAAAGATTGAAAAAAATAGAAGACAATGTGAAATAGCTCATTGGAAAAACAACTGACCTGGAAAATAGATCCAGGAGAGATGACTTAAAAATTATTGGGCTATCTGAAAGCCATGATCAAAAAAAGAGCTTAAACATCATCTTTCAAGAAATTATTGGGGGCAGCTAGGTGGCGCAGTGGATAGAGCACCAGCCCTGAAGTCAGGAGGACCTGAGTTCAAATCTAGCCTCAGACACATAACACTTATTAGCTGTGTGACCCTGGGCAAGTCACTTAACTCCATTGCCCAGCCAAAAAAAAAAAAGAAAGAAAAAGAATTGTCAAGGAAAACTGCCCGGATGTTCTAGAACCAGCGAGTAAAATGGAAATTAAAAGAACCCACCGAGCACCTCCTGAAAGAGATCCCCAAAGGAAAACTCCTAGGAGTAGCCAAATTCCAGAGTTCCCAGGTCAAGGAGAGAATATTGCAGGCATCTAGAAAGAAACAATTCAAGTATTGTGGAAACACAATCAGGATAACCCAAGATTTAGCAGCTTCTACATTGAGGGTCCAGAGGGCTTAGAATATGATATTCTGGAGGGCAAAGGAATATGATTACAGCTAAGAATCACCTGCCCAGCAAAACTGAGTATAATCCTTCAGGGGCAAAAAATGGATGTTCAGTGAAATAGGGTACTTTCAAGCATTCTTGATGAAAAGACCAGAGCTGAATAGAAAATTTGACTTTCAAATATAAGACTCAAGAAAAACATGAAGAGGTAAACAGGAAAGAGAAATCATAAGGGACTTATTAAGGTTGAACTGTTTATATTCCTACATGGAAAGATGATATGTGTAACTCACAAGACCTTTGTCAGTATTGGGGTAGTTGGAGGGGAAAAAAAATTATATGTATAGATAGATTGATAGAGGGCACAGGATGAGTTGAAGATGATGTCTGGGTGATAATCTGGAGAATAAAATTAAGAGGTGAGAGGATTATACTGGGAGAAGGAGAAAGGGAGAGGTAGAATGGAGTAAATTATCTCACATAAAACAGACAAGAAAAGCTTTTACAGTGGAGGGGAAGTGGGGGAAAATGAGAGGGAATGAATGAATCTTATCAGATTTGGCTTAAGGAGGGAATACCATCCACACTCAGTTGGGTATGGAAATCTATCTTACCCTACAGGAAAATAGGGAGGAAGGGGAAAAGAGAGTGGAGGAATGATAAGGGTGGGGGGGGGCAGATTGGGGGATGGGGTAATCAGAAGCAAACACTTCTGAAGAGGGACAGGGTCAAAAAAGAGAATAGAATAAATGGGGGGCAGGATAGGATGAAGGGAAATACAGTTAGTTTTCCACAGCTTGACTACTGTGGAAGTGTTTTGCATGACTACACATGTATAACCTGTATCTGGTTGCCTTCTGGATGAGAGTGGGTGGGGAGGGAGAAAGGAAGAAAATTTGGAACCCAAAGTTTTAAAAACAAATGTTAAAAATAGTTTTCACATGCAACTGGGAAATAAGATAAATAGGCAGTGGGGGTATAGAAATCTGTCCTGCCCTACAGTAAAATAGAAGGGGAAGGGGATAAGAGAAGGGAGGGCAGATTAGGGGAAGGGGTATCCAGAATGCATGCTGTCTTGGGTCAGGGGGAGGGATGAGATGGGGAGAAAATCTGGAACTCAAAATCTTGTGGAAGTGAATGTTGAAAACTAAAAATAAATAAATTTTAAAAGAATGGTGACAAAAATTCTGAAGTTTAGATTGGTGAAGGCAAAGAAGGTGGGGGTTAGCTAAATTGAGGAAAAGAGAAGGCTCAAAGAAAGGATGGGCTACTAGTTGAAAATTAAGACTAATGGGGAGAGGGTTATTTACTTTGGGGAAAAGAAGTTCAAAAATGGATAAGACTGCTGATGGAGGAATCTGGGATAATAACAAACAAGAATGCGTGTCTCCTTATTTTGCTTCTGTTTTTTCTGTCAGGGAGAAGGGTATTTGTACTGGAAAAGACAACAGAAATGGCTGATAGGAACTTGTTGCCAAATATAACAGAAATATAGTAAGGGAGACCATAGATGTTCACGATAAGTTCAGGTCATCAAATACAGATGACCTATAGCTTAAAATATTAAAAGAACTGGTAGGTGTGATTACTAAGCTCCTTATTGTCAGTGATCTTTGAAAAATCTTACAAGGGCATACATTCAACAGGTTCTGCAATTTGTAGTCCAGCAAAATTGACTTCAGTTTCTGACCAGAAGGGATACGTTTGTGAATATTTTAAAAGGGAAATGGTATTTAGAAAAAAAACTAGCATGTCTTCTTCAAGTATAGGTTGTTCTAAACTAACTTCTTTTCATTTTTGCATGTCACTAGATCATTGAAATGCTGTAGATTCAGGATACAAAGAGCATTTGACATATTCTCCATAATTTTCTTGAAGGATAGATATGGAAGGACGAGGTCATAGTTGAATGACTGGAACAAGTAATCATTAATAGTTTAGTGTCTCTAATGAAGTGTCCTAGGGATTTATACTTGAGCCTGTGCTCTTTAATATTTTTATCATTGACTTGACTAAAGGCATAGATTGGTTATCAGATTTTCATATAATACCAGCTAACATGCTGCATAGCAGAATTGAGATCTAAAAATACCTGGACTGGCATGTTGAATTAAAACTCGAGATGAAATGCATTTGTGTTTTGTCTAGACCTATCATTTCATCTATATAGGGACCTCCTGGTATGGAAACTAAATTCTACCAACACAGATGACCAATTGCTCTGTAACCTAAAGTCTTAGATGGCTGGGGGATTTGAAAAGTTAAGTGATTTCACTTGTGATCACTCAACTAGAGTGTGTCAGAGGCACGAACTAAACCCAGTTCTTCCTGGTTCCAAATTCAACCTTCTATCCACTACACCTGCTGCCTCATAAGACAAAATTTAAAGATGTAAACATGAAGTCTTATACTTGAATTCATAAAATCATCTCTGCAAGTACAAAGTGATTAGGTAGTTCATTTAAAAATCTGAGAGGGTTTAGTAGACTGCATTTTCTGAGTCAACAGAGTAATAGGACAGTAAGACAATCTAATACGATCTTCGCTGGGTTACACAAAGCAATATTCATGACTAAGGAAGTTATGTTCCCTCTTTAGTCTGTTCATCTAGACCACATCTGAATTATTATATTTAGATCTGGGTACCACATTCAAGAACAATTCTGATAAACTGGAGATTGACCAGGATGATGAGAGTGTTCTTGAGACCATTCCACATAAGGATCAGCTAAAGAAACTGGTAGGTTTAGCCTATTAAAAAGATGTATTGGGAGTTATAACAGCTGTCTTTGAGTGTTTAAAAGGCTGTTATGCCAAAGAAAAATTAGTATTTGTTTTATTTGGCCCAGTGAGCAGCACTAGGAATAAGTAGAAATTTCAGAGATTTAACATAAGTAAAAGTTTCCTAACAATTAGAGTAGAATGAACTGTGTTGGAAGATAGTAAGTTTTTCCCATGAAAAGTCGTCAATCAAGGGCTTGAGTGCTCAGTTGTTGGCTGTGTTATAAGAAGAGATTCTTTTTAGATAAAGGTTGGACTAGATGTCTTCTGAGGTGCCTTTCCAACTTACTCTTTGGTACTTCCCAGATAGCTAAAAAGGTAGGGAGCCTCTCGGTATGTTGGATAAATCTTTAACTTAATAAATTTAATAAAAATTTTAATTTAAGTTAATAAAGTAAATATTTTAATAAAAATTTAATTTATATTTCATAAATGTAAATTTAATTTTAATAAAAAACTTGGACAAGAATTACACGAGATAACAAGATAATTGTGGCCGGGTGAGCTCCGTTACTCTGGGTGTAAATCACGGATTCAAGTATCTTGAAATGGAACCAAGTATTATCTGTGAGAGAGGTATTGTTGTTTTTACTTTTGTCCTTTGCAATAAGTTTAAAGTGAAAGTAGAGTTTAAACACCATGCCGTTTTCCAACCTTTCCTACTTGTTTGCAGTCCATTTTCATTATATTTCAAAGATACTTCACAATCCCTCTTCATTCCAGAATTGGTAATATACATAGGGAAGCTGCTCTTAACATAGTCTGGTTTTCTAAAGCTTGTCTACCACCTAAAAGTAGATTAGAGTTAAAGAACTAACAGGTTTTCTTTGAATATACCTCTTTATAAAGTGAATTTCAAAAAGATTTTGCAAATCAGTGGCTTGGTTTTAGTTCTATCTGTAAAGGTGGTAGATTGATTTTTAAATTAATTTGCTCTTGCTTTAACTTTATATCATCTTTGCCCTTCCTGCTCCAAGTACTTTAGGTCTTTGAGTATTTTGATACTAATAAGCTCTTTCATTATGGCATACATGTTTTTGTTTATTTTTAAACAGGCCTTAACTTGCAAAGTCAGTTTAATCTTGAAAATGTCACTGTTTTCAACACCAGTGAACAGGAGAGCACCTTGGGTCAGAAGGTGAGACCTGTCTCGAATCTTGCTTGCTGAATGTTATGTGTTTGTTTTTGAAGAAGAGCTGATGTCAATTAGCATGGAAGTGCATTTCGCTGAGAGCTGTGAAGCACTAACAGATTTTCTTTTTAAAGATTTATAGCGTATTAGTCTTGACTTAAACTTGGAAATTTCTGGTATACTTACCTTTCAGGTAGGGACGTATTGAAAACATTTCTAAAGCAAGCTAGAAAATCGAGGCTGATTTTGATGTATAGCTCAGGTGCCTAACGTGTAGTATTATACTAATAGTTATTGCGGAATCTAGACTAGCATATACAGTATGGCTCGAGGAAACCATTTAGTTCTCCAGCTTGGGAAACCAGGAATTCCTCCTTCTGCATTTGGATCCCTTTTGGAGGTTGAGAAGGTCCATGAGGAAAAAAAAAGGTCAAGCCTTTTCCCTGTAAATTCCAGGGAATAATCCTTATTCCTTGGCTGACAACTGGTTACTGCTCTTTCAACTTTTTTACCCTTTTGACTTCTAATATCTTTTGCTTTCGAATGGAGATTTTTTTTTTGTCATCCTCTGGTCCGTGTTGTAAAACAAAAATGGGTTCCATAGCTTCCCCTGTACTTTTAGCCCTACAGCCACCGAAAACACTACCTCAGACAGTCAGGGGAATGGGGGCAATGGGACAAGATGGGAGAGATGGTGGTGACAAAGGTAGTGGTCCCAGGAAGCAGCTAGAAAACTTTGAAAGAGAATGAAAGAAAAATCCCAAACAATGGAAGTAGGGAGGAAAAAATGCTTGTGACCACTAGGCATTTCATACTCAGCAGGTATGGAACCCCCTAAATTAGAAACGGCTTATGTGCCATGGATGTTGGTCTTGAACTTGGGGAATAGGAGGGAACATACAAGCCTGGATTCAGGGTAGCTTAAATCATCTTCCTTTGTCTTCATGACTGCATTATAGCTTTAGAATGCTGAGCTGACATGACACTTCAAAGATCATCTCACCCTGAAGTGTCAGACATTATTATAAGTCTAACAATGGTGTCTACAGTAGCTTGTAATAGTTCATGATCCCCAAACTGCCATAATAGTGGCTACCTGTTAAATATAGTGGTCTAGAATTCTAGCATTGTTCATGTCCCTGAAAACTAGCATTGTCTTTTTTTTTTTTTTTTTTGTTAAAGCACATTGAGGATAGAGATGAAGGAATGGAAGTAGAGGAAGGAGAAATGGGAGATGATGAGACTCCGACAAGTTGGTGAGTTTGAGGAACTTTTATTATTGTCTTTATTATTATAACAGTATGTCTTTTGCATCTTGCCAAATATTAGAATGGATATAGGACCAGGGTGGAAGAAAAAGTTGCTGTTAGCGAAAATGGCAGGGGTCTTAAGACACACATCATCGCCTTAAAGTTTTGTAAGTCAATGTGGCCATGGTAGTGGATGTCAGGGATAGTAATATCTTTGATTAATATGGTACTTTTATTTATTACTCTCGTATGTTTCCATAGGAATGTTGTTATATAAGGGGGTTAGATTCTATACTAATATTACTACTGAACTAATAGGGTGTGGCAACCTGTGGCACTTCTGAAAAAATTTTGAATGTCAATGGCCCAGCTGCTGGAACAACATTGTGAAGTAGCTGAGATTTATCTTTGGTACTTTTCCAAAATACTTCTGAAAATTGCCACTTTGGTTTCTCAAGCTCTCTGTACCTTTCCTCACCCTCTACCCCCTCATTCTGATAATTTGAGTGTAGGTTAATAATTGCTTAATGTGTGTTCTCTGGTGGAACTTTTTTGCATTTTCAAAAGAGACTCATGAACCCCAGGGTTATAAAAGGAAGCAAAAAGAGATGTAGGGCATCTTCAACTCTCTAGCATTATAGGAAAATTGCCTAAGTTAATTTCCTCTGTGGATCTGCCATTGGGCTAGTTTTGGATGCCTTACTTTGCATCATCTTTTCTGATCGATGCCCTCTCCCTCCTGTCTCCACTCCCAGCCAGTTTCTCATTTTGCTCACAAGACTGTGAATAAATGAGGATTTAGAGTCATAAAATCATAGAATTATAGCTCTTGGAGAAACTTTAGAGATCATCTTTTCCAAGTCCTTAGTTGAGCAGATTGGGAAATTGATTTTGTACAACATCTTCAAAAGGGGATCTTTTTAGCCAATCATTTCAATCTCTTTCTCCCATTGAGAGCTTTTATTAATAAGGAGCAAAAAGGCAGATGAGTTTGTCTTCTTTCCATTTCTCCTTTGAGAAGCCACATGGTATAATGAAAAAGAAAGTTTAACTTAGAGTTCATTTCCAACTCTGTTATCAATCAGTTAAATATCTCTGGGTAATCTAAGACTAGGAAAGGATTTCGGCAAATATCTGTTCTCACCCACACTTAATAAAAAATTCCTTGCACGGTATATACCCAGAATAGTCAACCAGCCTTTGCTCACTAAAAACCTCCACTGAAAGGGAAATCACCATCTCCGTAGGAAACAAGTAAACTTTTAGAAATCTCTCATCATTAGGAAATTTTTCCTTATATCAAGCCTAAATCTATACCTCTCTGAAACTTCCACCTGTTGCTCTGAGTTCTTCTGGGGCCAAACAGAACAATTGTAATCCTTCTTCCATGTGATAGACCTTCATATACTTTGACAGCTGTTTTTTCTCTAAGCTAAACATACCCAGTTCTTTCAGCTGATCCTTAGCTGGCATACTTTCAACATCCTGCTTGCCCTTCTGTATGCTGTTTAACTTAACATAGCCTATCAGTTTTCTTCCTAAATCGTGTCTTTCAGAAGTAATCAAAGTACTTTTTGATACAGGCTAAGTTTGAATTAGATTTTGACTTTGATGTCACACTCTTCACTCATACTGAGCTTTCAGTCCACTAAAATGCTCAGAGCTTTCTCAGGTGAACCAATATTTTGCTACAGTTTCCCCATCTTTTACTTGTAAAGTTGATTTTTTTTTGCCCTAAGCAAAGTACTTGACAATTATGTTCCTATTTGAGTCGTCCTTATGAGTCCTTGAGATAGGCAGCAAGGCCCTGAGTGGGGAGGATCGCCCGTTCCGGATTCTGGAATCTGAGAGCGTGAGAGGCAGCACACTACTCCATGGAATACCTGTTACTCTGAAGTAAGGGGATCTGGGTTGAAATCTTGTCTCTAATGCCTCCTACTTGTGTGACCTTGGGCAAGTCACTCAACCTCTCTATGCCTCAGTTTCTTCACCTATAAAATGATGTAGACTATATGCCTCTGAAGTCTCATCTAGATCTAGATGTTATCCTGTGACTTAAGTTCAGATCCTGTCTTTTTTACATAGTCCCAGTATGACTGTAGACAAGTCAATTTATTTCTGGGACCCCATTTCTTTAACTGTGAAATGAGAAGATTGGACTAATTATGTCTTCTAAGATCCCTTCCGGCTCTAAGGGTGATTTTTTTTTTTCAACTCTAGCCCTTCTTTTCCTTCATCTCCTTAAAAGGACTTGTGATCACATGACTTGTGATCCTCACAAATTTCCCCTCCCCCAAATCTGGTCTCCTTCACAATTTCAGAAAGCTTCACACCTTCATAGTTCTTCCTCCATCTAAAGCTCTTCTGTTCTCTCCCCACACAGTCTTCCACCATAGCCAAGACTAGTTGCATGCCTTATTTCTCTAGCTTCTTGGGGAATTAGTATTTCATGTAGAGTGAATTTTTAAGATAAATTTACCATTTGTGTCAAAATTTACTTAGCAACCATTTTTGAGGAAATCTTTATAAAATGTGTTCTGCCTTAAAGTTTAGATGGAAGAACTGAGGCCATCAACCCCCTTATTTACAGATGAAAAAACTAGGCTCATTTAACTGAGGTTAAATGGCTTGCCCAAGGCACACAGGTAGTTAGTAAACTTCAAGACCAGAAATTGAACCAAGGTCCTTTGATTTCTTTTTCCACTGTACAATGCTATAATTAAACTTTTAAAAATTCCAAGGCAGGTCGTCATCATCATCATCATCATCATAGCTGATACTGTGTAGTGCTCCTAAGATTTGCAAAACCTTTGCTCACCTTCTCTGATTCTCAGATTAGTAGCCCAGTGAGGTAGGTACTATAGGCATTATAATCCCATTTTACAGTTGAGAAAACTCCAAACCCTGAAAAATGAATCGATTTTGCCGTGGTCACATAATAAGTGTCAAAATGAGATTTAAACCTAAGTGCCTTATGACTCTAGCGCCAGCATTCATTCCATACCATACTTTTTTCTTTAATAATGAGCAATATAGTAATACCTTTGGTAGGTTTCAAGGTTCAAAGGGCTCAGTAAATGACTCCAGACTGTTGTGCTTTTTTAAAAAGTAGTTCTTCTTTTGGGTTTTTATAGTTCTTATCTTCTTTTCTACACTATCTCTCAAATGAGAACTCTTGTTCAACCAAATTGCTTAAATTGTTTCTCTTAATTTACATATCATTCTGAGATACTGAGCTCTAGGGCAGAGTCTGACAGGGTCTTTATACCTTTCCTAAAGACTAAAGTGTATAGACTTTATAATTGTTTTCTTCCCCTTACAGGCTATTTTCAGTTATTTACAGCTGTGTTCTGGATAGTTGAGGTTACTGAAATTTGACTTTTAGGTACCTGTGGAGTTTTGCTCTGAAATTCTGTGATTCTATACATGAGTGGGTATTTGTTCACCAAGTATTGTTTTTTACTTAAGGATCTGGAGTTTTGCTTGTCTAATATTCCTTGTGCATGGTGTGACTGAATTAATGTGACTGATTTTTTAATGAAATACCAGAATTTATACATCCAAATGAGTGTTAGCCCTCAGAGTAGTCACCTTGGGGGGGGGGGGGCTGTACACTTACTACCACTGCTCAGAACATTTTTGTAGCTCCTCTTTTGGAATTGCCTTCAGAACCACACCAGAAATTCATTCTCGTTCCTTTATAGTCATACCTCGTTTTGGATCGAAAATGACATGACCCAGCTTGATCTGAACGACTGTACTCACCAGACTTTGTTCCTACTGTCCGTTGGCTGTTTTCAAAAACAAAATCCACCTTCAAAGGAAAAAAAATTGCCTCCACTGAGACTATTAAAAACAAAAACAAAGCAAAAAAAACATTGTTCTGTAAGCATCAAGAGAGGAGATTGGAAAATGTTTTGAGCAGTGTCAGCAACATTTGAATAAGTGCATGGCCTTCCACGGTAACCACTTTGAAGGGAACAACACTTGGATGAATAAATTCTGGTATGTTTGATTAAAAACTTAATAGTCACACCACATATTTAAGGGAATTGTATATAAATTCATTTTGGGCACTGCAGATGTAGAAATAGCCAATCGAAGAGTACGGGTATTAGTGTAATTTTTAAGAAGTTTTAACAAAGTAAGCACTAAATTTTGTCATCATACTGTCTTTGAATTTTTAAAGTGAAATGATCTTAAGAGGTAGTGGATTCCCTCTCACTGTAGGGCTTCTAGTAAAAAGTAGATTTCTGGTATTAGGGATGTTGTTGAGGAGATTTGCATTGAGCTATAGGTTTTAGTAAATAGCCTCTGCAGGTCATTCCCCACCCTTAGTGGGGAATCACTCTCTGTGCTCATTAGGCAGTGTGATATAGTGGAAAGATCACTAGTCAGAAAACTCAGTCAACTCCTAGCTCTGACACCTACCAGCTATCACCCTGGAAAGGTCATTTAACCTTTCTGAACCTCAGTTTCCTCAAATGTAAAATGGTGAGAGGGTAATAATACTAAATACTCTTTTAAGTGACTTGCCCAGGGTCGCACAGCTAGTAAGTGTTATGTGTCTGAGGTCGGATTTGAACTCAGGTCTTCCTGAATCCAGGGCCAGAGCTCTATTCCCTGCGCCACCTAGCTACCCCTAATACTAAATACTCTTGAGAAACAGTGTGGTATAATGGATAAAAAAGGAAGCTTCAGAGTCAGGAAAACCTGGGTTCAAGTCCTGCTTCTAGCGTTCTGACTGTATGACTTCTTAGTGCCCTAAATGCCTCTTAAGGATTCTCCAAGAGCCAGTCTACCTTAGCGAAAGAAGTTTCCTCAGGAGGTATTCCCTGTATCCATGAAATCACAGATCTGGCCTCCCCTTCTTCCTCTTCAGTCCTCCTAACTTGCACCTACCTCACATGGTGAGGAAAGTCCTTTGTAATCCTTAATGTAACCTAGTATTGTCATTACACCATTGCTATAGTCACAGGCTCTGTATTGATTATGAAAAGAAGTAGCTGCACCGGTAATCTAATTTTCTGTTTTATGCCTTGATCCATTTTACTAGCTTTCAATTCAGTTCAGCAAACTTACAACCCGCCTACGTGCCAGCTACTCTGTAAGGTGTTGGTAATATGAAAACAAAAACAACATCTTAAAAGGAGCTGGGGTGGGAGGGTGTGATATATATACAGACATATGTATCTATCTGACTGTATATAAGTAAAGTTTTATACTTTTGCAGTTGATTTTTTTTTAAACCCAAGTATAAGTTGTGGAAGGCACGGCTATACAGTAGTTCATTGGGAAAGATTGGAGATTTTAGTGAACTGCAAGTTCAGTGTGAGACACAGAGCCATATTTAAGTTTGATTTAAGGAAAAGCTTACTAACATTTAGAATTATTTGAAAGTGAAACAGGCTGCCTTGGGAAGCAGTGAAGACCTCCCATTCACTTGAGGGCTTTCTTCAGGCGAAGCCTAGATGACCACTTACGGCTTATGTTTTAGAGGGGAGTCTTATTCAAGGACTGGTTGGACCAAATGACTTCCATAATCCTTTCAGCTTTGAGATTCTGCCATTTTATTTGCCTTAGATACTTTCTAAAGAAATAGAATGATATAATTAATTTGCTGTTTGTTTTCTTCATTAGCTCCATTCCAATTGATTACAACCTATATAGAAAATTCTGGTCACTTCAAGATTACTTCAGAAATCCTGTGCAGTGCTATGAGAAGATTTCATGGAAAACTTTTCTCAAGGTAAATTGCTTCATTAATTTCATGATGTTATTCCAATTTTGTAGTTTTCAGAAGTTAAATTGCAATTCCTATTTGAGCTATTGTTCACGTGGCATATATTAAGGAATGACTTTAATTTCTTTTGGATTTAAAAGTTCCAGTTACAACAAAAGTGTGAATATAATGGAAAGAGCACTTGTCTAGGCCATTTACTAGTTCTGTGATCTTGGACCACCTTAACCTCTCAGAGTTTGTTTTTTCATTGGGAAAATGAAGATAGTAACATGTCCTCTGTCGAATTCACAAGATTGTTGGGAGAATCAAGTGAGATGGTGGATGTGATAGCTTTTTGTAATTTAAGAATCACTATGCAAATGTAAGTTAGCGTTCTCATGGTACTATTCAAGAAATGTTTTACTTAATGAGGAAATTAAACTGATGGGGATAATTTAACAGCAGCTTTACCATGCCTAGAAGTGGTTTGATGTTGCTGTTTATTTTTCCCTTTTATATTTTATTCACAAGAAATACTAGAATAAAATAGTTCATCAGATACTAGGTTGGATGGATGCTGTGAAATGAGGAGGATGAGCTCCTGAGAGGCTAAGGGATTGCCCGACATCACACATCTGTTCAGTGTATTGGGCAGAATTTGAACCCATGTCTTCCTGACTCCAAATGAAGTGTTCTCTTCTACATCTACAGTTGTTTAAACAATCTCATCAAAGATTTTCTACAGTTTGTTCTGTATCCTAACTACATAAAAAAATTAAAAGAGGGATAATTAACCTTTTAAAATAGTGAGAAATCCTATTTGATAAGTATCTCAGTCATAGTTTTCCATATTTAATATGTTATGATATATGAATAAGCAGTCAATTGCCAGTAAATGTCTATTTTTCTAATAAGTACAAGGAAACAGATTATTTGGTGACTTGGGAAGATAAAATTAATTAGTATTTTCATTTTGCAGTATTCTGAAGAGGTTTTAGCTGTTTTTAAAAGTTATAAACTGGATGATACCCAGGCTTCAAGAAAGAAGTTAGAAGAATTGAAAACAGGAGGAGAACATGTATATTTTGCAAAATTCTTAACAAGTGAAAAGGTATGAAACCTTCATTTTCACAAATACCCAATTTTAAAAATCCTCTTTACTTTTTACCACCTGATATCTCTTTCATACCATATTTAAATTAGATGATAATGTTTGCTGCTTAAGTTGGTTAAATGTGTTAACTAACCCTGTTTAGACAGTACAGTCTGAAGGAAACTACAATTTGATTAATAGTTCTAATTTGATGTTGCAGGATAGACATGTCGAGGAAAGATTGGTTTGATTTCGTGTTTTGGTTTTTTTTAATTGGGCTAAAAAACGTTTTAACGTTAATTTTTTTTGAGGCTCCATATTACTTAAACTAGGGTAAGAAAGTCTTCAGCAATCTACACTAAATAAATAAGCAAATAAATATGAACATTTTCCACTTATAAGTTGCTTTTTAAACATAAGTGGTTGTTTCTCAAGTGCTTGAAAATAATTTTAGGTCATTTAATTACTTTCCTTTTAATCTTATCTTGTACAGTTATGTGGCAAACCCTTTATTCACAAATATTATATAGTTAAATTTCAGCCTAAGTCCTGTTTGTAAAATTCTTTCTTATCACAAAATCTAATTAATGAAGTCTTGCTATTTTCATTTATAAGAAAATCATTTTAAGTATACTTGTTTTAGTAGAAAGCCAGAAATGGTAAAAATTCATAATTGACAGAATTTCAGAGCTTGAAGGAACGTTACAGACCTATTCAGTTCTGTTGGTTTACAGAAGAGATTAGACCCAAGTCTTGCTGACAGTCATATAATAATAATCTTAAACTGCCTATCGGAGAAGTTGGGGGTCATGTAGAGGGCAACTAAGAAGGTGAAGGGCTTTGAGTTCATAACATATGAAGATTGATCAGGGATATTTATGCTAGAGAAGATAAGATTTGAAGATAGAAGGAGGAATGAAAACTGTCTTCAAATATTTAAAGACTTGTCACGTGGAGAAAGTTTTAGATTTGTTCTCTTTGACCCTGTTAGACAAAACTAAGAGTAATGGGAGGAAGAGGAAAACAATAGGTTTGATGTCAGAAAAAACTATGTAAAAATTAGAGCTATCCGGAAATGAAATGGCCTATTTAGAAATATTATTTTTAGACTTTTAAATCTTTCCATTAGCCATCTATACAGATACTGTATTTTACCTGGTTTCCTTTTACATTGAAAGATGAAGTTCATATTTGTTGATTTTCATCTGAAACTTAAGATCTCTGCTCAGTTTATGCCCAGTTCCCAGTACTCTGGATAAAAAAACAACAATTGCTAGTCATTGATAAATATATACATGATAAGAAATAGGCCAATATATTTTCTCAATGGAGTCTTCATTGTTGTATCATTCATCTTACTTTTCAGTAGCAGAAAACTAAATTTAGGCCAAGTTTGACTTTTATTATAATACATAAAGTAAACGTTGTTGTTCTATTGTGTTTGTCTTTTGTATGCATATAGCTTATGGATTTACAGCTGAGTGATAGTAACTTTCGTCGTCACATCCTTCTTCAGTATCTCATTTTATTTCAGTACCTCAAGGGGCAAGTGAAATTCAAAAGGTAAGCTTATTATAATTATTAAATTACTTATTAGCAGAAGCCTGAAAAATATAGCTAGAATTACAAAATGAGGCTAGCTATAAGTAAAACTAAACCTGGGTTGCCTGGTGTTTTCTTCTTTCCACTGTATCCAAGGGCCCCCTTTGTGAATTAGGGACTCAGAGCAACCATATATTTGCGTTTGCACTCAGCAAAAAACTAAGCACTTTAGTGCTTAGGAAATTGAGGGTACCTGCCAGAAAAACTAGAGAATAGGGATTTATTTATCCAAAACTGTATTGCTGCTGTAAGGAAATGGATTTCTAAGGATTGGATTATGGTACATGTATGTTAATGTTCTATTTGGGTTATTTCTCCTGTCCTGGATAGTTTTGAGAACCAGCTCTCTAGAACTAGTTATATAGGTGATTGATCTGAAGTACTTTTCCTTTTCCCAAGAAGGGTAAGGTGGAAAATGGTGACCACTTTTGGTTTAGAGAACCACAAGCCCTAAATATGAGGATCTGAGTACTTCCAGAAAAAGATCAAATCAGAAAATGGGCAGATCCAGGAACCAAAGGCCAAATATGTGTTCTTACTGAGAATCTGTAGTCTGTCCTTTTACACTTGTCTTTTAATGCAATCTGTTCATATCCTTCCTCACCAATGGGGGTCTCCAAACTTTCTGGAAGAGTACATTTCTTTTTTGGGGGGGGGGGTGAGACAGTCAGGGTTAGGTGACTTGCCCAGGGTCACACAGCTAGTAAGTGTTATGTATTTGAGGCTGGATTTGAACTCGGGTTGTCCTGACTCCAGAGTCAGTGTTCTATCCACTGTACCACCTAGCTGCCCTAAGAGTACATTTCTTACTGGTGGGTGAATATTCTAGATCTAGCCTTAATGAAACAGCCTTGTATCCCTATCCCTTCCTTTACCCAACTTAAGTCAAAATAGTAGTCTCACTATTTTTTTTACCTCAGCTTGTCTTCTTTTTTGGGCTTTGTCATTCATACTTCTTCTATAGCAATTCCAGCCATATATCCCAAGCCAGCTCATGGCCTAACTCAGTAGCCATGCATTTGGCAGTCCAACTAGCCAGAAAAAAAGTCTAAAGATTATCACTTTCTATTCATTCTGTCACAAAACTTATTTATTTTTTTTTGATGTAAGTATTTCTAACTTCAGTTAAATAAATATCGTCTTGTCATGGTTATAACTGAAATGAGAGAATGATTATTCAAAGCTACTTGTACTACAGACAAGAGCCTGTGTAGTATTACTGTGAGCATTGGAAAAGAGCCCAACTGCCCCTGCCAGCTTCCTTAATTGAGCATTCCCCTGACTAATCAGACTATCAGTAGGAGTTAGTAACCACTTAAATATAATAAGATTATACTTGAAATTGTTATGGTTAAAATGTTTAATTTTTTTTGAGCTGCTGGTGAACAGCCTAGACTTCTATTAGAGGCAGGTAGGATTTTTATATATCCTTTTTTCATTGCTACAGAAAAGAGGAAAAACAGATTTCTTCTAAATACCAACAGCAAAAAGTCACAAAAGTGAATTGTGTCTCTATGCTCTTGTTGCTTCTCTGGCTGTTTTGGCAATAATGGCTATGAATTAAATGCAGAAAATAAAAAATCAAATATAGTATTCACAGATATATGATAACTATATTGATTTTGTATTCTATTTTAAGAATGCAATGGGGTGGGCTGATCTTTGATTTCATCATTATGATGAAGTTCTCGTGTGGAAACTCCTTTCTCCAATACTAAAAACAACCAGAGAAGCAACTCATTTGTAACTTAAGACTTTTAGAAATTTGCCTTGGGATACTAAAAAGTTAAGTAATTTGCTTATAATGGAGCAGCTAGGTGGTGCAGTGAATAGAGTACTGGCCCTGGAGTCAGGAAGACCTGAGTTCAAAATAGGCTTCAGACACTAGTGGTATGACCCTGGGCAAGTCATTTAACCCTGTTTGCATCATTTTCCTCATCTGTAAAATGAGCTGGAGAGGGAAATGGCAAACCACTCCAATATCTTTGCCAAGAAAACACCAAATGGTGTCATGAAGAGTCAGACACAACTGAAATGGCTGAACAACAACAATTTGCTTCATCACACACTACTAGTGCGTATCAGAGGCAGTACTTGAACCCTGCCTGTTCTTCTTGACTCCAGGGCTGGCTATCTATACAGTATATACCATGCCACTTCTCAGGATGCAGTAAATTTAGGAAAACTTCCTGGCATCATTTGACACATTTGCTCCAGTAATAATTTATGCTTAGAGATTATTGTGATATTTGTTCCATCCCTGTGGACTGTATATTGACTTAGAAAAAACATTAATGTCGTCTGTTTTATCATATTTTTATTTATCATAGTTGAATATTTCCCAATTACATTTTAATCTTGTTCAGACTTCACTAGGGAGTGCTGTGTGCCATGGATTTGACACCTTAGTCTTACATTGTCCTTGTATTTGCTCTCTTTTCCAGTTCAAACTATGTTCTAACTGATGAGCAATCCCTGTGGATTGAAGATACTACAAAATCAGTCTATCAAGTAAGTTCAGTACAAGACATCAGTGATCAAAATCTTGGAAATTTGGAGTTTTCTCTGTTTATGAACTAGATTTAACAGTTTCAGCCTCATATAGGAAAATAAGGATAACATTAGTTCAGGTACGGGAACCACAAACACTTTTATGGGGTCTCTGCCTATAAACCATTCATATGATGCAGAAAGTTGTTGAAAGCTTAGTGTGTGCTTTCTGATCACAGCTACTATCTGAAAACCCCCCTGATGGAGAGAGATTTTCAAAAATGGTAGAGGTATGTATCTTATGTTATTGTTATTTTTTGTACCATATAGAATTTTAAGTATTTCTATTGTTCAGATATCGATCGTCTGTGTGTATTTTTTCCAGCATATATTAAACACTGAAGAAAATTGGAACTCATGGAAAAATGAAGGCTGTCCAAGTTTTGTGAAAGAAAGGTAAAAATCACAATAAAAAAAATCAAAGGTTTTTTCAGATATTGTTTAAAATGATTTTTCCATTATGTATAATTTTTGAAGATATCTATACTTAAGTACTTTCATATATCTGTGTTCTCATCAATGTGAGTACTCCCACAAGCAAGACAAGATTACAACCCATCCACATCTTTTCATTCTGTGCAACTCTTGTACATCTCTCACCTCTTGCTATGTTCTCTACAGAGGGTCCATCCTAGATACTAGAGGCTTTTCCTCTAGATGTTTTGACATTATGCTGATACTAGTAGAACACATGGGGTATCCATCTGTTATTCCTTTTTTTATTTTTGTTTTTTATTATCTTTTATTATATGAGTAGTCCATTTCCTCTTTTAGTCATACATCTCTTGATCTTGTATGCATCTTGGTTGATAGTTCTTTGTTGCTAATATGTTACAACCTAGCCATATGTACATTTTACACATTTCTCAATTGTAGAGTGATCTGTAATTCTAATTCTTTGAAAGCTACTGTTCCATGTTTCTCAGCCATATAGCATTAACTTAAGAATATCGGTATTTAGAAGTTGTCCAGTCCAGATAGGATGGCTCTATTATCATTGATAGAGAAGACAGTTTGTTATAAAAGTCTTGACAGATCTTTTCCATTTTTATTTGTTTATTGCCTGGCTTCCAGTTTCATCCTTATTCTCTGTCTTAACAAACTTTCTATAAACTTGTCTTTCTCTCGACTGTTTCTTAACTGTTTTATGCTCATAATCTTGCATCTTCTTCCTCTTCAGGAATTTACAGATTATTTTATTTTATATTTTAAAGCAGCGTTACCCTTGCCTGCCATGTCTTTTCATTTGTGTTGCTACTTGATAAGTATACCAACTTTTTAGTGGTTGACGCAATTTCTAAGCTCTTTTGCCCCCTGGTTATAGTGATTGATTTATATAAGTTAAATTTCATAGGAAATAGTAGTAGTTTGTGTTTTCTGTTCTTTTATTTACTTTTATCATCAGTAAATCAATAGATTTCTCTCTTTGATGATTATCAGCTTTTGTGGTACGCATAAGATAACTTACATTCAGAAAAATATTTGGTCACTCAAGATAGCTAATGCATGTCAATTAACCTTTTTATTCTAAAGACAGTTGGAGATGTTTTTATTTGTATGGTATGTTTTCTCATTTTTAATCTCACTTTTGATTTTTGTTTTGTTTATGTTACCATGCATATTTTCTCATTTTTAATCTCACATTCTGATCTTTGTTTTAAGAAATTGGGAGTCTGACTGTAGATACCTTTGTGGATTAGAACATGGCTCTCACATTAGTAACCAGTCTGATATAGTTTCATTTTTCATGATAAGAACTGAATAACATAATGTAGAAAGCAGCTGTGTAATATGTTTAATGCCATCCAACTCTCTTCTGGAAGAAAGTATTCATGATGCATAATTGTTAGGCCTCTGGATATTTTACACACCTTTAGCCTCTTTCAGTTCTTAATCTTGAGCCATATTTTCCATCATGTTTACCATCTTCCCATATGCCATTTATGTTATCGAGTATTCAAGCATATGTTGATTTCATTTGGAGAAGGTCTTCTCATATTCTTTCTAGAATTTCTCTTCCACTTTATCCTGGTGCATAAACTAGTCTTGTTTGCAAATACTGAAATAGCATGAAATTTTGTTTCGTATTGGCTTTGGCCATACAATAAAATTAATTCTGCAGACTCTTAACTGCCTTGCCAAAGAGAACAAAATGTGAGGCACTCTTCTGTTTAGCTGCATCCTCATTTTTGTCTTCTAAGATCAATTGTAGCAAGACAGTTGAATGATATGAGTCATTTCCTTTAGTAGAAAGTCCATATGAGATGAGTCTCATTTAGCACACCAGCAGTTACAGTCATATTTGTAAACAGTTTAAAATTTATGATACATAGTACTGTCTTTCCCCCATTATGCCATCCTGCCACAATTGCAGCAGAAGCTAAAAAAGGTTGCACTGAACTGAGGGCCATCTTGTATTTTTCTTTGTTTCATGTGTTTCCATGATCAGAGAATTTATCGCCGAGTGACAAGTTTACTTCTGGTGAACCTCTCTGCACTTAATTAAGTTTGTTGTCAGAAAACAGGCATAGTCTGTTACTGGGACTATATACTCAAAGCCTTTAAAGCATGGTAGAAACCACCAGAAGCTTGTATTCAACTGTCATAGCCTTTGAGAAACCAGAATTGCCTAATGCCGCAATAAAGCATGGGAGTAGGATTTTCATTGGTTACATAAAACTGATATGTGTGGCACAATTTTCTCTTATCAGTCAGCAAGGATTTATTATGTGAATCATGGAGTTAGGTCCTGGGGAATACAAACACAAAGAATGAAACCTGTATTTCTTTCAGGGAGCTTACATTCTTTTGGAGGAAATGAGATGGCAAGAGGGGAAGGTAGGAGAACAGAGTGGGGGGGGCGGGAAGTTGCAGAGAAAAAGCATGAGAGCATAAGTATTAGTATTTAGTGTGTGCTAAGAGAGAGACATAAATATAAGCAAACAAGATAGTCTCTGCCCTCAGGGAGCTTACGTCCTTTTAAATTTAATAGGTTTTTATTAACATGCTTTGTTTTTACATTGCCTAGATAGCCCCCTGATTTCTTATTTGAGGCCAAGATTTTTCTTTACAGTATCTCAGCATTCATCTTCAGCTGTTTTGTGGTGGCGTTTTTTCCCCATTTACTTTGATGTAATCATTATACACACACATACACACACAGTTTTCCTGGTTCTGCTTGCTTCAGTTTGCATGAGTTCATGCAAGTCTTTCCATGCTTTTCTATATTCATTATTGTAATGGGAGACTGGAAAGAGGGAGGGCCATTAATGCAGTGGTGTGGTTTGGAGTTGGTGGCAGGGAAGTGAGGTGAAGACCTAGATCCATGCCATTTAAGACAAATTAAGAGCCCAAGCTGGTTCCAAGAACAGAGTCCAAGATTCTGATGACAAAAGGACAGGGACAGAATAAATATAAGTATAAGGCAGTTGGAAGGAAGGCACTAATAGTCAGGGGGATCATGAAAGGTTTCATTTAGAACATGGTGCTTGCAAAAAAAGTTTTGAAAAAGAAAGAAAGAAATTAAATGGTGCTTGAGCTATATCCTGAAGAGAGGAATTCTGTGAGGCAGAGATGAGGAGGGAATGTATTACAGGCATAGGAGAGAGGTATTGCAAAGGTACAGAGATGGGAGAGAGAGTGCATAAAAAGAAACCCAGTTTGGCTGAACCCTGGAGAATAAGAAAGGAAGTAATCTATTATGAGGAGGGAAGGCTTGGATTAAGGTCAGGTTGTGATGGACTTTAAAAAGCCAGATAGGAGTTTATATAGGGTCTTAGAGGCAGTAAGGAGCCATTGAAGTTTATTGAGTAGGGGAGTGATGTGGTCCCAGCTGCATTTAAGGAAATAATTTTGTCAGCTCTGTGAAGGATTGACTGAAGCAGGAAGAGACTTTGAGGCAGGGACACCAATTAGGAGGCCGTTACAATACATTACAATTACAGTAGTATATGCAAGAGATGATGAGTGCCTAGACTAAAGTACCTGTGTAAGTAAAGAAAAAGGATCAGATGTGAGAGATGTTATGGAGGTAGGAATGTTAAAATTTGGCAGCAGATTGAATATGTGGGGTGAGAGAGGATGAGAAGACAAGGATAACACCAACGTTATGAAACTGGGAAACAGGAAGAATGGTGTATGGATGGGTACATCCTTTTATATTTACCTAATGTGTTAGTTCATTTCTTTTTGCCAGTTAGTTACTTCTCACTTGAGACATTCCTAAAACAAAACTGTTATATTAATTATTGAATTGCTTTATGTAATTTCTTATAAATTACGGTACTTCTCATCTAAAGCAGTGTAATGCATTAATATAAAACATTTCATCTTAAGAAAAGTGTACTAAAAGTATTTCCTTATCAGATCTAAAATTTCTTCACCTTTCCTAACCACGTATAATTCCAAAAATAGTGTGCGTTCTATTTGCCGTAGACCATCAGACTCCAAGCCAACAAGAGTGGTACGAAAGAGAACAGCACCAGAGGATTTCCTGGGGAAAGGACCCAACAAAAAAATTCTGATGGGAAAGTAGGTCAGCTTGTCTTCATATCTGGGCCAGGATTGGTAACTCTATATTTGATATGTTTGTTTTTAAAAGTACTGTTTTAGAGTTTTTATAGTTTCTTGCTGCCAAATGTCACTTGTTTGTTTGTTTCTATAAGAGTGGCCAAGTATAACCTACATTCCTTGTCATGTTGATCCTGCAATTAGTCTAGCCTTTTTTTTTTTTTGTAGGTTGCTTGATAAGCCTGTTGCTTCTTTCTGCACTATCTCTTGATGAATTTTGGGCCATATTGAGCCACCTCACTTCTAGTTGTGCCAGGTGGTCATGATCCCTGCGCTTCTGGTGGTTCCCAATGAGTAAATGTTCATGAATATGCCTGAGAAAAATTAATGTATTCAAATACTCCCCCTGCTGCTCTCTTTCTCCTGAAAGGTGGCATAGGGAGAAATAATTTCACTGCCTAGCATAAAAATATTATCAGTGTGATTGATTGATAACTTGTATTTTCCTAGGAACTTTTAAGCAAACATTCAAAAGCCATGGTTATGGCCCTTTGTGAACTTTAATTTTTTTAGCATGAACCATTATATTCAGTACATTTTCTTTACTTTTTAATGAATATTTTAAGATGACTAAAGCTTACAGAAGTGGGTGCTTCATTGACATCATTGTGTTTTTTGACTGAGATAATTATAGGGATATTTTTCTTTTTTGTTTTTCAGTGAGGAACTAACAAGGCTTTGGAATCTCTGTCCTGATAATATGGAGGCTTGTAAATCAGAATCCAGGCAAGTGAAAATTGTTTCATTTCTGTGTGACCTTAACAACATTAAAGTCATGGGAGCAGCTAGGTGGCGAAGTAGATAGAGCTCCAGCCTTGGAGTCAGGAGGACCTGAGTTCAAATCTGGCCTCAGACATTGACACTTACTAGCTGTGTGACTTAACCCCAACTGCGTCACCAAAAAGCAAAAAAAAAAAAAGAATAAAGTCATGATTTTTCTCCTAGTGGCATCAGTCCTTTTTTAAGCTTTGAACCACACAAGAATAAAATTTTTAAATATTGTTGTGAACAATAATAACAAAAAGAAAACAAAGAGGAAAACCTGAATTTTCGGAGCCATTTATATCAAATCCTTTCAGCTTTGTCTGGTGAGGTAGGCAAAATGGTGATGCTAAGATTTCATGAAATCTTAGAAGCCACAGGTTAGGGATTTGTGTGGTATTGAATTGTAACTGATTCATAGAGGAAAGTACTTAGTTTGCTTTTGGAGAGCTTAGTATTCTGACTGTCTCTGAAGGTAATATATGGTCCTGAGATCTAATTTACTTAATTACCTAATACAGAATATTCTTTGATAGTTTGGCATTTCTGAATTTTACTTATAAAATGCCCAAACAATGCTCTTTATCCATAGTAATAAAGGTCTAAAATAAGAGTGAAAGTTAAACCCTTGACATTCATGTGGTTAATATTAAATGGTTAAAAAAAAAAAATTGTAGGTTGGAAAATATTTTATTATCCCCAAAATCTAAAAGACTTTGTTTTTATGAATGGCAAGGTATTGAGACACTTTACAACTCTTAGATTATACAAGAGTTGAATTATTCAGTGTACCGTTTAAAACCTGGACTTAGGAAATAAGATTACTAGCTTCTTCTTTCCTTTTCTTATCTCCCTTCTTGGGCCTCTTCTTCCCCCCAAAATGAAAAAAAAAGTATATATACATATATATATATATATATAATTTTTTTTTAAAGCCAGTGGAGTGCATGTTTGGAGACATTTACTAGAGCAGAGGTTCTTTACATTTTTTGTGCCACAGACCCATTTCGTAGTCTGCAGAAGCCTCTGCAATAATGGTTTTAAAGGCTTAAAATAAAATATATAGATAGGATTACAAAGAAAACTAATTATATTGAAATGTAATTATCTTTTTATTTTTTGTGAAGGCAATTGGAGTTAAGTGACTTGCCCAGGGTCACACAGCTAGTGTCAAGTGTCTGAGGCTAGATTTGAACTCAGATCCCCCTGATTCCAGGGGCAGTACTGTATCCACTGTGCCACCTAGCTGCCCTCAAAATATTTTTTAAAAATTTCACAGATCCCTGGCTATGAGCCCCTGTGCCGAAGAGAAAAAAAGTCTTTACAGCTATAGATAAAATCAAAATCTTCCATTTCCATAGTTTCTCAATAAGATAAAATGTCCTTAGAGAAAGAAATAAAGCAGATATAGGAAGGAAGCAGTATTAAAAATATGAAATCTTAGGGGCAACTAGGAGGCACGGTGGATAGAGCACCGGCCCTGAAGTCAGGAGGGTTCAAATCCGGCCTCAGACCAAATGCTTGACACTTACTAGCTGTGTGACCCTGGGCAAGTCACTTAGCCCCAATTGCCACACTTAAAAAAAAAATACAAAATCTTGAATTCTTTTCCAATCAACAGGGAATACATGCCAACTTTAGAAGAGTTTTTTGAAGAAGCCATTGAGCAGGCCGACCCAGAAAATATGGTTGAAAATGAATATAAGTAAGTAATGTTTCTCATGATGTAATTTTAAATTTCCTTCCATCTTTAGAAGGGTTTAGGTCTCCAGAAAAAGCTTTCTATCTTGTAAATCACTGTTGGCCTCGTTTCATGCTCTCAGTGAAATGACTCCTTTACAATCATTATTGAACAGGCAGGAGCAGTACTGGACCTGACAAGAATATTTTACAAAATAGGCTGAGAGTAAGGTGGTGCCCTTCATGTAGAACAAGACATCTTTTTTCTGGAAATTTTGAAAATGCCTAAGTCGTGTAAATTTGAGAGTAGTGTACTCTGGTGAATTGAGCACTGGTTTGAGGAACGTAATTCCTAATCTTGATTTTTCTGATTCTGAGACTAAGACTTTTGGCCACTCCCGAGTCTGCAGCTGCCAATTTTGCCCTCTGCAGTTTCAGTGTAAAACTTCCCAAGGGTCATCATTGCTACTATTCTCTTAGAGATTCCCCTTCTTCTCACTTTGCACATATACAGCACCTTCTCATGCTGCCAACTCTGTCTCACAGTTCCATACTGATAGCAGCTACCTTAACTTCTTAATTCATAAGACCAGTCCCCACACTTCCCATCCCGCTTCTTAAAACTTCCCAGCAGCAGCAGCATTCACTCTCTTATCACCCAGTCCCAGAGTTGGAAGGCACGCAGCCCCAACCCAAACTGTTCCTGACCGAGAGACTCCTATACAGTATCTCCAACAAATACCCAGCCTTTGTTTGAAGACCCTCAAGTGAGGCGAACCCATCACTCACTCCATGAGCCAAACCTGCTTTTGGTTTTGAGATCATTCTTGTCTAAATCGGCTTTATTGCAGTCTGTTGCTTTTAGTTCTGCCCTTTGGGGCCAAACATAACAAACCTAATCCCCCTTCCACGTGACCACCGTTAAAGTACTTGAAAAGAGTCATCATATTCTTCCCTCTTCTCCCTATCCCTTTCTTCTATTCTAGGCTAAATAACCTCAGCACCTTCGTTCTGTTGAATCTTCTGTAGCGTGATTTCTAGTCCCCTTTACCACTGGATGCTCTCCAATTTTGTCAGTGTCCATCCTAAAATGTGGTGTCCAGAACTGAGTGTAAAAACCAGGGCAGGTAAAAATAAAATTGTAGGCTTCGATTTAATTCAACCTCAAAAGTATAAAATGGGGGCATGATGACTACTTAACAAGTAGTTTGAGAAAGATTGGGGAATGTTTGTGAATTGCATGCTCAGCATGGATCATCATTGTGATAAGGCAGTCAGAAAAACCTAGCGTGCTGTTAAGAGGACTATCCAGGGTAGAGTAGTTGTTGGTCCTAGTCAGACCATATCTGGAATATCATATTCAGTTCTGGACACCATAATTTAGTAAGCACATCGATAAGCTGGAAAGCATACAGAGAGTCACAGGATGGTGATCCCATATGGTGATTATTGGAAGGAACGGAGGATGTTTGCTGGAATTGGCAAATGATGGCCCAAGGGCCAAATCTGGCCTGCCACCTGATTTTTTTACAGCCCACATGCTGAGAATGATTTTTACATTTTTAAACTTCATTTAAAAATAAGTTTAAAAGTTATATCAATGTAACTTTATTTTAAATTCTTACCTCACAGGCCATCCAAAAACAGGTAGTGGGCCAGATTTGGCCCTTGGGCTATAGTTTGCTGACCCCTGGCTTAGAGGATAGAATACTTGGTGGAGAGGGGAAGTTAATAGGATGGAGAATGATATGGCTCTTCAGTTATTTGAAGAATAAAACATGGAACAAGATTATCTTTTTCTGGTTGGAGCGGGGATGGAGAAGCAAGGGAAAGGGAGGAGTTGTAGAACTCAGAGCAGTGAGTAGAAATTACAGAGAGATTAATTCAGACTTGATAGAGAAAAAAATTTCCTAACAATGTTTTTTCCCTTGTTCCAAACCTGTGATTTTGTTGATATATGGGACTCCCAGTGAAGAAATTGTTGTCTCTGTCTATATACATCTGCAGTTTACTATTCTGCGTCACCTGTCCCCTCTTTAGTCCATTTTCCAGACAACTGTAAAAGAGATGTTCCTAAAGAATTAGTCTGACCATGTTACTTTTCTACACAATAAACTCCAAAGGGTCCCAATTGCATCTAGCATCAAATATAAGTTTTCTCTGTTTAGTTTTGAAAGGCCGGCACAACCTGACTCAACTTACCTTTCCAGTCCTATTACACATTACTCCCCTCCCCCTCACTCCACAATCCAGCCAAACTATCCTTCTAATTGTTCTATTATTAACAAAAAAAGCTTTACAACTATTTCATTTATTCCTCATAACAACTTGCAAATAGATGCTATTATTTATCCCCATTTTACAGATGAAGAAACTGAGACAAAGGGAGGTTAAATTACTTGCCCAGGGTCACACAGCTAGTGTCTGAGGTCACATTTGAACTCAGGTCTTCTGACTGCAGACCCAGCATGCTATCCACTGCACTTGAGTGCTCTTGAGGCTTTTGCACTCATTGACTGTCCCCTATTCCTGGAACACTCTTTCACCTCTCCTTTACGTATTGGGATCCTTGTTTCCTTCATAATTCTGTTCACATGCCATCTTTCCTGAATCAGGCCTTCCTCATCTCCCTGACTTCTCATGCCTTCCGTCCTCAGAAATTTTAAATTTTACACATATTTTGCACATACTTAATGTGCATTTTGTCACCCTCGACAGAATAGAATGTAAGTTTATGAAGAGCAAAGATTGTTTAATTTTTGTCCTTTTCTCTGTAGAGCTTTCTTAGTAGTGTGCCTCGCAGATGTTAGGCATTTAATAAATGTTTCTTGGTTGGTTAAATGATAGAGTAGTCTTGGGGTACTGTTAATGTTAAGTGAGTTGCCCAGAATCACACCAAGCATGTGACAAAATCAGCACTTGAACCCAGATCTCCTAGGAGGCTGACTGTCCACACACCATGCTTCCTGGCCCCAGCCTATCTTTCCAGCCTCAATGAATATTACTTCCCTTTCTATACTCTGCAGTATAACCAAACAAGCCTTCTCTCTGTTCTTCCTCTGTGTTACTCCATCTCCCATCTCTGAGCCTTTTCACTGGCCATTCCCAATGACTGAGAGGAAGAGGGATGTGCATTTCAGCCATGGGGGACAGTCAGTGCAAAGGTAACACTCAGATATGAGAAACGTGCATTTCAGCAATTATATTCAGTATTCCCCCTGAAACAAGGCAAGATACATGGTAAGATGTAGCAACAGAGGCTAGGATTCTTATGATGTAGCCACGGCTCAGATTCCTAAAATCTAGCCACTACTTACCCATGTTCAGACTCCTTAAGAGTCTGCCCAATATGACAATGTTCAAATAAACCTTGTCTTTGGCTGGGGGGAAAAAAGATGTAGCAGCAGAGAAAGAAAATCACCCAGAGCACATTTTTTTTTTTTAAAAACCTAATATTTATATGGCACCTCAGTTTGTTTTGTTCTAAATGAATTCACTAAAATGGTATTAGTTTGTATTTTTAAGTATTTATACTTAATGGACATCCTGATGGAAATGAATTATTTTGCTCATCTTCCTTTAAGATGAAGCTCAAGCACCATCTTCTTCATGAGGCCTTTCTGGACTTCCCCCAACTTCTAGTCCCCTCCAACTCAAACTACCTTATAGTTAAGTATTTTGTACTTAATTCTTTTTATGTTATTTGTCATACATTTATGTATATGCTGCTTATCTTCCCCATTAGAATGAGGAAGTTAGGTGTTCATTCTAAGTTAGACATTATTTCATTCATTGTATTTATATACTGATTGCACAGCTTAATAAATTCTTGTTGATTGATTGATTGCCTGTCTCCTCCCAACTCGATCTATCCAAAAGTGGTCTAGGCCTTCTCAGAAAGTAGAGGGATTTCTTCCTTTTTGTATGTTTCCAAGGAGAGGCTGGATGACCATTTGTAACCTGACTTGGAAAAGGGATTCTTATTCACGTACAGATTAGATGGCCTCTGAGAACCCTTCCAGTTCTGTCCATACATCTTCATTAAGGTTATTTTCCTTCTGACTGCATGTCACTCTTCCAGGCTTCTCCAAGACCTTTCTCAAATGATCAGCTTCCCTTTAATGCAGCTCCAATTTTTCCATCTCTACTGGCTTCTTCATTTTTTTTTCAGGTATGGTCAGCTCTCAGTTCAAAAAAGCTTGACATTTCTACCCTCCCTTATTGCCTTCCCATGTGTACCCCATTTCCTGTATAAACTCTGCCCTGATCTTGTCTACTGATTTTGGTAATGGCTTTTATATCTCCTACCTTCCGACTTAATATACTGGTATGTCTGTTAGAGAGGTGCAAAATAATATATTCCTGTTTTGTATTATAGTCATGTGTCATATCCCACTTCTCAAATTCTTACACTCCATAAAGTTGACAGATACCATGTGTTATCCACATTTTGTATCACCCGACTTCTTCCCCCCACTGGAAGGGCCTAGCAGAGTGTCTTATACAATTCAATTTCTTCCTTTAAAAAATTTTTATCAACATTTGTTTTTACATCATTTCCAAATGTATTCCTCCCTGCCTCCCCTCCCCAACAGTGCATCCCTTAAAATAATAAAAGAAAGTAAGGAGGCAGGGAAGAAACAAGTCAAACTAAGAAACACATTGACTGAGGTAATATTGCACGCTCAGAGTCACCTACCTCTGCAAAGAAGCAGGAGAGGGGAGATGCATTTTTTCATCTTTTCCAGGATCAGTTTAAGTCATTATAATTAAGAGTTATTTTATCATTGTCTATATTGTTTTCCTGGTTCCACCTACTTTGCCTCAGTTTGCATAAGTCTTTCCATGTTCTTCATATGTCTTCCCGTAATTGTCTAAATTCTTATTCTTTATTTCTTATGGCATGATAATATTCCATTACATTCATATATAGTTTGTTTAGTTATTCCACTATGGATGAACATCTGTTTTCATGTCTTTGCTATTACAAAAAGTGCGCTATACATATTTTGATGTATAGGCAACCTTTATTTCTGTCTTAATATTATTATCATCATCATCATCATTGTTGTGGTTGTGGTGGTTATTATAATCATCCTTGAGTTATATGCCTAGTAATGGGATCTTTATGTATACTTTACTTTTTTTTTTTTTTAAAAGCATAAGGCCAAACTACTTTCCTGAATTTTTGGACCAATTCGTGTGTTCACTAGATATGTCTGTCTATCCACAGCCCCTCCAACATTCACTATTCTTAGCCATTATCATCTGTGCCAATTTGCTGGATGAGGGATGAAACCTTAGAGTTGTAATTTCTCTTAGTATCAGTGATTTGGAGCAATCTTTCATATGGTAGTATAATTCACTTTCAATTCAACAAGCTTTACTAAAGCCTACTATGTAATAGACATCCATGCTAGGTGCTCTTGGAAACCTACTTTCTTTAACCCTTCAATGTTTGTTTGTTTTTTTATTTGCATCATTTCAAAAAGAATATAAAATATTTTAAAATTTAATAATTTAGTGTAAATTCGTGGAGTTTTTCCTGCATTGAAATTTTGATGATGCAATATTGCATCATGTAACAATATAATATCATATTGTAAACCAGTCATTATACACACATATTCCTGCCCATGCATGCTGGACTTCCCAACAATGTGCAACATTTTTCTTCAACTCCCCCCATTTGCACCCGAGGCTACTACCACTCCCCCCCATTCTTTCCAACGCCCCCCAGGTGGCAGTATCACCCACTTTGGGAGCCTGTGATTTAGAACAAAACAAATTGAGTTGCCACATAAATATTAGGCTTTTTGGTTTTTCATGTGCTCTAGATGATTTCTTTCTCTACTGGTACACCTTACTGTGTTTCAGGAGCACTGTTGCATATAACACTGAAATGCATGTTTTCCATGTCTCTAATATAGCTTTGTTAGGGAGTAGCATATTCTAATGGATTCACATTTAAATCAGAATAAAATTCTATGCTTTGCTCTGTCCCTCTGTGGCTTTTGGTTGCTTTTGCCCTGGTTTATCTATAAAAATGAAGTTGGTAATATTGAGAAGGAAGTGAGGAAAGGTAACAGTACAAAGCATTATGATAATCATGAAGTAGCATTGCTTAAAAGGATTCAAAATTCAGTTTCAGATATCATTAATTTCTCGAAGCTGACATAGTTCACTTCTGCAGGTACCATTTAAAATATGAATGTAATCTAGCTAAGTATGGTTAAGTTGGGGATTTTTAGTTAATCAGTCAATCACTAAACATTTATTAAGTCCCTACTATGAGATAGGCACTGTTCTAAGCACTGAAGATAAAAAAAGAGAAAGGGATTTTCTGCCTTCAAGGAGCTTACAGTCTAATGGAGGTGACAACATACAAACAAATATGTGCAGGACAAATTGTAAATAATCAAGACAGGGAACCTGGCACTGGAATTAAGAGGGGTTGGGGGAGGCTTCCAGTAAAAGATAGGAGTTTATTTGGGACTTAAAGGAAGCCAGGGAGGCCAGTAGTCAGAGTGGAAGAGGGAGAGCATTCTAGGCAAGGGAGACAGCCCCATGGTGTCTCCCATGAGCAAGAGATGGAATATGTTGTTCCTGGAACAGCCAGCAGGCCAGTGTCACTGAATCAAAGAATATGTGTTAGGGAGTAAGGTATAAAAAAGATTGGAAAGGGAGCAGGGGGCTAGGTTATGAAGGGCTTTGAATGCCAAACAGAACAGTTTCTATGTGATCCTGGAGGTGACAGGGAGCCACTGGAGTTTATAGAGTGGAGAGGTCACAAGGGGAGGGGGAGGTTGATATAGTCAGACCTGAGCTTTGAGAAAGTCAACTTTAGGGGGCAGCTAGGTGACGCAGTGGATAGAGCACCAGCCCTGGAGTCAGGAGGACCTGAGTTCAAATCCGGTCTCAGACCAAACACTTGACACTAGCTGTGTCACCCTGGGCAAGTCACTTAACCCCAACTGCCTAAAAAAAAAAGAGACAAAGTCAACTTTGACAGATGAATTGGAGTAGAGAGATTTGAGACAAGTAGACCCACCAGCAGGCTGTTGCAATAATGAAGGCATGATGAGGGCTTGCACTAGATTGGTGGGAGTGTTAGAAGAGAGGAGGAATCATATTTGAGAGATGTTACAAAGGTGAAATCAACAGGGCCTTGGCCGCAGATTGGATATGGAGACTAAGAGATAGTGAGAAATCCAGGATGACTCCTAGGTTGTGAGCCTGAGGGACAGGGACGATATCCTGGTGCTGCCTTATACAGTAGTAGAGAAGATAGGAATGGGGGTATTTTAGGGGGAGAAGATGATTAATTTGGTTTGGAACATAGAATTTAAGATGTGTGCCAGTTTAGTTTGTCTGAAAGATAGTTGAAGGAGGAGGGCTTTGGTGACTCCTGCCCTGAGGCTGTAGGGAGACTCTAGCACTGAACTGAAGTAGTTGCAGAAGCACCTAGGTATTCAATTAAAACTGTCATTAAGTGAAATTAAAATAATTTAGTTGAATGTGTTCTGAAAAATGTAGTACATCTCTTTAAGACTGTAGATTCTAAAGTCTGTGGATTTCTGTTGCCCTTTTAAATTGGGATGAATATAACAGACTATAGATTTGTGTTTCTGGGTTAGACAAGATTATGATATAGAGCAGTGCTTCAGCTCTGACATTAGAACCATTAATGAGGACAGGAGTGTTTGATGTACTTTAGTATTTTAACCATAAATGATGAAAATATCATCCATTTTGTTTTTATAGGGCTGTGAATAACTCCAATTACGGATGGAGAGCCCTGAGGCTGTTAGCACGTCGAAGTCCCCACTTCTTCCAACCAACCAACCAGCAGTTTAAAAGTTTACCAGAGTATCTAGAAAACATGGTTATTAAACTAGCCAAGGAGTTGCCAGTAAGTACTTTTGTCTTTATCGGTTTCTTTCAGGTGTTAAATTTGCAGTAAGTGTCTGTAGTACTTTTTACTTCATTTGCTTGAAGGATTTGTGACTTCATCCATGTGGGCCTCCAGCTAAACAGACAGCAACCCCTCTACACCTAAGATCGTCTCTCTGTGTATAAAGTTGCATTACCTAATGGCTTAGTATACATAAAAATACTGATAACTCATGAAGGTGCTTTTAATAGTAATTTGCAAGGCCCTGAGAACTACTTTTAAGATGCTGGCTATATGACTGCTAGATGCTGTTTATATGTTTATTGAAAATCTCTTGGGGCAGCTAGGTGGCGCATTGGATAGAACACCAGCCCTGAAGTCAGGAAGACCTGAGTTCAAATTCAGCCTCAGACCAAACACTTGGACACTTACTAGCTGTGTGACCCTGGGCAAATCACTTAACCCCAATTGCCAAAAAAGAAAAAAAAAAATCTCTTATACCATTTGCTTAAAATCTAGTGAAAATCATTTGGGATTATTATGGTCCTGTTGTTGCAAACTTTCCCCAAATGACTTATTTTTGTTTCCTTAAATTCAGGTAGGAATCACATAATCTCTTTATTGTGCATCTAGCATAGATTCAGATGACTGATAACATCCATATACTTCATTCACCTTAAGTACTTACTATGCGCCAGGCACTTGTGCAATAGCAAAAACATTCAAATGTCTTCAACAATCTTACATCCCCAGTCTATTCTGTACATATTATGAGCCTGTTTATTCTTGTAGCACAATAATTTAATTTACCTATCTCTTACAGAGACAAATAAGTAAAAAATAACCTAATCCCTTTGCACATATAGTGGCACGTTTGTGGAATGTAAGAGCTGGGAGGGACCCTCACAGGCCATTTAATCTAACCCATAGCTAAATGTGATTGGCCATTCAGCCTTTTCTTGAAGTTCCTCAATAAATGAGAACCAGCTACTTTCCAAAGTGGTCCAGTCCATTTTGCTCTAATTGTTCAAGAAAAGTTTGTCTCTCTCTATCTGCATTTTCTGCCCACTGGTTGGAAGTTTTGTTCTCTGGAGCTAAGTACAACAACTCTTCCACAGCTCCCCTTCAGATACTTGAAAAGTTTTCATGTCCTCAACAATAGGGACATTTGATCATTTGTTTTTTATTTTGTTTTGTTTTTTTATTTATCCTCAACATTCAGCTAGAGTGTTTTTACTCATAGTAGCTCAATAAATATTTGTTGAATCCCTTCTTCCCCTCCCTTTAAGTCTTTTCCAGGACAAATATACACCTATCTTTCAATTGTTCCATAAAGCCATTTCACCATTCTAGCCCCTCTCTGTTTCTCCTGCTTTCCAGTGCCCTTAACATGTGGGATTCAGGACTAAACAGTGCTCCAGATGTGGTCTGACCAAGGCAGAATACAATCAGTGGGACTTTTCACCTCTTTCACATGATCATCTTTTAGGGGTGGGTAGCTAGATCACATTTGCTATTTTTTGAGTATTCTAAGACAGACTTTATCCAGACCTAATAACTTGAACTGATTGTGAGTAGCTTGATGAACTGCCTTAAAATCCATTTAGTTTACCTCATACTAACCATTCAGTCTCTCCCAGTGCAAAGGTCATTTTCCTTGGAAGAAGGAAAAACTCAAGTGTAACTCCTGTTGCCCCCCCAACATCTTTTTACTTGGAGATACACAGTTCTCTGTGTACACTGACTAGGGAGTAAAGAACCTGCATTTCAATCTTCTGTCTATATATTTATTCACCTGTTGCAAATTTCTGCAAATTTTGTTTAAAATAAATTTTAAAAGGATTACTTTTTTAAAATTTTAGCCTCCTTCTGAAGAAATAAAAACAGGTGAAGATGAAGATGAGGAAGATAATGATGCTTTACTGAAGGAAAATAATGAGAGTAAGTGTTAACTACTCTTTTAATACTCTTGTTAAAAACTGAAACTTTTCTTTGATTTCATATCTATTCAAAAATCTTATCACTGAACTTGTCGCTTTTGATTAGTTTTATCTCAGGTATATGCTCATTTCTTTTAGTAAGGAAATTATAAACAACCCCCCCCAGTGAACTTGAGTAGTTTTATTTATAGAGAAACTTGAAATAGAAACCAAATCTAAGTACATTTGGTACAATTAATTTTTAGAGATTTTATTTCATTTGGGTTTAAGATAAGGAAAAAGCTTACTTTAATGAAAAATTGATTTAATCTTTGCAAGAGTTCAATAAGGCTTTATCTTTCAGAGAATACCATATGTGTAATTAGTGTGATTTCTAAAAACATACAGTTCAGTTTGTATGCCTGAAGATTAGGCTAAAAATGAATGGTGATGTCTCTCCTGTTGTTTATTTATCAGTCCTTTCCTCCTACCTTCTGCTATAGACTGTTACAGATTCTTGTATATAGGGTGTATGGCATCACCATTATTTTGAATACAGAGAAAGAGGGTAAGAGAATTCAGCATGCCCTTGAAAAACAGAATATTGTGTAACTTTTCCTATTTTTTTCCTAGGTCCTGATGTTCGGCTTGACAAACCTGTAACAGGGGACCAAATAGAGGTGTTTGCTAACAAGCTGGGAGAACAGTGGAAAATACTGGCTCCATACTTAGAAATGAAAGACTCTGATATAAGACAGATTGAGTCTGACAGTGAGGATGTGAAGATGAGAGCTAAGCAGTTGCTAGTGGCATGGCAGGATCAAGAGGGGATACATGCAACACCTGAGAATCTCATTAATGCATTAAATAAATCTGGATTAAGCGATCTTGCAGAAAGTCTAACTAATGACACTGAAACAAGTAGTTAACTTATTTCTTATTATATTTTTTTAATTAAAACTGTGATAAGATTTTTGTTACCAAGCAGCATTTGATAAGAGATCCACTTGTTTTGGTAAACAATAAACATTTTTTATAACATTTGTGTACAGTTGGTTAGTGCTTTAATGACAGCAAAACAATGTCCAGTGTCAGTCTTAATAGGAAAAAGTATAATTATCTGTTAAGTGGATAATCATACCTACAAAGCATGCAAATACCTATTTATAAAGAAGTTGTATCCTCAGGTATCTATTGATGAAGGGTGAAGAAGACAATTAATATGACATCCTGATGCAGGGAAGTAACCACAGATACACGTGTAAATACAGTATTTTTCCTAGGTTAAACGGATAAACAAACCCATAAGACTACATTTTCAGTGGTAAAATACAAAATCTAGAACTGCCAGGCAATGTGTCCTACATAAAGGCTAAGAGATTCTTTTAATGTATATACCATTTTAGGGCTCCCATAATAAATACCACTTAACATTTACACCATGGAATCTGGGCTCTTGTGTAGTATAGGTTAGACTGGTTTCTTCACTGAAAAATGCTACTTGGGTTATTCTGTAAACACTTCAGTTTAGTTTCTTTTAAATTAACTAGGTCTTTTAACAGTTCCCAAAACAATGCTCATATTGAAGGCAAGTAAGTAGGAAACTACTTACTTGTAGGTAACATCTGAATGCCCCTGGGTTTCTTGAAAGTATAAAGGCACTTAAAGTAATCTGGAAATCTTCCAGAGGACCCTTCTAACTGCTCCAGGGAATGCTTCCAATCCCTGCTCTGCTACTTAGCCAAGATCTCTTGACCTCACTTTTTCATCTGCA
The DNA here is from genome assembly GCF_900497805.2 of Vombatus ursinus. Classification (NCBI taxonomy): domain Eukaryota; kingdom Metazoa; phylum Chordata; class Mammalia; order Diprotodontia; family Vombatidae; genus Vombatus; species Vombatus ursinus. The sequence goes on along the minus strand of NW_020955033.1, from coordinate 26,461,222 downwards.
AAACAAAGGCATTAGACAAGATCTTTTCTTGTTCTTTACTCCAGTGGCATAATTTAGTTATATCTAATATTTCTTGAGGTAAGCTGATTTTTTAATCCTCCTATGTCTGTCTCTAGCTTAAATGTTAGTCTGTCTCTAGCTTAAATGTTAACACAAAGTAAAAGAGCCTCTGCTCTTTTACTCTTATTTAAAGACTTGGCTAACATACCTTTATTTACATTGCTGGACTGCACTGACAACCTGAACAAAGAGAAACATTTTATGTCAAATGAAATAAAAGCCTTTACCTACTTTCCTGTTACTACGATGCTAATGGTTAAAATGAACAAATTAGGTAAGTATTATTACTAAATTCTCTGATTTGAACAAGTCATCTTAACACCTAAAAGCAACCTTATCTAGTCTCATATAAATATATATATGTATGTGTGTGTGTATATATATATAGGTGTCAATAGCTGTATCTAGTCGTGTTCTATTTTTTTTGCTTCTGTGGTGAGGCAGTTGGGGTTAAGTGACTTGCCTAGAGTCACACAGCTAGTATCAAGTGTCTGAGGCTTCATTTGAACTCCTGACTCCAAGGCCAGAGCTCTATCCACTGCATCACCTAGCTGCCCCTGTTCTACTTTTAACATGCTTTTTTGTTCTCATGTGAATCTTTTTTGTGTTTGTCAGATAGGAAAAATTACCTGCCTTTTATCAATCATGCAAGGTTCAGAATCAGATGAGAACCTCACCAATAAGACTGAAAATCTGAAAAGTCAAGACACTATAAATATAAGGCATCATTACAAAAAAATTTCACTTTGCCTAACTGTAGGCAAATTTCACTTACCTTTCATATTTGGGCAACATGGACTACATAAAACACAGAAAAGATTCTTATATGGAATAGGGCTGGTGGCAGGAATTTCTGTACCAGAACGGAGGTAGATGAAAGTTTCACAGGGAGATTTTATTCATTATAACTGACTGAGGAATAAAGGATGTTAGAATCCTCATCCTCGCCTTTTTCCTCTGCTGATTCCTACTACAAAGTGCTCCCTGGTTGCGGGTGAGAATGCAAGTTTAGTTGTTGTCCTGGACAAATACAAAGTCCTCAGGACTGTTGCTAAGTAAATCCCTCACCCCCCACCTCTAATCCACTAAAAAGGGGGATAACCTCTAGTTGGGGCTAGAGGAATGTCCCAGTATAGCCTGGGAAGGGGAAATACTTTTGGGGGGAAAGTAACTTAAGTGTGAATGATACCACATTTTTTCAAGAGACTAACCTAAATACTATAAGGAATCAGTTTCACTAGGGCAAAGGTTCCCAAACTTATTGGCCTACCACCCCCTTTAAAAAAAAGATTACTCACCCACCCCCTGGAAATCTACTTTAACCCTTCAAATTTTTTTGAATTTGCATCATTTCAAAAAATATGTATTTTTTAAATGATGCATCTTAAATAATATTTTTTTGTAAATTTGTGGGGTTTTTCCTGACTTGAAATTTTGAAGGCACAATATTACATCATGTAGCCATATAGTATCTTACTGTAAACAAGGCATTGCAGGCACATATTTTTGCCAATGCATGCTGGACTTCCTGACAATGTGTGACACACTCCCCTTGCTTGTAAAGACCTGTCAGTGGCCTTGATCACTGATCAGTTACAACTTGCATTTTGTGTATTTGGAAAATAAAGTAACTGTAATATGACAGACGAAATATGTAGGAATGGTTTTTCAAAATTTTCTTCTCTTTCCTTATGCTTCCACTGCCTCCTTATTTTTATTCAATGCCCCCCCAATTACACCTGGATTGGTCCAACGCCCCCTTGAGACTTTGGGAACCTACGAACTAGGGGCCTAAAGTAACTTTTTTAAATGAAGGATTGGCCAATTCAAATTTACTGCAATGGGGGCAGCTAGGTGGCACAGTGGATACAGCACTGGCCCTGGAGTCAGGAGGACCTGAGTTCAAATCCGGTCTCAGACACTTGAGCTGTGTGACCCTGGGCAAGTCACTTAAAACAAAAACAAATTTACTGAAATGAAAGCTAAAATGAAACAATCTCTCAGATACATCATTGCCATGACAAGTTTAAGACATGTGTTATGGTCTGCTAATTTTTTTTTTTTTTTGCCAAACCAAGAAATGAATCCAGATCCTCTCAGTTATTTTAAATCAACTTTCGTGGAAATAATTTACTTCTAATTTTTTTTTCTTTTTAAACTGAAAATCAAGATGTAGATGGTTCTGAAAAATGATGAATCCCTGAAAAACCTTTTTCTGTTGAGAGATCCTCTTAGGAAAATAAAAAATGGCCATTGTTTGTTTAAGAGCTTAATAACTGATGAACAGAAACAAGAATATGTATAGTCACACTATAAAGACACAGAAAACTATAATCAATATGTACTGTTATTGATCACAATTTATTTTGAAGTCATGAAATGCCAGCAACAGAACAGACTGAGTCAGCCGGTCAGGCTGGACAAATACTTGATTGTAGCCATGATTCCATGGGCTATGGGCAGCAGCACTGAGTTACACAACAAGGGCAACATTCTCCCTTCCACCTTCTGGCAAAACTTTGTTAGATAAGGCAAAAGGATGGGCAGCTATTGAATGGTGGTTTGAACCATGCAAGAATAACAACAAATGATGGAATAATAGGTGTGCAATAAATATTTGATTGCTGAATCTTGGGCTGGAAAAGGCAGAAAGAGAAACGCTAGGAGAGAAGGTAGTGGTTGAAAGGCATTTCCACTTATAATTTTTTAAAAAATTACACAAGAAATAAGCCTTTTAAAAAAAAAAGTCTTCCTGCTTGCTACTTTTATACAGGGGCAGCAGAGTCCAAAGATAAAACTCTTTTCTGTGTATCCTGTTTTTAGTTTTGTTTAATACATGGAACAAATTTCAAGTCTGATTTCACCCTCTTGGCTCCACATGAGGGGAAACCATGTAGAACCACCTAAAATTTCTTCTAAAGCTCTGGGGTTTAGAAATGATCAACGAACAACATTTATTCCACACCTAGTCAGAGACAGCTAAGATGAAGATTATTGTGAAGTTTCTTCTTCAATTACTTCAACTCTGCGAGGCCCATATAATAGAACATACGCTATGTGCCAATCTCCACCACCAGATAACCGCAAGATATCTTCTGGTGTAACAATGCTGACTTTATCATCATCAAACTTAATCCATTCATCTAAATAACAAAAGAGAGAGGAGAGGCATAACTATAAAAGTCTTTTCAGTGATCAAGGAACTAAAAATAGACACAATTAGTTTATAACAAAATATTTTATAGTTTAAAAAAATGGAATATTTTACCTTGTTTCCTTTTCACCCATGACACATAATGGCCTGAGGAACTAGACCTTCCCTGATGTGTTAGCACTGCTTGTAAGTCATAATAACCACAGTTATTAGAGCCAATATCTAAAAAAAGGAAAGAAAAGAAAAGAAAAGAAAGACAAGTGCATCCATATACATGAAAAAGTAAATGAATATATGGAGCAAGGTGGCACAATAAATAGTGATGGGCCTGGAGTCATGAACACCTAAGTTAAAATCCAATCTCAGAAATTTATTACTGTGTGAGCACTGGCAAGTCACTGAACTTCTGCCTCAGTTTCCTTATCTGTTAAAGGGGGATAACAATAATGAGGTTATAGTTGTAAAGCATTTAGCACAGAACCTGGCATAAAATAAGTGCTATATAGCTATTATCACTACCACCATCATCATCAGCATTTTGGTGCAAAACAACAGAACTGAGCACATAAACTATAGACCAGTGGTGGTAATCTTTTTTTTTTTTTAATTTTTAGGCAATTGGGGTTAAGTGACTTGCCTAGGGTCACACAGCTAGTAAGTGTCAAGCATTTTGGTCTGAGGCCAGATTTGAACTCAGATCCCCCTGACTTCAGGGCTGGTGCTCTGCACCACCTAGCTGCCTCCAGTGGTGGTAATCTCAAATAGAAAAAGGAGCCACTAAACAATACGTAACAATCTCTGTAGGCCACATACTTGACTTATAAAATATATTTTGTTAAATACTTCCCAATTACATTTTAATCTGATTCAGGCCAGACCTAGAAGTGTTATGAGCCACATGGGACCCATGGCCGACGTGTCTGACACCTCTGATATAGATCACCAAAATGGAAGAGGCATCAGATTAACTTAGAAAGCCATGGAAGAAAGAGGTCTTAAACAAAGTGAAAAATGGGAACTGACCAACAAAAATTCAAACGATGTCTGCTCAATTTAAGGGTTTACAATGTACTAAGCACTGTGCTAAAAGCTGGGGAAAGATACCAAATTTAAGAAGGAATGAGATCTTCCCTCATGGAGTTCATAGTGAGGCAGGGAAATAACACACACAGATATACAACACTTCAAGGATATGAAAAGCCCTTGGCATATTATCTCACCTGATACAACCCTGTGAGGTGTGTGCCAATATTCACACACTTTGCAGATGAGAAAACTAAGGTTTAGAGAGGTCAAGAATCTTGCCCAGGGTCACACAGCTAAGAAATGTCAGAGACAGGCTATGGACACAAATCTTCCCGAATTCAAGTCCTGGGCTCTAGTCACTGCAACACTTAGCTGCCTACCATACCACTACTAACAAATAATACAGAAGTGCACTTATTTGAGAGGTACAAAAAATGCTGAAGACATGAGAGGAAGGGATAAGGAGCTAGCCCCTCCTCTTAGTTTGTTAATGTCAACAAAGGTGGGAAATAAGCATAATGTGGGGGAAGGAAAGGAGATTTACTTAACTGCAAAGCAGAATCCATGTTGGGAAGTAGTAAGCAAAAGTAAGGTTAGTCTAGGTAGCTGACCTCCACAAGTATTTTTGTTTGCAAATACAGAGCTTACAGAAACAATCAGAAAAAAAATTTCCCTTACCATCAGGAAAAGAAAATGGCTCATATTTAACTTCTTTCTGTGCACCACCACTTTTGCTAGACTGTAAAGAAAAAGATATTACTGTAATTCTGAATCATAAATTACGGGGGTGAATATTCTCAAAAACCAAGTAGAAACCAAAACAACCAGTGGTCTATAATGGAAGAATCCTGTTATTATGTAGCAACAAACCACCTAAATGACTGGGAAATCATAGTCCAATAAATATCATTAGTATTTCTAGAAGATAGAGTACAGTATTTTTTTTTACACAGTACAAATAAAGATATCATAATTGTTCCCTTAATGGAAACAGATGCACCAGATGTACTTAAACTACTTCTCTTATACCTTTCATCCAAGAACTCAAAGCTCTTAAAATGTTATTTCATAGTAATGGCCACTGGTTAGAAATAGGAAACCCAAATATACTGTATTTATACGGGAAGAGAGACAGTATATTTACATCCAGGCAAGTGGGGGTGGGGATGAGGAACATGTTCCCAAATTCCAAGTCAGTCAAAACAAAATCCCTGATAGCCAAATCACAGTTTAAGACTGTTTATAATTTTCTTCAAAACCAGCTGCGGCTAAAACAGTAGAGAAGATGTCTAGGGAATAGTTTTATATCCTAAGAAAGAAAAGTTCTCATGGACACAATTTGATTTAGTTTAGTTGATATATATACTACCTTTAAAAGACTTGGGTTTAAGTATATTTTCATTATATAAAAATGACAAGAACATACACAGTTGCAACATATAAATAGAGATATCTATACAAATATAGATACACCAAGAAAACAGGCCACTTTATGATCAGTTAAGTCCTACAAAATTATGGTTTTAGAGATATGGCATTCCAGCAGACGGAGTTCAGTGGCCTTGGGTGAATCAACTTTCTATACCTTCATTTCCATCTGTAAAATGAGGAAAAATACTATACTGTATAAGGAAAAACAACATAACATACCTATTTTACAGGCATGTTGAAAAGACTAAGTGAGTTTCTGTGAAGTGCTTTGAGAACCTCAAAAGAAAGAAGCCATAAATTATAAACTGCAGATAGTGTGGGGAAAAAAAAAAAAACATTGTACTTATAAGAAATGGAGTACACCTGATAACAAAATATCAGATTCATAGTCCGTGTCTCTTATTTTTAAAATGTAAAAAAATAATTTAAAGACCTATAATGTCAGATATATTTACCAATGTAAGCTATGTCAAGCACATTCGATGTGTAATTTTAGGTTAGGCTCCACCTAATGTCATTTAAAGGTAACCACTGGCTGCTGGCCCTGAATTTCAAATATTAAATATTGAAAAATAAACCTACTGTCTTTGGCTGTTGATTTACTTTTTTGTCTTCTAGATCCTTGAATTTTGACCGAAAAGAGACCATTTTTTCTTGAAGTTCTGGTGTACACAGTTCATATACATCCAACATAAGAGGAAATTTAACATCCTATGTATGAAAACAGAAAAGATCAAGGGTGGGGGCAGAGTAAATAAACATTGCAAAAATTGCTGGAAAAAATAAACAGAAATACCCTTTGTAAAAGATTAAAGGAGAAATGAAGACGTTTTGATAATGACCTCACCTTCATCAAAATTTTTCAAATTCATACTTTTTAGAGTTTAAATAAAACATAAACCTAATATGAAAATCATTTGGGGAAAAGTACCAAAATAAGAACAAGTGATTGGGAAGATAATTATTTTTGCTTTGGAATTTTACTTTCTTGGGGTTAGTCAAAGTGGTATTTAGAGTCTGTCCTGCTAAAATATCATTTTACATTTTATGCCCTCAATCTAAACTACTAAGATCATAAGTAAGAGAATCAGTTTTCTACACACACATGAAATTCTTTAAGACAAAAGCCATGTTCCAAAAAAATAGTTATCAGCATAGATTGCCCCCATCTTAAAATAAACTGGGCCTTTGCAATTTCCCCATAAAAACATTATCATTCAATTATTCCAACAATATTATTCATGGGATTAGGTCCTTAGGTCAACTCATGAAAGCTTATTTGACCCATATTTTAGTAATACGTGGTATTCTTTTGGCGAGTATATCATTCACAAATACAAATCACAACCCCTCTATATCTCAGTAGATGATCTTTAGGAGATGCTATGGTTTGGGAAAACCCTCCCAAGGGCACGCGCGCACACACACACCACTTCCTCCCTTTCAACACACACACACACACACACACACCACTTCCTCCCTTTCAACACACACACACACACACACACACACACACACACACACACACACAC